>NC_092873.1:469064809-469736059 GCF_028372415.1 Notamacropus eugenii | reverse complement strand
TTGCAGGCACTTAGTAACAAATGTTTGTTCACTTGAATTGAGTGGAAATGAATGGTACAAAGTTATACATGTCATCCCAAAGGCGTGACTGAAATCCAGGTTTTCTGATTTAAAGTTCAATTTTCTTTCTACTACCTCACAGGGTTACTTGGTGGGTATTGTTTCATGAAGGGGGAGTGTATGTGTGTGTGTGTGTGTGTGTGTGTGTGTGTGTGTGTGTGTGTGTGTGTGTGTGTGTGTGTGTGTATCCTGGGAGTTGGGGTGGGGGGAGGAGAGAAGAAGGGCAGAGGTACTCTGAGTGGTCAGAATTGTGTTCGTTGGGAATTCTTTCCTGGGCCATCCAAGTTCCAATCCTTCCTCCCTCTCATTTAAAAGCATTCTTTCCTCAATATCTATCATAGTTCCAAGCACAGAATGGGCATTTAAATACTTGTTGAGTTGAATTATATAAAAGAACAGAAGGCAAGAGGAGAAGAAATGAAGAATGGAAGACTTTGATCTGGAAAAAAAAAGGTCATTACCAACTGATTGCCCCTCATGGTCCGCTCCTCTTGTCTCACTTATGGGAGCCAAGCCTGGAAGTAATGGCCTTGGCTGTGTAATGACAAACCCAGCCTTTATGCCTTGTTAGCCTCCAGATCTGATGGCTAGAGCAAACTTCTTTCACCCCTCTCTCACCTTGAGGGCCACCCAGAAGTCATTAAATTAGGGAAGCCACTTGTCAGTTTGAAGGGCTTAGCCCCCATGGAACATGTTACACGTGAGCTCACAGTGGGTTCTGGCTTCTCAGCAGTTTCCAGGTGTGTTTTTTGGGCTGTAGAATTCAGTGGCTCCAGGCCTTGCTTACTTTAGAGGAATAGTTTTCAGACTTTCTCACATAGAATAGGCCTTCTCTATCCTGAAAACCCAGCATCATACCTACATTCCCTTCCCCCTCTTCAAAAGGAGACATTTGTTTATTTGGCAGATCTTAAGAGCCTAGGGGAAGAATCCAGAAAACGATGGAGTCCAGGTCACCTCATTCACAGGTCCAGGGATTTACTCTTACCACTGCCAAATAGCTGTTTGTAACTCTACCACTCTGATCTCTGTATGGGTCTTATCTATATGAGACAGTATAATGTGATGGGAAGGAGGTAGATGGGGAGTCAGGAAGTCTGGGTTCACATCCCAGCTCTGACACTTATTGGGTTTATGACCTGAGCCAGAGGGCTGAACTTGGAGTTGGACCCAAGTTTGCTGAGAGGAGAACAAGGTGGAAGCAGTGTCATGAAAACCTAGAGAGGAGACAGTCCAGAAGAAGGTAATCAAAAATATTAAATGCTATAGAAAGATTGAAAAGGATCAGGATTGAGAAAATTCTGACCAGGTTTAAATGGCAAACAAAGTAATTTATATTTGTAACAATATACGATTTTTTAGTCTTACTGACATGGATCTCAACAAAATTGGTAGATGTTGTTCCTACCATAGACATCAACTAGTTTAACCTCCTCGCTTTATAGGTGAAGGAAATAAAACCAAGAGAAGCTAAACGAAGTTCATAATTCAAACACAGGACCTTTGACTCCAAATCTAGCATCCTTTCTATTGTACCACCTTAGTTCCCACCATCCCTTTAAGAATGTTGTGTTATAAAGCTCTGGTTAGCAGGTCAGATAGATCAAAGGTTTTTAATTAAACATCCAACCAGTTGGGAGACAAATTTTAGAATTTTGCCAGGAATTGAGGTCAAGCTCATTCCATTTTTTTTTCTTTTCAGAAAATCAAGACATTTATCCCATCTGTCCCTTCTCCCATGTGATGACCGCTGAGTAAAGGTCTTTCAGTATCCTGGAGTCTATTTAATCTGAGCCCAGTGACAAAAATTCAGCAGAGACTAATATGTTCTTAGTATCCGTATTTTATTAGATATGAACTGTCCATTAGTCATTTCGTTCTGTCTTTTGAGTTCAGTGATCATCAAGGTGGCAGGGTGAATAGAATGCTAGAACCAGCCAGAAAGATTTGAGTACAAATCTGGTTTCTTTTCTTCTAGCTTAGTGACTGGGCAAGTCATTTAATCTCTCAGCTTTAGGGTTTTTGTTTTTGTTTTTTAATTTGTAACATAGGGGCAGTAACAGCACATGCCTCACAGAATTGTTGTGAGGATGAGATGAGTTAATATATGTAAAATGCTTTGCAGTCTTTAAGGTGCTATAGAAATGTTAGCTATTATCACCACCACCATCACCATCACCATCACCATCATCATCCTTTTCCTTAACATCAAGGAACTGTAGGGGATTTCTTTCATCAATATAGTTGACAAGTCTTTTATAACTTACTAGATAAATCTGAGAATTTTCCTGAGGCCCAGGAAAAGTGAAGGGTTCTGACTAAGGTTACAAAGGTAGTGCATTTTGTTTACTAATTATCATAATCCCTTCAAGTGCCATTTAACTAGCGCTTCACTTTCTCGTCCAGCTGAGAAGAAATGTAAATACCGAACCCTTTTAAATCTGAGGTTTAGAGGGTGGTGTTGGACATTTGCTAGCTAATTTGTTGGACTTGATTGAAGGAAGACTTCAATTCAGATTCCATCTCAGATATTATCTTGCTGCATGATCCTGGACTAGTCCTCTTTCAGCCCTACTTTTCCTGTCTGTAAAATGAGGATAACAATAAATCAAACAGGGATACTACCAGGGAATACACAAGTTACTATATTTAAAGCCCTTTATAAATCTTAAAGTTCTTTATGAATGCCAGCCATTTTTATTATTGATGGAAAGAACCCATGTCCCCTGAATTCATTTCCCTATCACATCCATGTAGAGCAAGTACAGCATGGCTGTGAAGTCTTTACACCAAGGAAAACTGATGATTTTGATTGTACAGAGAGGTAAACATGGTCTAGTGGATTTGAAATCAGTAGACTTCAAAGTGAATGCCAGCTGTGCCATTTATTAATGAGATCATTACTACTTCATTAAGGGTTTTCATCTGTGAAATGGGGATGGTGATATCTGTACCACTGATTTCCTGAAGCAAAGGTCTCTGGATAAATTAGGAAATGTTCCATAAGTGTGAGTTGTTACTATTGCACATAGGACAAGCCACTGTAACCAAGAGATGAAAAGATAATGACCTTTAAACTTTGAAGTCTCACATTTCTATGCTTCCCTATAACCACCATCTTTCTAGATACACCATTAGGACTGATATTCCAACTCCATTGGCTACCATTGTGAAGTTGCTGCTGAGTGCTTGTACAAATTGTATTAATGATTTGATCTTTCTGTTCCCTCCAAGAATGTGACTTTGAAGAGGAGACAGCATTTTGAAGATATTTGTAGCCGTCAGATGGCTCCCATTCAGTGTTGCAGAGGTTCAGAGTTGCATGAGTTGTAAATTTCTCCATGTATGTTGGCATGGGGCATCTAAGCTTAGTCAGCCTTTTGTTTGAAAATGCTCTCTGAAATGAGAGGGGGGCGGGGAGAGGGATAGAGAAAGACAGAGAGAAAGAGAACCAGAGAGAGACAGAGAGATAGACAGGGAGATAGAGAGAGAGAGAGAGAGAGAGAGAGAGAGAGAGAGAGAGAGAGAGAGAGAGAGAGAGAGAGAGAGAGAGAGCATGTGAGCCACGTGGCTGGGGATTTTCTGGCACTATACTTGGTGCTCTTGGAAAAACAAAAAAGTGACCACAGAACTTCTGGGGCCGAAGAATAACATTAGCTCTCATCCAATTCCATTTGATTGAACAGACATTTTTAAAAGCCCTCGCTAGAGTTTACAAAGACAAAAACAAGATAGAGTTCCTCCCCTCAATGAGCTTACTTTCTGCAAAGGGGAAGTAACACAGAGATGTACAAAACAGACAGAAGATAAGTACTAAGTATTTCTGGAGTAAGGAGGTAGACTGTCAATTGGGGAATCAGCAAAGGCCCCCAAAAAGGGGGAGTTAAGGGTTTTGAAAGGCAGAGGTGAAGAGGAATGGCATTCCACCAAAGAGAGGTGGGAGATGGAATATTATATACAGGCAAAGTCAGGTATACCAGCTTGGCTGGATGTAGAGTACATGGACAGGATGTGGGGTAGTTGGGTAATGTGTAATCTTCCTGGAAAGATAGGTTAGAAGCCAAGTCATGAAGGGTTTTCAAGCCCCGGCACAGAAGGATTGTATTTATCATAGAATCAATAGGAAGCCACTGAAACATTCTGAGGAAGGAAGTGGTGTAGTTAGACCTGTGACATATAAATACCAGGTTGAACACAGATCACAATGACTACATATATCATGTTTACACAATAACTTGACTCACAATGGGAGATACTTTAATAGGTCAAGGATGTGTATTGTGATTTTATTGATCTGGGAACTCTTTTCATCAACCCAGACTGTGACCAACTATAATTTATTGTCTTAGAAAATTGTCAGAACCCTTGTGTAGTTAAGTACTTTGAAAATGGTCCCACACTAGTAGGTGTTAGAGGTGAAATTCGAACCCGAGCCACCATACTATATTCACTATAACTCACTGTTCTCTGTAAGGAAAATAGTAAAGTTTATTATACTCCTAAAAAATAAGTGAGGAAATAAGCTCAGACAAGTGAAATGACTTTTCCCAGAGTCACATGAGGAGTAAGTGGTCTGGAACCTGCACCTAGATTTGCAGGCTCCATCATGACAGACCCTCCTATTGTATCATTTGGTCTCTTACAATAATTTACATTTGCATATATAAATACAGCATAACTTATACTTACATAATGCCTTACATGGTGCTTTTGTCCATCAAGTCATAAACTCCTTGAGGTCAGATGCTCATTTTAGAAAATCTTTATGTCCTCAGAATTCACTACAGTGCCTTCTATAAGCTAAGCAATTAATTCATGTTTGTTATTGAATGAAAAGCCAGTGAGGATCAGTAGCGCAAGTATATTATACTAATTTTGTAGATGAGGAAATTGAGGATTTAAAGAAGGGAAATGATTTATCTAGGGTCACATCACAATTAGTAAATGTCAAAGAATTAGGACTTGAAATAAGGTTTTCTGACTCAAAAGCTATTGGTTTTTTCATTATGTCACAAACAGGACAAGAGCTCATGATGATGTATCAAAGGCTCCCAGAAAGTAATGGGATGACATGAAATGTGACTGCAGGATGCCAAGGGGCAAGATCTGGCTTTGATTTGTAAAATATCCTGTCATTTATAGAGACGACTGCTTATCATTAAGAAAGTGTTTCCCTTGTCCTTGCCTTTTATTAATTTCAAAATCGAAAGGTCTTAGTGCAGACACTAATTGGGTCATACTTCACCTATGAAGATAGCATAGGGATGTCACTTGGAGGGACCATATCTAACCTTGTCCAGTCCTTTGCACATATGAACAGGAGACACAACACAGTAGAAAGAGAACTTACAGAAAATCCATTGACTTCTCTTCTAGAATGGAACCCCAACTTTGCTCCTAACTGCATAGCACTTAGCCCTCTGATTCTGCAAAATGGGGATAATGACACCAGCTTTATTGCTGATATAATTATGAACATCAAATATGGGTCAAAATGAGTTGAAGTCATAGGGCTCTCTCTAATTAGGTATAAAGTGTTCTTGAATATAAATAAAATGAGCAGCTGGTCTTTAACAAGTACCCTCTGAGTGTTTGGAGCATGGAGTCCTAACCTAGGGTCTGTGAACTTATTTAAAATGTGTGTATATGTGTATTGTGTGTATAGTATATATTTCAATAGAATTGGTTTCCTTTGTACACTTATGTATTTTCTTGTATCCATTTAGAAACATGATTCTGAGAAGGGGTCCATATACTTTGCCAGAATGCCAAAGAGGGTCTAGGACACAAAAAATGGTTTTGAACCTCTGATTTAAAGAATTTAGATAAAGTGAGCTTTGTACATGAGAATATATAAAATGGCATTGAAGATTTATGGAACCCTGTACAAATGTTCCTTGGTAAATTATCAGACTCATGAGTGTATAGGATGCTGAAATTTCCAAGTTAATTCCTTGAGGCTGGGTCTGCTTGGATGATAGCTAGGAGAGGAGGAGGGAAGGGTGCATTCTAGAAATTACAGTGGTAACAAGCTAGAACCATACTGGTTTCTGTAGGATTAAATTTCAGGTCATTTTGGACACTAACTTCCCATCATCCTGGGTCTGTTGCATTGGTTCCTTGGGTGTGGCTTAATCACAGCTGCGTTCAGTGGGTGAGGCAAAGGTGACATTTGGGACAATCTCTAATATATTGGCTAATATATACGTGGCTCCTTACTTTGTCAAAAATATTTGTCAATGTTCAGGCATATTTGATAGATTCTAGGTAGTACCCCCTTTGCAAAAGAGAAAAAAAAAATGAAAAGAAGGCTAGCTATGATGGAACAGTTTGGCCACAGAGGAGATCTGGCATCATGACCGCATCCTCTTCCCATTCGGATGACCTCTTAAAACTATGTGGTTTTGCTGGGTGATGGTCATTGACACCTTTCCCACAAGCGCAGGATTGGGATTTGGGTTTTTCAGGTCACACGTTTTCCATATGGACCAAATTTTACATTCCCTCAAATGAAGCCAGCAATTCCTGCCAAACTCTGTGGAAGGGTTTGTACAGTCTCAAGGGGAGGACATGGCCAGACAGGTCTCCTCCATTCATAACCCCCAGACTTGGTGGAATGGGCTATGGCCAACACTGACCAGATGCAGAGGGAGGCAAAATATTTATTGACTGTTTCCTCAGGAATTGATGAGACTCCTCATCACATGGACAAACACATGCTGTCTCTCTTTTCAGTCTGCTAGCATTAAGTAGGTCAGGCCCTTCTGGTCAGGGACAGATTCTCAAGGATTACTGAAGAAAAATGAGTACCACCATGGCTTTATATGAGAGACTGTTCCCTTCACTTGGAGTATTCCATCCTCCAGTGGCAATGAAAGATAATTGTTTTCAGGTTGGCAGAGTCACAATACAGACTTTTATTTTAAGTTAAAAAAACCCCCTTAATTAATTAGCAGTCTTGCTGATTAATTAACTACTGGACAAAATCGCAATGTTCCCATTGTTACTTAGTTGATCTTAAAATATGACCTTACCTTCTTTTTTAAATACCACTTATCCCACTTACTTGTCATTAGCTGACTATCTTAAGGATCAAACATGTACCACTACATATTAAATGTCATTCTTTGGAAACCACAAATTGAAGAGTTTTAACCAGATGTATGATTTTTTTATGGGCAGATTTAAAAAGTCTTCACAATTCTTCCTGTTTTCAATACTTCATTTACCTAATCATTAGGGAAGGGGGAAGGGAATAAGGATTTATTGGTGCTTGCTATGTATAGGCATTATATAAATTCTAATTATTTAAATGACATTTTCCTGATCTAATGAGGTTAAACTTGCTTTGGTAGTTAGTGAAAGAAGAAAGGAAAGAAACAAATGTTTCTTAAACTAAGCATTTATGATGTTCAGGCACTATGCTAAGCTCTTTATAAATATTATCTCATTTGATCCTCACAATAACCTCATCAGGTAGATGCTATTATAATCCCCATTTTGTAGTTGAGGAAACTGAGGTGTAGAGTACTTAAGTGACTTGGCCAGGATCGAGAGTAAGACTCTAAGGCTGGATTTGAACTCAATCTTTCTGATCCCAGGTCCACTATTCTATCCACTGTCCCACCTACTTGCCATTGGTAGTAATCTTTATTTTTCTTTAATAGTATACATTTTCAGACTTCCTTTGCCTAAAGTTCTCTTTGCAGAGGAAATAGTAAGGAATATATGTTCTATTTTGTAAAGATGACGTTCAGTACTTTTGTGTTGTTAGGCACATGTTTTTCCTTGGAGAAATACGCTTTGTTTCCATAATTATTTAGCTGTCAGCCTCTGTCCATGTAGTCTATGTCATAAAAAAATGATGAAATGTCAAAATTAAGCCAACTACTAGAATAGTTTCATGCACAATAATAGTACATACATCTCCATTTTACAGATGAGGAAAGTGAGGGTCAGAGAGGTGACATGCCTTTTCCAGTTAGTAACAGATAGCGCCAGGAGTTAGGTAGTGATATCTCGATTCCAAGTCTATTGCTCTGTCTGTTAATCCACATGATTTCATCTACAAAACTCCAGAAAATCAGAAGAAAGCAAATACAATACCTGAGCTTTGTCCTCAAAAATCTTCCAATGTATCTGGAAATAACAGCATATGAAATCCCCCACAAGGGTTAAATTATCATGAAAGACAATAAAACAATTGATTATGGCAGTGTACTATGAAGGACTAACTAAGTGGTATAGAAAGTGTTTTGCATTCAGTGGGAGGGGAGGTCATTGTGGACTGGGTTATTGAAGGAAGACTTCATGGATGAAATGGAATGGGGGCTGGGTCTTGGAAGATGGATTATTTGGGTAGGTAGAAAGGTAAAAAGGTATTCTAGGTTAAGATTGTAAGTGAAGACATGAAGGAAATAAAATGAACAAATGTGTTTCGATGGCAATATCATAGGACTCAAGATTTTACAACTGGAAGTGACCTATGAAATCTAGTAAAATGGGATGGGGGGAGAAGTCACATGACTAATTTGGTGGCAAAGTCTAAACTAGAACCCAATTTTCCTGATACCAAAGCCAGCGCTCTTTACTGCATACATATACATAATACAAATTTATGCATATATTATACACTAATGTTCACATACTACCTGCACATATATGAACGCATATGTAACATGCACACACACATATGTATATATATGTACACCTATGTATTCTATCATAAAATTTCACAAGAAAGGAAGGGATTGTAGAGGACATCTAATTTTATGCACACATGAACAAGAATTAACCTGTACAACAACATCTACTAAAATGTACCACCATTCAAAGTCTTGGAGACTTTTAGTGTTGATGAAATAACTACCACTTAATTCAGTAGACCTTTATTAAGTGTTTACTGTGGGCTATTCCCTGTACTAAGCACCAGGGTTATAAATAGCAAAAAAGAAAGAAGTTCCTGCCCTCAAGGAGTTTCTATTGTAAAGTGGGTGGGGAAAAAGACATAAAAGGGAAATGAGAAGAGTTGGTGTGGGTTAGGTTGCTGGTGGGGGAGAGATGACTTGGTTGTGAAGTCCAGGGAATGAAGGATGGCTATCTTAGGCTCTTCCTTAAAATGCAGGATCTGAGATGAATTCATGAATGGGAGAAAGGGAGGGTAACTGATTCTGTTTTTGGAAAGTTACTAGTATGATGAAGTTCCTTTGATCAGTTCTAGTTGGCTTTCTCCAGTATCTGCTCATAGATCCTAGTTTTACTCATGCAGCAGAATAACCAATCAATAATCAATAAGAAAATAAGCTCTAGCAGATATGTGGATTATTTTGAGAAGAGATCCATAGGCTTCACAAAATGGCAAAGGAGGGTCTATGATATAAAAAGGGATAAAATCCCTTGGTTTATAATATCGATTCATTTGAAATATTTTAAAGAGGAGGCAAATGATGGGATATGTGTGATATTACTAATAAAAATTTAGAAACAATGGAGAAAAACAAAATTTGACTACTAAAAATACCAGTTGAAACCAAACCTCACAAAAACATTTAAAGATGAAATTAGGAAGGCAACAAGCAGGTGAGAAAAAAAAGAAAACATCTACAAAGAGTTTTTGGAACAGACTTTTTCCTCTATCAATGACAGGCAGTCAGTGACATCTGAACTCTTTTAACAGATTATTTCTAAATATGCTATATGCATATAAGAAGTTAAAAAGGTCGGGGAGGGAATCAAGTGTTATTACTATTCCAAAAAAGCAATAGAAAACACAGTCCACCCATATACCTACTTTCCTATCTCTACAAATTTTTTATAAAGATGAAAAGTATAACTGTGCAGGTGGAATATAGACTGTGTTGCTACACATTGCATGATTAATTTGTTGCATAGATTTACTGAATCTTTTTTCTCTTTATTCTTTATTATAAGAGATGAATTATTATATTATTTTAAGATATTATATTATTTAAGAGATTATCCTCAAATCTCTAGAGGATAAGGATGGGGAAGGATAAATGGTCTATCTTTTAAATTAAAAACAATTTATATGGAGATCCCTTTTATGAATTTAAACATTGTTTTCAATGATGTAGTATGACTGCAAACCAGGAAAATGCAGTTTCTGAATTGTCATAACTGTAGGACATTTAAAGAATGATGGCAAGGCATATTGTGAGTATGAGTAGGTTGTAAGACATTACCAACAAAGAATTGTACAGGAGAAATTCGTTAAGGAATATCATCAGAGAAACATATGATTTGGAGAATAGATGAGATACCCATATAACAAGGCATATGATGGACGGCTTGTATCCTCTGTGTAAATATCAATAGATCTGAAGGCAATCTCTCAGCACATTGCAAGATCTTTCTTTGCAGTATTTATAGGAGGACACAGGAGAAGATGTGAATGGTTTACTATATGAACCTTTGGCATATCCATGTTAATGAGATTATAGGTCTATGGAGATAATGATGAAAGCATTGTCATGCCTCTACATTTTTTTTCTTTCCTAGAATTTTATCCCACTTAGAGATACTTTTGAGTTGCCATTTGATTGTGTCACTGAATCATGATATCTCACAGTCACAAGGGAACTAAGATGTTTAGTGTAGCCTATACCCGAATAAGTAATCAATGAATAATGATTCACCCAAGGTGAGTTATTCCATTTTTTGTATGACTAATTGGAAAATTTTCCCACACCAAACTTATATTAGCTTCTTCCCAAATTCCATACCTCGAGTATAGCTGTGTCTTTCAGGGCAGGAAGCATAATTCTAGGCTCTCTTCGACAGGAGGGCCTTCACATACTTGATTACAGTTATCACATTCCCCCAAAGTCTTCTCTCAGTTAAATATCCCAGTTTCTTCAGTCAGTTCTCAAGTAGCATGATTTTGAAGCCTTTCACCATCCTTGGCTCTTTCCCTCTGGATGCTGGCCAGGTTCCTGAAATATACCACTTTTATCTTCTGATCTTAAAATGTTTGAATGGATGCTTTCAGTGTGTGTTCACATCTGATATCCTTAAGATAACTCTTTCCCTCCTTATTGAAATTGTTGTCTTCAAGATATCATCCTTAAGAGCATATCATCCCTCTTGGGCTGATTTCTTTTGTAGAATTTTAGGTGATAGAAGTCTTACTTTCTCTTAATCTTTAAAAATCTATTCTTGAAAATTTTCATTTGAAAAATTAGCATTTATTTTTCAATTTCCTATATCCCTCATATAAAGAAAAATTAAAAAAAATCTTGTAAATGTCTCTGTCTACAGTTGATCTTCATTATTTGTGGATTCTGAATTTGCAAATTAACTACTCACTAAAATTTGTTGTAATCCCCAAATCAATGCTCATGGTGTTTTCACAGACGTCTACAAAGTGGTGAAAAATTTGAGTCACCTGATGTGTATGTTCCTAGCTGAGGTTGAACAAGTTGAACAACTCTGTCTTCCTGTTTCAGCTGTCATACTATAAACAAGTACTCTTTTTTGTGGCCTATTTACAGTCAATTATTCTCATTTTTGTAGTTTTTGTTGATGATTTCACTTTGTAAAATAGAACCCAAATGTAGTGCTGAAGGTGCTGTCCAGTGTTCCTAAATGCAAGAAGGCGATGTATGATGTGCTTTACAGAGAAAATATGTATTGGGTAAGTGTCATCTAGGCATGAGTTACAGTGTTGGTAACTGTGAATTCAATGTTAATGAATCAACAATATGGCACATCCAGAAAAAGGAAGAGAAAATTTGTTGATATATATGTAATGCCACTCTAGGAAGTGCTAAAGTAAATGTTGTGATCAGAGAGAAGTTCACTGAAACCTAACCCTGCATTTCCCGTAGAGGCAATGGTTCAGTATGTATGTGCGTGTGTGTGTGCGTGTGTGTGTGCGTGTGTGCATGTACACACCTATCTCTCTATTGATATTTCTTTCTATCTGTTGTCAAGCAAAGCAAGTATCTTCATTGGTTATGTCCAAAAATATATGTCTTATTCCTCATCTTGAGTCCATAGACATTGTCAAGAGGTGGCTTGCATTCTTTGTCTTTGATCCTATGGAATTGTGATTTATCATTATATTGATTGGAGTTAACAAGTCTTTCAAGGGTTTTTTTCCTATTTAATGTTGTTATTGATTAATTTTTCTCTTGGTCCAACTCACTTATCTCAGTATCAGTTAGTTCATAAAGATCTTTTGAGTTTTCTCTGAAACCATCCATGAAATCAGCACAAATGAAAATTTAGGGTGTGTCTCCATGCCTAGTTTTCCTCTCCTTTTGTCATAAATTTCCATTATTTCTGTTCCAGAATCAATTTCCCTTTGTGAATGAGACTCAGATCCAGAATTGAAGTTTTCCTTTTAGGTTCTTTTTTTTCCTTTTGAATAAGGAAATGAATGATCATTTAGTTATCATAGTGAGAACTCCAGCAGATATCCAGATAATTGAAATGCAACCATTGCTATAATGTAATGCATTCATACCAGTCTTGAGTCCTGGTCCTCAGACTCCTTTTCTCTTTCTTCTTTCTCCTCAGTTCGTCTGTAGTATATATCAATGACAATATAATTTCTGCTTTTGCCTGCTTTGATCTCCATCAACATGCTCATCTTGCATCCTCACTCTGGTTTCTGGATCCTCTCACTAGAGTGGGTCTTCTCATTCTTTGTTCCCTCTGCCTTCCTTATAACTACTCTCTTCCTTTTGAAGAAGATAGACCTTTTGAGAGCCATATTCCCTGTAACAATAATCGTTCTATAACAATAATAATACCTAATATTTATGTAGCACTTTAAGTTTGCAAAGTGCTTTACAAACATCTCATTTGATTCCCTCCACAACCAAGGGAAGTAGGTGGCATTATTGTTTCCATTTTACATGTAAGGAAACTAAGAGAGGCAGAGGTTAAGTGACTTATTCAGGATTAATGCCAGTAAGCGTTTTTGGATTTGAACTCAGTCTTCCTGATTTGTCATCAAGTACTCTATTCACCTATCCTATTCTATCCCATCATGTCTCACTAATGTTTCTGATGAAACAGTTCTCTCCTTTCACTACTACTTTGTGTATTTTTGCAGACACCTGAGACTCTGGCTTTTAATGGAGGGGCAGAACACAGTAGTAAATACAGTGCTGTGCTTGAAGTCAGGAAGAGCCAGATTTGAGTCTAGCCTTCGGAGAAGTGACTCAACCTTTTTGAACCCCTCAACTTCTTTATCAGTAAAATGGGAATATTAGAAACCTCATAGGGTCACAGAGTTTTTGTGAGGTTCAAATTAGATGGAGGTAAAATGTTCTGCAAAATTTTTTTGTTATATAAATATTAATGAATACCTGACATTTACATAGCACTTTGTATCAAGCATTATACATATTTGATTCTCACAACAACCTGGGAGGTAAGTGCTATTATGATCTCCACTTTACACATGAGAAGACTGAGGAAAATACAGGTTAAGTGACTTGTCCACAGAGCAAATAAGGGTAGGAGGCTGGATTTGAATTCAGGTTTCCTGACTGCTCTAGCCACTGCTGCATCCTTTAAAAAAATCTCTTCACAGAGGATGTTTATTAGTCCTATTGCTGCTCCCATTGTTAAATTTTCATCTTCTATTACTTGCTAGGTCTCCTTATTGATTCTTTCCCCTATTGTATATCTACTTGCTGTAGCACCTTCCTTGCTCAGTATACGTAAGGGACTTGCTTCTTCCTCTTTCTTTGAAGTTGAAAGACTTTGGAGTTAGATTTTCTAGGCTCCAGGCAAACACATTTCTTCCCAGCCCTTATTGAGAATACTTTATCCATAGTCAGGAACTTGCTGTTTTCATATTTTAAGGATAAATTCAAACCCTATTCTTGGATACCATCTTTTATTTTTTATTTAGTTTTGGTTTAAAATTTTTTATTTATATCTTCTGTTTTGATATCACATTCATCCCCTCTCTTCTCTTCTTCACAGCAAATATCCTTTGTAATAAAGAATAAGAGTGGAAAATTAAAACAAAAAGCAGCTCAGTAAAACTAACCAGCACACCAGTCAGGTCTGACAGTATATGTATGCAATGTTCCACATGCCTAGTTTCCCACCTCTTCAGAGAAGGTACATTTTTTTCATCTTTTCTTTGGGGCCAAGCATGGCCATTATAATTACATAGTATTCATTTTTTCTTGTACAGATTTCATCTTCTTAACCCACTATTCACTTTCCAGCTGATTCATGTGGCTAGTCTCTATATAAATCATCAGATTTTGGGGAATAGTTGTCAGATTTGAAATGATTCAGGAGGCTCTCCATAATGTTTCCCATACATGTTCCTGGAAGAAGGCATAGTTTCTGATTTTTCATGTCAGGTTGACTTATGGATACCTTAACAGTCCTCAGCTAGGAGCTATGGACCATGGGGACTCAGCTCTTCCTCCTGTGGCTAGGACTAGATGTTCTCTCGCCTTCCTGGCACCTTCTGGGGATCTTCAGCTTTGTTCCATGAATACAGGAGGCTGTTTTCTCTATAGAAGGCCAAACTCTGGGCTTCATGGGAAAAACTTGGATCCTACTGCAGTATTTCATTGGTTCATTGATCATAGTCAGAGAAGCCATTGATGACTTTTTCAATAGGGGAATGGTTTAACAGATAATGTATTTGAAAACAGCTAATCTCTCAGGGGTATGTAGAGTAAGAGGAAAGGCTGATATCGTGGAGGAGAGGAGACTGAGTCACCTAGATAGGGGATAATGAGGGCTAAAATCAACTGAGTACCAGCTTGTTCTGAGCTGCTTTTGTCTTTACACTGTTTGAATGTTCTACTCCCAGTCCCCAGAAAGTCTGAGAAAAGTGACCTAATTAAGCCTTGGAAACTAGTTCCATAAATTTTAAGCTAGCTAATTCCCAGGCAATAACAGGGATACATAATAAGTATAAGACCAGTCTAGGAAATTTTGTTTACCCTTCTCATCTGTAGGCATCCATGAGCATAGTGGAGAGAGAACTAATCTCAAAGTCAAGGAGAGCCAAGGCCCAAGTCATGTCTCTAACACCAAATGGTTTGGTGTCTCTGATCAAGTCACTCAGTCTTTGGTGCATTGGGCAGCTCTCTAAGACTGTAAGTTGCAGAGAAGGTGTTCACTTGCATTTGTAGAAGAAATTTCCTCACCTGGGAATTCCCAATACCAATGAAATCAGAGGTCTAATCCCTATGGCAATCCCTGTCCTTATTCCTATCTTTCTCACATATCATATAGCTAGTGGGTTGAGTTCTGGACTTGGCAGACTAGGAGAACTGGGGGATGAATCCTGCCTCAGATACTTATATCCACAAAGACCTAGGTAAGATATTAATCTTCTCTGAGCCTCAGTTTTCTCTTCTTCAAAATGGAAATTATAATAGTACCTGTTCCTACAGGATTGTTGTAAGGTTCAGATGAGATTATTGGGGATGGTGATGATGAAGATGGATGATTTCCTTCTGATCTACAGGTGCACTGCTGCCATTATTGAATGGGTTAGTTTGGTGGTAGGAATAATCTACCTTGGGGAAGTAATGGAAGTTCTAGGTGGGATATGATTCTGGGGGATAGTATAGTTTTTCATTGGTTAGTTTACTTTTCTACACAGCTGTCTTTTACATTAGGGAAAAAAGTACCTAATGAAGGTATGTTTGGGCAGCTTTAGAAATAGAGGACAGTACAATGAATGCTAGAGAGGTAATGTACCACAGACCAGTTAGTATAGGTTACCATTGATGAAGTTCTGGTCTTTTCCATTCTAAGTATGATGGCCTCCTTTTTCTACCTGATTGATATTGTACAGGACCTCCAACTGCTCATTCCCTATTTAAGCTTTTCTATTGGCTATGTTTTTCTGATAGATTGAGATCAAGAATCGTAGATTTAGAACTAGAAGTGACTTTACACATCATGTCTAACCTTTTCATTTTTTAGGCAAAGCATATAAGTCCTAGAAAAGCCCAATGACTTATCCGAGGTAGTAAGTGTCAGAGATAGGACTTGAGTTGTTTGACTCAAGAGTCAGTGCTCTTTTCATTGAATCTAAAATCAGGTTCCTTTTTAAGGGCCTGGGAAGGTGATAGTGGTGGTCAAAACAGGCAGATAAAGTTGAGGGATGTCCATGTTAAGTGGGCTAACATCAAAGGAGGGATATTTGGTATTTATTTTTTTTAAACCATGAAAACTTGCCTATACTGTATTTACATGGGCTTTCTTTCCCTTTCTGCTTTTCTCTCTTTGTCCTTTGTCTGTCTCCCTTTTCTTCCTTTCTTCTTGCTTAGGTGTGTTTGACAACTGCTCCCATGCTGTCAGTGACAAGGGCTGGGCCTTGGGTATCCGCTCAGTGGAGCATCATGGGAGGAAGGATGCTCGGTTCTTCTTTTCTCTCCGCACAGACCGTGTGAAGAAGGCTACAGTCGTGACTGGGCATAGCCGCTACTTATCGGGTACATGGACACACCTAGTGGCCACTTATGATGGACGCCGCATAGCTCTGTATGTGGATGGAGCTCAAGTTGCCAGTAGCCTGGGTCAGTCTGGCCCCTTGCACAGCCCATTTATGGCATCTTGCCGTTCTTTAATCCTGGGTGGGGACAGCTCAGAGGACAGGCACCAATTTCGTGGGCACATGGGCACTCTGACTCTCTGGAGCACAGCACTTCAACAAAGCCAGCTCCAGCAGAGTTTCTTGCAGCCAAGTGGTTATGGGGACTTAGCTTCCTTGGCACTTAGTGCTAATTTTGCTCCAATGGAACAGCAATGGGTAACCTTTAAAGATGGAGAATTCCCAAGACTTGAGATGCTCCAGGATCCAGAGCCCGAGCCTGAGATTTTGTATCCTCTCATGCCTCCACCCTGTGGGCAAACTGCCTGTGACAATGTGGAGTTGATCTCCCAGTACAATTGGCACTGGCCACTGAGGAGCGAGAAAGTGATCCGTTACCAAGTGGTAAACGTATGTGATGATGATGGACTGCACCCTACTGTTAGTAGCGAGCAAATCACCCGTCAGCATCAGGCATTGAGTGCAGCCTTCAGCAGGTACAACATTAGCTGGCAACTGAGTGTCCATGAAGTGCATAACTCCACCTTGCGCTATCGGGCTGTCCTGGTGAACTGCGAGCCCAGCAAGATTGGCAATGACCACTGTGACACTGAGTGTGAACACCCACTTACTGGGTATGATGGGGGTGACTGCCGCCTTCAGGGACGCTGCTACTCATGGAATCGAAGGGATGGTGTGTGTCACATGGAGTGCAATAACATGTTGGATGACTTTGATGATGGTGACTGCTGTGACCCTGATGTGACTGATGTACAAAAGACCTGCTTTGACCCTGACTCGCCCAAGAGGTAAGAAAGAGGGGTTTGGGTGCCTTCTGCCTCAAGACTGAATCTTTATTATTTCTTTTCCAGAGTTCTAGGACCCTAAAAATGTGCACACTAGCAGAACAAAAAGAAACAAGCCCCAAATTTCTTGGCCCATAATGTGAATTGTTTGCTATTTAATAGAGGTATACATTGAAGCTAATCAATTAACACAAATTACATGGTACAATAATTTCTAAAGATTGCTTGGGAATTAGATAATTATAGGCATTGGTGCACCAGTCACAGAATAGTGGAATAAATGTTGATTTTGTTGGAGGAAATGAGGAGTTTGGACTCAGTGTCCTTTAAGGTTAATTTATAATCAGGTGACTTTGGATAAGCCACTTTCCAGTTTCCCCATCTGTCAAGGGGAGGGACGATCTCTTTTAGCTTTCATAGGTAGTGCAGTAGATAGAATATTTAAGAAGAACTAGTTCAAAGCTGCCCTCAGACACTTGCTCCCTATGTGACATGGATAAGTCACTTAACCTTTGTCTACCTTAGTTTCCTTAGCTTGAAAATGGAGATAATACCCATACCCCGCACCTACCTCACAGGATTATTATGATGATAAAATAGGTAATATTTGTAAAGTGTTTTGTAAACCTGACAGATCCATATAAATGCCAGCTATCATTATTATCTATATTCTAGGGGAAAGGTGGAAGGGAGTGAGGTCATGTGGATGCCTATGACAGGATGCCACTTCTAGAATCCATAAGCTTTAATAGCATCATGGATTAATGTTATCAGATGCTTGAAGGTAACAAAATATGAAAGCAAAATCCAAAGAGAGCCTGCAGTGTGACTATATTTATTGTTATTACAGCAAAGATTTCCAGTTGTTACTGTGAGTGAGTCTCACTTTGGACCCACTGTAGAATCCCAGAAGAGAGTCACTGTTTCTCCATCTTCTTTTCTATCCCTTGCCATTTCTACTCTTCTACACAAACTAAGGCGATTGCCCATTCAAGGAAACCACATGTACTGAGAAGGTTTCTTGAGATTATTCAGGTACTATATCATCACTACATCATTATCACCAACATAGAGGTACTATGGTGAATTTGGAGTCAGAGATCTTGGCTTAAATCCTTATACTGTGACTCACTGTCTCTGTGACCTTGAGTGAATGCTTTACTTACTCATGGCCCCTAAGGTCCGTTTCAGCTTTAAATCTAAATCTACTATGACCATCATCACAACTACCAAGATTCACAGAATGGTTTAAGATTTGCCTTTCTGTAGAAGACCTGACGTACCATAATTGTTACTATTAACCCCATTTTACAAAGGGAAACTGAGAATGAGACCATTTAAGTGCCTGGCCTAGGGTAACAAAGCTAGTAAATGTCAGAGGGTAGTTTTAGACCCCAGTCTTCATGACTTTATTTCCAAATCTCTGCCTCTACAATGTTTCCTTGGTCTCTAGTTACCACTTCCCTCGTTTGGACGTTCTATGCCCTACTAATGTATGTAGACAAATAGATGATAGATTGATAAATGATAGATAAATAGATAGGTGAAAGATAGATAATAGATGATAAATTGTAGATAGATGATAGATAAATAAATGATTTATTGATAGATGATACCTCAGACACTTAGCTGTGTGAGCCTGGCAAGCCATTTAACTCTGTTTGCCTCAGTTTCCTCATCTGTAAAATGAGCTGGAGAAGGAAATGGCAAACCGCTCCAATATCTTTGCCAAGAAATCCTTGATGGGATCACAAAGAGTTGGACACAGCTGAACAGTAACAACAAGGCAGCATGATGTAGAGAGCTCACCCTTCTATTTAGCCCCCTTGTCAAAGAAAGGCAGGCTTTTTCTTCTTTGGCACTGAAAATTTCATACTTTCATTCTGAAATGTTACCTCTCTTACCTTTAGTATTGCTTTCCCTTCATCTCCCCCTCCCAGCAAAAGAAGACAGAAGAGTAGATTATTTTAGTTAGTAGTTGCTATGAGCTCAGAGGGTGATTCATCTTGTTTTTAATTTAGTAGGAAAATCCTCCTTCCATGCATCCTCCCTCCTTTGAGGACCTTCAATCTATTCCCACAGTGAGGCTGAAGGGAGAGAAATATAATGGCACGGGTCAGGTGACCTTTTCTCCATCTTTCATAGTTTTATTTCTGGATCAAAGGCTTGTTTGACTCTTTTCCACTTTCCCCTATCTTCCTTCTCTGTGTAGATCTGTCTTTATTGTGAAGATATGGATTACTTTTTTTGAAAAATTAAATTATTTTATTTGTTTTAAGTGTTCTACAATCATTTCCATATATCTTAGATTTTTTTCCCCTTCCTCCTCCTCCTTCCCTCCTCCTTCCCCATTCCCTCCCTGAGATAGCATACAATTTTATATTGTGTGTGTTCATCCTTCATTGTCGAAGAAGACCATGCCATCAGAGAAATAATGACATGACTTGCACTTGACTTTGTTTTGAGTGAGGGAGGGCTGACAATTTTATATAGGTTCTACACAGATCACTTTTCTTAGTTCTTAACTGGAGCAACCTATAATTAAAACTCATACCTAACTCTTACAGGAATTTAGTCTACTGAATCCAAATCTCAGTGGAGGCTCAAAACAGAAATGAAGGACAAGCTAAGATATTAGGCTGTGATGCAAATTTGGGGTTCTTAATCTGGAGTTTGTAGATCTTAAAGGGGATCTGTGGGTCGATTTCATGGGGTCTGTGAATTTTATTTTTGTAAACTGTTTGGACAACTATTTCAATATAATTGGTTTTCTCTGTAGTCCTATGAATTTTATTTTATGCTCTTAAAAACATTATTCTGAAAAGGGGTACATAAGCTTCACCAGTCTGCCATAGGGGTCCATGAAACAAACAAAAGTATTAAAAATCCTTGCACTAGATGGACTTTCAGCTCCTAGAGATTTCACAGTTTGTGGCACCAAGCAATTTATAATATGTGAGGTACGTGAACATATTGTGTTATTCAACCACTTATTCTCCTGGTTAAGAGGTTTTCATTTACCTAGAATTCCAGTTACAAGACAAACTTCAAATTGACCATCTAGGGTTTTTGAAAGCAGTGGATGAAAGTTGGAAGCAGGGACAGTTAATGGAGGGTGAATGTAAAAGATTGGGATAGCCTGGTAAGAATAGTTCTGAGAGTGCCAAAGTTTAGCCATGGTGATAAAAAGGGGTTTTATACTGTTATACTGATTTTTCCCAAGGAGTAAGAACTAAAGAATGGGGCTAGTGTTTGTGGGGAGGGGTGGGATAAGGATAACTACCGAGAGAGAAAGAAACATTGCATAACTTGGCTTTTGTTTTCTCTGCCAAGAATGAGAGGCACCAAGAAGTATAGAGAGCAACCCTGCCTTCAGATTCCATCTCTGGTGCTAGGCTAGCTTCATCACCATGAGCAAACTCTCTTTAGGCAACATTCTAAGACTTATTTACTAAGCTTTATGTCATCTGAATCCTTAAGTCCATTGGTATGAAACTCTCCTCATTGATGGGTTGCAATCTATGTTGCTTTTAGGAGTTCCCACAGACCTACAAAATCAAAGCCCCTTACTGGATTGACATTTCTCTGCAAAGGAGAATGGTCTTTGGATTGGAATAATAAGATAAACACGTCAATAGAGAGTTGATAACCTAAGAAAGATAGGGGGATAAATTAGAGAGCTCTTAGCTATCATTGGTGAGTTCAGATTACCAGGACAACATAAAATACATCCTGAGGTACTGAAGGAATTTACTGAAAAATCATGGGAAATGGAAGAGGTATCATAGGATAGGCAAATGGCATAAATAGTCCCATCTTTTGGAAATGGGAAGAAAATGGAATCTGCAAACTAGAGACCAGTGAGCTGTACCTTGAATCTTGACAAGATTCTACAATGTGTTATTAAAGAGGTGTTGAAGGCATTTTGGTAGAATGAATGAGGTGCTAGATTTGTAGTCCTAGGACCAGATTTTAAATCCTGGCTTTGCCACTTACTGCTTATATTCCTTTTTGGGAAGTAACTTAATTTCTTTGCCTTATTTGTTAGGTGAGTTGCTTGGGGAAAATAACATCCGAGGTCTCCCTTGCTCTAAATCTGTTATCTCCCAAACACCTACGAAAGGAAGAGGTCACAAAATGCTAGCTCATCTTCAGTAAGAAAAACAAAACAAATGAACACACATAAAAAAAAAAAAACAGGTCAGACTTCTGTAACCTAGTTTCCTTTTTTGGAGGGTCATTAAACCATGTTGCAGATGTAGTTTATCTAGAGTTCAGAAAAGTACCCCATGAGTGCTCATCCTGTTCTTGTAGAAAAGATGGAGAGACATCGACTAGATAATAGTAATTTGACTTCTGAATGGGTAGGATTGGATCTAGAGTAGTAATTAATGCTTTGATCTCAGCTTGGAGTGCCTCAGGGATGTCTGCTTGACCCTATGTTGTTGAACATTTTTGTCAGTGACTTGGAAAAAGACAGGCGGCACACTTCTCAAATGAGAGAGCAAAGAGGAGTAGCTGACAGTAATGACAGCTAGGATTCACAAATAGGCAGAAAAGTGTTGAAGTTGAGAGTGCTGGATTTAGAGTCAGGAAAAATTGAGTTCTAACCCAGTCTCATTCATTTACCAGTTGTGTAATCTTGGCCAAGTCACTTGATCTCAGGGTGCCTTTGTTTCTTTATCTGTAAAATGAAGATAATAATATACCTACGTGGATAAGATGAGATAATATTTGCAAAATGCTTTGCAAAATTTAAAGTGCTATGTAACTGCTAGCTATTATACTTTATGTCTGTGAAGGATGAATTGGCTGAATCTAAGAAGATGAAATTTAAAGGGGATAAATGAATACTTATTGATACATAGATACATTTGGTGACACATTGGTAAATTTACATGTCCTGCATATTGATTTTAGAGAGATAACCTCTTTTAAGGGCTTATTTCTTTCTTTCTAATTTAATTTGTCTCAATGAACAAAAACCACTTGGTTTTAAAAGGTCACAAGTGAAAGATATAAGGGAGGTGTGACTAGTCAGTAGTTGATCTGAAAATGGCCTTAGGACTTTAGTGGACTTTAAGGTTACTATGAGTCCCAAATTTGTTAAGAGAGCCAAAAAATCCGATGTGATATTGGACTGCATTGAGAGACATAGAATATCCAGTAGCATTGTACTCTGCCCTGATCAACCTGCATCTGGAGCACTGTGCTTACTTTGTGTGTCTCATTTTAGGAATAAAAATGATAAACTGGAGACCAGAGGGCTACAGTCAGAGTCTGAAGGGCTTTGAAACAGTGAGGATCAGTTGAAGGAATGAGGTGATTTAGACCAGAGGAAGGAAGATTTGGGGGCTCCAGATAGCTCTCTTCAGTAACCTGAAGGCTGGCAAGGGGAACTGGGATTAGGTTGGTTCTATTTGGCCCTGGAAGGTAAAGCTAGGAGCAAGTGGTAGATGTTGCAAGCACAGATGTAAGGAAAGACTTCCTAATAATCAAGAGCAATCTGAAAGTTGCCGCAGGAAATACTAAGGGCTCCCCGAGTAGACATATTTAAGCAAAAACGATTCTTATTTTAGTAGGGATTGGACTAAATCTAGTGGTGAAATGCACTTCCTCCCAAACTGCATTTAATTACTTTGTATATATTTATGTTTATTCTCTATACTGATAATGTTTACATACTTTTATAAGTTGAAGACCTCACTAGAATGTCAGTTTTTATGAGGAGAGAGTTTGCATTTTTTTGTCCTTGTGTCCCTAGCACCTAGAACAGTGCTTGGCCCATGGTAGGCACTTAATACTTAATCATTTGATAATAACATTTACATGTCCTGTAAATCAATTTTTAAGAAATAATGTTGTTTAAGGATCTATTTATTTCTAATTTAATTTAACTTATTTTAATGCACAGAAATATATTTTCTCTCCATCTCACTCTACATCTACCCTTGCAACAAATATACATGGTTAAGGAAAACTGATTCTCACATTTGCCATCCCCACCTCTCAAATATATGTATATATACATATTTACAGTATTGATGAGAGATAACACTTAATAGTTCTCCTCATCCTCTACCCTCCCACCCCCACGTCCTCCTCGAAGGTCCTAAAGAGCCAAAAGAGAAATTAATTTCACAAAAATTTCTATCCCGGAAGCAACTAAGAGGATGAGATAAGCTAAAGAATACAACATCAAACATCTGTAATCCAGATGGGCATACTGTCAGGGGGCTAATATTTATCAGGCTTTAGGCCATTCAGGAGATGTGAATTATGGACAGACTACCTGGCCAATTGTGAAGAATTCCATCAAGCTGCCAATGTGGCTAGTTGCTGAGTGGGGGTGGGGGTGGTGGTGGTGGTGGTGGTAGTGGTAGTGGTAGGTTCTAAGCAACTCCACCCTGGGAGGTTCCGTTACGGGCCAGAGACGAGAGAGTAGGACACTAAAGGGAAATGGAATCAGAGGATCCAAGACCCAGATCAAGTCAGTTCTGGGAGCTGAGCAAGAAGTATCTTTGACCCCCTTGGGAAAATGAGCTTTCCCCTTAGAACTTTTCTGAGTTTCAGATTCCTTCCAAACAGTCCTGTTCTTTCCCTTAAAACAATGACGGAGAGACAAGGGTCCCTCTGCTGCTGAATCTACTTCTTTTGCCTTCCTCTTCTCTTCCTTCTCTAAACTCAGCAGGGACCAGCTCTGCAGTTCGATGTTTGCCTTTCTTTGTTGGCTTCTGTGTCTCTGTCCTCTTCATTATAATGGGGGGAAACATCATAAAATAAAAACAAGTGACTAAGCAAGGCTTAACTGGGCCATCAATCACTCTGTCTCAGTCCAAGCTGTGAGGCAGACAATGGGTGTCGGGTGCATTTGTTTTCTAGAGTTATGTGTGGGGGCCTCTGTCTCTGTGTGTGTCAGAGTGACTCATTGTCTGTCTCTCTGAGTCCCTCTCTGCATCCTTTCCGTGGTCTGCCTCCTCTCGCCAATGTTCCGAGTTGGGGTGGGCTGGCTGTATTAGAGGCAGTAATTTGAGAGAGGGCTTGCTGTCCTGTGCAGGAGCCCAGATTTTCAGCTTAGAAGCACACAGGTAAGAGACAGTTAAAGTCTCTGCAGCTGTGTGTTCAAGGGGGGCATTCCCCTAGGAAACTGCCAAGGGTGTGTGTATCTGTCTGTGTGTGTGATGGAAAAGGGAACAGGTGGAGACATTTGTTGCCTGTGAGGCCCTCCCCCCCCCCCACCCCCCCGCCCAGTACCTGGTTTCTCAGGACTAGCTTGCCTCTCCACTCACCCATCCTGGCTGGCGGCTGGGCCAAGGGAACAGCTCAGCTGGGGCCCTACACTGTCAGGGTCTGTTAACCATCATCCAGACTTCATTAGAGGTTTCGTTTGAAGTCAGGATTGAAAGTTCCCTGAAGCCAAAAAAAACATTCAAGGGGGAAAATAAGCGTAAAGGGGTAGGAGAGGGCAGAGAGGGAAAAGGGGTGAGGTAGAGAAAGTGAAAAACGAGTAGCAAGGAAACCTCTCAATCTCTCCATCTCCAAACGGGTAAACAAGAGCAAACTAGCCAGTCACTCCATGCTTCCTTCACCTGGCTGAGGGAGCCAGAGGAAAGAATTGTACCTTGCATACCTTGCAAATAGACCAGGGAATCTTCCTGGTTTAGAGGAAGGGGTGGTCCACCCCCTCCCTTCTCTCCATTTCCCTCTTTCCTTTCTAAGCCCACTTCCCCTTTCCCATCCCCAGTAGATCCCCAGGTCAGAAAACAAGTGAAACCAGCATTCATTCCTACTTATCTGGCACACTCTTCTAGGTGAGTGGTTAGTAACTATTTCCACAGCTCCCATGACTTGTTTTTCTCTCGCCGTCCACCTCTTTTCTTTTTAAATTATTCCCTACTCAACAGGATTATGCTAGAGAGCAGAACCTATGACAATCAGGACTGAGCTTGCTTAGCAAAGTGCCTGGCACTTATAATGTTTGTAGATTGCATCATTGAAGACGAGTTCCTCTTTACCTAAAAGTCTCAGAAGCATATCTCCTCTTTCCGCTTTTAGCACATAGTAGGTACTTATAAATGTTTATTCCCTTATTCCCTAGAAAATGCAAATATCATTATCCTTATTTTACAGAAGAGGTTTTTTAGATGTAGGTCCTTCATAAATGTTTGTTGATTGCTTTTAGATATATGAAGTGACTTGCCCACTGTCACATAGCTAGTGCCAGTTTAGGCACTAGTGCTATATGTTAGAGCCAGGGTTCAAATCCAAGTTTCCTGTCCAGTGTACTCTTGGCTCAACACATCACTTGTTCAAAATGAACTCAACTAAGAACAATGATCCAAGACAGTTTCAAAGGAGCCATGATGAAAAATTGCTATTCCCCTTCAGAAAGAGAATTGATGAAGTCTGAGTGTAGATTGAAGCATACTTCCCCCCCTTTCTTTATTTTTCTCATTGTGTGTGTGTGTGTAGTTTCTTTTGCAAAATAGCTAATGTGGAAACATGTTTTGCATGACCACATTTATAATCGATCTCATATTGCATGCTTTCTCAAGGGGTGGGGAGGGATGGGATGAAGGTAGGGAGAGAATTTGGAACTCAACGTTTTCAAAAATGTAATTGGGAAATATTTAATGTAACAAATAAAAATATATTAATAAAAAAGAGATATACTTGACTTAAAGTTAGGACAGGATCCCATCCTGCTGCTTTGAGCAGGAGGAAAGGGGAAGTAATGCTTTCTTATTGACAACAAAATTGTATTTTCCTCTGGCCTTCTTACTATTTCAAGGTACGTAGATAGCAGCAGTAGACGAGTGGCCCCAGAGTGACAGAATGGCCCTGCCTTATTTCCTCAGCTCCTTCTTTTGCTGAAGAGACTAGAGTTGCTTATTTATACAGTACTATGGTTGATTAAGGCATAAGACTGTTTTGAGGATTTGGCTGTGTTAGCACTTACCAGAAGAGGAGGGTATAGAGTGTAGAGAAGGTAGGTCATCAATTAAACTACAAAGAATGTGTATGGAACTAGAACACAGATAAATGCAGGGTTATCCTATGAAAACAGAAGCAACTACTACACCTCTTTGGTAAGAATTGAGAAGCATGAAATGAGCCTATATTCCCAAACATTGGTCATACTTTAGTGTCAGAATTGCTATACTTGTTTTGAGTTAAGATCTTAGACCCCCAAAAGGAGGCAAAATAATTGTCATCACCTATCTGAAAGGCTAACTTGTGTCCAATAGAATGTAGTAAGCTCCATAAGAGCAGAGACTATTTCATTTTGGTCTTTGTATCATCAACCCTAGCACTGAGTAGGTCCTTCATAAATGTTTGTTGATTGCCTAATTAATTGTATAAGGGAGAACAGACTTCTGCATAGCTTCAGAAGAAACAACTAGTGCTATAGGTGGGTATTAGGGAAAGAGATTTTGCCTTATGTAAGAAAGAACTGCCTAATGATTAGAGATGCCTTGTGAGAGGAGTTCTTTATTCCTGGAGAGGTTCAGGTAGGGACTGGATGACCTCACTTGTCAGGGATGTTGCAAAGAGGATGCATGTAGTGGACAAGGAGTTAGGCTGGATGACTTCTTAAGTACCTTTGACTCAATGATTTCGTGACTAAAGGTACCTGGAAAAATATTATTTGGAAAGAAATACACATTCAGCCATTATTAACCTTAATATACTGTATTATGAATTAGCTAATCAGACAATTAGTCCAGAGAGGTTTGTAGCAATAGAACGCACACAGGAGAGATAAGTTTTGGTGAGGTAAAAGAGATTCAGGAAAATTTCTCAGCTTATAGTTGCCACTGAGAGGGCAGTTGGGTTTTGCTAGCCATGGACTAGAATAAGAACCTTTTTTTTTTGTCTGGGAAGAAGATGCTAAATAGGAAGGAGGCTTAAAAAAATGTACAATTAAACTTTGGCTTCTTCCCTGTTTTGTGTTAGCGGGTCCTTAGGTCTGGGTGACTTGGTTCTTGGTGGGGCATGTCAAGGGAAGCATGTTATTAATTATCTAGATTCTGTCTCCAGTGTTGCTGCCATGATAAGGTAGTTGGCAAATGAGAACAGACCATGTTAATAGGTCACATTTGTATAATACTTAATTGCTTTTCTTACAACTACCCCATGAGGTAGTAGGTAATACAAATAATAGTGTCCCTGCTTTGAAGACAAGGAACGTGAAGATCTGAGCGGTTAAATGATTTATCCAAAGTCACATAGCCAGTAAATGGCAAGTCTAGGATTACAAGTACACTATGTGTCCCATTGTCACATATTCCATTCCTATAGTATCCTTCCATTCCATTCTATTCCATTAGTATTCCTTTCTCTCTAAGTACCTCTTCAGATTTTGTATGTTGGCAATGCAGTGATATAGGATAGAGGGTCAGGAAAAAGAAAGAGGTGGTTACTGACTGGAGGAGGGTATGTGGGATAGAAGGCAACCATATAGACAGGTTACCTCAATCTTAAGGCAGTGTGTATAGGATGAGTGCTATTACCACTGGTGAAATTTATATTGGCTCTTGAAGAGTGGATGAGATTTCTGTAGGTCTGGAGAAGAAAAGACATACCAAGCAGAGGTACAGAGTGGTCAAAAGATGGGAGACAGTAAGGTCCCAAATATTTTCAAACTATAATGACTAGACTAATTTTCTTGGATTGGTGGATTCTCATGGAGAGACACGAAAAATGGGCAATACTGCTGGTTCACCTCAGGCTCCCTCCTCTCTCCTTATACTGTTCATGGGATCATGGATCTAAAGCTAGAAAAAACTTAGGGGTCATATGGCCAAAGCTACTCTTTTTATACATAAGGAAAGTGAGGCCCAGAGAGATTAATTGACTTGCCTAAAGTCACACAGGTACTTCTTATCAGTGGTGGGATTTGAACTTAGGTCTTCTAATACCAAAAGCAGGTTTGTTTGGTTTTTTTACCCATTGTACCATGCTCTTTCCTTGTGGAGGCTTTGGCTATACTCACTTCCTGACAAAGATGTTTGCCAACTAAAACTGCACCATATTAGTGTATTGCGAGGCTCTTCTTCCAGCTAGCAAAGGCATCAGTCATCACCAGTATTTCAGTAACATAATGATGTATGCATGTTATAGATATAGTCCTACAATGCTTCTCAAATTACACAGGTGATCAAAGCCTGAAAATGGTGAGTTCCATTTCAGATTTGTTGAATGTGATATGCCAGAAGGACATGTAGGTGGAGATGGAGTCAAAGGTACTGGGTTGTTTACATATGTATGGTATGCAAGGGCAACAGAGGGCCAAGGCAAGTATGTGTAATACATTGGCAGGATAAAACTTAAAAATGTTTTCAGATTTTGCCCAGGAGAAGGAATTTCTCATTAAGCTGAAACTTGCCTTATCCCTGGATAACCTTTCCTCTCCTATTCTCAATCTATGTCCCATTTGTCTATGTACCTTGAAACATAAGGAATTTGTGAAGTCTTTTTTTCCTGCTTCTGCTTTGAAAGAAAGGCTAACTATCCATCCAGGAAGATAGTGTGAAATCATTGAAAGGGTTGGATACTTTCCAAGATGAGACTGAAAAACCAGTTTCATCTTCTTAGTCTTTGTTTTCATGTATATTTATACTCTAGATACAATAAATGGTCGGAAGTCCATACTGAATGAATGAATGATACAACGTTGGTAGGAATATGTGACATGATGCATGATAGAATCAAGGTTCAAAATGATCTCAACAGACTCGATTATAGGAAAAAATCAACAAGATGAATTTTAATAGGGAAAAAGTTCTTCATTTAATTTTTAAAAATCAAATATGCAAATTACATGATGAGAAAGAGCTAGCTTTTCAGCCCTTCCTATTAAAAAGATGTGATGGTTTTAGTTGACTTCACATTCAATGTAAATCAAAAATGTGTTATAGTAGCTGAAACAAGTTAATATAATGTTACTTAATTAGCTATTTTGATGAATCCACAATTTCATCAGTGAGGATACTCCTTCCACAGAGGTCACAAAATAACTAATTCCCTCTCCCTTCACCTATGAAATTCTTAACTATGGATATCTATAAATCTTTCATAGAGCAGTTAAGTGTTTACCTAATGTATTGGAAATTCCTTCCCTCCCCCTGCATTATTTTAATGTCTAAGAAGTACCACTGTAGAGCTTTCTATTTTCTCTCATTCTCATTATATGGTAAGCCTATTTGCATTTCCAGTAATGTATATCACAGAATTTAAGAGCTAAAATGACCATCAAAGGTCCTTAGTTCAATCTATTTATCTAACCAAGAAACCTTCGTGTCACATCTTCAACAAGCGGTCATCTAGTTTCTATTTGAGATCTTCCAGTGAAAGGGAAATGGCTACCACTCAAGAAAACCCAAGCCATGTTTGGACAGCTCTTATTACATAACCTTGACAATGTATTTTATGCCTTTTTTTCACATACAAATCTTTTGGGGAATATTCTACAACCTGTTTAAACCAATTCCATACTTTTGCATTGCTTTTTAAAGTCTCGTAAGTTTGATTTTTCTGGTGTTGTAATATTCTTTGATTCATACCCCTATCGTGACCAGGAGAATATAACAACAACTAACATTTGTATCGTACTTTCAAGTTTACAAAGCACTCTAAAAATATCTCTTTTTAAAAACAAATATTATCTCATGAATGTTAATGAATGATCTTTTGCAGCAGTGGCAAATTTGGTGTCATTAAAAGCATTGCACAATTTTCCAAATATAATCTAGCCTGATTTCCTCCTCTTATTCAGATTTGAGCCCAGAATCTTGTTAATCCACAACAACATGACATAGTGGAAAGAGTACTGACTTTTATCATAGGACCCAAGTTCGAATTTTGCTTCTGACACCACTTGTGTAATCTTAGGCAAGATATTTAACCTCTCTGAGTCTCCTTATTTTGTAAAATGGGGTCATAGGACAAAATGATCTCTGAGATCACTTATAAACATAGACCTATGACTCTGTGTACATAAATTCCTGAACGAATATATAATTTACTTGTGTGCCATAATATGAGCAATATAAATATTTCATTTACATATCTTTTTGGTGGGGTGGTTAGCTCAATCCCTTTTACATTTCTTTAGATTCCATTAAGAAAGCTTTGAAGTAGTGTTGGAGTTTTTGAAATTAGTGCGGTAAAAAGCATTTGGTAACTTTTAATATCAATAGGGATTCTTTCTTTTGTTTGGAGTCTGAACACTTTACATGAAATTGTTGAAGACAAGTAGTCTCTTTCAGTGAGATGTAGTGACTTATGCAGTGGGTAAAGAAATATGTAATAGATCATGAAATATGCATGGAATAGTTGCAGAATAGTAAGCAAATTACAGAAAATGCAGAGAATAATGTCTAGAATGGTGAGGTTGTGAGGAGTCTAGAAATAATTTCATATGAAGCACATAAAAAGATAATGGAAATATTTAGCTTATATAAGATTTCTTTATACTCTACCCCATGGTCAGTTTTTTATAATGGTGGTGATGATACCAAAAAATAATTACTTAAGATCCCTATGTAGCAATCAGTGGGTTGATAATATTTTTCTTATTTATCCTTTAAATTTTTTGAAGTCTGAAAGAGAGACATTTTCATCACCTGTTGTTGTCTTACTACTTAGGTCATTTTTGCCATTCTGTTAGTTTTTCTTTACAGTTTTCCTTTAAGACATTGTGTGAATCATATCGTTTAACATTCTCATTATAAGTAAAACCAGATGATATTAAGGAAGGATAATAGGTTCTCCTTGGAGAGGCAAATGCTAACTTGGAGGAACTGGTACTCTAAATGTTTGATCCATGTCCAATGGCCAATGAAGCACTAAAGTACAGTGTTATGCATGCTCTTTCAAGGCAACCTTTTATTAAATATACAAATGAAAGCCTAGTGTCAACTTACTGTAGGCTTATTTTCAAATCTGAATACATGGACTTCTTTTGCAACCTCTGAGGTTAGGTGACATTCTTTAGACTTCCAAAGGGCATATTCAAAGCCTGGTAAGCCCATATGGATAGGATGCCATCTCTATGAGGTAAACTACCATAAAAGATTCAATGGCTACAGGGAATGAGGCCTCACAGCCCAGTTTACATGTAGATTTTCAGAGTTATGAGGAACTTCAAGGGTCATGTAGTCTAACTTCTACTGGAAAACAATCTCCTCTGCAACATACCTTATAAGAGCCATTTAACCTTTGCTTAGATATCTCCAGTGAGGGTGAAAACTCCTAGATCCTGAAGCAGTCCATTCCACATGTATATATCTCTAGTTGTTAGAAAGTTGTTTTTTATTTTTCCTTATACCAAGCCTGAATCTCCCTTTTTGCATTACTCCTAGTTTTATCCTTTGGGATCAAGGAGAACAAGCTTGATTTCTTCTTCCATGTATCCTACTCACTAGTAAATAACAGTTCTCAAGCAGAAAGGAGAAATAAATAGTAGTTGGGAGACCCAAGGAGATGTACTCAACATTCAATCTGGAGCTAGTCTTTTAATTTCTGGATTCAAGAGGGTTACACAATTCTGTTCTTAGATTTTGGGGAAGGTATTTGTTACTTGCCTTTTATGTTCTCATTCAGTTTTCTATTTCCATATGCTCTAGTCATTATGACAGTAAAAGAAACTAAAGAGAGAAAAAGACCAGAGATGATCAAAGAGGATATGAAGAAAACTCAGAAAAAAAACAAAGGCCTTTGTTGACTATCACTGTGAATGGTTAATATAACTCCCAGAAAACTAGAAAGAGTTTGATTTCCTTCTGTCCATGGTTGGGATCCCCCAGAAAGGTTTCTGGTGTGGTGATTGTACACCCTCTCTTTAGGCAGCTGGCATGGAGAGCAGCATGTGAAATCCAATTTTACAATGAAAAAAAAATAAGTGGAGAAGACATGCCCCCATGCTTCAATGTAATTTATATGGAAGAGGAGAGATTGGGAAATGAAGGATCATTCCAAGAATGAATGGGCATAAAAATCCCTGTTCTTCTTCCAAAACAGGCAGTAAGACAGGAAAGTCCTACTTTGAAGATGGAGAAAATTAAGAATTCATTTCAGGGTTAGGACAGGACGTGAAAAAAAAGCACAAAGGAGTGCGTTGGATAAAAGGAAGGAACTAGAGAAAGGAGGAAGAAAAGGGCTTAAATAGAGAGGCAATTTCATATTCAGATTATTTGGTCCAATTGTGAACTAGTTTCTTAAATTACCAGGGCTTAATGAGAGACAAATGGAGATCAGACAGTGCCCTGCTTTGTCATGTGAAGTCCACTTTAGTAATTTTCCTAAAGATTGAGGATCACCCTTAATTTGTCCATGTATCTAAGGCACTGAATTATCCACAGCCTAAAACTGTGATAGGATTTTGCATTACATCCACCTCAAGATATTTTTGTTAGTTACTTTCACTTGTCAAGTATGAAAATTAGAAAGGCAGGGCCAGATCTAAGCAAATGTTTTGGGGATTGTTTCATTACAGATCTGAGCCTCTTCTCCCTCTAGTTTGGCCAAGGACCTCCTAAGTACCCAGGAAGAGTGCCAGCAAGCTTGGGATTAATATTCAGCCATAATTCAAGCCACTTCCTAATTTTATAGCATCTGAGGGACTCCCAAAATCAAATTAAACTTTATAAGAGACACCTGTCCTTCCAAACACATGACACCACATCTACTATCTCCATGCCTTTGTAGTGACTACCCTCTACATCTGGAATGTACTCCCTTCTTACTGATGTCTCTTGGAATCCTGAGTTTCTTTCAAGACTCAGTTTAGGCATCACCATCTTTGAGAAGATTTCTCGTTTAGAAATGTTTCTTGGCCATCTCTAGGGTGTCTCCTCCAAATTCTGCTTTGGATTCATAGTATATCTCTTCTGTATATATGCATGTGTTCATGTTGTTACCCTGTGAGAATAAAAACTAATTGAAGGTAGGATTATTTTACTTTGTACTTTATATCTCCAGAGCTTAGCATAGTGCCTGGTGCGTAAAAAACACTTAACAAATGTATTGATTGATAATTTTTGATGGAAAAGGATATAGAAAATAAGCATTTGATCTTTTGGAGTTTTAAGATTTATCTTGGCTATATATATCAGAAAGAAGTAGGTGGTACAGTGGATAAAGCCCTGGACCCAGAGTCAGGCAGGCCTGAATGCATGTCCAGTCTCAGCCACCTACCAGCTGTGTGACCTTGGGCAGCTCTCTTTACCTTGGTTTGCCATTGTTTCTCCCAATGTAAAATGGCCATCTGTGTCAACAATAGCACCAACCACTCTGGGCTGTTGTGAGAAACAAACGAAATAATATTTGTAAAGTGCATAGCATAGTGTGTAACATGAAATAAATGCTGTATAAATGCTAGCTACCATTACTGCTGCTGCTGTACTACGACTACTGTCTCTTCAAGTTACTACTGGAGAAAAAGGCTTGGGGTTAGAGGTCATTTTATGGATTTATGTATTTCATGTAGAGAGCAAATACTAACTGTAAAACATGGATTCTAAGTACTGACTTAGATATCTATGGGCTCCAATATAAGAACTTCTATATTGGTAATGTTGAATTCCATACTTTTATGATTTGCAAACTCTTTCCCTTGTATTAACTTATTTGCTCATCATGGCAACCCTGTGAGGTAAATACTATCAGTACCATCCCGTTGTACACACATGAGACTGAAGTTAGACTTGGTTACTTAGCCATGATCGCTTAAGTGTTGGAGGCAAGACTGAACCCTGGTCTCTTCTGACTCTAAGTCCATTGTTCTGAAATGAAATTGGCAAGATGCATTTCAGGTAGGAATCATCTTGATAGATTGCTCTTTGGTGAGTCACATAGCATTTCATGTTATTACAGGAAATATGAAGAACAATTGAATTAACTGAGGATGTTTGTTTGGAGAAGAGAAGAGTTGAGGAGAAAAACATGCTAGCTATTTTCTGTTATTTACAAGCTTGTCATGTGCAAATGTAACATGAGACTTGATCTCTGTGGTTGAACCCAAGGGGCAAAGTAGGAACAGTAAGTGGAAGTTTCAGAGTAAATAAATTTGATTTTATTTTCAGTTTCAGATAAAGAAAACTTCCCCACAAATTAGAGATGACCAAAAGTAAAGGAAGACGGGGCGGGGGGGGGGCTTCCTTCACTGTAGATTTTCAAACAGAGGCCTTGTGGGGTGACGTGAAGATAAATAAGACATAGTCCTTGACTTTGAGGAGTCCAGTTGGGGACATATAATATGCACATGCAGTGTCTACTACCACTTTCATTTTCCTAGAATTCATTTGTCTCCAGTCCATCCAACAGCTGTTCATTAACACCAACTTTCCCCTCTGAATCCTCTTGAGCAGCCAGAATTCATTAGCTGACATCAAAGTACTGTCAACATGCATTTATTTCAAATAGAATTCCAAATAAATAACAAGAATGAAGAATCAAGGAGAGCAGATTTTTACCATACATTTTGTGAATTGCAACTTCCCCAAAAGTCAGGGCATAAATGTTCTCTCAGCCATTACTCATGCTGACTTTAACGCCTCTCACTGTTAGGTTGTAGAATATGGACAAAAAGGAAATTGTAAATACATTCTTCAGAACTCTACAAACTACTATATCCATCAAGAAATCAGGATGTAGAATTCTCAATCTATGACCCTATGATCTTCCATGAATAAAAAAAGATCTGGGAGTTTAAGTGGACCAGAAACGCAATATGAGTTAACAGTAGGATATAGCAGCCAAAAAGTCCAGTTCAGTCTAGGACTATGTTAAGAGAGGCATAACTTCTAAGAATAGGGATATGATAACCCCATTGTATTATGCCATCATCAGACCTTGTATGAAATATTATATTCAGTTCTGGATGTCATGGTTTAAGAAGTACATTTATGATCCAGGTCACATGACCAGCAAGAATGAGGACTAAATAGGTTTTTCTGATCTCATGCCCTCTTAAATCATGAACTTATAAGAATTATGCACAATTGGTAAAGTAATTGCATCAGTCTTTGCAAGTCAAGATACCAAGATTTCTGACAAAGTCACAGTCTGATTAAATAATACCAGAGAAGGGTAATCTTTAATTTCTACCATGTTTAATCAGCCCTTCTTCTCCTTTGACCCCCATGCTCTGGCAGGGCAGAAGAATCAGACCCACAGGTTTATGCTCTGGGATCAACTGAGCAATTTCCTTGTTGCTACTATAATATCTGTCAATACACCCTACTATTGTATCCACCCCACCATTCTGCAATAACACACAACAGAATTCAATTCTAACACCTCCCTCCCACAGAGGCATAAGATAGAGGCATGCTTTTCTTGGAAAAGCAGCTTGCTGATAGAATAGCATTCAACTAGACAACAAAAGAAGAAAGGTAGTAGGGCAGAGCATCACTGTGAGTAGGGAGATTATACCAGGCATTAGAGAAAGGTGACTGCCATTCATCTGTGGCCAGTTATATATCTCTTAGAAATCAGTTGAGGCAGGGGCTGAGACTGATGAAAAGTAAACTCCCCAGTGTGTAAGGAAATTAAAAGAATTATGAGGTCCAGACTTCTGGGGAATATGCCATTAAAAAATGAAGGGGTCAGAAAGTGAGCAATAAGAAAATGTAAAGAAAGCACTTTGTCAATTATAAAGGCTATTACAAGGAAGAATACATTAAAAAAAATTAAACACAGATAAATCAACAGGGGAGATATTAAAACCAAAGGGAAGATGTCCACCAGGATATCTGAATGAGTCCAAACATCTTTGAGTAAATATTTCAAGAAAAAGGAAATTGAACCAATACTTGATGAGGCAGAGGCCTTGTGTATTTGAAAGAGAGCATGGAATTATGTTCTTGAGTGCTTCAAGATCAAACAAAAAAATCACAAAACCAGAATTTATAGCCTTTTCATTGGAAATAATTGACACAGAAAATCTCAAATCCATAATGTAATGGAAAGTTTCTCCAAGAAAACAAAAGAAAAAAAACCACATACAAGTGATTGGGCAATGTGAAGGACAATCTGGGAAAAAGAAGCAAAGAATCAATTTTAGTAAAAGAAAACACTATCTCTATTTAAGCAAACATGCTCAAAGATAGGATGCATAGAGATAACTTAAAAATTATAGGTCTTTCGGAAAAAAACATGAAAATAAAAAAAAAAGCTTGAATGCCACAATGCAAGAAATAACATGAAAAAGCTGCTTAGAACCTCTGAATACAACCCCCCCTTCCCCTATTAATTGAAAGAATAGAAAAAAAGAAAAACATATTTCATGGTATGAAGTTTAGTGCAATAATGACTGTTTAACATTCCATCGGCAAACAACAAATTCTACAAACCAGAGGAGAAAGGCTTTCAGATATAAAAGAAAGAAAATTAGAATGACTTAAGATATTTTGTACTCACCAGAAATGACTAAAGTTAATAAAATAATATGTTCTGAGAGCAAAGGAGCTCAAGATTCAAACCAAAAATATTTCCTGTAATTTAGAGTCTAATCGTCAATGAATATATATATGTGTGTATATACATATGTGTGTGTGCATGTATGTGTGTATATGCATAAATGTATGTATATATGGGATTTCAAGCATCCTACAGGGGAAAAAAATCTGGGTGGGTTATTCACCTTGCAAACACCCCAGGCAACAAAAACACAAGGTAGGTAAATAAATATAGCTATTAAAGAAAATACAGAAATAAAAAACAACAAATAACTGGCAAGTAGAAGATAAAATAATGAATAAAACAACAACAGTTAGATCGTTGAGATTTCTTTCTAAAAGCACACAGGGAAATATAAATGAAAACATAATTTGACTAGCTGTGATTGTGTAGGAACAGGTCTGAAACACCATAGACTAAACCTTATAACACTGCCTAGAAGTGAATTCATGTTTTTTTTTTTTTTTTACTAACCTACAGAATTGGAAGGCACATAAAAGGGAGGATGAGAACAAGAAGATATAGAGGAACATGTGATGTGCACACAATCAAGTCCATGGTGAACAATGAGAGGAAAATAATTTCTGTAGGTTTTAGGAAAAGGGATTATGGGAAAGTAGGTGAGGTGACAAAAGGTGGGATAAGAATGGTGGGGGAAGAAAGGAAGGAATCTCAATTTAATAGTGGGGTAGGCTTTTATTGAAGAACACTCCCATGGAGGAAAAGGATGGGGAACTTAAAATGGTTATCAGAAAGATTACTTCCTCTGAGAGAGTGTTGTGTCTCCATGGAGAGAATTCTTGTGTTTGTCATTTCTTCTCATGGGGACCATGACATCAGGGAGATGATAACACGACTTGCAGTTGACTTTGATTTGAGTGAGGAGGTCCAAAATCATCTGAGTCCAATAGCCAGATCTTCATCAGGATGACTAGAGATAGCCCAGGAGGCAAAGGGAGACCCTGACCCTTTTAGACTAAGGTTAGCATTCTTTCAGGATAGCATTCTACCTCAGGATGAAGGGGAATCAGCATCCTGTCTTAGGAGAAGGGGGAAAGTCAAAACTCCCAGGAGCAGCCAAATAAGGGTAGGGGGACATTTTCCCCAAAGAGGAGAATTCATGGGAAATGGAAAAGAAAATGACCATGGGAAGACATGGACAACCAGTGACAGGAGATTTTCTACCAAGCAACACTTTTATTCTCTCTATCTCTTGCAGGAATTTATACTTCCAAGAGTCAGGTGTGAAAGAAAACAGAAGAAGAGTGGGTAGAGGGTAACATCTACAAGGCAATTAGAAAGCCTTTAGAAGAGGGAACTCAAAATAGGTGCATTAGAAGCTTTAACTCCCCAAGAAACACAGAGACTCCTCTTCCTCCTCTTCTTCCTCTGTCCATGTGTAGAATCATACCCTTACATGTGGGTGCTCTGTCCAAAGAAATATAAAGTTTGATCACTTATATTTCAGAAGGTATCTTGGGGCATGGGGGTTAGATATTTTTTTCTTCCCTACTTGTTTTTCTTTTTTCCCCCAAAAAACTGGGACAATGAATTCTTTTGTCTTATGTAGTTTTACTTATAATTTCTTCAAATAGAGCTCAGGAAAACCAGGCTTTGATAAAGCCCGTTAGGATTCAAATGGAGCTCCTGACTATGCCTTTAAACCCAAATCACTCTGACTTTTTAATGGATTGACCAATAATAGGTCCCATCCCAAGCTTCACTTGCTTGTTGTTTGGGTTTTGATGACCCAGAGTGAGTGTAAATAGCAAATGTTTCTGTTCTGACCAGAAATTCTGAGGGTCTTCCCCTCCCAGATTGCTTTTTTTTGTGAAGGCAAACTATACCATTTTTTTTGCCTCACTTCTTACCTAGCCTTAGGTACTGAATGGGAATTGCCTCAGAAACCAGGAAAGAACGTAGCTTAAAAAGGCCAAGGTCTCCTACTGCATCTGGGTTCATCCAGTCGTTCTGACCTATGTCTTACTACTGGACCGATGACTCTGGAGGAAAGAGTAAGGTTGATGACTTTGCACATCTCTGCTTCACTTAAATCCAACTCATTTGCAAGTGAAGACATGACCTTCATGATGTCGTTGGTCCTCTTCAAGAAGTAAGGATGAACAACAGAGGATCTCAGCAGAGTGAACTGAGGTGACTTAGAATTATAGATTTCCAGAGATAGGAAGTTCTTTAAAGGTCCTGTACTTCAACTTTGTACTTGGTACATGAAACCATAACTTTTCTCCTTCTCTCAAGATGGTTGATGAGAAAGTGAGAGAGAGAGAGAGAGAGAGAGAGAGAGAGAGAGAGAGAGAGAGAGAGAGAGAGAGAGAGAGAGAGAGAGACAGAGACAGAGACAGAGACAGAGACAGAGACAGAGAGAGAGAGATGTAAAAAAAAAAAGGTTGATTTGAAGGTCAAGGAGACTTGGATGTATTGCATTTAGAACCCCCTTCTGCCCCTCAACCATCATCTAAGGAGGCCACAATCTAGCATCACTCCAAGAATATTTTGCCTTATCTTTACTTTCTGACACAGAGACAAATAAGTAATTTTCTTGAAGCAGTTGGCTAAGGGCTTGCTATTTTTCTTTGGATCTCTGCCCAAATGTATCTCTCTGTGAAGGACTTACTGGAAATTTGTCATTGGCACTTCCACCAAGGTTGACTTCTCAGGTGTAACAATTCCAAAGCATCTCAATGGTGCTACAAGAAGCAGCTCAGACCTAGACCTCAAGGAGAGATTTTCAACATAGGAAAAAAAAGAAATAGCAGATTATGGAATAGGAAAAACCATTTAAAAAAATTAGTGAGCTCTCAGCTTCTGCCAAAAATCAAGAAGACTGTTCAGCTCTGGAATTACCTGAACTTTTTTCTCTCTCTACAAGGGAGTTCATCCTCAAAAACTAGTTGTTTAAATGCCTTCATTATTAAAATAGTTGGAATGACACCTTTCCTCAAAAAAGTAAATTAAAATCATGTACAAAAGAGGAAGCAATGTGGCACCATGGGATGAAGTGCTGAACCTGAAGTCAAGAAGACCTGAAATGAAACCTGGTTTCACATACATAGCAATTATGTGACCTTGGGTGAGTCACTTAAACCACTCTGTACCTCAACGTTCCCATCTATAAAATGGGGCCAGTGACAATAGCATCTAACTTTCAAGGTTATTGTAAGGATAAAATGAGATGATATCTAGTATTTGTAAACTTTAAAGCACTATGTCAATGCTAGATGATGATGGTGATGGTTGCAATATTGAAATGCCCTCACTGAATGGTCACTCATTGTCTGCTTGAATATCTGTCATGATGGAGAACTCACTGCTTTGTGAGGTAGCCTTTGAAGTTTGTTTCCAGACAGTTTTGTTTGTTAAAAATACCTTCCTTATGCTGAGCCTTTTATTTGCCTGAACTTCTGTAGAGTAGTCTTTGTTTTATTCTGTGGCAAACAGAGTTTATTTGAAGGTCCTTCTTAGAGGCTCTTTATTTAAATGTTCTCCTGTTCCCTTGTCCTGGCTTGGGTATTCTCTTTTATTCAGGTTAAAGATTTCATGTTCTTTCAAACATTGTTCTTGTGACATGGTTTCAAGTTACAGCTAAGATAGGAAGCTCATGACAAAAGTATGAACCTGCTTTGTGCTTTAATCATAGTCCCAAACCAAATTCGTTCTATTAATGAAGATATCAAACCCCATGGCCCCTGGGAAATGGAGGGTTAGCAGCATGCTGGTGTAGGGAATTGCAGTGAAGGCCAGGAATATATACTCCCTAGCAATTCATTGGAAAGTCCGCAGTAATGGAGATGTATACACACACACCTATGTATATGTATATATGTGTCTGTACTCTATATACATATATACATATACATAGGTGAGTCTTTTTTTTAACAAAGAAGGGAATATATTAAATGTATACTCCTGGAACATTATTGGAAAGCTAGGTGGGGCAGTGGATAGAGCGCTCGGCCTGGAGTCAGAAAGATCTGAGTTCAAATCCAATCTCAGACACTTACTGCCTGTGTGACCCTGGGCAAGTCACTTAGCCCTGTTTGCCTCAGTTTCTTCATCTGTAAAATGAGCTGGAGAATGATCTTGGCAAACTGCTCCAGTATCTCTGCCAAGAAAATCCCAAATAGGGTGACAAAAAGGTGAATGTGATTGAAATGACTCAGCAACAACAAAACAATGTTATTGGAATTCTGTTGACATCTCTGATAGCAAACAAAAATGCTCACTAAGTTAGTGCCCTAGCTCTATTTCTTTCCTTTTTTTCCTACCTGGAATTGTCCATTTCCCCTGCTTGGGAATACACCTTTTAATATTATAACAGAAGCCAATGGAAAAAAAAAGGTGATTCAATTTTACAGAAATTCACTTTATAAATAACCTTTTATGGCTGCATCTATTTCATAACATGAGTTATGCTTTTATTTGCATTTTTAATCAGCAAACATGTTTATATTTTATATTTGCATAAATTTTCATCAAAGAGTCATTATTTAATTTCCATACACCCTGTCCCCCAAACTCCTTGCATTTTTCTATGGGGGGATATTCTTCTAGAAAATATTCCAGACATAGTCATGAAGAACTGAATTCTCTTCTAGTTCCAGAGTTATGATGTACTAAGTCATAGATTGGTTGCAATATCACAAATGAGATTACTGATACTTTGCATATATGCACATTTTTTCCTAGGTGGTCTTCCAAGCATCCCTTCAGCTTTCCACCTAAGGCACAGACGTATATTCAGGGACATAGAGAAAGCAGCAGGAGTACTCTGAGTTCCCAAAGAAAAGAAGGCAGAGCAACAGAACAGTTCCTAAGTGAGACTTGGTGGCAGGTGCAAGAAAAACACTGGGCTGGAAGGCCTGATCAAAGGAGCGAACTAAGGCAGCTGCAGGATACTTTCTGAATATTCATGAGAGAAATGTTGATTCCTGAATATTTTAATCACCCACATCATTCTTCTGAGGTTTGGTATGTCTGGCAGGTCATGCTAAAAAGCTTCTTGTGGTCACCTGAGATACCCCCTGTCTGTGAAATTCCTTCCTCCCTTCCTTGCACCGTTCCTCCCTTCCTCCCTCTCTTCCTCCTTTTATCCCTCATTCCTTTTTCCCTTCCTACTTCCTTTTTTCCTCCTTTTTCCCCCTTCCTTCCTTTTTTCTTTCTTCCTTCCTTTCTTTTTTCCTTCCTTTTTTCCATCTTCTTTCCTTTCTTCCTTCCTTTTTTCCTTCTTTCCTCCCTCCTCTTTCTTCTTCCTTTTCTTTCTTCCTTAGAAGTTTCATTTCAGTGGGAAACTGCAAAAGGGCATATGCACACCTAAGAACTCACAACAAACTTCAGGCATAGTAATAATCTGAGTTGAGGAGGGGGGAATTTTCTGCTTTTCTAGTGACCACAGGAGGCTGCTTCCAGATTGGTGCTGCCACCACAGGTACTCTATGTTGGCTGGCTAGGTTGGTGGCAAGCACTTATTTCTTAGGCCAGTACCCTTCATCCTTATCCCTGGGTTTCAACAATTTTCTAATTAATTTAGCATAAAATGTCACGTTCAAAAAACATCTTGGCGGGGAAGGGGGAAGCAACCTCCAGTTGTTTCCCCACAAAGCCAGTTTTTTATAAGGGTAGATTACAAATTAATATGAAACTGAAGAAAAGACCAAGAGGATGGCATTGATTTCTTATTGGCACAGTTCTGATGTCCACCCTGTTCTGACAGTGGGGAAGTTTACTGGGATCTGTTGCCTGTTTGTAGTAACTGCATATAATGAAATTCAAACCCTTGCCAAGAAACATTTTACTCCTTGCCTCACTTTCCAACTTAAAAAAAAGTAATTAAAGGCATTTTCTAGAAGATATGAAGGCATCAGAATAATCCCTACACTTGCCATGTAACAATATTTTCTTAGTATTTATTTTTATTAATCCAGTTACTTTAATTTTTTAAAAAATGTTCAAATATACACCCATTGGCAGTGGTAGAGTTAAGAAGCAGAAAGATCCCGAGCAAATGGTGGCATATGACTCAATCCTCCCCTCCAAAAAAACCAAAAAACAACAATCTGACCCCAATCACAGCCTCTTAAAGCACAGAAGACATTGAAATAGATTTGGGGTTGGAAGGGTGGGGCAGGAATTGAGGAAGAGGCAGCATGCTGCATCAGGGATGTGTATATTGGTCTGAGATTATGTAGGTCACAGGGCATCTGGGGGGTGGTGAGGATTTCAGGATAGTCTAAAGTAAAGTTTAACATTCAGTCTAAGGGACACTTAATGGGACTCCCTGTGTTTTGAAATGGACACCCAAGTCCTATTCTAGAATGGACACAATCCCCCTTCCAGTTCATTTCAACAGATATTGATGCTACTTATTATTTCCATGAGCCACAAGGGTGCTTTTGGATGTCTATCCTGGCCACTTTCATCCAATTCATTCATTCACTTGCATTTTTCTTGATTTTAGGAATCAGATACCGTTAATATATATATATATATATATATATATATATATATATATAGATAGATAGATAGATAGATAGATAGATAGATAGATATTCTATTTAATTCTCACAATGACCTGAAGGAAGTACAAATGTTAGCCTCATTTTATGTATAGGGAAACCAGGGAGATTTATAGAGATTAAGTGAGTTGCCCATGTTCACACAGCTAGTAAAGATCTGAGACAGGGCATGAACCCCACTCTTCCTAATTCCACAGATAGCTCTCTATCCACTGTGCCATCTGACATGGTTCTTGGAGAAACTGATAATGTTAATTGAAAGTTGTAGATGGTGAAGTCAGAAAGAAATATGGTACCATGACTAGGTTGCTGGCTTTGAACCCAGTTGTACTATATTCAGAGTAAAATTTTGTATTAGGTTTCATAATTTGAGAGCAGATCTCCTGGATCTCATGCATTTTTCAAGTTTCAGTTGGGACTTTCTAGTTCTCTTGCAGGCTATAACTCAGAACTATATTCATCAGTGAAAACAGGGCAGATTAGGAGAGGGAGTGATACAAGAAGGTGAGGCTGGGGTCTCCCAGCCCTATCAGTATTATAAATCATTTATTGTATATTTCACTGGTTGGTGATTTCATCCCCATTGGTATTTCTGAGAGAGCAAGATCCTAGAGGGCAGGGACATTTTCACTTTTGTCTCCAGTGCCTGCCATAGAGTAGGAACTTAATAAATCCTTGTTGATTGATTCATTCTTTCATTAGTGTAGAGGATACATTGCTCTCTGCTTAACTATACATTTCGTGAATTGCTGTGGCTGAAATAATCCACAACCTACTGGTTATTCCTTTTCTTCCCAAATCCTTCTCTCTTTCAAAAATCCCTGTTTCCATGGAAGGAACCACCATTCTTCCAGTGGTTCATAATGTCAATCTTATCCTAGATTCCACATTCTCCTACACACCACATAATCAACCCATTGCCAACTCTTTTCATTCCTACTTTATAACACATTCCCTATCCAGTGCCCTTTCTCTACTTACCCAGCAGCCATCTCAGGTCAGGCCCTCATTACTTCTCACCTACTGCAGCAACCTCCTCATTGATCTCTCCTCCTCACGTCTTTCCTCCTTCCAGTCTATCCTGTGTGCTGTTACCAAAATAATTTTCTTTAAGTGCAGATCTGATAATGTCCCTCTTCTACTCAACCAACTATGGTGGCTTCCTGTTGCCTCCAGGATAAATTATAACTTCCTCTTTTCAGTTTTAAAAGCCCTCCACACTTTGACCCCAAACTGTCTTCCCTATACTCTGAAATCCAGCCATGGATGGCACACTGTAGGTACTTAATAAATGTTTCTTGATTGATTGAAACCTCTCTGTACTTCACTGGTCCTTGTATAACTGTGCAGTCTGTATCTGGGCCCATATTCAAACTTTTCCAGTTTATGAGGAATGTTAAAGCTTGGGCACCTAGGTGGCACAGTGGATAAAGTGTCTGACCTGCAGTTAGCAAGCCTCATCTTCCTAGGTTAAAAACTAACTTCAGACAGTTATTAGCTGTGTGACCTTAGGCAAGTCACTTAACGCTGTTTGCCTCAGCTTCTTCATCTGTGAAATGAACTGGCAAAGAAAATGGTGAGCCACTCTAGTGTCTTTGCCAAAAACAACCCACATGGGTTCATGAGGAGTCAGACACAACTGAAAAAAATAACTGAACAATAACAGTGCTTCAGTTTCAATGGCATAGTTTTCAAGAACCAACTATTTTGTTTATGTCTTTTATGTACCTATTATTTACATCTTGTTTCCCCCACTGTAATGTAGTTCATTGGGGAGAGGAATAGTTTTTGCCTTTCTCTTTCTTCTCAGCACTTAGCATAGCTCCTGACCCATAGTAAGTTCTTAATATATTCTTGTTGGTTGATTCATTGAAAAATCCATGCTTACCTCCCTGGAACTATGAGGCAGTACATAGGACTTTAGTGGATGCTGGCTGGTATGCAAATGAATTAAAATAGTCTTCAAGGCAATTAAGTTCCCTCATTATCTTATATAACTATAAGGCTGCCCCAAGAAATCTTAAATATCACTTCATTTGGATCCTCCTTTGAGCCAATCCCTCCTAGCTGTGGATTCAGTGTGTGCCCCATATGCTGACACTGATGATTCATTGCTGGCTGTATGGATAATTGGGGAGGTTCTAGCAGCCAAAAGGCCAGTGAAATGAATAGTGTAAACCCAAGCAATTCCAGTGAGAGGCAAAGCCAAACTCTGTTACAGTCAGAATGAAAAAGGAGGCAGTCCATTTCACCTGTGACTCCTTGGGGACGCACTTGCTGACTGTGTACCTTTTCTGGCTGGCAAGTGGAAAGTTCCTCCCCCTCCCTTCTCTCCTTCTCATCTGGCCTCAGATGAACAGGGCCTGAGAAAAACAGAACTCTGGAGAGAGAATCAAGAGAATTCATGTTGTGACAAATTCTTTTCAGTTCAAAATTTCAATCAATGTTTACATACAGCCTAAAAAAGTATAAAGCACGACAGACATTCTTTTATTTGATCATCACTCCCCTCCCCCAGAAAGAACCTAAATCCTACAAACCACAAAATCCCCAACCACTCTTTGATACAGGAAGGACTTATTGTCACCATTTTACATATGAAGAAACTGAGGCCCAGAGAGGGAATATTCTTCACTTCCACCTCAAAGACTTGAGTGTGTCTGAGAGGCAGCATGTGTCCTGGATAGATCCCTGCATTTGGAGTGAGCTCTGCCATTGTACGGACAAGTCATTCCAACTCTGATTTATAGTTTCCTCAACTATAAAATGAGGGTATTGGACTAAATGATTTCTAAGTGCCTCCTCCCCTGGCTCTGAAACAATGGCCCAATTGGGCCTTAGTCCCCCTCATCTACAAAATGGATAGAATAAAACTTATACTATTTGCCTTACAAGGTTGTTGCGAGGCAAACACTTTATAAATGTGAAAGAATCACATAGATATGAGTTATTATTGAGTGGCAAGGCCAGGATTCCAACCCAGGACTTTTTGATTCCTGGTCTAGTCATTGCAGCATTGTGGAGAAACTCAAACTCAATTAAAGACATCTATTTAATCACCTAAAATGTGCAAGTCATTGGGGACATAAGGACCCCAGCAAGATACCTCTTCCCCTCAAGGAGTTTAGTTTACATTCTATTGGGGGACACAGTATGAATGCAATAGGTGTAGCCAGGAACATACCTGGGGTAGGATGACAGGCACTTTGCCTGAGTGTGCCAACATTGAGAGGGTACCAGTAATTGTTGGCCTTTTAATAGACAAGGGATAACTGTACTGAATACTGAAATGATTAGTTAAAATAGAAAGACCCAGGAGCTTCCTACACCCACCTGGCACCACCCAGTACCCATATCCTAGGTATGCTATTACCAAAGGTGTTCTCTTTCAAAACTCCTCCCTCTCCCCACAGCCTCCCTAAGTAAGCTCATGCTTACTTAGCCCTTACCTAGTCCTCGGTGTCCCAGGGTCTTCCCACCTCAGCTCCTAGATATTATTTCTTGTAAGTTTGTGATACAACATTTTCTGGTTAGGGCTTTGAAATAACAGCAAAGTGGGGGGTTGGGGCAAGAAGGGGAGAGAGAGAGAGAGAAAGAGAGAGAGGAGAGAGAGAGAGAGAGAGAGAGAGAGAGAGAGAGAGAGAGAGAGAGAGAGAGAGAAGAGAGAGAGAAGAGAGAGAGAGAGGAGAGAGAGAGAGAGGAGAGAGGAGAGAGAGAGAGAGAGAGAGAGAGAGAGAGAGAGAGAGAGAGAGAGAGAGAGAGAGAGAGAGAGGAGAGAGAGAGAGAGAGAAGGGGAGAGGGAGCAATAATATTGAAAGAATTCAGAGAACATTTCACAGAGGAGAAGTTTGGAAAATAGAATACAGAGCTGTTTGAAGGGGAATATTATGAAAGGAATAGAAAGGTTAATAGGCAGAGCCAGTTTGGGGAAAGGGGCTTAAATTCTATGCTAAAGAATTTGGTTTTATATTTTAGGCAATAGGAGCCATTAAAGAAGAGGAGCAGAGGAGTGAAATGGTCAGATTTGTGCCTTAGTTTGGTAGCTGTGTGGAAGATAGATCTAAATGGGGTAATGTAAGCAGTGAGGCCTCAGTTCATATAAGAAGTGACAAGAGTCTGAACTGGTGTGGTGGCCATGTCAGTGGAGAGACGGAAGGAAATTGATGTGAGAAATAGTGAGAAACTAGAATTGATATGACTTGGCAATGAACTGGAGGCTGGTATTTAAGTGGATGAAATAGTTATTGAGCATCTCTCTATTATGTTTCCTTTATTATTTACAAGTCTTGGGAAAGCCCAATAGCACTGACTTTGTTTTCTCTTTGAAAAAATGGGAATGAAATTTTCACATTTGAATCACTCCAGAGAATGGGATGGCTATTTTAGAATAGGAAAAGGGACTGGACCTGTGATTTCTTTGATAGAGGGAACTCTTAGGTAAGGAAACTTCCTCTGTCAATGCAAGTAGACCTCTTCTCTGTGCATTTTCACTGTCTTTCCACCATGCCTAGACTTCTATCACTTTTTATATCTGCCTTCTGGCTTCCCTGGTTTTTTTCAAGTCTCGTCTAAAATTTTACCTTCTTTTTAAATCTATATTACCCCTTACTGCTGGTTCCTTCCCTGTGTTGATTATCTCTCATTTATTTTGTATATATCTTGGGTGTGCATAGTTGTTGGCAGGTTATTTTCTCCCATTAGGTTCTTAGCTTCTTGAGGGCAAGATTGTTTTTCTTTTTATCCTCAGAACTTAGCGTAGTATCTGGCACATAGTAAGCACTTAATGAATGCAAGTTGACTTGACTTGAATTTCTGCGTCAGTAGTCTGGGGCAACATTACTTGGGGCAATGAGAAGTTAAGTGATTTGCCCATGGTCACACAACCAGTGTGAAGAAAATAGGGAAAACCATTAGACTATATGGGTATGATCTAAATAACATCCCTTATGAATATAAAGTGGAGGTGATGAATAGATTTAAAGGATTAGAACTATACTGTAATACACAAAGAACTATAACATCATCAATGACCATGATGGTGTAGTGACTGATCTAGAGTCAAATATTCTGGAGAATGAAGTCAAGTAGGCCTTAGGAAGCCTTGCTAACAACAAGGCTAGTGGAGATGGTGGAATTGCTGCTGAGCTACTTAAAACCCTAAATGATGATGCTGTTAAAGTGCTATATTCAGTATGCCAGCAAATATGGAAAACACAACAGTAGTAACTAGATTGGGAAAGATCAGTTTACATCCCAATCCTGAAGAAGGGCAATGCAAAGGAATGTTCAAATTACCAAACAACTGTGCTCATTTCATATACTAGCGAAGTTATGCTTAAAATTCTATAAGGTAGGTTGCAGCAGTGTTTGATCCTAGAATTACCAGAAGAGCAGACTGGTTTTCAAAGAGTCAAAGGAACTAGAGACCAAATTGCCAACATTCACTGATTTATGGAGAAAACAAAGGAGTTCCAGAAAAAACATCTACTTCTGCTTCATTGACTACACTAAAGACTTTGACTGTGTGGATCACAACAAAATGTGGAAGTTCTCAAAGAGATGGAAGTATCAGATCATCTTACTTGTCTCCTGAGGAACCTGTAACAGGCTAAGAAACAACAGTTAGAATCAAATGTGGAGCAACTGATCGATTGAAGATTAGAAAAGAAGTGTGACAAGGCTACATATTGTCACCATATTTATTTGACTTATACACAGAGTGCATTTTGCAAAATGTCTGGCTGGGTGAATCAAAAGCTGGAATTCAGGTTATTGGGAGAAATATCAACAATCTCAGATATGCAGATGATACCATCCTAATGGCCAAAAGTGTAGAGGAATTAAGAAGCCTCTAGATAAAACAGGAGAGTACAAAAATTGGCTTAAACAACATAAAAAACAAAACAAAAAAGCCTAAGATCTTGGAAACTGGTCCCATCATTTCTTGGCAAATAACGGAAGAAGAAATGGAAACAGTGTCAGATTTTATATTCTTGATTTGAAAGATCATTGCAGACAGTGACATGCAGTCATGAAATTAAAAGACACTTGCTCCTTGGAAGGAAAGCTGTGGCAAATCTGGACAGCAGAAGCATTACCTTGCTGACAGAGGTTGGTATAGTCAGTTAGGATTCTCTTTATCTTCCTAGATCACTATGCCGCCTATTCACCATTTCAAATCATGGCACTATTTACATTTCTGGTCCCATACCCTTTCTACTTCTTTACCTTTCCTCATTAGAATATAAACCCCTTGAGAGCAGGGATAATTTTGCTTGTTTTTTGTATCCCTAACACTTAGCATAGTGCTTGAACATATTGAGTGCATAATAAGGTTTTTTTTACTCATTTATTCATTCAGATTTTATACAAAGTCGCATCTATAAAAATATTCTAGTTTATTTTATGTCTTCAGCTAAATTTGAATATAGATGATTGAGGGAAAGTTTGAAGCTTCACCCCATTAGGAACTCAGAAAAATTGGTTCCTGTTGTGAAAGATGGAAGGATATGTTGAGTGATGATAAATTTGGTAAGCTGTGTTGAGTAATCTCCTTCCAAAATCTACTTCATAGAATTCTTAGTAGTCCACACCACTGTTTTAGCCTAACTCTTTGCTTCAGGGGTTGGAGGCCTCCATAGTGATGGTTTGGATAAGATTGCTGTACACAAATTACTTAATCTCAGTTGAGGTAAATGCAGACCTACTGTTAGAAACAATAGGGTGTGGTAATCCATGCATCCCAATAACTGGCACAGAGCTGTAATTATTGCAACAGAGGTCTGAAATAAAATTAATAGCACTGCAAGCCATTTTGAGGTTGACTACTGCAGTAAAGAAAACTCCCCAACTCCCCAGCCCCAGTGGTTCTGCAAAATCAAATCAATCTTGGTCCAAGTCTTCTTGCTCACCGACCACAGAAAAGTAGGCTCCTTTGATTGGTTATGCCAACTTATCTGGCATGTGATTTGCTCCCTTACAGTCTTTTCAATACCATAATCAATTCCAGGCCACTAGCTGTAACTTCTTTCCAGAGCTCTCATGAGAACAATTCTCGGATGTGCTACAACATATTTTGGCTGTGGCTTAGGTAGAGTGACAATCACCTTCTGGAACAATGATGCAATTTCCCTATAAACACTCTAGTTTTATGAGTAGATAACTTATGTTTATGACATCTGAAATAGCTTGAATTCCTCAGATGGTATCTCTTTTTGGATATTCCAAATCTTGTTCATCCTTCCCCTAAGATGTGGGATATCTGATAAGCCTGAAAATGTGGGGCACAGAGATCTTCTGACATTAAAAACTTCTCATCAAAGTATCCCATTCTTTGGACTCTGCCATGGCATATGGCCCAGGGCACCAGCACCTGATATTACTCTTAGATACATGCCATCATAAGCCCTGAGCAGATGGTTCCCATTCTGAAAAGGTGGTAAGTTAATTAGAGGTGGAGACTCAGAATAGAATTTGTGATTAAAGGAGGCAGTTGTCATACTCCTTGATGAAAATTCAAGGGCTTCTTGTCCATTGGTGGATAATAGTATTTTGTATGCAATGGCAATCTTGAAGAGAAAACATTTAATTCTAAAAGACAATGTGTAATCCTGCATTGCCAGTACTACATGGTGATATACCAGAAACTGGGCTTTGTGTTCATTGTAATGTTAGTACAGGCTTGGAAGTAATATGAATCAATCAATCAGTCCACCAACCAATAAGCATTTGTAGTGTCTATTACAATCCAGGCAGTATGCAAAGTAGTGGGACACAAAAAAAGAAATAAAATTGTTACTTTCCCCAAGGGAAGACTACCTGTAGATTTGAAAATATATTCAAAATACATACAAGATAATTTGGTAAATGGGAGAAAGGTGTATAGCTGCTTGGAATCCCCCTAAAAGTATGCTTGATAGGGATGAGGATGATATGGAATATTTTTTTCACCAGGAGCTGATTAAGTAACAGATCAATGGTTACCTTCTATAGAATAAAAATATTGTAGAAATGGAAAGGTCTGAGGAATTATTGAAGAGCATATCATTTATAGCCATGTCACAGTTTGAAATTGTCTTAGGCAAACCATAGCAAAAGAGATGTTTGAATTTCTAATTTTGCCCTTTTCTTTCTTCACTGGAATTGTTGGCCAACTGTGAAGGACACCATGGAGTGTTTCTGTGAATTTATTCTCTTCATGAGGAAGTCAGCATCAAAATTCAAGACCATAATTTGTCAGAAAAGCCACTGGACTTGGAATTAAGAGGCCTAGATTTTTGTTGTGTCTCTGCTGTTGAATCAGTCCTTGATGTGTATGTCTATCTCTGAGCCAGTCAGTCCTTTAATTTCTCTGAATCTTAGTTCCTTCATTGATAAAAAACAAAACAAAACAAAAGACTACTGGATTAGGTGAGCTCTGAGCTTGCTATCACATACTATGAAGTTTCGAAAGAAGAGTTTCCACAAAACATGTAAAAATTCTGGGACAAAAGAAATTCTGAATGTAAGATGAAGAATTCAGAACGCCCCTCAATGAATGAGGATTCTTAGTACTCTTGTGATAGTAGCCAGTGGTACCATTAATGACTAGTTAGTTATTGATAAGCTATGGAGAGGCAGAGTTTTGTAAAGACCATCCTCACATGGACCATATAGATTAAGAATTAGCTGATTAATCACCAGACTTTAAATACTCACTTTGTGCCAAGCACTAGGAGCATTATTGATACCCAGAAAAGCAAAAATTATCCTTAGGGAACTTTCATTCTAGTGGCAGAGGTATCATTTGTGCTCACAGATAGATAAAGCTAGGTAGGTAGATGGATGGGTACATAGACAGATCGGCAGATAGATGATAGACCTAGGTAGGTATGTAGGTAGAGGGAGGGATAGACAGACAGACAGACAGACAGACAGACATAGATAGATAGATAGATAGATAGATAGATAGATAGATAGATAGATAGATAGATAGCAGACAGACAATACTAGATAGATGGATAGTCATATAGAGGATACATGAAAGTAGATTCAAGATAATCTTAGAGGGAAATGCACTAAAAGCTGGGGGAATTGGGGAAAGCTTACTACAGAAGGTGATACTTTAACTAAGTCTTGAAGGAAGCCAGAGATTGAGAGATAGAAGTGGGGAGGAAAAACCTTACAAGCATGGGGGACAATTAGAAGAAAAAGCACGGAGAGAGGAGATGGAGTACCATATTCAAGGAATAGTAAGGAGGCCAGTATTGCTTGACCATAGAGTGTGTAGAGAGGAATCAGTTTTAAAGTTTGTGAAGTGTTTTCCATGTTAAATAAATTTAATCAATATTGAATTTAAAGAACAAGAATGAAAAAACCCAATTGAATCATCTCTATCTTTACTGATTTAAATGATATATTCACATGGATTATCTGTGCCCAATCTGTGGTAGAGCATTCTGACCTCATATTGATCTGATCAGCCAAAATCAGACACATTGAAATTTGACATTATCATAGTGATGTTGTTTTGGTCATCTTCAAGAACAAAGGACAACAACCGACTGACCAACCAACCAACAATGAAGTACCGATTTTGAAAGCTAGAAACAGATAAATGAACTGATATTGAAAAAAATATAACCATTTTCCCAGTATAACCAATGTAGACTAATCAATGTGTAGATCAAAAGATTCTAGAAACTTCCTTGGAAATGAAACAAATCATCTCTTTTCTAAGTGAAGTGACATGGTGTGCAAGCACCATACTATTTTATGATAGAAACCCATTTGTGAAATGTTGCAGAAATGTTTGGGAGAAAAAGTATAGTTGCATAGTAAAATTGCTTGAATGAGGAGAAACTTGATTTTCTTTCCCATCTGTCACCACTTCTATGGATTAATGCAAGTTCCCTATCTGTGCCTAAAATTCTTCATCTGTAAAATGGGTATAATAATTCCCATCATATGTACCTCAAACGGTTGTCATGAAGATCAAGTGACATAATTTGTGTAAATCACAATATTGATATCAAAGATGAATTGCTATGGTTTTTTGAAAATTAATCTCTTAAGGTGGTATTGCATCCAGCAAATCTTTTCTACTGTGTATTTAGGTCTGAACAATTTTCCAGAACTCATCTTCTTAAATACTATTGACAGTGCCTCATATCTACCTGATACATTAGGCACTGATATGATAGAATCCAATTGTGGTGATTTCCCCATTGTTAATGGTGAGAATAGATACCTCTAGAAATTCTGGCAAAGCTGCTTTATGTCATGCTTAGGTTGTGTCCTCAGTTGCTTTTTGCTGTTTATGAGGTGATATTGTTCACAATCTTCTTTCATGCTCTTTCATAATGTTTTGTAAATGTTCTTGTATTCTCAGCTAGTGCTGTCCTTGGCTCTCATGTTGCCTCTTAACAAGAGAGATTTGGTTTTTGCTTGATGTGGTGGCTTCCTCATTTCTCTAGCTATTTTGCATTGATTAAACCTTTTTGAAGACATTAGTCTTTAAAAAGTCATAGTAGTCAGAATTAATGTCTTTATTTGTGTCTATTTCCAGAGTTGACAGCTTGCTTTAAAAGGTCAGATTGGAGATATAATTGCATGTAGTGTCTTATCTTTTTTAGTTTTCTTCTAATTTAACTTTCACTTGACCTTTCCTCTAACTATCTAATAACCTAAGTAAATGTACATAATGGTTCCTGAGATTGTTGCTATGTCTGTAATCTATCATTGGATTATGGGATCATAGACAGATAACTGGAAGGTGAGTCAGAAGCCATTTAATCTGATTTTATTATTTTTCAGATGTGGAAACTAAAGCCCATAGAAGTTAGATGATTTGTCCAAAGTTGCAAAGCTAGTACATAATAGAAATTCTCCATCTGTTAAGATATAATCAGTTTCATTTCTGTGTTGTCATTTGACATTTATCAGATTTACTTTCTTTTAATTATACTCTTATCTAAAAGTTTCTGACTAAAATGAGGAAAAGTAGAACTTTGAAATGATGATAAATTTTGATTCAGAGACACTTGGTTCGATTTCAAGTTCTTACACTTACTTGTGTGGTCTAGAAAAAGTTATTAACATTTCAGAGACTTTATTTCCTCATCTATAAAATGAGTAGGGTTGTCTATATGATCTCTCAGAACTCTTCCAGCTCTAAGTCTTTGATCTTATGACCTAGGAACAATGTGGTACAATGGATAACACTGAATTTAGTTTCAGAGGACCTGAATTTGAAACCTAGCTCTGGAACTTACTGTGTGACCTTGATCAATTGGTTTAACTTCTGTGACTCTCAGTTTCTTCATCTGTAAAAAAAAGAGGGGGTTGGACTACATAATTTCTTTAATTTCTTTTGGCTTTAAATCTATGCTCCTCAACTTTCTTGATTTCTTGGTCCCAATCCATATTTTTTAATACAGTTTTGACTATTCTTTCCTGTGTCCACCATTGCACTAAAGTCACTTATGATCACTATATGCATTGACTTAGTTTGAAAGATCTTGTCAAGTTCTTTATAAATTCTCTTCCTCTTTGCAAAAAGTATAGGCAATAAGCAGCAATGATTAAGCTGCAATTATCTATCATGGTAATTTGTTCCTTTATGGTCATCATAAAGACTGTAAAAGAAAAACGAATTAGCTTCCCATTACATAATGTACCTTTTTGTCTTTGAACCCATAAGGAAACTGACTTAGCTAATTCCTTCAGTTGTCTTTTTTTTTCCTTCTTTATTTATTTATTTAACTTTTAACATTCATTTTCACAAAATTTTGGGTTCCAAATTTTCTCCCCTTTTGTCCCCTCCCCCCACCCCTAAACACCGAGCATTCTAATTGCCCCTGTCTGCCAATCTGCCCTCTCTTCTATCATCCCTCTCTGTCCTTGTCTCCATCCTATACCCCTTTACCTGTATTTCTTATTTCCTAGTGGCAAGAACAGTACTCAACAGTTGTTCCTAAAACTTTGAGTTCCAACTTCTCTTCCTCCCTCCCTCCCCACCCCTTCCCTTTGGAAGGCAAGCAATTCAATATAGGCCAAATCTGTGTAGTTTTGCAAATGACTTCCATAATAGTAGTGTTGTGTAAGAACTAATTATATTTCCCTCCATCCTATCCTGTCCCCCATTACTTCTGTTCTCTCTTTTGATCCTGTCCCTCCCCATGAGTGTTGACCTCAAATTGCTCCCTCCTCCCCATGCCCTCCCTTCCATCATCCTCCCCACCCTGCTTATCCCCTTCTCCCCCACTTTCCTGTATTGTAAGATAGGTTTTCATACCAAAATGAGTGTGCATTTTATTCCTTCCTTTAGTGGAATGTGATGAGAGTAAGCTTCATGTTTTTCTCTCACCTCCCCTCTTTATCCCTCCATTAGTAAGTCTTTTGCTTGCCTCTTTTATGAGAGATAATTTGCCCTATTCCATTTCTCCCTTTCTCCTCCCAATATATTTCTCTCTCACTGCTTGATTTCATTTTTTTAAGATATGATCCCATCCTCTTCAATTCACTCTGTGCACTCTGTCTCTATGTGTGTGTGTGTGTGCGTGTGCATGTGTGTGTGTGTTATCCCACCCAGTACCCAGATACTGAATAGCTTCAAGAGTTACTAATATTGTCTTTCCATGTAGGAATGTAAACAGTTCAACTTTTATAAGTCCCTTATGACTTCTCTTTGGTGTTTACCTTTTCATGCTTCTCTTCATTCTTGTGTTTGAAAGTCAAATTTTCTTTTCAGCTCTGGTCTTTTCATCAAGAATGCTTAAAAGTCCTCTATTTCATTGAAAGACCAATTTTTCCCCTGAAGTATTATACTCACTTTTGCTGGGTAGGTGATTCTTGGTTTTAGTCCTAGTTCCTTTGACTTCTGGAATATCCTATTCCACTCCCTTCGATCCCTTAATGTAGAAGCTGCTAGATCTTGTGTTATCCTGATTGTATTTCCACAATACTTGAATTGTTTCTTTCTAGTTGCTTGCAATATTTTCTCCTTGACCTGGGAACTCTGGAATTTGGCCACAATGTTCCTAGGAGTTTCTCTTTTTGGATCTCTTTCAGGTGGTGATCTGTGGGTTCCTTGAATACTTATTTTGCCCTCTGGTTCTAGAATCTCAGGGCAGTTTTCCTTGATAATTTCATGAAAGATGATGTCTAAGCTCTTTTTTTGATCATGGCTTTCAGGTAGTCCCATAATTTTTAAATTGTCTCTCCTGGATCTATTCTCCAGGTCAGTTGTTTTTCCAATGAGATATTTCACATTATCTTCCATTTTTTCATTCTTTTGGTTTTGTTTTGTGATTTCTTGGTTTCTCATAAAGTCATTAGGCTCCATCTGTTCCATTCTAATTTTGAAAGAACTATTTTCTTCAGTGAGCTTTTGAATCTCCTTTTCTATTTGGCTAATTCTGCTTTTGAAAGCATTCTTCTTCTCATTGGCTTTTTGAACCCCTTTTGCCAATTGAGTTAGCCTATTTTGCAAGGTGTTATTTTCTTCAGCATTTTTTTGGGTCTCCTTTAGCAGGGTGTTTAATTGTTTTTCATGCTTTGCTTGCATGTCACTCATTTCTCTTCCCAGTTTTTCCTTCACCTCTCTAACTTGATTTTCAAAATCCTTTTTGAGCTCTTCCATGGCCTGAGTCCATTGAGTGGGCTGGGATACAGAAGCCTTGACTTCTGTGTCTTTCCCTGATGGTAAGCATTGTTCTTCCTCATCAGAAAGGAAGGGAGGAAATGCCTGTTCACCAAGAAGGTAACCTTCTATAGTCTTATTTTTTTTCCCTTTTCTAGGCATTTTCCCAGCCAGTGACTTGACTTCTGAGTGTCCTCTCCACCCCCACTTCGCCTCCAGATCTGCCCAGCCAGCACTTGGGGTCTGAGATTCAAATGCTGCTTCCCAGCCTCAGGGCTTTGGGAGGGGGCAGGGCTGCTATTCAGTGTGAGATTAAGTTCAGCTGCTCAGGTGGGGGCAGGGCCGCCTCAGGGGCTCAGTTCCCTCAGGGGGTTTTTGCAGAAACCTTCAACAATGGATCCAGGGTCCTGCCTGCTTGGGGAGCCTGGGTCTGCTCCCGCCTCCGCTGCTGCCTCCCGAGGGGGCTTGAGTTATGGGGGCACCCCACACCTCTCTCGACCCGCCGAAGAGACCCTCTCACTGACCCTTGTCACCTGTGGGTGGGGGACCCGCGCGGCTGGTGGAGATTCTGTCCCTGAAGCCTGCTTGGATCCGCTCCTTTCCATGTCACGCCACTGAGGCAGGGTTGGGCTCTGCTCTAGGTCCAGGGCACTACGGACCTTTTGCGAGAGGTTTTCAGGCTCTCTGGAGCAGAAATCTCCTCCACTCCATTGTTCTGTGGCTTCTGCTGCTCCAGAATTCGCCTCTTACAGATATTTTATGGGCGGTGGGTTCGGAGTTAGCGTATGTGCGTCTTTCTACTCTGCCATCTTGGCTCTGCCCCCCCCTTCAGTTGTCTTTCTTAAGATAACCTAGAAACTATCCTTCCTTCCTTTTTGATTTATTTATGTCTTCTGCTTTTATTTGCAGTGAGGATGTGGTTTCATTCCTTTAACAGTTATCAATTAATTTGTTGTTGGACAAAGATCACTCAGGAAGCAAATTAACAGTTAATGTTTACAGACATTTTTAAGAACTGGGTTTTTTGTAGTTTTTTTAGCACACTCTGTGCTGTTTCTTTGTATTTGCCACAGAAATGGGTCAGAGAGTGAAGGACACTTTGTGTTTCTATCTGCTTTTTTGATCTGAAATGGTCATGATCATGAACCTGTCCACTGGTTTTTGGACAATAGGTAAGGTCTATAAACAGACCCCTAGAAACAACTCTTCAATTCATCTATTATTATTTTTATAAGATAAAGCAATACCTTTCTTTTGGTGACCTCATCAGTTCCCATAAATTCAGTGATGATTTCCTTCCATATAATTCTTAGATCAACATTTCTAGCCCTATTCTCTCTCATTAGCTCTATTTCTCTGTTATTTAAAACCTGTTAAAAATCTCTAGGCATCTCAAACTTGTATATGCAAAAATGGAATCCATTATTTTCTTCCCTAAACTTTAGCTTACACCTTAGTTATTTCTCTTTAGGGCAGAAACTTGCCATACTCCTAGTCACATCCTCCACTGTGGAGATATCTTCTCTCTACTGGCTATCCCATGCTACTCCTGGCCTCCAATGAACTGACAAAATACTTTTCCTAAAGCGTGTCTGCGCATGTCACTCCCTTGTGTAAGGAACTTCTTTAGCTCCCTACTGTCTTTCCAATAAAATGGAAACCCCTTAGTTTGGAATTTAAACCCCTTCACAAAGTGCTTTCATCCTCTGTTTTCAGTCTTTTTGCTTATTTAGCCCCTTTTATGCACTCTGCATTCTAGCCAAACCTATCTGCTCACCATTACCTGATCTTAACCCTCAAACTCTCCTCCCTCTGCTTTTGCATAATCTATTCACCATGACTGTAATGCACTCCCTCCGTATCTCTCTGCCTCTGAGCATCCTTCCTAGCTCCCTTAAATACTCAACTCATTTGTAAGACTTTTCTGACCCCCTTGCTAAATAATATTCTCTCCTTCCTCCTCAAAAGACCACATATATACTTATCAATTTACAAGGTATATCTCCCTCCCAATAGAACATATGAAACGTTTATTTTGTCTTCTCTTCCACTAGCACAAGATCTTGCATATATTAGGCACTTAATAAAGGTGTGTGGATTGGAACTTTATGAGTGGAGAGATGACTTCTTAAAGTTCTGATCCTGTATACTTCCTAGGAATATTTAAATAGTTGGCCTTAAAATCAGGAAAACCTTTGAGTCTCATCTCTGACACAGACTAACTATATGACTCTAGACAAGTAATTTAATTTTTCAATGTCCTAGGCAATTCTCTAAGATTGTAAATAAGGGTGTCTGCTACTGATTTGCATTGTTGGGAGAGGGGTTGGGGAGTGGGAGGAGGTTGAAAGGTGGGAAAAGGAAAGGGAGTTACCAGGATTTCCTGACAAGAAGGAAATTACAAATCTGGACCTCTCCCTCCATGCATAATTAAAGGATCATAGAGACACAAATCCCTAAATAATCAAAAAGGCATTTATTATTCATGTACTAGGTGCTCAAGTTATGCTAGGTACCATGAGGGATGGCATGTGTCCTCAAGAAATGTATAATCTAATTAATTTATAAAAAGCAAAATACCATACAAGAATGGAAGATATTCCAAAAATCCCTGATTGTTGAATGTTTGTATAAGTTTGAAAATATGCCTTTCAGTTTGATCATTACACATAGGACATAGATGACTCTCTGACTGCTTCGAAAGGCTTAGTGACTTTGGGACAATAGTAATCAATCAATCAATAAACATTTGATAACCACCTACTATATGCCAGACACTGTATAGCTTCTGTAGTTCTACGTGGGTTGGAGTGGTTTAAAAAACATATATAAGTAGACTTACACCTGTCCTTATAGTTTGTCCATCATTTATCTGAACCTGAAGTTGCTTTTCCTCTATGAATTGTGAATTACACTCCCTTCATTTTAAGAAGTCTGCTCTGAGAACATTTAATTTTCCTATCTCATCCAGCTACTCTGAAGATATATTGCATTTGACATGTCTTTTATGTTAAAAGCTGAATCTGGGATTCTGGCTGCAGTTTTGATTTATGCTTCCCATAAAACTTGAGGCCATCACTGGCAACTGAAAAGCAGTCATGAACTGATGCAAACAGACCAACCTGACCCCCATCTGTTGTGGTTTATGGTCTTTCCCAGGGAGCAATGTCTGCTCCTCTCTCTGACTAGTGCCAACAAAAGGTTAGCCACAAGGTCTCATGGTAATCCATTTTATGAGTAAGCAGAGTAAGGTGGCCATCTATGTAGTGTGATTGAAGGGGCACCTGGAAAGGGCTCATGCCCCCTCAAAATCCCTTTCATTGTCAGCTCCCACCCCACTTGGAATTCTAAAATTTAGTTTTGTTTCTTGGCTGTAAGCTAAACAGAACCTCATTCTCTTTAAAATATAAAAATAGTCTTCAGAGAGAGAGAGAGAGAGAGAAGAGAGATATGACTCATTGAGCCTTATCAATCACTTATAACTTCATGTGAATGAGTTTTTCTACTTCCCTTAACAGCACAGTTTGAGAGGGTTAAAACAGAGAGCCTGAAAGCCCCCAAGGGAAATTTGCCTTATGTGTAATGAGCAAACAGAGAGCCATATTTTCAAAGGTATACATACATTCAACAATCAGACAAGGGATTCTTGAAATATCTCCCCAAAGTTCTCTTTTCCTTTTGTATGGTATTTTGCTTTTTATAAGTTAATGAGATTATACATTTCTTGATGACATGTACCAGGAGGTCTTTTCTCTTCACAGGGACCAAACTTTGTCCTGGGATTTTTCTCCAAATCCAAATCCAAAATAGGAAAAAATTGAAAAATGAAAGATAAAAACAAACAAAAAGGCATATAGCTGATGCAGGGGATAGAGCACTGGAGTCAGGAAGATCTGAGTTCAAAATCTACCTCAGACACAAGCTGTTTGATCTTGAGCAAGTCAACTTATCAACCTGTGCTTACCTCAGTTAATTCATTTATAAAATGGGGATAATGATTGCTCCAACATCACAGTATTATTGTGGGGGTTAAATATTTAGCATAGTGCCTGGGTACTCAAAAGGTGCTATATAAATCTTTATTCCCTGTACAAATGCATCATCATCTTCATCATCTTCAATATGCCCTTAATTAGAGTACTGGTGGTGAGATTAGAAAGAAAAAGTCAGATGTGAGAGATATCTTGAAAAAACTTAGCATGATTTTGTGACTAATTGTATATGGGGCTCAAGAGAGAGGAGTCAGAGATGATTCTGAGATTTCAATCTGGTGTAAATGGAAGATGGTTAATAGAAATTTAAAAATGCCAGTAGGAGATATTGGGGTATGTGTGTGTGTGTGTGTGTGTGTCTGTGTGTGTGTGTCTGTGTGTGTCTGTGTGTGCTGTGTGTGTATGTGTGTGTGGTGTGTATGTGTGTGTCTGTATGTGTCTCTGTGTATGTGTGGTGTGTGTGTGTCTGTATGTGTATGTGTGTGCTACATGTGTCTGTGTGTCTCTGTGTATGTGTGTGGTGTGTGTGTATGTGTGTGTGGTGTGTGTGTGTCTGTGTGTGTGGTGTGCATGTATGTGTGGTGTGCGTGTGTCTGTGTGTGTATGTGTGTCTGTGTGTGCTGTGTGTGTATGTGTGTGTGGTGTGTATGTGTGTGTGGTGTGTATGTGTGTGTCTGTATGTGTCTCTGTGTATGTGTGGTGTGTGTGTCTGTATGTGTATGTGTGTGCTAATGTATCTGTGTGTCTCTGTGTATGTGTGTGGTGTGTGTGTATGTGTGTGTGGTGTGTGTGTCTGTATGTGTATGTGTGTGCTACATGTGTCTGTGTGTCTCTGTGTATGTGTCTCTGTGTGTGTATGTGTGTGTGGTGTGTGTGTCTGTGTGTGTGGTGTGCATGTGTGTGTGGTGTGCGTGTGTTTGTGTCTGTGTGTGTCTCTGTGTGTGTGCCTATGTCTGTGTGTGTGTGTGTGTGTGTGGCATAAGATGATATATTTATATTTAGTCATGAAGTTGAGGTGATTGTGGGCCATTGTAGACACCTCTCACTTCTCCTGACAGCCTTTATGGGTTTCAAAGAATAAGAATTCTCACACTGGAAAGGCATCTTACATGTTATTTAGTTTAAGTCTCTTATTTCATAGATGAGAGAACTGTGAAGCCCAGTGAAGCAATTTGCTCAAGATAACACTAATTTGTGGCAGAACTTCAGTTAGAGAAGATTTATCCAGGCTCTTAATCCAGTGGGCTTCAAGTTTAAATGGTCAGCAGTCATCAGGAGATGAATAACTGACACTTGAAAAAGTGGCCATAAATTAAGATAGAGATGTCTGTGTCACATACTTAAAGATGATCATTGAATCTATGTGAATTGAAGGAATTTCTGAAGACAGTGTAAAGAGAAGAAAAGACTGTTGAGCACCTCCCCCTGGGAACTCAACATTATACTGGGGGTGGTGGTTGTGAGGACTGTGGAAGAAAAGGAGGCACTTAAGGAGAGATAGAAGTTTCAGAGAGGTAAGAACCTATGGTAGTCACATGCCTCAGTCAACATCCTCAAGTGTCAATATTGACTTGCATAAGCTGAGTCCTGGGTCCTTAGGATTAATGTCCCCTCACTTTGATCAATTGGTTAATATACAGGAATGTGGAGAATATCAGGATATTTCACCTTGTGTCATCAGGAAAGGTCCTGAGAAGTGATGACACTAGCTCTATCCTTTAAGCCCAGTCTGTGTTTGTCTGTTTCTGCCTCTCTTCCCCAATATTCATTTTCTTTTTTTCTTAATATCCTGTTTTTCATTTAATTTTAATTTTCATTAGTCTCTTTGGTTTAGGAATTAAATCTTCCTGGGTTTGTACTTCTTTTTTTTATTGTATTTTTCTCTTGGTTTGTTTTTCCCCTAAATGAATTAAAGTAATTTTAGGGCTGATCTTTCTGTGTCATTTCTAATCTTCCCTAGTGACTACTGGACGCCTGAATATGTTATACCACATGAGGAGGACAAATAGTTTGCTATGTGGTATATAGTATTCATTAAAAAAATAATTTAATTATAAAGCAAATGAAATTGCAAAACTGATGTTACTAATGGTACCTCTTACCATCGAGTCCAACTTCCCTGATTTTTACCCAGAATGAGTCTTAGAGAGCCAGAAAGCATGGATCCAGAAACACCCAAAGAGCTCTACCATCAATCCTAAAAGCAGGGAATCCAAGTAAGCAAAATTAGACAAAGCTGTGTTCTAGTCTTCCTTTGTTAACTTGCAGCACTAAAGAAAAAAAGCCAAATTCCTATTGACTATTCTTCAAAATATAATATAGATATTGTCAACAAAGATCAATTAATCTATTGCCATAGAGTTTTTAAACAGTTACTATATTCCAGGTATTGTACTGCTAAGTTCTGGGTGTAAAAAGAAAGAAGAGTACCTGTTCTAAAGTAGCTTATATTTTAAAGAAGATTATATGTCTATAAATAGGAACATGCAAGATTCTTGCAGAATAATATAAGGTAACTGTAAAGGGAAAGGCAGTGGTTTGTTGTTTAAATGGCTTACTGCTTGTTGTTAAAGCAACCAGAATCTAGAGGTGTTTACTCTTCACAGGGGCTAAACCTCATCCTGGGATTTTTCTCCATATCTTCTCAAATTGTCCCAGGAAGACCTGGTTCTGCCCCTATTCTTATATTTTTTTTACCTGCACCTTGTTCGACCTAAAGTGCTATTTTATCTCTTTTGTGGGGGAAAATCTTGAGAGCTTGGAGTTTTCTGACGTACTTGGCTATCTTCCCAGAATCCTCTGAGCTTGGCCTTTTTAAACGTAGGTCTTTTCCTAGTCTCAGATTGTCTGAAGCAACACCTATTTAGTAGTTAAAGGCTAGGTAAGAATTAAGGTAAAAGATAGTCTACTTTGCCTTCACAAAAGAATCAGTCAGGGAGTGGAAGATGCTCTGAGTTTGTGCCCAGAACAGAAACAGTTGCTATTTATATTCACTCTTAGCCATCAAAACTCAAACAGTGAGCACCTGAGGCTTGGGCTGAGGCTTGTTATTGACCAGTCAGTGAGAGCCAGAGTAATTTGGGTTTAAAGGTATGGTCAAGTAACTCCATTTTGACTATGCCTTTAAGACTATGGCTTTATCAAAACTTAGTTTTCCAGAGCTACATTTCAAGAAATCATAAATGAAAACTACAGGAGACAAAAGACTTAATTGTCCCAGTTTAAAAAAAATAGAATAAATAAATAGGGAAGAAAAAATCTAGCTTCCCAACCCCAAGATATCTTATGAAGTATAAGCCATCAAAATTTATATTCCTTTGGATAGAACAACCACATGTTGTAAGGATACGACTCCCCACATGGACAGAGGAGGAGGAGGAGAAGAAGGAGGAGGAGGAGAAGGAGAAGGAGAAGGAGAAAGAAAATGAGGAGGCAGAGGAGGGGAAGGGAGGAAGTAGCAGCATTGTCCAACTGCATCTGGCCTGTTATATCTCCCAGAAGGACAGCTACTATTACTAACAGATGGCTGTTCATCCTTCATTCTTGAGGATGACCAATGATGTCAGGAGGGTGATATCTTGACTTGCAAGTGAATTGAATTTATAGGAGGCAGGGCAGTGCAAAGCCACTCTCTCCTCCATAGTCATTGGAGTCCAGTGGCAAGACATAGGTCAAGATGACTGGAGATGGCCTAGGATGAAGTGGGAAATTTTGGCCTTTTTAAGCTAAGGTCTTTCCCAGGTTTCAGTTTGTCTGAGGCAGCATCTATTCAGTAGATAAAGGCTAGGTTGGAATTGAGGTAAGAGATGTCTTACTTTGCCCTCACCAAAGAATTTACCATATGTATTATAAGTCAAAATGAAGAGCTGAGGGGATATCAAAATTGTGCACTTGGGTGAAAAGGAGGATGGTTATGCCCTCATCAATAATAATGATAGCTCATGGATTCCTATACTGCCTCAGACAAATCTTCTAAACTAAAGAGAGTTGTTCCTCATTTTTGGTTACCACAATTGAGATATTGGGTCAATTTCCTCTAAATTATCATTTATAAAGAATGACTTGGCTTCTGGGTAAAATAAGTTTTCATTTGGGTTCAGGTAAAGGGGGTCATATGGGTTAGTCTTTCACATAGGTGATGAGTTACATGGGTGTGTTCAACATTCTGGTTAGGGAATGATATGGAATATTAGTGCATTCACTAAACTCCTCTGCATTTTGATGGGATTCTTCCTTATCTTGTCATTTCATGTTACCATGAAAAAATTTTTGGTATTGACTGCTTTTTAATGGGCAATTACACCATTTTAGGGGAAACTAAAAATGGGGGAGCCCTTCTGCTTCCTGAAATTTTTATATTTTTTTTAAGGATGCAGTTTCCTTCATCCTAGATCCTAGTACTTAGTGCAAACCACAGTCCTTCTAATAAGATGAACTACTGAGTCTTACCATACTCCTTGCTATTGTTTCCCAAAGTCCACTGGATCTGAATTTCTGTCCTCCATACCCTCTGGAGCTTCAGGATTTTCCATCTGACCTGCTCTCACACTCTAAGATAAGTGTGGTTCTTGGACTTTGTCATATGCATTGCTGCTCTACCTTTAGAACCATGGCGTACGTATATCTTCCTTGAAGCAGAACTATCCTGTACAATATTTGTTTTCTCCACTTATTCTAATTTGAATTGCTTGAAAACAGGGATTGTCTTCTTTTGTGTTTGGAGCCCCAGGCTTTTTGTTGTTTATTTTGTTTGTTGTTTTGTTGTTTTCAATTGTATCTGACTCTTTATGACAGCATTTGGAATTTTCTTGACAAAGATACTAGAGTGGTTTGCCATTTATTTCTTCAACTCATTTTACAGATGAGGAAATGCAGGCAAACAAGGTGGAAGTGAATTACCCAGGGTCACAAAGCTAGTAAGTGTCTGAGGCCACGTTTGAATTCAGGAAAAAGAGTCTTCCTGACTCCAGTTCTGGTGTTCTATCCACTGGGCAACCTAGCTGCCCTATCCCCAGGCTCACCCAGTAATTTGCACATAATCAGCACTTAATAGATGTCTTTACACTCTATTCCATTTCCATTTTGCCAAGGAGGAGAGTGAGGCTCAGAAGAGCTGAATAACTTGCCCATGGTTGCATAACTAATATTATAAACCTTGGCCCCCTCTTGATTCCAAGTCTAGTGCCTTTTCTACTACACGAGGCTGCCGTATCTTAAGCATTGCACTCAAATGACTATCTGTCCCCTCTAGAAAGAGAAATTATGGGCAGATTTAGCCTGAGTTGGGAGGGATGTTATATTGATCATTTAGTACAATCCCTTCATTTTACAGGTGAGGAAACAGGTTCAGAGGGGTCAAGTCACTTATCCAAGGTCATGCAGGGCATGAGAGACAGGAGTGAGATTGAATGAAAATACCTGTTTTCATAACAGGGTTGTTGCAAAGATCTATTGAAATAATGCATAAAAAATAATTTGCAAACTTTCATGTCTCCTATAAAAATGCCAATCAGCAATTACTAGACTGGTTAACAAACCTAGAAGCTTAAGTCAGAAGGAAGGGTTAAATCAAGTTGGTTGTTAGAATGTGTCTTACAAATGGGGACTTGGTAGAATCAGTGGTTTAGATTCCACCGAGGCTGAAATTGAAAGTCTTGAGAATGTCAAGTACTGATTCATGGACTCCACCCTTTTTTCCCCTACAAAATATTTTGGGGTTGTTTATATGCAACTTGAATATGGATTAAAAAAAACATGGAATCAAGAGATGTGGGTTCTTTTCTAGATTCACCCTTGAATCACTGCATGACTTACACTGACTTCCTGTTCCATGATTCAGCTTCTGTCTCTATAAAAATGTGAATAGCAGCATCTCCTACTACTTTCCTGACTTAATAGACCAAGAACCCAGGATGATGAATTAGGTGGAGCCTGTAAAGCTCTCTAAGCCTTTAGGTTTAAGGCACTCCATAAATCATCTTTGTTTTTCCAGGGCTTTGCAAAGCAGCTTGTGTTTAGTAGGGGTGTGTGTGTGTGTGTGTGTGTGTGTGTGTGTGTGTGTGTGTGTGTGTGTGTGTGTGTGTGTGTGTGTTTGTGTGTGTGTGTGTGTACGTACATATACACATGCCTGATATATGTATATATGTGCATATTTGTATATATTCACATGTGTCTATTGAAATGAATTTTTGAATTGAATAGAAAGTGGCATTTCTGTGGGGCTTTGAGACAGATTAGAAGAGATGCTTAAAATGGGGATCATGTTTGATCTGGAATCCTGAAAGGGATTCTTTTTACATATTGGCATGCCAACAGTTAAATTTAATCAAGAATAATAGTTGGGAGATAGGGAAAAAATGATTTTACTTTGGTAGTTGGGAGGTAAGGTGCCATCAGGAAAAGATATGAGCACCCACTGGGAGATGGGGGTATCCTGGCTACTTCAGTTTTGCAACATGATATAGTGAAAAGATGGAGAAGGAAATTGTAAACCACTCCAGTATCTTTGCCAAGAAAACCCCCAAATAGGGTCTGGTGAATAGTTGGACATGACTGAAGCAGTTCAGCAGCAACATAAGGAACAAAGCACTGGCTTTGAAATTGGAGGACCTGAATTCCAAGTCTGTTTCTGTCACTTAGTACCTGTGTGGTGTTGGGCAAGTCATTACACCTCTTGGGCCTTAGCTTTTTTTTAATCTGTAAAATGAAGGAGTTAGCTTTCAAGGTCCCTTATATATCAGCACGATCCTGTGATCTTATTTATTTAATACTTCACATTAGTTTAATACTTAGCTTTATACTGAGAGTTCTAGAATTTATCTAAATGTGCTTTTACTTATATTTTTTTGCAAATTTAAAAATTAATTTATTTTTCGTTTTCAACATTCATTTCCACAAGGTTTTGAGTTCCACATTTTCTCCCTATCTCTCCCCTCCCCCGACCTTGATATGGCATGCATTCTGATTATCCCTTCCCCTAGTCCGCTCTCCTTTTAATCATTCCCCCCCTTTTATACCCCTCCCCCTTACTTTCTTGTAGGGCAAGATAGATTTCTGTACCTCATTGCCTATATATCTTATTTCCCAGTTGCATGCGAAAACAGTTTTTAACATTTGTTTTTGAAACTTTGAGTTCCAAATTCTTTTCCATCTTCCTTCCCCACCCACCCTCGTTGAGAAGCCAGGCAATTCAATATAGGTTGTACACGTGTAGTTATGCAAAACACTTTCATAGTAGTCATGCTGTGAAAGACTAACTATATTTCCCTGCATCCTACCCTGCCCCCCATTTATTCTATTTTCAACTTGGACCCTGTCCCTTTTCAAAAGTATTTCCTTCTGACTACCCCCTCCGCCAGTCTTCTCTCCCTTCTATAATCCCCCTCCCATGTCCTTCCCCCTTACTTTCCTGAGGGTAAGATACCCAATTGAGTGTATATGTTATTCCTTCCTTAGCCAATTCTGATGAGAGTAAGGTTCATTCATTCCCTCTCACCTCCCCCCTCTTCCCCTCCACTGTGAAACCTTTATCTTTCCTCTTTTCTGTGAGATAGTTTATGTTTCTTTGTTTCCCTTTTTCCTTGTCCCAATTTATTCCTCTCTCACCCCTTAATTTTATTTCTTAGATATCATCCCTTCATATTCAACTCACTCTATGCATATATGTATGTTTGTATGTATGTTTCTATTTCCTCCAACTACCCTAATACTAAGCAAGGTCTCATGAGTTACAAATATTGTCTTTCCATGTAGCAATCTAAACAGTTCATGATTTATCTTTCCTGTTTACCTTTTTATGTTTTCTTTGATTCTCGTATCTGAAAGTCAAACTTTCTATTCAGCTCTGGTCTTTTTAGCAAGAGTACTTGAAAGTCCTCTATTTCATTGAAATTCCATTTTTTTTTCCCCTGAAGGATTATACTCAGTTTTGCTGGGTAGGTGATTCTTAGTTTTAATCCTGGTTCCTTTGATCTCCAGAATATCATATACCAAGCTCTTCCATCCCTGCTAGATCTTGTATTATTCTGATTGTATCTCTACAATACTGGAATAGTTTCTTTCTGGCTGCTTGCAATATTTTTTCCTTGATCTGGGAATTCTGGAATTTGACTACAATATTCCTAGGAGTTTTCCTTTTGGCATTTTTTAAAGAATCAATCAGTGGATTATTTCAATTTCTATTTTACCCTCCGGTTCTAGAATTTTAGGGCAGTTTTCCTTGATAATCTCCTGAAAGATATGTCTAGGTTCTTTTTTGATCATGGCTTTCAGGTACTCTGATAATTTTTAGATTGTCTCTCCGGGATCTATTTTCCAGGTCAATTGTTTTTACAATGAGACATTTCACATTGTCTTCTGTTTTTTCATTCGTTTAGTTTTGTTTTGTAATTTCTTGGTTTCTCATAAAGTCATTAGCTTCCATTTGCTACATTCTAATTTTGAAGGAATTATTTTCTTGAGTGAACTTTTGGATCTCTTTTCCATTTGGCCACTTCTGCTTTTTAAGGCATTCTTCTCCTCATTAGCTTTTTGGACCTCTTTTGCCATTTGGGTTAGTCTCTTTTTTAAAGTATTATTTTCTTCAGTATTTTTTTGTGTCTCCTTTAGCAAGCTGTTGACTCATTTTTCATGGTTTTCTTGCATCACTCTTGTTTCTCTTCATAATTTTTCCTCTAGTTCTCTTACTTAATTTTCAAAATCCTTTTTGAGCTCTTCCATAGCCTTTGACCAATTTATATTTTTCTTGGAGGCTTTTGATGTAGAAGCTTTGACTTTGTTTTCTTCTGGTTGTGTGTTTTGATCTTCTTTGTTTGATCTTGACCAAAGCAAGATTCTATGGTCTGAGTTTTTTTATGCTCATGAACCTAGCCAAATACTTGTCTTTCTAACTCTTTGTCCAGGTAAGACTCTGCTTCCAGTGCGTATGGTGTGGGTGTATTGTCCCACACTTCAGGGGTTTTGTATCAGCCCTTCAATCCCCCACCATCTGTGGGTCCAGAGCTCTGGAAGCAGCTGCTGCCACTGGCACTGGCACCCCTTCCTCCTCTGACCTGGGGCTGGGGCTGGACCATGGCCAGACCTGGTCCCACAGTGTTCCCCCACTGACTTTTTATTCTGTCTTTAGCATTTGTGGGTTGGGAAGTCCAGAAATTGCCATAGCTGCCAGCAGTTATGTCTCCTGAGGTTGGCTCTGACCCCTGTTCATGCCATCACAACCCACACTGGACTGCACTCTGCTCAGCTTTGTACCCAGCCTTGTGCAACAGATGCCTCTTGTCAACCTTGCAGGATGTCTGGGGTTGGAGATTTGTTTCACTATGTCATTTTGTGGGTTCTGGAGCTCTAGAATTTGTTTAGAGTAATTTTTTGCAGGTATTTGAATGAGTTTGAGGGGGAAAGCTTTCACTCCACCATCCTAGGTCCGCCTCTGATCCTATGATCTTGTGATTGGAAAGGCTAGACATGTGCTGAGAGGTAATGGATGGGCAGTCCACACATCCCATTGACTTCCATATGTTGTGAAAAGAACATGAGGAAATCCTTTAACACGTTGGGTGGATTCTCCGTGGTGGATTTATAGGAGGATGACATGAACAAGAGTCTTTCTTACAAAATGGGAAGGCATTGATGGATTGCAAACAGCATTATTGATTGAATCTATATCATTCTTATTAGTGATGCTTTAGAATATTGGAGTCAGGAAGTAGCAAGACATGAGGATCTTATTTAGCTGGTTAATTACAGTAGTTGTTTGTTTTTCTAGAAATGACTGACCATCTCTTTTTTATACCTAGATGAGGAACTTATAGTAGGAATGCCATTGGATTACTCCTGATCTAGCACCTAGTGGGTGCTCTACTATGGCACAGTATCTGTACCTCTCTTTTCTGTTTCTAGCTTCCTAACCCTTGTCCCTTCATTTTATCTACTTCTCACTTTAAAAAATCCATTCCTTTTTTTTTTTTGCTTCCTTACCAGTGCATGTCTAAAATCTACTGATGATAGTATTTAAGGGGACTACTAATCTTATTGGTGGCATTTATGGCTAACAAGGTCATTAACTCTTCTCTCAGTTTCTTCATTCCCTCTGTAGCTGCTTTTGACCAGTGAAGATCAATATTACCCTTCTTCTTGAGAGTAAGCTATGCCAATATGTTCTTGAATGCAATGACCCCATCTTTAAGCCTTAATTGTCTTCAATGGCCAATGCAAAATAAGATATATGGAAAAGTCTTTAGTAAATAATAAATCTTTAGCAATATACCAAATACAACTCTCTTCTTTGTAAGACGAGAACATTCCTTGGGTGTTTCACACACTCCTTTATGAATAGGCCAAAAAGAAAAAAAAATTGGGTGGCAGAAAGAAAGAGGAGGTGGAAGGAGATTTGGTGGGTTTTATTTTGCTCCAGTAGAAGGCCTCTCTGGAATTATTTAGCCAACATTTTCATTGGCAGGATTCAGCAAAGCCATTAGAACTATTAAGTGAATGTATTGTTTTGAGTTTTCTTTGGCTCAATCATCCCTATTATTTGGGGAAACAGAATTGCATATTTGCAGAGAAGAGGGTAGATGGAATGCCAACAAGCCTGAACCCTCTAGTATGGGTACATTGTGGATAAATAAGACTAAAGGCTGGGAGAGGAGCAGAGAATTTCTAGCCTCCTTATATATTCATTTGTGCCAAGTGCAATATTGGAGCTGATCAAATCCTGGTATTTTTCTCTTTCTTTCTGGTTAAAAAGCAATAAGAGCTTTGCAAAAACTCCCCCAATAAATTATCCACTGGCCTTTTTATATCTGGCAAAGGAGCATTTTTAGAATGTCGGCCTAGGAGCAGAGGGCTCCGATCTGGAAAACCCAATCTTTTTGGTCTTTTAGGTCTAAAAATAAACCTGGATTTGAAAAATCTATTTTTTTAAACTAGGGGGAGTCAAGCAGGAAATATTGAATAGTAAAAAATGCTTTTCCAATAGATCCTGGGTTTGGAAATTATGATTTCTTTTGAAAATGAAGGCTGACATTGGGCAAAAATTTATCACCTTAATTGTCAAAGGGTTGAGTTGAGAACAATGCAGAGTGAAACTGTCCATAAAATAGTTGAGACTTTCTTCTCTTCACTATCTGTGTGACCTAGGGCAAGACATTTCAACTTAATGGGACCCAGTTTCCTCATTTGTAAAATGGCAGGAAGTTAGGGCAGAGGTGATTCAATTACATTTTCTCTGCCACCTCTAAATGGATGGTACATTGATTGATCTTATTAAAATTTTATTTTTTATTTTTAGTGTCTTCAGGTATTAATGGCTAAACCATCCCTGGGTTTTGTATTCTGTAGTTGAGTTTGAGTTCTAAGAATTGAAGATGCCCCAAGAGGTCATTTAGTTTTTTTCTCTTGCTTAGGATGACTTGTCTATTGTTATTTGCTCTATATGTGTGTCATTCAGCCTGATACTTGTGTGAAAAGCATGCTTGCTCTAGAAAGAACAGTACTTGTTGTGAAGCCAGGAAAGCTCTTATTTTATTTTACATTTGTTTTATACTCCTTGTGAACGGGTAATTCACTAGTGGAGCATACTTGCTCAGACAAATGCTAGACTATTTATGCCCTGTTTCCAATTCGATTTCCTTCCCTTCTCCCTGTTCTACATTGGCTAGATCAACCTCCTGAACCACTCACTTCATGTTCTCCTCTGTGATATGTTCCCCCTCAAACAGCTCATTAAGTATACATACAAGCTTCTGACCTTTTACTTAATCAGAAACCTGGTTCTGCTAGGTCACAGCTCTGATTAGAACTAGTCACCTCTGACATCTTGTTATCACTCCTGCACAACTGGGAGTAGTTTATAATCCTGTGGAAATAGAATTCCTTCTTTTGTTTCTTATACTTGCTTTCATTCATTCTTTGAGTATGGGTAATTACATGATGAAGTGGACTTTCATTGGTTTATCTAGATACGTGATTTATGCTAGAAAGCAATCTTACTTCCTCCTATCCTTGAAGGCAAGTCCAGTTCTGAGTTTGGAGTACAGTAGGTTCATGCTATCCCTGCCCCTTTGGGTGACAGAAACAATTGTTGTGTTGCTCAAGGTGCTTAAATATTCACAGGGGTGAATGGCCATGAGTCAGTTCCTGCAGCAAATCCAAGACTAGGACAAAGTAAGCCCAAATGCCCAGGTCATCTTTGTCACTATTCCCATCTCCTCTAGATACCAGATAAGACACTGGCAAAATTGCAGAGCAGGAAATATTTATCTTTCTGTCTCCATGTTCCTCCCATTCCCCTCATCCCCTAAATGCATCTTGATAAAGTCAGTCTTTCAGGAATGATTTTAGAAGGTAAGCTCCTTGAGCTTAGTCTTGGTCTTTGCTTTCCCAATGCCTTGCACAGTGCCTAAAACATAATAATAAATAGCTTCCTTCAAGTCTCATCTAAAGTCACGTATTCTACAAGAAACCTTTGTTAGTTCTCTTTAATCTTGGGGTCTTCCCTCTAGGACAACTTCTAATTTATCCTGTCTATATCTCATTTGAACAGAGTTGTTTGAAGTTCTTCTCTGCCATTAGACTCAGTTCCTTCAGAGCAAGAGCTATCTTTTCCTTTCTTTGTATCCCCAGTTCTTAGCAGAGTGTCTGGCACGTAGTATACACTTTAAAAAAGCTAGTTGACTGATTTAATAAATGCTTGTTGATTGGATGGTAGATGAGGCTTGATGCATTGATTCTCTTAAATGCAAGTTCATTGAAGTCATAAGCCATATGAATCTTTTTTCTAATTGTGTTAGTATAGATGGCAACCAAGGAGGAACAGATACTTACTTGGCCTAAAATCAAAAACTGGTAGACCAGCTGCTGGCTTTGCTTGTGCAGAAACCTGACCAGCTTGTTATCCTTTGGCTTAGGGGTTCAACCTAAGTCCCCCAGGAGTCATTAGGGATTTTCCAGTCTTCCTCTGATTGGTTTTTTCATCATCATCTGGACTAGATCGGAATTGGTCTATAGGAATGACAAGTTGGATTAGAAAGAGAAGAGGGAGGATTCACCCTGAAGGAGTTTATGATTATTATGTCTTAGAACTAGAAGTGGTCTTAGGGGTTTGATTCTTTTTCAAAAATACCTCAGACAAGTGATCATCCAACTTCTCCCCTAAAACCTCCAAGGGAAGGATAAGCCATTACCTCCAAAGGCAGCCTATTTCCACTTGGGAAGGTCTTAGAAAGTTTATATTTCATCAAACCTATATACGACTTCCAGAAGGCTATTAATTATCTTCTTATTGTCAAATCCTGTGTCCTTTTCTCAGCCCTTATCCTGGACCATTCCAAAATTTGGCACTATTTACTGTCCCTTCTTTATTGCTGCTTCTTCCTCTGTTTGCTTCCGTGACACTACTTAGGATTCTTGTTTTTTTTCTTACCACTCTCACTCTCTGTTTCTCTTGGCTTCTTATCTGCCTATTCCCTTCCTGCTAAACTTTTGTGTATCCTAAGACTCTCCCCTTGACCCCTTTCTCTTCTTTTTTCTACAGTCTTTCCATTGACAGTTTCAATTTACTGCCCCTATATAGATACCCTTCAATCTATATCTCCACTCAAATGAGATATTCATGAAACACTTAGCAGAGTGCCTGGTACATGGTTGGCGTGATACAAATGTTTATTCTTTTTCTTTCCTTCTCTAGTATCTTCCCAGAATTGTAGCCTAATATTTTCAACTAGTTTTGGGTAATTCCACCTGTATTCTACTTGAACTTCAAATTTATTCCAGAGAGCTCTAAATTTCCTGCCAGAAAGCCCTCATAAATTACTTCCCCCTCAACTTTTCTAGTCTTCTTGTACCTCACACCTTCCATGGAGTCTTCCATCCGTAACATTTGCCTTCTTATTGTTCCTTGAACAACATACTCAATCTCTCACAGGCAAGCTTTTTTTTTTTTCGTCTGGCTGTCCCCCATTCATTGAATGTTTTCTCTCCTTATTTCAGCCTCTTACCTTCCTTGTTTTTTTGAAGTTCCAGATAAAAAGGAAGACTTTCTGAATTCTCCTTAGTTTTAGTGCCTTCCTCCTGATTAATTTCAATTTATCGTACAATAGCTTGTTTGTTTGCATGTTGTCTCCCTCCTTCTCAAAGGCAAGGACTGATTTTGCCTTCTTTGTATCACCATTGTCTGGAACATGGTAGGCACTTGTTTATTCACAGACTGACAAATTATAAGGAGTTATGACCTTGGGGAATTCCTTAGAATTTGCATAGGAAATAGAGAGGAAAGAGGCCATGATATATTGTGGTGACCTTTCCCCCTTTTCTTCTGTGGCTTATATACATAAGATATATTATGTCTATGTCCAGATATAATGACCTTTCTCATTTCCCTTTTTATTGTTGTTTTTGTTGTTTAGTTATTTCATTCATGTCCAACTCTTTGTGACCCAATTTGAAGTTTTCTTGGCAAAGATAATGGAGTAGTTTGCTCCTTCCTTTTTCAGCTCATTTTACAGATGAGAAAACTGAGGCAAACAGGGTTAAGTGAATTGCCCTGAGTCACATTGCTGGTAAGTGTCTAAGGCCGGATTTGAGATCAGGAAGATGAAGTTCCTGACTCCAGGCCCAGTGCTCCATTCACTGCACCACTTAGATGCCCTTCCCTTCTTATTACCCCATGCAAATTTACTTGACTCCATTTTGAGAATGGAGAATACAGGCCTGGCATGATGGAGATATGTCAAATTATTTTCTCTTGCTTTGCAGATAGTCTGTTGCTCTTGGATGGGAGCTTGCCCTAAGTGAGCATCTTTGGTATATTGCATCTTAGTGAAAATCTTAGGATCTTCTATAGGATACCCTGTGTGAATGTGGATGTCACAAAGTGTCTATAGCAAAGTGGAGAGAGATGAGTCTCTTTACTATGCTGAGGCCTACTATAGAGTGAGAAACCCATTTTAGGATGGAATGTACATGGTAAACACTGTGAGACTTCAAGGATCTGACTCATCTCTAAGCCATACTAGGAGCTCTTGACTCAGTAATACTTCTCAGTTTTGGCTTTGGAACAGAAAGATCAGGATGGGGCTGAAGGGAGAAGTCAAGAGAAAGAGGTAACTTACATAGGTCACTGTAGATCATCTCTTCATGGAATGGGAAACAGTGGTAAAAATTAATTCACCAGCATGTCACTTTGTCCTTAGAGGGTAGAAGTGTGTGTATGTGTGTGTGCATGTGTAGAATTCCCTCTCCTTAGCTATCACAACACATAGAACTGTCAGATGGAGGAGGATGGGCTGGCCTTCTCCTGGAAAAGCATCCACGTTTATAAACAATAATGTAGAAAGCCAACAGAAGTATCCTTTCAAAGGCCTGGTGTTTCCAGCCTCGGATATTTACACGAACATCTGCATGTGGTATGTGGGTGGGTGCATCTGGGCTTGTGTGTTAAGGGCTTATCAAGGTGGAAGGGTGAAACTTGGAGCCTTCTAATCCTAAAGGCATGATGTTAATAGGATTCTGGCAGGATGTTCTCTGAGATGTATTGGACAGCTGCGTACACCACTGGAAGCTCTTAGATGCACATGATGCATCTGGACTTCCCTGCCTTGTTGTTTTTAATCATTAATGGAATTTCCCCTGGTGAAGATTATTCAGTTATTGCTCAATTTATTGTCGTGCTATCTTTATTACTTATTCTGTTCTATCGAAAGAATGTCCTATACATCACAACCTCATGAAATCTACAGTGGAGTCTTTAACAATCTGAATTTAGCATTCATAAAGATGAGAGCATATGCCATTGTCAGGCCCAAGAATCAAGGCATTTATAAATTTCTCCATTTCTGGTCCAGGAACTCCAGGATATTCAATGAATACACCTAAAATTAGGTTAGGCATGTTACAGTGTAAACCAAAATTCTTAGTACATTTTATAGCTTTATAAGCATAAAGACTTCTGATATGCCTTGTATTTGTTATAAGGGATGGCTTTGGGGTAGGGGGAGGGAGGAAGAAGGAGAAATAGGAGGAAATCTAAGTGATATAAAAACAGAAGATATCAATACATCTCTATTAAAAATTAGGTAATGTTAATCAGTTTATGGCTACACCAGGAATAATTCAGTAAGATTCATGATGGGATGGATATTGAGATGAAAGTACCAATTCTTATGGACCTATTTTAGAAAGTGCCCCCTCTCCTTAAGGAGTACTGGTAGTTATCTCAAAGAAGAAGTTCTCTTTGGTGCATTGAATCCTTAATGCCAGAATGGGAAAATGCCTTGACCATAGATTAATTGTATTCAGTTTAAAATACATTGATTAAGCACTTGCTGTGTCTAGAATAGTGTGCATGATATGGAGAAAAGGAAAAAAAAATCAATTTAGATAAATTCTTGTACTTTGGAATTTTTATTCTAACGAAGGAGAAAATTCAGACAAAGCTAATTACAATATACAACAACAGTACAGGAAAAGGATATTAGAGAGGCCCAAAACATGTGGGAGCCAGAGGGAAGTTTGTGATTCTTGGGGTAGGTGAGAGGGTGGGGTTGGGAATGACTTCCCAGAAAAAGTGGCATTTGAGCTTGGCTTGGGCTAAAAGGATGAATGAAAGGAAAAAAAGGAATAAGTGCTTACTTACTATGTACTAATAATTGGAAGAATCGGAATTCTTATCTGGAAGGGACCCTCCCAGCAGGCTGATTGAGACTCTTCCCTAGTACACCTTCACCTTCTCCTCCAGTCTTCCTTGAGTAGTACAGTGGATGGTAAGATGAACTTGGAATCAAGAAGGCCTAGGTTCAAATCCTGCTTCACATATTTGTTAGTTGTGTGACCCTGGGCAAATCACTTCACTTCTGCTTCCTCAGTTTCCTCATCTGTAAAATGAGGATAAATATCTTCTATCTCTCTCCAGGGTTGTTGTGAGGGTAAAATGAGAAGATATTAGTAAAATGCTTTGCAAGTCTTGAAGCACTATACATAAACATACATATATATGTATATATATATTTAGCTCTGTTATTTAATTGAGTCTGTTCCTCAGTTTCTTCATCTGTAAAATAAGGGGTTTGGACTCCATGTCCTCTAAAGTCCTTTCTAGCTATTATCAAATCCCACCTCAGACATTTCCTTACTATGTGACTTGGGTCAGTTACAAACTTCTTTCTGCCTCTGATTCCTCACCTATAAGACAAGGAAATTCATAACACCTACTGTGTGGGGCTGTTATGGGAATCAAATGAGATCATATACATCAAGCACTTTGTAAACCTTAGTGCTATGTAATTTCTAGATATTGTTGTTGTTGTCACTGATATTCTTCTATGATCTCTAGTGAGAAGGAATTTTTAAATCCCAGATCAATCCATTCCACCTTGAGATAGTTCTAATTGTTAGCCAGTGTTTTTCCCTATACATCAAGCTGAATTATTAGCCTTTCTGGAACCACAACCTCTTCAGTGATGAGCAGAACATGTCCAAGTCTTTCTTCAAATGCTAGCCCTTCAAAATATTTGAAGACATTCATCATGTCCTCTTCAAGTCTTCTTTACAACTCAGCCCTGGGATAGTCAAATTGGGTTGTCTTGGACTCCCCACTAGGCACAGGGCATGATAGATGTTTGGGAGTCTGCTTCTGACTACGTTCCATAGACAGGTGTAAATGATTTTGTACTATCAATTATTTTGCATTAGCTCTGAAAAACCATTTGAGAGTTGATTGAGTTGCTTGTTCTTTGGCCTTATACTTTCTGATAATTTATAGAAAGCTCTTTTGGAAAAAACCATATTTCAAGGAAATTTTGTATTTTTGCTCTGAAGCAATGGAAGAGTTTTAAGTCCCAGAGATGGTATAATGTGAGCAACATGAGAAAAGGACCAAAATATCAGTGACTTCATCTGGTTTTGCTGTCAGCTGAGAACATATCACACTTGTTCCAGTTCTCTACTAGGGCCATTTGGGGAGCTCTCCACAACACTGTGATCAGCCTCCAGGGAAAAACCTCCTATTTTTAAATTCCAATGTGATATTTTTGGAGTTGCATACCACATCCCTACCCACGCCTCCAGAAGTCAAGATCATGGTGTTTTGCCAAGGACTTGCTTTGTCTTAAGATGGTCAGTGTACAGAATCTACTCAGATAACAAATTTTTCTGGGATTCGACCATATCAGAGACTAGATCTTATGTAAATTTCATCCCTACCATTCAGCCCTTTAAGAGTTGGTATTAGTTCTTGTAAGAAAAAGGAGTTTTTGGTCAGGGCTAACAGTAGAATCCCATATTCCCCTTCTTGCCTTCAAAACCTCACCAACTTGCCAGATCCACATCATCACTCAAGTCTCTTTCTCCATTCATTTCCTTATTATTATAATTAATTCATTCACAATTAAATATGCAATGTATACAAGACATTGAGCTGATAGTTGTAGGAGATACAAAAGCATGAGACCTGCCCTCCAAAAACTTTGCCATATTAAGGAGATAGTCAAATAAATACAATAAAAGTAGTTGCCATGTTAAAGGTCCAGTAATTCAGAGAAAGGAGAGTCAAATCATATCAAGAAGATTGTTATTCTGTAGAATAACAGCAAAGACAGAAGGGCCTGCTGTACAGGTTCTTAGATCTGCTTTTCTAAAAGGAAAGCAACTTTTGAGAGGTTAACAATGTACTTTAATCAAGCACATATATCATTCAGTTAGTTCAGGGGAAGAAGTCAGTACCCTGAACTTCAGAGAAAATACAAGCAGAGAAATAAAGACCAATAGACAGGGCTTCCAACTCTCTGACCATAAGTAATACATACGTCACAGATCAACAGACAGATCTGACTGTCTGACCATTACATACATACTTAGGTAGCAGAGAGAGAAGCACCAACATCTGGAGTTTCAAAACTGGGGTACTCCTTAGTGGCTACCCAGAATTTTGTCTGGCCAAACAAACACTTCCAATGAGTAAACCTCAAAACAAAATCTTATCTCAGAGTATATATACACTTTTCAGAGCCAAAGAACATCACAACCCTTGAGAACCAGTGTCTCATTAGAAATTATCGAAAGGTGTGGGCCTTCCTACAAAACAAATCTCCCCTAATCAAACTTCCTTTCATGGACAGGCCCATTAACGGTTAGGGAAGATCTTTAACTCTCATTAACATAATTAACATTACAAACGGGCATTTCCATTACATGGTACAGTAGAAGGGATGATTTTACATGGGGCTGCAGATCTGTTGTATATGGCTTACTGTTCTTTTTAGGGGTATGATAAAATTATTATGTAAAAAAAATGGAGGCATTGAAAGGTGAAAAGAGAATTTTGGCAAGTGAAAGACCATAGCATGAGCAAAGAAATGGAGGCCAGAATATGCAAGACAGATTTGGGGTTGAGTGTAGACCAACTTGGTTAAGACTGTGGATCCATGAAGGGTATAGTGGGAGATAAGGTTGGAAAGTAGATGAGAAGGAAGTTGTGGAGGGTCTATAATGTCAAGTAAATAAGGAATTAGGATTTTATTCTGTAGGTAGTGGCCAGTAATTAAAATTTTTTGTTCAACAGGATATCACATGATGAAAGTGGCATTTTTAGGAATACTTTTCTGTTGTTAATATATAGATTAGACCAGAAGAATGACAGAGATGCCAGTGAAGTCCATTGTAACAGCCCAGGAGTGAGGTAATAAGAGGTTGAATTTGGGTGCTTGTAGTGAAAATATAAAAGAAAGATAAATGCAAAGGCATTGGGAAGAAAAAAATTGATAGCCCCTGGGAGCTGGATATAGAGTGAAGAAAAGAGAGATAAACATCAACGATAATTGTGACTTATAATGAGAGCTTTATTAAGAGAAATATGGAAGTTGGGAAGAAAAGTTTTATTTCTGTTTTTTAGTAGCTGAAGATAAAGAATTCAGCATTTGTCATGCTGATATCTGGTTAAAATGTCTAGCAGTCACCTGGAAACAAGAGGAATTAAACTCAGGAAATGAAGATATAGACTGTCAAATGATTTGTGTAGACATTATTAGTGTCAGTCAGGATTAGAACTGAGTCACTTAGACTCAGTTTAGTGCTTTTACCTCTATATGATCCTGGTGGTTGCTCCCTCTTGGAGCATATATTCTTAACACAGGGGATATTTGACAAAATGAATTGGTAACAGTGTCAAATAATTAGGTAATTATAATGAAGAATAGAACATAGCAAAAGGGTTAGAAATGTACAAAGGATAAGGAAAATACAAAATTATTTCCAACTGAGAGGATTAGGAAAGACTTTAGACTTGGACCTTGAAGGGTGAGTAGAATTTCATAAAATTGGAAATGGATATGAGGGTAACAGTCTATGCCATGAACTCTTCTGTGTGTAGCTATGAAAGTTATATCCTCCCCTTTTCCTTTATTTGTTTATCATGTTCTTATTGTTTAGTCATTTCAGTTGTGTTTGGCTCTTTGTGACTCCATCTGGGATTTTCTTGGCAAAGATATTAGAGTGGTTTGCCATTTCCTTCCCCAGCTCATTTTACAGATGAGAAACTGAGGCAAACAGGGTTAAGTGACTTGCCCAGGGTCATACATACAGCTAGTAAGTGTCTGAGGCTAGATCAGGAAGATGAGTCCTCCTTACTCTATCCACTGTACCACTAAGTTGCTCCCATATAAGTGTTAGCTATTATTATTATCATCATTATTTTTAGCTGAGCAAAAAGATCTGAGAATAATCTGCATAGAGATGATAATTCATTAAGAGCTGAAGAGATCACCAAACAAAACCATATAGAAAGAGATAAATAGGACAGAGTCCACAACTGGTGGATAAAGTTGCTGGATGAAGACCCAGCAAAGGAAAGAGGGAGCAATCACTGGGCCCAACTAACTAGAATAAGGTATGTGAAAGTGAGTATAAAGGCCAATCTTAAGAAATGTTTAGCAAATTAATGCAGTTCTTTGCACAAATTTCTCATGGTTCACAAATATGCCCCTGCCCTCTGTGCTATTATGTTTCCACACCCCTCCATAGACTAATAACTCCTTTGGTGAGAGAAAATGTCATGTTTTATTCATTTTAGTATATACTCTTGCCCACCCTTCTTCCCAATGTGCCTATTGCTGTCTGTGGCATCATTAGCTTTTCCCAATCCAGAAGTCATCCCCTACTTACTCTGTCTACATGATATCCAATCATTTGCCAAAATCTTATCATTTCTACTTCCGTGATAACTCTCAGGTTTATCTTCTTCTTTCTGTATATATGGCCACAATCCTAGTTGAGAGCTTCAATCACTATTGGACTATGACGATAGTATCCTCATTGGTGTCACTGCCTACTGTCTCCTTCTATTCCAATCTGTCTTCCTCAAAGCTTTCAAAGTAACATTCTCAAGGTCCAAGTCTGTTCATGTCACTTCCCTACTCAGTGAACTCCAGTACATCCTATTGCCTCTAGGACAAAAATATCAATTCTGATGTTTAAAACTCAATCACAGTCTGGTTCCAGTCTATCTTTCTAGACTTATTACACATTATTCCTCTTCATACCCTTTACATTCTAGCCAAACTGGCCTACTTGATGTTCCCCCTACATGGCATTCTTTCTCCCCTCTCCATGACTTTGAACAGGTTGCCCCTGTATCACGAGTGCACTTTTTCCTTTTGTCCACCCCTTAGAACTCCTAGCTTCCTTCAAAGCCCAGCTCAAGCATCACCTCCTATAGGATGCCTCTCCATGTCTCCCCAGCTGCTAGTGTCTAATCACCACCTCCTGAATTTGTATTTGTGTTTGAGTTCCAAATTCTATATCAAACAGACGGGTAATGGATGTTGACTAAGTTTTGATTGACAGAACTATGTAATCTAGAGAGGGTCCTAGAGACTTTACAGAAAGGGTAGGAAAACCTAAGGTGGACACTACTCATTCCTTCCTTGCTTGGCAGTCTCAGCAGCAATGCTTAAAATAAACCATAGTTTTGCTCCATCCAGCCAATTAATGAATTCCCTCCCCACTTTTCTACTTCCTCACTATTTATGGTTTCTGTCTTTGTTCCCCATCATAGACAATAAAAATTATAATGCATCTCTATCTCACTGGCATGTAGGAATCTTAGCACACCACGCCCAGCTCACCATTAATGTGTTACAAATACTTTAGAAGGAAAAAATTATGTTGGCTAAAGAGGAGGGGGAGGGAGGAGGCTAAGGGAAGGATTGGCTGGGGAGATGAGATGAGTAGACACTGCTAATTGGGTTTGTGGTGGGGCAGGAGACTTCTTTGAGGATACTCAAGGGAAAATAGCGGAACTGCTAGGGATGAGGGAAGACATTACTGTGGCAGCCAAGAGTGGTAAATGACAGACAAAGACGTCAGTAGTATGCAAGCAAAGAATGCTAAGGGCTGGGGAATACTGGGAACGGGGTAAGTGGGGATGGGGATGGGAAGAGGAGACAAAAAAAAGAGGGATAACTTTAAAGTTGTCAAGTGATATTGGCCCGGGATAAAGTGCATCTCCCTTTGGAACGTTTCTAGGAGGGGACTTGGTTCCCCATTCTCTCTATACTTTTCATTTTTTCCCTGTTGATGCAGCTCCTTGTTGGAATCATTTAACTCCCCATATCCTCAAACCACCAGTCTCTCAATGGAGGAAATTGAAGTTATTTATAATAAAAGGGAAGGGGAAGAAGGGAGATGTAGCTAATGTCAGGGGAAAACCAGGCGACAGTAGAAAAAACATCATGTCTCCAAGAAAGAAAGAGTAGGAATCTCCCTCTGATCATGTCTGACGTCACCTCATGGAATTTGGATGGCTTCTGAGTCTGAGGACTATTTTTCCAAGATATCATAGGTCAGGAAGAGATATTATTTTTAAAGCCTATTTCTCTTAGGCATCTTTGGTATGAAAGAGAGGCCTCCCCCAGCCCTCTACCATCTCCTTATCCCTCTTAGTTCTCTTTTTGATTCTGGTCCAAGTAATGCAAGAGAAATGTCTTCTGAGATGTGTTTTATTTCTCTTGGCCTCTCTGCTAACACACCCTTCACATGAATTAAGTAGACAGCATTGGCATTATTGGGGAGTCAGAACAGGCAGAGAGGAAGGGGGTCATGTTGTCCTCAAGTTTAGCTTCTGGATTGGGAAACCGCTATCTGAAGTGTCTGTGGGAAAAAAAAAACCCCAAAAACCAGGTATTATTTGGGGAGGCAGTTTTTACCCTTGTGTAAGAAGAGCTTCTTAACCAGCAAGATGTAGTAAAAATGTTTTCTGGTTTTTTGAAGCACAAGGCCGAGGCTAATGCTGAAGCTGCCTGTGGGGACTGGAATGTTCAATAAGCCTTAGGTTTGTCCTGTGTCTCCTGAACATGGTGATTCAAAGCACATAGAAGTTTTATGTGATCCAAGCAGAGGTGTAAAGGTTTCACTTTGACTGGAGACCCCTTATTAAATGTGAGTTTATACAGGGATAATGGGTTCTTTCATCTAACATTTACTGATTGTCATACTTACAGAGCAGCATGGTGGAGAGAACTGTGCACTTAAAAGTTGGAAAGACGACTCTGCCTCCTTTGTTAACTAGGGGCAGACACAGCTCCTCTGAACTTCAGTTTCTTCTTCTGTAAAGGGGGAAGAATATTAGCACTCACCAGACAGGGTTCTTGTGCAGACCACATGACATCATGCATATAAAGTGTTTTGCAAGCCTTCAGATGCTATATCATTGCTAACTCTTACCATGTGTGAAGCCCTGTACACTTTGGGCATTGGCACATATGCATCTCTCTTCTGGGTTATGAGTCACATGTTTTTAATGTTCTTTTAAAATTATTAATATAACATTAACAGACAAAAGGCTGGCTGTTGCTTTGAGGTCTTCAGAGAAATGTGCCTTTATGATGTTTGACAAAATAGTAGCCGTAATGGTAGCAGTCTTAGCAGTACTGATTTGTGTCAGAAACAGCATGGCAGTGGGGATGGAATCAGAATGACCTGGTTTCAGATTTCATTTAATACATTTGCTAGATGTGGGACTCTGGGCAAGTCACTCATCCTTGCTAAGCCTCTAATGTCCCATCTATAAAATGAGTGCAGTAATGCCTACAGTATATGTCTGACAAGGTTGTTAGGAAGATATGACATAATGAATGTGAAACACTTCACAAGCATTAGAGATCTATTTTACTCCTTCTTCTCCTATTATAAAAGAGTAGATATTGAGTGGTGAGTGGTCATTGTGGTATTTATAGTAAGACTTATCAGGAAGTACTCATTAAGCACTTAATCATATGCCAGACACTGACCTAAGTGACAGGAATATAAACGTAGAAGTGAAACAGTCCCTGCCCTTAAGGGTCTTACATTCTATTGGTAGCTTAACTGAGTATTTATGAAATGATTACAAGATAGTTTTGGAAGAGAATGCATGAGTACCTGGTTGGGTGGGGGAGGACTGTGCAAGGAAAAGATTCATGAAGAAAATGGTTATTGAACTGAGTCTTGAAGGAAAGCAGGTATAGGTGAAGAGGGAGTATAATCCAGGTACTGTGGCTAGCTAATACAAAGGCATGGAGATAGAAGATGGAGTACTATATGTACCAAACTGTAAATTGATCATCTTCCTATGAATTTGAAATGGAAACAAAAATAAATGTTAATCCATACATGTTCCCCCCCCCCCAACCTCTTCCTTATTATTCCAATTCAATTCAATAAACTTTTATTAAGTACCTACTATGTGCCAGGCACTGTGCTATGCACTAGGGATACAAATAATAAGAAGAAAGACAGACTTTGTCCTCCCTCAACGAAATTGCAATCTAATGAGGGAGACAAAATGCAAATGGAAGTTGGAGGGTTGGGACATCTTGGAGTTGATACCAAATGGATTTGGATGGAAAATGGTTGTTGTTGTTATTTGTCCTTCATTCTCAAAGAGGACCATGACATCAGGAAGGTGATGCCATGACTTGCAAAAGAATTGGATTCAAGTGAAGAAAGGATGTGCAAAGTCACCAGCCTCACTTTCTTCTCTAGAGCCATCTGGGTCCAGTGGCCAGACTTAGATCAGGATGATTGGAGACGGTTCTCAGATGGAGAATGGAATGACTTGCTAAATGATTGATTTTTTGTTTAGGCTCCTTTGTTAGCTTGCCCACTTCTATCTGTGTAGCCTCTGACCTTGGTTTTCCTTTCTTTGTGAAGATTAGCTGAGGTAGGCATGAGCTGAAATATTGTGCTACCATTCTTACCATGCTTTTTGTTTGAATAGCTGTGCCTTAACAGCTGTTACTGAAGTTGGGGTGGATCAAGGTTCAAATACTGAATTGGGAGCCTTCATCTATTTCCTCATTTATATAGCAATGAGTTTGACACCTGAAAGCCTCAGAGAAGGACTGTTACCCACTTGGTTCTACTTACCCTTCAACTCCTTCAGTTTCTGTTTATCTTTTCTTTTAGGTGAGAGATGAAGGTTGGATGTATAGATTTGGGAGTCACCCTCCTCAGGATGATGACTGTTGATTTCTTGAAAGCTGATGAGATTATGAAGAGGGAGAAAGGAGAGAGAGAGAGAGAGAAAAAGAGAGAGAGAGAGAGAGTCCATGATTTCTTTGATTTAATTGAACATTCAAATCAATAAAATCATATTCAATAAAATTATTTTATAACTAGACATAATATATTATATGTATGTATATGAAATGATGTATTAATGTAACAAGGTACCTACCACATATATGGTACTATTCTAGGCCCTGGAGATAGAAAGACAAAATTGATGTGATCTCTCTTCTTGAAACACTTACATTCTACTGATTAGGGTAGGCAGAAGACATTTCTTTCTTTGGATTTTCTTTTAACTCCCAGATCACTGGTGCAATGCTTGAATTCTTGTACTATTCCTTTGGGTAATACCCAGAGCAAAGATTTGGCAGATTTTCTTGAATGTGAATGAGCTACTGGGTTAGGCGACAGAATAATGCAATGGAATGAATGTTGGATTTTGAGTCAGAGGTTGCGGCTGTTTAGTCATATCATCGTGTCCGACTTTTCATGACCCCATTTGGGGTTTTCTTGGGAAAGATACTGAAGTGTCTTTTTTTTCTCTTTCCTTCTCTAGCTCATTTTGCAGATGAGGAAACTGAGGCAAATAGGGTTGAGTGACCTGCCCAGGGTCACAAAGCTAGTGTCTGGGACCAGATTTGAAATCAGGAAGATGAGTCTTCCTGACGCTGTACCACATAGCTTCCCTAGGTTCAAATCCTGGCTATGTGACTTGCTAGTTAAGAAACTTTGCAGAGAACTTTATCTCTTTGCCAATTTATAAAATGAGAGGGTTAGACTACATAGTTTCTGAGGTTCATTCTAACTTGATATTTATGGTCATATGATCCTAAACTGTACAGAGTCAATAAGACTGAAAGAGCTAGATGTGATGTCAAACATAAATATCACTGAACTTCCAGGTGAAGTGGTATAGAATGCCTCCAGAAAGGAAAATACCTTCTCAAGCATTGGGTCTTTCTTGCTACTTACCCTCAAATCCTTAAATAACATTTTTTTAAACTATAAAGCTATTTCCTTCTAGCTTTCCTTATTTCAAACTCAAAGAAAAGTTTTCTATACCTCTTTCCTCTACTTTCTTATGCTGCCTCAATCACTTCTAAAACCCCTGGCTTCTGTCCCACCCCTCTACTGAAACTACTCTCTACAAGGTTTTCAATAATTTTTTGCTAAATCTAAGGGTTTGTTCTTAGCCATTCTTTTTCTTTTTCTTTTTGTCAGTATATTTTGGTTTTATTCTCATTTTATTTAACCTCTCATTATTTATGTGGCTATAAACAAGTTAAAACCTTTTGGGACTTTACCTTGTCTATAAATTGAGGAGTCTAGATTATGCAGTCTCTCAGATCTGTGTCTGTAAGATATGTTCTATTCTTTTTTCACCACTTAATAGTATTTTATATTTTATTTTTCCAGTTACATGTAAAGATAGTTTTCAATCCTCATTTTTATAACATTTTGAGTTGTAAATTTTTCCCCATCTCTCTTCCCCCCCACTTCCCCAAGAAATAAGAAATCTGATATAGATTATACATGTACAGGCATGTTAAACATATTTCTACATTAGTCATGTTGTGAAAGAAGAATCAGAATGAAAGGGAAAAACCATGACAAAGAAAAACAAAAAACAAAAGAAAAAAAGTAAAAATAGTTTGCTCTGATTTTCATTCAGTCTCCATAGTTCTTTCTCTAGATGTGGATAGCATTTTTCATCATAAGGTTTTTGGAATTGTTATGGATCATTGTATTGCTGAGAACCAGGTGTATGATAGTTGGTAAACACATAATGTTGCTATGGGTGTGTAAAATGTTCTCTTGGTTTCAATTTTAGAAAAACTATTAGCATTATTGATCATATCAGCAGCAAAACTAACAGAAACCACATGATTATCTCAATAGATGCAGAAAGAGCTTTTGACAAAATACAAGTCCTATTCCTATTGAAAATCCTGGAAAGCACAGGAATAAATGGAACTTTCCATAAAATAATAAGCAGTATGTACCTAAAGAAGAAACTAAGTTATTACTCTTTGCAGATGATATGATGATATGCTTAGAGAATCTCAGAGAATCAAGTAAAAAAACTACTTGAAATAATAAACAGCTTTGGCAAAGTTGCAGGTTACAAAATAAACCCAGAGAAATCATCTACATTTCTATGTATTACTAACAAAGCCCAACAGCAAGAGATAGAGAAATCCTGTTTAAAGTAATGGTAGACACTATAAAATATCAGGGAGTCTACCTGCCAAAACAAACCCAGGGACTATATGAACACAATTACAAAGGACTTTTCACACAAATAAAGTCAGATCTAAGTAAGTGGAAAAACATCAGTTGCTCATGGGTAGGCTGAGCCAATATAATGAAATGATAATTCTACCTAAATTAATTTGCTTATTCAATGCCAAACCAATCAGACTACCAGAAAATAATTTTCTAGAGGTAGAAAAAATAATATCAAAATTCACCTGGAAGAACAAAAGGTCCAAAATATCAAGGGAACTAATGAAAAGAAATGCTAGGGAAGGTGGCCTAGCCCTACCAGATCTCAAATTGTATTATAAAGCAGCAGTCATCAAAACCACTGGCTAAGAAACAGAGGAGTAGACCAGTGGAATAGGTTAGGTACTCAGGTTACAGTAGTTAATGAATACCGCAATCTACTGTTTGATAAATCCGAGGACTTCAGCTTCTGGGATAAGAACTCACTGTTTGACAAAAATTTCTGGGAAAACTGGATAACAATGTGGTGGAAACTGGGCATAGACCAATGCCTGACACTGTACACAAGAATAAAGTCCAAATGGATACATGATGTAGGTATAAAGATTGATACTATAAACAAATTAAGGGAGCAAGGAATAGTGTATTTGTCAGATTTATGGTGAGTGGACAAATTTATGACCCATCAAGAGATAGAGAACATTATGAAGGCAAAATGGATAATTTTGATTACATTAAATTGAAAAGTTTTTGCACAAACAAACCCAATGCAACTGTTTAGGAGGGAAGCAGAAAACTGGGAAAGAATTTTTGCAAATCGTGTCTGTGATAAAGGCCTCATTTCTAAAATATATAGAGAACTGAGTCAAATGTACAAGAATACAAGTCATTCCTCAATTGATAAATGGTCAAAGGATATGAACAGGGAATTTTCAGAGGAAGAAATTAAAGCTATCTATAATCATATGAAAAAATGCTGAAAATCACTATTGATTAGAGAAATGCACATCAAAACAACTCTGAGGTACCACATCACACCTATCAGATTGGCTGACATGACAAAACAGGAAGATGACAAATGTTGGAGAAGATGTGGGAGAGTTAGAACACTAATTCATTGTTGGAGGAGCTGTGAGCTGATCCAAACATTCTAGACAGCAATTTGGAACTCTGCCCAAAGGGCTACAAAAATGTGCATGCCCTTTGACCCAGCAATATCACTTCTGCGACACTATTCCAAAGAGATCATAGAAATGGGAAAGGGTCCCACGTGTACAAAAATATTTATAGCAGCTCTCTTTATGGTGGCCAAAAATTAGAAATCAAGAAGATGGCCATCAATTGGGGAAGTGGTTGAACAAGTTGTGGTATATGAATGTAGTGGAATATTATTGTTCTATGAGAAACAATGAACAGGAAGACTTCAGAGAAACCTTGAAGGACTTATATGAACTGATGCTGAGTGAAAGGAGCAGAACAGGAGACTTTTGTACACTGCAACAACCATAGCTTGCGAGGAATTTTTCTGGTAGAGTTAGTACTTCATTGAAATTCATGGACTTAAAAAATTTCCAATGGACTCGTGGCAAAATGCCTTCCACATCCAGAGAAAGAACTATGGAATTGGATCACAGATAGAAACAGACCATTTTCTTTTGTATTATTTTTGTTTTATTTTATTTTATGGTTTCTCCCATTCCTTTTAATTCTTCTATACAATATGTATTTAATAGGAAAGTATGTGTAGAACATATATAAGATTGCATGCCATCTCAGGGAGGGAGTGGGGAGGTAGGGGGGAATGAAGGGAAGGGAGGGGAAAAAAAATCTAAGATATATGGAAGTGATTGTTGAACACTGAAAACAAATAAAATAATTTAATTTAAAAAATGTTCTCCTGGTTCTCACTTCACTCATCATCAGTTCGTATAAGTCATTCTAGATTTTTCTGACATCTTCCTGCTCATCATTTCTTAAAGCACAAAAGTGTTCCATTACATTGATATACCACAAATTGTTCAATTGGTGAGCATTGCCTCATTTTCCAATTCTTTGGCATTACTAAAAGAGCTGGTATAAATATTTTTGTACATGTGGATCCTTTTCCTTTTTTTATGGTCTCTTTGGGGTGTAGACCTAGCAGTGGTATTACTGGATCAAAGGATATACACAGTTTGATTGCTCTTTGTGCGTATTTCCAAATTGCTCCCAGTTCACAATTCCACCAACACCACCATCAGTGTTCCAATTTTCTCACATCTTCTCTAACATTTATCATTTTCTTTTTCTGTCATATTGGCCAATCTGATAGATGTGAGGTGATACCTTACAATTATTTTAATTTGCATTTCTTGAATCAGTAGTGATTTAGAGCATTTTTATGTTAATTTAGCTAACTTTCATTCTTAGCCATTATTTTTCTTGTTCTCTTTGCAGCATTTAACACTGTTGAGCACTCCTACCCTCCTGAATGAGGCAGCTATTTGGTACAGTGGACAGAGTACCAGGCCTGAAGTCAGGAAGACTCATCTTCCTGAGTTCAAATCCTGCCTCAGACACTTAGTAGCTGTGTGACCCTGGCCAAGTCAATTAACCCTTTTTAACTCAGTTCCTTTCTGTAAAAATGAGTTGGAGAAGAAAATGGCAAAGCACTCCAATATCTTTGCTGAGAAAATCTCATTATGGCATCAAAAGATTTGGTCATGACTGAAACAACTGAACAGCAAAACAAAATACTCCTGAATATCTTCTTCTCCCTGGGTTTTCATAAAACTCTTCTCTCAATGTTGTACCTGTCTATCTCTTTTGAAAGATCGTACGTATCCTACTGTATTCCAGGGTGTTGTCCTGAGTCCTCTCCTTTGTCCTCCCTATACCTTCTCTCTTGGTGATTCCCTATCTTCCATAGGTTCAATGATCATATCTATACAGATGACTCCCATACCTCCAATCCCACAAAGAGGCAGTTGGTGACTAAGTGATGAGAATCAGTGAAAGCAGGAGGCAAAATAGTTTGGAGAGAACCTAAAATGCAAATCCTTCTCCAGTATAGATATGGAAAATACAATAATAACAGCAGTGATAGTTCACATTTATATAGAGCTTCCTTCAGAATCACTCTGTGAGGGGTAGGTAGTATACACATTATCATGTCCATATTATAGATGATGAAATAGAGGCTGGGAGAATCTGAGTGATTTTCCAGAAGTCACATAGTATATAACAGAACTGGGATTCAGAACTAGGTCTCTTTTGATGCCCAGTCTGACACATCTTTCACTGAAGTTATTTTGAGCTTCTTGAAAGTGAGATTATATAGTTATCTAAGACTTTTGTTTTGTTTCCCATTATCTAGATGTGAAGAGTTGAGGGTAATATCTTTAAATAAAACTAGTATTTCTTAATAATAATTATAATAAATGGATAATATAACTTTATATATGTATATATATATAATACATATATAACTCTACTATACAACAAGCACTGCGATAAATACTTTCCAATTATTATCTCATTTGATCCTCACAATAACCCTGGGAAAGAGATGGGTGCTTTATTATTCCTATTTTACAGAAGAGGAAACTGAGGCAGAGGTTAGGTGACTTGCCCAGGGTCACACAGGTAGTCAGCACCTGAGATGGAATGTGAACTCATGTCTTTCTGACTCAATACCTGCATAAAATACTATCCTTACTTCCCCTTCCTCTTCTCCCTTACACCAAAGCCCCGGTTTAATCTCTGTTTGTTGTTTGGGCTGCTTCCTGCCTTGTTGTGATCCATATGGGTGACAGGGCTAGGATTTAAAGGACAGAGAATTTATGGCTCTTGCCTGAGCCTGTTCTGACCACTCTGCTCTCTACAGCACTGGTCCCCTGTTTATATGCTCTTTCCTCTTCTGCCATTCCCACAGGGCCTACATGAGTGTGAAGGAGCTGAAAGAAGCTTTGCAACTGAACAGCACCCACTTCCTCAATGTCTACTTTGCCAGTTCAGTACGGGAGGATCTGGCAGGTGCTGCCACTTGGCCTTGGGACAAGGAAGCCATCAGCCACCTCGGTGAGTGAGACCCAAGAGATTGAACTTTAGAGAAAAACAAGAGAAGCTTTGATTTAGGTTGGAAGGTGCCCTCTTCTATGTTCCATTACATTAGAGGAAGTACTGTGAAGGGATATGTGTGGACAAAGGGATGAATAATTAATTTAATGGTTGTTTTTATTATTCAGTGATTTTTTTTCCTTTGGCCTTTTCTAAGGCTAACTCAAAGGAGTGTTATACTTTCAGAGTGACTTTTGCAGCAGATAAATCAGATGTATTAGAATAAATAGTGGTGAAATGTACAGTGTGTTCTAGACATAATTGAGAAAGGAGATGGAAATAAACCACTGGAATTATTGGCATCAGCCCAAGATTTTTGAAAGACCTTGGGATGGTGAAACTGTGAAACCATTGGCCAAAATGCATAACCTCAAATTCTAAATGACTACTATGCCAGGAGAAAAATAGGTTGCCAATATGACTACCATCCAGAGGAAGGCCCTTCCAGAGACCCTGGGAATTAGAGACTGGTGGGTCTTACTGTTATTAAAGTGGTACAAGAAATCTCATCAAGGATAAGAACAACATACATTTAGACAAGCATAATTCAGTGGGGGAAAGACAAAATGATTTCTGCAAGAGAAATCGCTGCTGAATAGTATTTATTATATATTTATATTATTTATAGATGTCTATTTTATTTATTATAGTTATAGCAATTATTTTAGCACTTTATAAAAAACCATCCATCAATAATTATTTACTAAATGACCATAAGGTGTTAGGTAACAAAAAAGCAAGCTAGTCCTTGTCCCCAAGGAGTTTCCATTCTGAACACTGGGGATATGTGTGTGTGTGTGTGTATTCATGTACACATTATATATATGTATTACATATTCTATATATAAATATCAACACATATACACACAAGCATATATATTCTCATACACACACATACACATTTCTAGAGGCTGGTAGAAACACTGGTAAAACTTACTACATTAACTTTCCCAGTGCTGGGCCTTTTACACCTCAGGTAACAAGGCAGACAAAGGGCTTTCAAGCTCCCTTAAAGTACCACCTTAACCAACATTAAACAAGTGTTGCTCTGATCATAGGCAGAAAAGGATAAAATCATATCTGTAGAACCAGAAGAGAATTTGGAGACCATCTCATTTCACCGCATCCTGTTACGGAGGAAGAAAAAGAGGCCCAAAGAGGTTAAATGATTTGACCCAGATCCCACAAGTAGTAAGTGGAAAAATTAGGATTTTATACTCAGGTCCTTTGAGTCTTAAATCAACACTTTTTTTTGTTTTGTAAGTTTGTACTAAACTCAGAAGTTATGTTACTCTAGGGCAGCAATGTGATAAAGTGCTAACACCCCTGACTTTGGGGTTAAAAGATCTAGGTTTGAATCCTTGCTCTGTTTTTAAAAAGAAAAAAATAAAGGAAGAAGAGAAAAAACCATCAAAACTGATCAATACATTGAAAAAAATCTAACAATACAAATGCACTTGGGGAAGATGTCTTTGTGATAGATTCATGATAAGAGAACATGGAGAGTATCTCCCAGAAAGTCCATATGCATCAGTTTTTGGCAGTGTAGTGAAAAGAATTCAGGATTTGGAGCCAGAAAACTTGGATTAATATTTCAGTGCTGCCATAATACTTACCACTTGTGTGGTAACAGGCGAATCATTTAACCTTCCTGGGCCCCAGGGTCCTCATCTGTAAAATAGTGTTGGACTGAATGATCTCCACAGTCTCTATAGCTCCAAAGCTTTGATTATACTCATAACAGATGATGGGTGAAGAAAATTGGACAGTGTTGTCAACATATGATAGATTGTCAGGAGCACGGTGGCCTGCCAAGTAGTTCTGAAGCATCTTACTCAATCTCTTTTTAAATTCTCCATCTGAGATGCTTTTTTCCAGTCGCAAATACCTTTCAACCGATACAAGCAAATTCATGTAATCTTGCATAGATTTTTGTACCTTAGCCAATATTTAGGGTTGAAAATGTACCATCTTATTTCCTATGAGGATGCCTAAATATAAATGAGAATTCATATCAAAATATTGATAGGGCCCTAGCAAAAGATCTCTGTCCTCTATCATGGCCCCTGTCTACCAATCTTGAACTCTCCCAATTTTCCAATCATGAAAACTGCTTAGGCCTAATTCCTTGAAAAGACATAGGGTTGCATCTAAAAGACAAGCTGGCACTGATCCTAGAAAGTTTAAACTTTCTTTTAGCTAAACTCAAAAAATGGACAGAGCTATTACCAGTGGTTTCAGGGGAATATCTTACGTAGTTGAGTTTGTAAGTATCATGTTAACAGAGTGTTAAATTAAAAAAAAATGATACTCTGACATTTGCTTTCTGGGCAAGAAATCAAAACTCTGCCTCAGTTTCCTCAATGTTAAATGTGGATGATATCATAGGACCTATACTGCAGGGTTATTTTGTGGATCAAATGAAATAATTTTTGTAAAGCGCTTGATACAGTGCCCAACATATAGTTAGTGCTTAACAAATGCTTATTTCCTTCATCTTTCCTTACATTTCATTTACTTCTCTTCTCTCTTCTACCCAGTAAATTCTCCCTATCAACTAAGAATAAGGAGAGAAAAATAATAAACTTAATTAATCAAACACATAACTGCATGTGCAAAGAAAGAGACTGATAGTCTTCCACCTCTACAAAAAAGGGAAGGAGGCACATTTCTCCTCTCTTCTCTGGGGACACACTTTGTCATTATCATTACACAGCACTGAGTTTTACTGTTTAGGGCTGTTGTGTGTGTGTGTTTGTTTCAATCTATATTGTTGCAATCATTGTGTATAGTTTTTCTGGTTCTGCTTACTTAACTATGCATCAGTTCATATATCTTTCCATGCTTCTCTGAATTCTTCCAATTCATTGTTCTTTTAGCTACACTGAGAACCCATAACATTCATGAGCCACAATTTGTTTAGCCATCCACTAAACAATGGATATCTTCTTTGTTTCAAGTTCTTTGCTAACACAAAAAGTGCTGCTATGAATATTTTTGTATATGCAGGAATTTCAGTATTTGACTTTCTTGGAACACATTCTTAGCAGTAAGATCTCTGGCTCAAAGGTCAGGGGCAATTTAGCAACTTTCAAAGAATAATTCTGAATTGCTCTTCAGAATAATTGGTCCAATTCAGTTCTGCTAATAGTGTATTAGCGGCACTGGGTAGTGTCGCTGAGTCAGCCTGAGCTATCATAATTGATTGCTGTTCCAGGTGCTGAACAACAAATCCCACCAAATGAATCAATGTGATTTGTGAGAAGAGTCATTTTTTAGTTGATATTTGTCTCTAATAACTGGAACTAGAAACAGACTGGGCTGACAAAATCTGGAGAAGCAGTAAGAGTCTGCATCAGATGTCACAGTGACATCCTTATTTTTTCCTGCACTAGTATAAGCTGAGTGCATGAGCTCTTTAGCTAAATCAGGCATGGCTCTTTAAAGTTGCAAAACTCTTGTCCCTGACACTAACATTCTCCACATCAGTCAATCAGCAATCAAGTTAGTTCAATAAACATTTATTAAACACCCACTACATGTCAGGTGCCATGCAAAAAATTCCTTTCCTCAAGGAGATATGGATCATTTGTTAAGTGCCCACTATGTGCCAAGTGGATAGATTGCCGGACCTAGAGTCAGGAAGACACATCTTCATGAATTCAACCCCTCCTCCAGACAATACTGGCTGTGTGGCCTGGGGAAGCACTTAACCATTTCTGTCTTGCTTTCTTCATTTATAAAATGAGCTGGAGAAGGAAATCACGAACCATTCCTGTATCTTTTCCAAAACCACAGTGACAGCAACAGCAAAGCAACAACAGACTCAATGTGCTGAAATAAGACTAAACAACAACATGTGTGCCAGGCACTGGGAAGTTAAAGGCAGAAGTGGAAGAAGCTCTGTCCTCAAGGAACTTATGTTTGATTAGGGGAGACAGTATGCAATGACATAAGTGTGTCTGTTTATGTGTGTACATATGTACACATATACCATATCTGTGTGTTGTGTGTATGTGTATATATACACATACAAATATAACAAAACACATGGGTTTGTTTTATGTGTGCCCATACACAGAACTCTACGTGTGTTACATAATATGATATAAGCACACATATGTGTATATATATATATATATATATATATATACTCACATACATGCATACATATAAAACAGATACAAGGTAACACTGGGTGTGGGGAGATGGAGAGAACACAGTTAGCTTGGGCAACCAAGAAAGGCCTCACACATAAAGATCTTGAGCTGAATCCTAAAGAAATTAGAGATTCTGAAAGGGAAAGATAGGGAGGGAGTTCATTTCAGGCATGTGGGATAGCCAATGGAAAGGTGTAGAGATGGGAGATGGAATATCATGGTTAGGAAATCATAAGAAGGCCAGTTTGGCTCCAGAGTAGACTGCTATAATAATTCCTGAAGAAAAGGAGATCCTACACCAAGACACTTGGTGTCACTTCCTCATGTTTCCTGGTCTCTTGAGCTTTCTCCCCATCTAGTATTCTTCCCCCTCCTCACACAGTCTTTTCACTCCAATTAACATAGTGCTCACAACATGTCTATCGTCTTTCCTACTACTGTTTGGTGGCTCTATCTTCTCTGTACCATGGTTGGTCTCATTTATTTTCCATCACTCACTATGTGCCAGCAACCACTCTATATTAGGTCACCCAAAATGTCCTGAATAAAATTGCAAGCAAATTACAAGCTATTTTTATCAGCTATGTTCTATAGCAGTGATACCTGTGGAGTAAATGTTTCTTCTAGCACTGCATATGGTACCTTAATTCAAGCATCTCTGCTTCCCAGCCTGGTAACATCCTAGGCTCGTAATATTTTTTGCACCAGGAGTTGGTGGCAAATGTTTACCAGCTTGAAAATTTTTAACTTTTAAGTGTCATTTCTTTTTAAAAATAGATTTTATTGATACTTTAAAAATAATCACCTAAAATTTTCCCTTATATCATTCTCTCTACTTTCTGAGGAGATATCCTTTTTTAACAAATATTTAAAAGAGGAAGAAGAGAAAAAGTCCTTACAACTGATTAACACATTGAAAAAAAATCTGATACTCTATAATCTTCCTGTGGACTACCTCTACCCCATATATCTGCAAAAACAGGTGGAGGTATCTTCTCATATCTCTTCTTTGGGGCCAAGCTTGTTCTTCATAATTTTGCAACATCCATAGTTTTTTCTTCTTAATGCTTATAACTTGAAAAGCAAAACAAAGCAAAGCCCTGTTAGGGCCTCCTTGTTCTGCTTGCATCCTGTTCTATCAGTTCCTACCTTACTTCTTGGGAATTGTTCTGTTCAAGGAAAGGTTTTCCTGGAGCCTCGTGACTATGTGCAGCCCCAGGAGGAGTGGGAGGATCTGGAGCTTCTGTAGGACCATAGAAAACCCTTGGAGTTGAACATTTGCATTGTTGGGAGTCAGTGGGGAAGTGAGCTGTCTGTCAGAATATGATTTTTCCTCAAAGTTGGTTTTGAAAAAAAATTGTAAGATGAGGAGGAAAAAGATGGCAAGAACTTGATTCTTTTACATCACAGGCAGCTGAACTCCCAAACGGGTGGCTAGTGGTATTTTTCCCAGTTATTTCAGAAGCAGGCTCAAATAGCAGAAGTGGGAGAGGGGGACGAGAAAAGAAAAATCCTGACTTCTGAATCCACCTGTCATGAAAACTTGGACAGACTGAGGGGAGGCTACTGGGTAAAGTTACTTTAAAATAGCTCCATGATGTCATTGTAAAACTTTTAAGATTGAACATGATATGTCCATAAAATGGAGGTCAAGGTCTGGTTCACAGGTGCCTGAGTAATCACTTCCAGTTTCTTGCTTAAACACACTTAACGAGTTGAAATTGGGAAATGTAAAGGATACTGCCAGAAAAGTGTGTGTGTGTGTGTGTGTGTGTGTGTGTGTGTGTGTGTGTGTGTGTGTGCACGCGCGTGCTCTCGTGCATATGTGTGGTTTGGAGACTGAGTTGGGGAGCAGGCAATAAGCAAGGGACTGGTAAGGTAGTAAGGAAAGACAGAGAAAGAAAGAGAGAGGTGAGGGCAAAAAAGGGAAATAGGTGAGAAAAGTAAGAAAGAAAGAAAAGCATCAGGACATCAGTAGTTGGAACCTATAATATAAATGTTGTACTTCTTTTAATTAATAGAGTGATGGAGCATCCCAGTTCCTTTTTGGAAATACTGAAATGACATTTTTCTTAGTTATTCCCGACATTCCTGGGTTCAGATGCTTTCTTTGCTGTTTGCTTAACTATGTGACTTTGATCTCTTTGTGGGTAAAATGCGGATGTTTACACTTCATAGGTTCATGGACTGTCTGCCTTATTGTATTTTAAGAAAAACAAAAATCCTCAGCAGATCATAAAGAGCCGTGTTCATTATTATTATCTTTCTGCACCTTTCCTCCTCTCCCTCCACTGCCTCCTAATATCCCTTCTTTTCACCTCCACTCAGCAGCCAATGCCTGCCTGCTGGAGAAACTATATCATATACATGAGTGAGGGACACATGTAAACACTTTCTCTAAAGATAAAAATTATTTGATAAATTAATTCATTCATACTGTGTGTCTGTGTACTGCTCATCTAGATTATTTATGTCTGTGTGGGTTGTCTAAAAGTGGCTTCCACCTATCTTTAAACCAGTATTACATTAGGTTGGTGGTTAATTTATGAGGGACCCTTTGGTCCCTCCCCAAGCTCCACTCAATGGCTGTTTTTTAGACCCTCCTGGCTTAGAGTGAATGTCAGTAGTAACTGTTTCTCTTCCAGACCACAATCTGGAGGCTCCTGCCCCTCCCAGCTTTATGTATGTATGTATTTATTCTTTTCTATTTAAAGGGGTCATCCCCTGATTACTTTTTAAAAAAGCCTATTCACTGAATGGGCATTACCTCACTTTAAGTGAGTACCTGGAAAGGCCTTAGCCTAAAAGGTCAAGGTCTCCCATTGTATCCTGGGCCTTCTTCAGTCATCCTGATGAGTATCAGGTCACTGGAACCAGATGGCTCAGGAGGAGAAAGTGAGGCTGGTGACCTGCCCAGCCCTCCCTCACGCAAAACAAAGTCAAGTGCAAGTCATGTCATCATTTCTGTGATGTCATGGTCCTCTTTGAAAGCTAAGGACAAACACAACCCCCTTCCAATCCAACTGATACACCTTACTCTTAAGCAGTATTTTCAGGGAGACCACAAAGAAATGATTTATCAATGGTCAGATTTTAAGGGAACAAAAACATAGGCTCATAGAACTGAAAACACCTTCTAGGTTTTAAAAAGAGTTTTCTTTCTAAAGAATTATTTATATTATGATTGAATCATGGTGCTGGAATGGACCTCAGAGATCATATAGTCTGATCCACCTTCCTATTTATGCATTAGTGTTTTCTGAATACTGAGGATTAACCTAGGAAAGCCTTTTAAACTCTTCAGACCTCAGTTTCCTAATCAAGAAAACGTACATGATAATACTCCCTCTTACAATCATGGGATGTTAGAGTTGGAAGAAGCATAGAATAGTAGCATTATTGCTATAGAAAAGAATGGTACTTAGATAACATTTAGTCCTGTCCCTCATTTTTTAGATAAAGTAGCTGAGGCTCAGAGAAGTTTTGACTTACAGGATTCAAGTCCAGATCTCATGCTAACATGATAGAGAATAATCCATTAAAGTAAATCTTATATAGGTGACAAGTTTATTGTGAAAAATCTCAAAGGATCTTCATGGTGCCAAGTCAGTCTTTATATTCTTTACTTATTAATGCTCACCCTTCTCCCAATGATAGATAGCATCCCATGGTATGACAGATTTAGAGGTAGAAGGACCCATAGAGGTCTAGTCTAACCAAATCATTTTATAAATGAGGCAACCCTGGCTCATAGAAGTTAAGTGATTTCCCAGTGATGCAAGAAGCAAACCAGCATTTGAACCCAAGACCAATGATTCCTAATCCAATACTCTTACCACTCTCCCATGTCCTTCTCTTCCCTTTTTGTCAAATGCCTCACTTTGTACTTAAAAAAAAGTAATAAGCTATCTGTCTCAAGTTCCATCCCCTCCATAATTCTACAATTCAGATTACCCTGGGATGTAGTTTGTTGAGGCTAGTGATTTTAACTCAAGTACAGCTAGATGCCCTTGCACTATGGTAGCTCCATTCCAAACAGCTAAGAGGTGACTCAGTGTCACTTGTATGACCAAGGACGGCTGACCTGGCAGAATCTTACCACAATAATGATGAATATAGTTGTTTGTTTGTTTGTTGTCCATTGTTCTTGAGGAGGACCAAAATGACATCACTGTGTTTGAGTCAAATTATGGTGTTTCTGACTGTGGATGCTCTACCATAGTCAGTCATGGCTAGGCATTCACTGACAAAAATAAAGACTCCACAGATAACAAAATATGGAGTTTTGCCTTTGTACCCATATATGCATAATGTAGGCAGTGAGTCATAAAGCCAGGATTTAAACACAGGTCAAGTTTAGAGAGAAAAAATACTGTCTCTTTGTAATCAGAGAAGTTACTTTGGAAGGAGTATTATATCCCCAGTGTGATCAGAACCAGCACTTTAAAAGATGACTTTTATGATTGGCCAGAGTTTTGCCAAATATTAGAAAGTAGATATTTAAATACTAGGTAAGTTACTTGGAGTTAGGGTTTGAAACAATTCTACAACCTCTCAATTAGACCTCTTTTATTTTTTTCTTTTATTTATGTCCAATCTTTTTTTTTTTTTTTTTAGATTTGAGGTAGTGAAGGTACTAAATAACTCTTGTACTTAAGTAACTTATTCAGGCTTACATAGCTTCTCTTTTTAAAAATTTATTTATTTAGTTTTAGTTCACAACAAACTCAATATGTTTAGTGTGATATGGCAAAAAAAAATTATTTTGACCTTGAGCTACATTAAATGGGGCATGACTTTTGATAGTTCCACTGTACTCTACCCCTGTCAAACTCTATCTTGAGTATTGTGTTCAGTTCTAGGAACTCCATTTTAAGAATGCTGATAAGATGAAAACTGTCCAGAGGATGGCAACCAGGATAATGAAGGGCACTGAGTCTATCATACAGTGATCAGTTGTAGAAACTGAGTGTGTTTAGCATAGAGAAGACGCAGTGAGATTATAATAATTGTCTTCAAGTATTTGAAGGATTGTCACATAGAGAAGGAACTCATGACTTGTGTTTGTCCGAGAAAGGTGAACCAGGAGAAAGGTATGGAAGTTATATAGGGGCAAATTTGAATTCTGTTAGCCAGAAACCAAACAGATAAAATAACTTTCTAACATTTAGAGCAGTCCAGAAGTAGGATGGAGTGCTTCTGTTCTTTCTCCTTGGAGGTCTTTAAGCAGAGGTTTGATGATCACTTGTTGTGTATGTTAATATTGTAGTATGTATTTCTTTTGATTATAAGTTGAACTAGATGGCTGCTGAGGTTCCTTCCAACTCTTAGTGACTGTGCACAGTCATTATGTCATATCTTTTACAGTTTTCTCACTGGTAGCACCACCAGACAGTAGGGGAAGGGAAATACATTGCCAAGACTGAAGGTGTGGGGCTCTGTGGACTATCTCCACCACCTGTTCTGTTTGTCCTTGTGTTCAACTTTCCCCTCCATTTTTAGGCTTCTTCGTTCCCTTTCCTAGGTATGCCCTTGCCTCACTTGAAGGTTGTAACTATACAAGAGATCCTGTGGCTGGTGGAGGTAGCTTTTGTCACATTACATTAGCATATAGAGAGACCTGGGTTTATTCATCTTTGGGAACTTGCACTATCTGGGTGAACTGGAGCAAGTCACTGTATCTCTGGGAACTTCGGTGTCTTCATCTCTTTAATGGAGAGAATATTGATGGAACTCACTTTTCCAGATTTATTGTGTGGCTCAAGTGAGATGACCTACCTATAAAGTGGTAGATCAGTGACAGTTATTATTATTGTCATCAAGACAGACTTGTTTTCTTCCTATTTAAATTACCATTATAGGATGGGAAAAAGAATGCTGGTAAAAACTATTGTTCATATCTACCCTCCTAGCAAAGCTCCCTGAGTACCCCTCCATTCTCCTTTTCACCCAGTTTCTGGTATAGAGAAGCTTATCATCAATATACTGATTCATTTCTGATGAAGTAATGGGGACGCATTTATTCTTTCATTCTCTCTTAACTTTCTGCTACCCCATGTATGTACTTGCTTTCAATTTCCTGGATATCTTTGTTCTTTGGACTTACTAGAAACATGAAGGGAAAAGCAGGTGTTTTATGTTTTGGGTTATTAGCCTGAAAGCTTTGGGTTCACTTACTCAGGGATTATGAGTAGGTAAGACTAAGATTCTCAATAATTTCACTGGAGATTACCTTATTTTCCCTTGCACCACTTCACACTTATCCCCACATCAATTTTGCCATGCTCATGCTTCTTCTGCCTGTGTTCTTTCTTCTTCCTGTAATGCCCTTCTTCTTCCTATTTATGCTCATTCTTTTCTTTATGGCCCATCTCACATGCTATCTCTTTCCTGAAGTTTTCCATAACTCCCAAAGGTACAATTTACAGGATTATGACCTTGCAGAATTTGAGTGGGTTTGTAATACCTCTTCCATGTGGCAATCTTTCAATACTTGAGATAGCTCTCATGCCCTACTCAAGCCTCATTTTGCATCTGTTCTTTCACTAGTACCCTTTTGGATGTGATCTTAATTAAGGTCACCCACACTTTCTCTGGAATACTGTGTAGCTTATCAGCGTCCTTTCCAAAATGTGGCACATGGGACTGAATGCTGTACTCCCCATGTGACCAAAGAAGAACAGAGAGAGATTGTCACCTCCCTTCCCACAGGTCAGTGTTCCTCTCCATGTGGGCTGAGGGTGTATTAGCTTTCTTAGGTTGACATATCACCCTTTTGACTCACGTGGAGTATGAGGTGCAGTAAAATCCTTGCACAGGAAGGATTTTATATCTAGTAATTTTATATCTAGTAATACCTGTTCTGCTTTTAGACAGGTTGATTTTTGGAACTCAAGTGTAAGACTTTGCATTTGTTCATCCTACATTTCATTTTATGAGAGTTGGCTCAAATGCTCCAGCATGTTGAATTTTTTTTGACTATGTCATTCCACCTGCTAGCTATCACTCAAGTCTTTGTGCCATTTTGCAAATTAGAAAAGCATTCCATCTTCCACTTTATTCAAATGGCAGCAAAAAAGGAAAAGTAAGGATAGGTGAAGCCCAAAAGAGTATTTGGTGATTTCGACTGTGCTCTCTGGCACAGAGAGATGGTGAGGAAAGATATTCTTCCCATTCTCCTGAAAGTGTAATTCTTGGCCCATGTATCTGTGTACTTCATATCCAGCCACCCCACTAGCCAGAGCCTTTGCCCAGCCTCACTTGCCAGACTGTCACATATTCTACACCCAGGGTACCAACACCATCATTCCCTTTTTCCTGGCTATCTTCCCACTGGTATCAACTTCCTTGATTTACCAGTCATCCTGAGGACTCACACCATACAAGATATATAGGTAATGAGGGGATTAGCTGAAGAAATCAGCAGTGATGGTGGCTTATCCCAACTGTCCAGATTACTGGCCACACAGATTCTTTCAGTTGCCTTTCCATACTCTCTCCCACTCACTTCCCATTTGCCTTACATTTCCATTGCATCCATTGAAATCTTTCTCTGTTGTGGATTTAGAGTTCAAGAAACTTAACTAGAATTCTCATTCTGCCACATGCTACCTGTATAGTCATGGACAAATCACTTCACTTCTCTGGGCCTTTGTTTCCTCATTGGTAAAGTGAGGGGGTTGAACTAGATGTCCATTCTGGTTCCATATTGCTCTATATCTACTATCTTAGAAAACATTTTCTCCGTTGAAATAGAGATAGACTATATCTATAGCATTTTCTTGGGCTACCAGTTCAGTAGACATAAAAAGAAATGACATTATTCTGGTATGGTGACTGAGTCATATTCATTTTAGTGGCAACCACTTCCTTTGTGGGATGACTCCTGCCTACCCTTTCCAACCTGATTTCACATTACTCCTCTTCATACATTTTAAATTCCAGCCACTGGGCTATACATTTTCTCTCTCTCACCTCCAGGCATTTGCACAAGTCTAGAATACACTTTTCTTCAGCTCAGCCTTTCAGAATATTTATTTCATGTCAGATGATATGTCCTTCACAAAGCCTTTTCTGATTGATCTATTCAGTATGTTTTCCTTACATGAAAATTCCCATTTCATTTCATTTTATCTTGACATGTTCATCCCTTCACTACCTTGTATTTTATTTACATATTGTATTCTGCCAGTGGGATAGAATCTCTTTGAATACAGGAACTATTCTGCTTCTTTGTCTTTATATCCCCAGCATCTAGCACAATGTCTGACTGATGCTTAACTTTGTTTAAGTTAGTTAAATTAACAAGTGCATTCACAAATGAATTAGGCTCAGCCCTAACTGTATGACTTGACAATGATGATTATTCCAGAATTAACAGTGGGGAAGACCAAAACTATGATCTACTCTGTGCCCTTAAATTTGTTCATTTGTTTTATCAAGAATCAATATACAATCAACAGGATGCCAAGGCCCATTGAAAAGTTGAGGTCATTCAAGTTTACCTTAAGTAGAATGAAAGGATGCTAGATAGTCGAAGGTCTAGACTACACCCTCCTCAAGAGTAAGAATAATGGCTTTACTGATGATGCTGAGTAGGTAAGAGTTTTTATTGGTTGAATCATTGATGTGAGCAATATGATTTTTTTTGGTAGTAAGTAGAGTTTGACATATGCTCTCCTTATCTCTGTGTCTGTAACTTTGCTTCTAGAATAAGAATGGCAGATTCTTTCTTAAAGGTGGGAGTATTCTGTGTCAGAATATCAGTAGTACAATTGAAATTACTTGGTTCATCAGATGGGATGGCCAGCAGAATAATCTTTTTCTGGGGTTTTAGTATTCATTTATTATTTATTATCATTGTTTGGAGCTTTTTCATCCTTTCTTGCTTTTTAAGTCCTTGTGTGCATTCCTCTTTTTAGTTTTGGGGCAACAACCCTTGGTGCCTCACTCAGACTTGTTTTTGGCTTTGGAAGACTGTTTTTTTTCTAACTTTGTTTTTATTATAACTAAATTTTTCTGAGCTATGAATGTGCCTTTCCTGTCTTATCCCTCCTTCTGTGCATATATGTTTTTGAGTGTGCTGTAGGATGTTCATGGTTGACTGTATGTTTCTTCAGTGAAGAACTTACTACTTTTTTTTTTAGCAGTTCAGGTTTTATAACTATGAGAACACACAGAGAAGAGAGGTAGAGAGATTTGGGGGGAGATTAATGTTGACATCATTAACCTTCAAAAACAGATGAAAACTTTTTTATTGATTACGTTACGAGAATGGGTTTTTAAGAAATATATGTACATACACACATAAATACACATGTATGTATAAATTTGTATAAACACGTATGCCTATATTTACATACATACAGATAGAACTATATGTATCTATATAGAGGGAGTGAGGGAAGGAAGGAGGGAAGGGGAAGAGAGAGATGAGCTAGTAAGCATGTGTAGGAGACTGTGTTGTGCCAAGTGGTTCTTTATCTATTTTTAGTTCCCATACCTTTTTCTTGTTTTCCTTGATAATTTCATGGAAGATGATGTCTAGGCTCTTCTTTTGATCATGGTTTTCAGGTAGTCCCCGAATTTTTACATTGTCTCTCCTGATTCTATTTTCCAGGTCAGTTGTTTTTCCAATAAGATATTTCACATTATCTTCCATTTTTCAAATCTTCTCACTATGTTCTGTGATATCTGTCTTTCTCATAAAGTCCTTAGCGTCCATCTGTGCCATTCCAGTTTTGAAAGATCTATTTTCTTCAGTGAGCTTTTGAATCTCCTTTTCCATTTGGCTAATTCTGCTTTTGAAAGCATTCTTCTCCTCATTGGCTTTTTGAACATCTTTTGCCAATTGAGTTAGGCTAGTTTTCAAGGTGTTAATTTCTTCACCATTTTTTTGGTTCTCCTTTAGCAGGGAGCTGATCTGCTTTTCATGCTTCTCTTTCATCCCTCTCATTTCTCTTCCCAGTTTTTCCTCCACCTCTCTAACTTGATTTTCAAAATTCTTTTTGAGCTCTTCCATGGCCTGAGCCCATTGGGTGGGCTGGGGCACAGAATCCTTGATTTCTGTGTCTTTGCCTGATGGTAAGCATTGTTCTTCCTCGTCAGAAAGGAAGGGAGGAAGTGTCTTTTCTCCGAGAAAGTACCCTTCAATAGTTTTATTTCTTTTCCCTTTTCTGGGCATTCTCCCCAGCCAGTGGCTTGACCTCTGAATATTCTCCTCACACCCAACTTACCTCCTGATCCTCCCAGCCAGCGTTTGGGGACTGGGATTCAAATGCTGCTTCCCGCCTTAGGGCTTTTGGCGGGGGCAGGGCTGCTATTCAGTGTGAGAATTAAGTTCAGATGGTCAGGTCGGGGCAGGGCCGCCTCTCAGGCACCGTTCCCCTGGGGGGTTTATGCACAGACCTTCCACAATGGATCCAGGCTCCCACCCTCTTGGGGAGCCCCTGTCTGCAGCCGCCTCTCAGCTTCTATCTCCCGGGGGGGCCCGAGCCATGGGGACACCCCACTCCCCTCTCGACCCACCAAAGAGACTCTCTCACCGACCCTCGTCACCTGTGGGTGGGGGGGCTTGTGCCGCCGCTGGATATCCCATCCCTGAAGCCTGCTCGGATCTGTACCTCTCGGAGCCCCGACTGCCGCAGGTCTGGACTGGGCTCCGCGTCTGCAGCGCGATGGACCTTTTGTGAGAGGTTTGCAGGTCCCTCTGTGGGTGGAGGGACCCGCGTGGCCGCTGGAGATCCCGTCTCCGTAGCCCGCTGGGATATTTTCCTCACGGTGTCGCGGCCGCTGCAGGGCTGCCCTCTGCTCCCAGTCTCAGCGCCCAGTCCACAGTGCGAAGGACCCCCCGCAAGAGGTTTGCAGGTCTCTTCGGAACGGAAATCTCCCTCGCTCCAATATTCCGTGGCCTCTGGGTGCAGAATTCACAGTGAGTTACTCCCCTCTAGCCGTTCTGTGGGTTGTGGGTTCGGAGCTATGTGTATGTGCGTCTTTCTACTCCGCCATCTTGGCTCCACCTCCACCTTTTTCTTGTTAATAGTTGTAGCTACAGAAACATCCACTAGACGTTTGCTCTGATGTTTAGGTCAGCTCATTGGAAAAAGGAGTAATCTTGAATAGTTGAAAAATTGCATTATTCTGACTTTTCTGCTTCTTGCTTGCCATAAATCTTATATGATAGAAATTCTTTTGAGAAGATCCTTGAATTCTTTCATAGGGCACTAACCTTAGGCTAGAAAATAACACACTTCTAACCCAAACTATTGCTTTCAGAGGTTGACCAGAAGGCCAATGCTCAAAGGCTCCTCTATGACAGCTTATTGTTTCCTTTTACTTCAATTACTCTTTTTTTGTACTCTGTAATATTTTATTTCTAGTATCCTTCTTTCCTGGTATATCATCTGGTGATTACAAATCACATGCCTCTTTACTATACAAATGACAGAGATTACAGAGGGATTTTAGAGCTCAATTGGAAACAATCAAGGTTGAATTGTGCAGAGGGCAAGCTATTTTGCTGAATGTCAAGGGAGAAAAAGCAGTTTGGTACTGGATTTTGTGGTCAGAGGACTTGAGTTTACTTCTCAGCCCCATTATTAACAAGTTGTAGAAACTTGGGTAAAAAATTTAACATTTCTGGGCTTCCTTTTTCTCATCTGTTTTAAGGAGCAGTTAAACTTGATGACCCTTTCAAGTATAAATCAGTGATCCTGCAGTCTGTATGCTCCTTGCCTCCTTTCTTCCTGGGGAATGGGTGGGCCTTCTTTAAAGATGAAAAACCACTTGGCTTCCAGATTTGCCCTGCTTCCTAATGACAGAGACAAGAGACACGAGAGACAAGCAGACATATAGCGACACACAAAACTTAAAATAAGACTTGGGAAATGCAACTTGGAGAGATCCATCTGGTCCCTGAATTTGATTCTTCCAAGACACATTTTGAGATGGCTGTTTGAAGTACTGAAAGTCTAATTGTTTGTGGAATGTGATAATAATGATGATGACAGTGGTCATCGTAGTAGAAAAAGACAATGATAAACACTGATGACATTGAGTGAAATTCTTCTGCTTTCAAAAAATTTCAACTTTCCATCTAGAGTATGATGATTTTTTTAAATTGGAAATTGAGATGATAAGTTTACTTGCTATTTAGTTGTTTTAATCATATCTGACTCTTTTTAACCTTACTTGGGGTTTTCTTGGCAAAGATACTGGAGTGATTTACCAGCTCTTTCTCCAGCTGATTTTACAGAAGAGAAAACTGAGGCAAACAGAGTCAAATGATTTGCCCAGTGTCACTCCAGGTAGTAAGTATCTAAGGCCAGATTTGAGCTCAGGAAGAGAAGTCTTCCTTACTCTAGGCCCAGTGCTCTATCCACTGTGCTACCTAGTTACCGAGAGGCAAAGATGAGACTGTGTGTATTCCTCCTAGGAGTGGTCAAAGTGGTGAATGAAAGAGGGAAAATTTGGATATTGAATGGACCCCAAAGAACACATGTTTAGGCACTGAGATGCTTGGAGATCTTTCCTCTTCCTTCTTTGTGCTGACACTGACACCATCATTTATTCTTATTTTTAAAATTATAAGTGGTCTTGGGGGCAATAAGTCAAAGGATGATAGATTTGAACCTGGTCATTTTACAGATGAGGAAATTGATACACAGAGAAATTAAATGACTTGTCCAGGGTCACACAGGAAGGAAAGGAACAAGCATTTGTTGAATAGCAACTATGTGCCAGACATTGAGTTAAGTATTTACAAATATGATCTCATTTGATCCTCAAACAACCCTGGGAGGTAGGTACCATTATTATTTATTATTATTTCAGATTTTACAGATTAGGAAACCAGGGCAGACAGAGGTTAAGTGACTTGCCTAAGGTCACAAGCTAGTAAGGATCTCCGGCTGGATTTGAATTCAAGTCTCCTTGACTCTAGGTCCAGCACTGTGCCCACTGCATCACCCAGCTGCCTCCCTACCACTGTCACTGGGAATCATAAAAAGTCTGTTTATCTTTGTGGAGGCTAAAATTCACTAGCTGAAATTTATCAGGAAGTTTTTGCACTGGGATGGGGCGGGAATTGATCACTTGTTCTCTCAAGGATGTATATCATACTTTCTCTTGTAGGTGGTGTGGTCCTCAACCCAACCTATTATGGCATGCCTGGTCATACCAACATTATGATCCATGAAGTAGGACATGTCTTGGGGCTGTACCATGTCTTCAAAGGGGTCAGTGAAAGGGAATCTTGTGATGATCCCTGCAGGGAGACTACACCAACCATGGACACAGGAGACCTCTGTGCTGACACAGCTCCCACACCCAAAAGTAAACTGTGCCAGGACCCAGAACCTACCAATGACACCTGTGGCCAAAACCACTTCTCTGGGACACCATTCAACAACTACATGAGCTATACAGGTAATAGAAAATGACCAATCCATCGCCATCTTTGTTTTGTCTTATGAACATATCCTTTGGAGGGATGGGGGTGGGGGATAGGAGGTAGAAATGATTTAGAAGGGGGGAAACAGGAACAGAGGGATTGCTTTTATTTCATTTCTCCTTGAAGAACTTGAAACACTACTGGAGTGATGCAAGATTAATTAATCTTGAGGGAAAAATTGGAACTTCTATCCTTTTGAATCTTTCAAAAGAGAATAAATACTTGTCTATCCAAATTTATTAGACTAGGACCTCTTGAGGACTCCCCCAAATTCTGGGATACAGTGATTCCATGGTCTTTAATTGGCTAATCACTTATTAATTGTCTACTATGTGCAAAGCACTGGATATTGTTCATTCTCTTCAGGCATCCAGTCTAAAACAAACTCAATGGGGTTTAAAGAAGATAGGGATCCTTTTTGTGCTTACTGAATCTCAAATACTATTTGTTCTTTGCAACTCACTAAGGAAGAAATGGAGACTTAAGATCAGGGCATACCATCCATGGGGTTTTCTTGGCAAAGACACTGGAGTGTTTCTCATTTCCTACTCCAGTGGATGAAGGCAAACAGAAGTTTTGTGACTTGCCTAGGGTCACACAGCTAGCAAGTGTCTGAGGCCAAATTTGAAATTCAGTCTTCCTGACTTCTGACCCAGTGCTCTATCCACTGAGCCACTAACATAACTGACTAGAAAGATTATACTTCCTCTTAGTATCCCTCTACTGCACACATAGCCTTAGGCTAGAACAACAGCCTTGAGGCATTCCTACTGGTGGCCATAGTCACTCTGACCTCTGGGATAAAGAAAAGTTTGCCTGGAAAGTCTTCTATAAAAATAGGCAAAAGGGATAGTTTTTCTGGGTTTTTTCTGAAGGAGCATCAAAACAAAACAAACAAACAAAAAACCAGGATTGCTTTTGCTGGCATTTTTGTTGGGTCTTAGCTTTCTTTTTCTTTGAAAAATACTTTAACCAGACACTGATGATGACATCCATAATCAAGTAGTTCTACAGAGAAAGCTGATCACCTGGTCACCTAGCAGTAGGTGACCCAGCAATAATTATATAGTTCCATATTGCCAAATCATTTAGGTCCTCCTAGTTAATAAATCCCACCCCTCCCCCCACCAGCATATCATGGCAGCTGCCAGAGTGAGGACAGAGTTATGGTTTGAACCTCTAGAGAAAACCCAGGAAATTGATCAGCAGGCAGGAAAAAAGAAAGAGTTTTGAAATAAAGGAAATGTTTCAATTGTATCAATAATTTTCCTGAACTATAATAGATGATTCATCAAAAGTAAGCCACCTTCTTCTTCCCCCAGTAGCACCAGGACCTATTTCTTCTGGTCTCAGGTGCTTGGGACAACTCTCTCCTGCCCTGTCAGAGTCTCTGGGCAAGAAAAAGGGTTTCTTCAGCATCCCCACTGGTCACACATGGAAAAGCCACGTGCTGAAACACTGCCATCTTGTGGCTTGTTGAACATTTAGCAGTCCATTCAGACTTCTGAGCCTGGGGGCATTTGGATTTTACCTTCATCTAGTGGAATAATTTGGAAATGATACCTTACTTAACATTATGCAGCAACTCCTTTTCTTTCTCAACTTATTTTCTTTGTCTCCCTTTTATATTTCATTCATAGATGATGACTGCACTGATCACTTCACCCCAAACCAAGTGGCCCGCATGCATTGCTATTTGGATCTGGTGTATCAGCAATGGAGTGACAGCAAAAAACCCACCCCCATCCCAATTCCACCAATGGTTATTGGACAGACCCAAGATTCCCTCACTATTCACTGGCTGCCTCCCATTAGTGGAGTTCTGTATGAAAGGTGAGATTAGGGCTTGGGGATGGTAGAGAGAGCAGTTATAAGGAGTAATAGTTGTTTTTTTTTTTTTTATTTTCTGAGAATAGTGGGGAGTGAAGGTTTCTTGTGTGCCACACACATTGGGGAAAACCCCAAATTGTACCAGTGAAAAATTAATGAGTCACATAGTGAGCTCCAGGATACTCTCTTGACCCTTATTTTTGCTCCAGTCCCAGATCTGACCTCATTTACTAAATAACTGGCCAGCCGACTACATGTGCTCATTTTTCAGGGAGGATACCTGACAGGCATTTCTTTGGACACTCATATAGAAAATGTCACATCTGGCATGACAGCTGTGGTTGTCCAGCTGTTGAGGAAGGTGTTGAGGATGAACTGGCAGGCTGTGATATATACTTGCCAATTGGCAGGCATTAGCCACTACCTTCTCATTGAGGAAAGTGGCCAGCTACTACTCTAATGTCAGAGAGAGGAGAAAAATAGGGATCCTTCCTCCTGGCTGTGCTGGTGGGATGTGTGTATATTTTGCACAAAAAAATTTGAGGCAGTGCCTGATAAATATTAAATTTGAAAGCACAATGTAGGGTCCAGTTCTGGGAAGAATTGGGAAGTAGGTGGTTTCCTTTTGTGTCCCCAAGCTTTCTCTTCAGGACTTTGTTCTCTTTGGAGAACCTGGATGTTCAGACTCCCACTGGGCATTTTGCTAAAATGCATTTTTGCTCTTCTCATTATGATCAAAGCCCTCTCTAGGATCTTTTATTTGTATTGAGGCATTAATTACTGACAAAAGCTTTAAATATGACCCCTCTCAGAATTGTTGGCATCTTGGCAATTATCAGAGTCTTAAGGTAAAACCCAGAAACCTGACTGAGGTTATTTGCCCAAGAGGTTGGGCAAAATTGGCGGTCATAGGATGCTTTTTGGAACACTCCTGAATTACCATATCAGTGGTTGACTGCTCCCCTTAGGAGGAAAGATAGGCTTTGCTCTACTCCTTTCTGTGCCTGAGGCCAAGCAAGTATATGATGTACCTGAACAGCATTCCTTAAAGTCAAATGCTATATGGGTTTGAATGGGAGAGGAAAGCAGGGAGGAGAAAGGCAACTGTAATATGACTAGAAGTCCTAAAGGTACTTTCCTCAAGCTTTCTTGAGGCAACAATCACTTTGATTCCACATTCACAGCTTCCACTTGATGCTGCGACTGAGCTCATATTTTAGGCTGTTTTTATATTTTTAAAGCACTTTTCTCCCACATCTCTGTCATTTGATCCTCCTTACAATCCTATGAGGTGGTTAGGGAAGCTAGTCTTACTCATTAAAATGCATGAGTGTGTGCATGCCTGTGTGCGTGTGTGAATGTGCGTGCATGTGTGCGTGAGCGTGCATGCGTGCGTGCGTGTGTGTGTGTGTGTGTGTCTGTGTCTGCGTCTGTGTCTGTGTACCAGACTTGGAGTTAGGAAAAGCTGGACTTAAACTCCTCCTCAGGTACTTACTAGCTATGTGACTCTGTACAAGTCACTCAGCTACCTCAGTTTCCTCATCAATAAAATGGGAATAATGATATTATTTACCTCACAGTGTTGTGAGAAAAAATGGTATTTCATATATATATATATGTATATTCACATATAATGAGACATAAGATCTCATTCTATATAAACATGCTTTCGTTATATAATACGACTATTAGAAATAACTCTATATGCTACAATTGTGTAGCATATATAAGTAGGTACTGCAGCCATGCAGGGTGTGTATAATTCTATACTATATCCTATACAACGTACATAAGCTATAACTAGTTATGCCTATCTACTTCATACTAGAACAATGAATATATTCTCATTCCATATAATGATACATATCGTATTTATATAACTATGTAAACTGCTTCTCTATGTAACTATATACATGGTATGTTCAGTATGTGTACTATACACAATATATACTACATATGATACACTATGTGTAGCATATATAGTTATATATATTTATTACATTGCATGTGTATAATACTTTCCAAACTTTAAAGTGTAATGTAAATATACCTATTATGGTCTACCTGTACTTGTATTTGGTGTGTGTAGATAGATGGATAGAGAGATAGGAATAGATATGTACAGGCAGACATACGTATGTATACATCTGTATTGGTATAGGTGTATACGCAAGGATCAAATGAGATAATGCATATAGAACTTTATAACATTAAGTCACTATAGAAATGACATCTACATGCTTGCATGTTTTACATATACATACATGTTAGAAAAAATTCATCTGTAGATTATGGGAAATTAAAATTAATTGTGTTTGTGGCATTTTTGGGCGATAATTTTATGGCATTCCTATGGCAATCCTTGGAGGAAAGGAAAGGGTGATGGTTATAAAACTAGAAGGAAGAACCATTGCCTAACATTTTTGTGTACTAATATATGTGTGTGTGTGTATATTTATGTATATATATATATATATATATCTACATATACATGTATTATCTAAGCCCAGAGTCACTTAGCATACGAACAATAAGATTGTCAATGCTAGTTATACATGCATCTCTCTTGTGTGATAGGGTGAGGGGTATCTTTCTGCACCTGTGATTTTGTGTAGCTTGGACTGGGCAGACTGAAGAGGAGCCCTGTGGGAACACACACAAACCAGAATTTTACATCCGTTTACATAGCACACATAAACAATTTAATCTTTCTCTTTTCTCTCCGGTACAAACCTGACGACAAACCCGACATCAGCACTGGGTTGCCACAAGCCATTCGCTTTCTTCCTTCGCTCTGTGGGGTTGTAGTTTTGAGATCTCCTGATATGTTCATTGGTTACAGACTCACGTCACATCCCCAGGAGTTTACGTGGGGCAGGCTACTGTGTTTACCATCCCTAGTTGGTATTTGGAATTCTCGTGTCATCAGGGGGCCCTGTCTACGCATACAAGCCAGAAGAAAGGCCAGATGTATCCAAGAAAACATGATGAGTTCGTGGCCATTGAAAATGAATATCAGTGCCAGGAAAGTGAGGGGCCTATGGAAACCTTCACTAATTACAAAAAGAGCGGAGTATCAGAACATTAAACTGTGTACACCAACATTCCAGCAGAGTGTCAGAAATCTTCGCTAGGAGAGACGCTTCCCCAGAACACTGGGGAAGTGTTCTGATTTAATGCCTGTTTCCAACCCCAGCTGCACTGTGTCTGGGGAAACTGTCCAGGTTTCAGGGAACAGCCCTCAAAAACTGCTTCCCCTACCTTCAGCTATTGCTGGCCTCCCCTCTTGGTGGCCCAGATATGGACTTGTTAGTAGGCTACGCTACTTCATTCATTTTATTTGGTCAATGTCATTAGTAGTTGGGAGTATTTTAATATAGCAAGGGATTTCATTCAATAGGTCACTGCTGAGAGGTCAGTGGTAGAAGAAGCCCTGTATTAAAAACCAAAAGGTTGGGTTCAAATCCTGGCTCTGGATGAACATTGTAGCTTTTCTGAGTCTCAGCTTCTTCATTTGTAAAATGGGAGCATTAATACTTGCAGGCCTACTTCATATAATCTTTGCTTTGAAAAAAAAACTCCATGAAAACTAGAAAGCATTACATAAATATATTATTAATTCAACAACTTTTCATTAAGCACCTATTATATAAAGGCAACATGCAGCAAGACAATGGATAGAGAGCTAGCATTATACATGTTTGTGCCTAATTATAGGGAGAAAAAAAGAAAAAATACATGATATATGTATACATATATATATAAATTTATTACTTATTTTGTATTATGTATTTAAAAGGAATAGCAAATTGTACGTGATAGATTTGCAGTTTCATGTGCAATCATCTTTTTATTATTCTACTATGTTATAGAAATGCTTATTTTATTTCATAAATTAAAAATAAAGGAAATGAAATTTAAAAAACACGTAAGATCTGGAATCAAATTCCACCTCTAGCATGTGATCTGGGACAAGTTTGTTAATCTTTTTGTAATCCAGGAAGCTCTGTAAGGGAGTTGAGTGGGGTTTATACACCTCAATAGAGGGAATTTTCACCTCAGTAGTTTCCTATAACAATTAAATCATTACCTCCTCCCCCCAAAAGAATATGCCAAACATGAGTGAAATGGTAAAGAAGACACAAGGACAAAGAATATTTGCTCCCTACCTGCGGGAAGCTTACATTTAGGAAAATTAGTTTAGGTTTATGAAAATTAATATGATGATCTAGATATCTAAATCTTGTTCTGAATTTTTTTAACATTGAGAAGAACACTAGAAGCTTTTGGACTCTGCAACAGAGTAATAAATAATGAAGAAAAACTTGTGTTAGAAAGAAAGAAATGATAATTTTTCATGTTTTTGTGAGATTCCAATACTAACTCCTCTGTATCTCCTGACTGCTTGGTTAGGACTGATTTGTCCTTTATAATGGTTAGATTTCTGTTAGTATGTATCATGCTGCAGGGAAGTCCAAACAAGAAGAAAATGAATTAGGTAATAAATGGATCTTCCCCTAGACACTCTCAGTTATGGACTCTCATCATTTCCTCCTTTTTTGGACTTTCAGTCTTTGAGTATTCCTTCCTCTTTTTCTCTCACTCTCCTTAGGGATGCTGGCAGTCTGTGTGGAGTGTGCACAGAAGATGGGACTTTCCGTCAATACGTTCACTCTGCTTCTTCACGCCGTGTGTGCGACTCTTCAGGTTACTGGACTCCCGAGGAGGCAGTAGGTAAAAATGAGCAGCTTCTCACTCTTTGCCCTGTGCCAGGCAATGGCAAAACCATACCACTGGTCCTTGAGATAAGCAGGAGAGTACGACAGTGGGTTGGAATTAGTCTTAATTTGGGACAAAACACTTCACATCCTTGGCCTGTTTCTTCCTTTATGAATCTAAGTGATATAAGGATAAGTAGGTTATTGGATATCAGATCTTTTTGGTAATTGGCACACAATTGCAACTGCTTTGAAAAACTGGTTGTGGAGATTATTTTGATGTCCTAAGGGACAGTGATAGAGGGCAAGAATGGTTCCTCTCATTGTCTAAGAAAGGCAATAGGGTAGTAGTTCCCAAAAAGTAATTTTAGATGGGCACATAGAATTGTGTATCATTAACTGTTGGTTAAACATTGTGTCCTATTATATTGTTATATATTGTTATATTACATTTTATTTGTTCTATTATGCTTTAAGAAATATAAGACATTTTGACCTGGACAGTGGAGGGAACACCCAGTGTGCAAACTCCCTCTGAATGGAGAGATTAAGTAATTTTCCTTGGACAGTGCAGATAGTATATGTCAATGGTAGGTCTTGAAACAAGGTCTTCCTGACTCCAAGGCTGGCTTTCTATCCAATATGAAATACTATAATATACTCAATATAATATGTAGTTGTTTAAATGAATGTAACTATATAATATTTAACACAAATAATAAACATATCTATGAGACAGCCTGACCCACAAAACAGTGTCGCCCTACTTCTTAGTCATTTGTTTCAGGAAGGTAATGGAAAACACATTAATGGGGGACACTCTTACGTTGGAGGGAGTCAATGGGGATGAACTAGGTGTTCCAAACTGTTCGTTCTGATCTAAGGTATTTATGAGTCTATTAACTGGGAACTAGCTGTACTTGAGACATAACTTAAACCAGGCTCCCTAAAGACTGAAAGTATTTCGGTCGCTTTTGTGATCCCCCCTCCCCACTTCACTCACATATACACTAGCACACATTAGCTCACTTTACAAAGGGCATCTTTTTCTTTTCCCAAAGGAGAATAATTAAAAAAAGATTCATAATTTTTTCTTCAATATTTTTCTGAATCCTTCTCCCCAAAGGGAGATATTACTGGTGGTCTCTTTATCATCACATCAGCAGCATCATTACATCATCACTATTACCATCAGCATTATCATCATTATCGTATTTTTATAATTCATAAAGAACCACTGTGCCATTTGTTACTGGGGACACCACTGGTAGAGATATAGTTCCCTTTTGATAGGCATAATCTGAGATCATGTAGAGAAAAATTGAGGCTAATAGGTCCAAGAGTTTAAAGTGTTCTAAAAATTGTCACTTTTTATATTCAAGAGAAAAGAACCTTGAAGAAGGCAGGATGAGGTAAAAGCCTTGACTGACTGTATATAATATCCTAAATCAGAGTTTTCTGGGAAGGATGGAAAAAGGAACATCAGCTCTGCACTGGCGCAGTATCTGAATAATTCAGATTGGCATTTCATGAAAGACCATTTTTCTGTAGCAAACAGTTTGTCCTGTGCTAGTGTTTTAGGACCTGTTTCATTCTCTGGCCCTTTATTTATCTTTGAATTCTTGTAAAAAAATTCAAAGTTCTTCATGGTCTTCACACCAAGAGGTAAGAGTAAGGAAGAATTCTGAATTCTAATGCCTGTTGAGTGGTATGGGACAAAGCACTTTAGTTTGCTAGGCTTCCCTTTTAGTCTCCAAAATGTGCATTTATTAAGTACTTGCTATATACCAGGCATAGTATTAAACATTGGGGATAAAAATACAAGCCAACAAGACAGCCCCTACCCACAAGCAACTTATATTCTAAAAGAGAAAGACACATCATGAGGGGGAGATGGTAAGGGAGGGGTACATACATAGGGTAAGTCTACCGGCAAAGAAATGGAGGTCTGGAAAGTGAGTTGAGCTGGGCCTCCCATGAAATGGCAATCACAGCTAGAGAGTCTTCTACCCAGTCAGGAAAGCAAGTTCCAGGGGAGAAGGATCTCCAGGTGAGGCAAGATTTCTGACCTCTAAGAATGACGTTCCTCCTAAACCTGGCTTCAGCTAAGTAAAGATCAATAGTGCTACTTTCTGGTTTGCTGGTCTCTAGAACCATGACTTAGTACTTTTAAAAATGTCTTAAAACACTTTACCCACTTCTTTGAAAAGGTAGGGGAACTATGGGCATGGAATTCATTTATTGAATTATTGGTTAGTTTTGATTAGTTTTTAAAAAATATTTGTTGTCATAAAGGATGGCTCTCTACATAGGGAACTCCCAGATGAGTAAGCTCCATCTAGCAATATAAGATAGTACCATTTATACAACTTACGTACAGACTTTTAGAGTTTCCTAGAGCCTTGAGCAGCTAGGTTGCCCAGTGGCTAGAGCACTGGCTCTGACTCCAGGAAGATCTGAGTTCAAATCTGGCCTCAGATCCTTACTTGCTGTGTGATCCTGGGCAAGTCACTTAACCCTGTTTACCTCAGTTTCCTCATATGTAAAATTAGCTGGAGAAAGAAATGTTGAATCTCTCCAGTGTCTTTGCCAAGAAAATCCCCCAAAGGAGTCACAAAGTTGGACATGACTGAAATGACTCAACAAGAACAATAAGAGCATTGGGAGGTTAAGTATCTTGCCCAGAATCACACAACAGTATATAAGATACTACTTGAACACCTTGAACTTTGGTCATGGCTTGGGGAAGCACTCCATCTATGACACCATGCCTACCATGTATATTCCTGCATAGGTGGAGGGGATACTAACACTGACACATAGACCTATTAGAGTACTGGCCTAGATTTAAGGTTATGTTCTACAGTCATAGAATGACCTCCTATCCTTGTTTCATTAGCACTGTGATCTGACCAAACACACTAACATGTCAGAGCAACGTTTAACACAAGTACAGGATTTTATTCTTTACCTTTTGTTTGTTGCTCCACCCTCTCACTGTCTTTTCCTAGGGCCCCCAGATGTGGACCAACCCTGTGAGCCAAGCTTACAGGCCTGGAGTCCAGAACTCCATCTGTACCATATGAACATGACCGTCCCCTGTCCAGCAGAAGGCTGTAGCCTGGAGCTGCTCTTCCTCCATCCAGTCCATGCAGATAGCCTTACACTGTGGATCACCTACCTCTCTATGGATTCCTCCCAGGCTCTCTTTGACTTGGAGGTCTTAATGGAAAACCATAAGTCTATTCACCTGGGACCCTTGGACACCTTCTGTGATACTCCCCTCACTGTCAAACTCAATGTTAAATGGAAGGTCTCAGGAGTGAAGGTCTACACATTTGATGAGAGGATGGAAATTGATGCAGCTCTCCTTACCTCTAAGCCTCATAGCCCACTGTGCTCGGGCTGCAGGCCTGTCAAGTACCAGATCCTTCGGGATCCCCCATTTAAAAGCAACTCCCCTGTCATGGTAGCACACCGTCATCGAAAATTCACTGACAAGTGAGTTGGAAAACTGTCTTGGAGTTATTCTAGTGTTTCCAGTGGAATTATGGTTTTCTTTCTTTAGGAATTTTTAAATACCTACTATATTCTAGGGGGCTATGCTAAATACTGGGGAAACAAACACTGCTATGTGTTAAATTCTGGAGAAACAAAGTCGAGAGTGAACCAGTAAATGCTCTCAAGGAGCTTACGTTGAATTCAAAATGAATTTATTAAGTGTCTCCTATGTACTAATTCTGAGGAACAAAAGACAGTCCCAGACCCCAAGGAATTTATACTGTACTAAGTGGGACAAAAGGAATATATAGACAAGAAAATAGATGGTAAATCTAGATGGTAAATGTGGTTTCAGAAGAGAAGACTGTTAGCTTTCTTGGAGGGGATGGTATTTAAACTGAGTTTTGAAGGAAGCTTGGGATTCTAAAAAGAGGAAGAGCATTCTAGGCATGTGGATAGCTTAGATTAAGGCAAAGAAATAGGAGGTTAAATGCCTTGTGTGAGAAACAGCTAGTGGCTAAATTGGACTGAAATATAGACTGCATAGAGGAGAATAATATGTTATAAGACTGGAAAGTTAGATTGGAACCATACTGGAAAAATCTTCAAAAGGGAAAACAAAGAGAAGAGTTTGGCTTTTTGTCTTAAAGACAAGGGGCAGCCTCCTTCTTGAGGAGGGAAGTGGCATGGTCAGATCTGTGCATTAGGAATATTGATTTGTATGTAAGTAACGTGGAGGCAGCTTGGAAAGGAGAGAGCCATGAGGCAGGGAGGTCATTTAGGAGGTTATTGCTGCAGGAGCCTGGGTAAAAGAGGACAAAGACTGTATTGCTATTGTGTTCTTGTGAGTAGAGAGAAGGGAAAGAAAGCAAGATACATTTTCCCAAAAAAATCAATGAGACTTGACAATAAGTTGGATGTGGGGAGTAAGGGAAAGTGAAAAGTTAAGAATGACTCTGAGGTTGTGAACATGGATAATTAGAAGTATGATGATCCCCTCAATGGAAATTAGGGAAGTTTGAAAGAGGGCATCATTTTGGGGACTTAATAAGAATCTGTTTGGACATGTTAAGATTAAGACATCTACAGTCATCATCCACTTGGAGAAACCCAGTATCTGTTTGGTTATATTGGACTGTATTCAGGAAAAAGAAGAGGGCTGGTTATATAGATATGGGAGTCATCTGAAAAGATATGTAATTAAACCCCTGGCAGTTCATGAGATGACTAAGATAGAGACTGGATAGAAGACATAGCACAGAGCCCTGGAATGCATTCATATATAGAGTTGGAGAAAAAGTTGATTATTCTGCAAATGGCACTGTATTGGCCAGATGTATAGGTGAAAAAACAAAAAGTAGTATCACGTAAATTCAAGATATTATAGGTTTCTATTTGAAGAAGGGGAACAGCATTATCAAATGCTGCAGAGAATTTAAGAATATTGGGTATTGAGAAAAAACTATAGAATTTGGCAGTTACGAGATGACTGATAACCTTAGAGAGCAGTTTAAGTTGAATGTTGAAGAAGAAGCCAGATTGTAGAGGTTTAAAAAGTGAGTGTTCTAGGAGTTCAGCCATGAAATGGAAAAGAGATTTAGGTCAATAGTTTGAGGAGATAGTAGACTTAAATGAAGGTTTTTTGTTTGTTAGCTTTCTACAATGCCATAGATTTTGGCATATTTGTAAGTAGTAGAGAATGAGTCTAAGGATAGATTTAAAATTGAAGGGAAAAGGTTTAGACCAAAAAGAAAAGTTTCCAGTGATAGGCTTCCAGGGAAGATGGAAGGGGATGAGACCAAAGATACAAGTTGAAGGGCTGGTATTGTCAGGAAAAAGGACTACCACTACCTCTGTAGTAGTAGTAGTAGTATAGGAAGACTGTAGTATAGGAAGACAGAGATGGATCATGACATTGAGGTGACTTGAAGTATAAAGTTGGGGAGGAAAGGGAGCTTTGTGCTGGATAACCTCAATTTTTTTGATGTAATATTTGGTAAATTGTTCTACTAGGGAAGACCTTCTTCTATTAGGGAAAATTGTATAGGTAGTTTGAGGAGAAGGGAGAAAATCTGGAATAGATGTTTAGTAGAGTAGAATAGAATGGCAATTTGGGAAAATAGTAAAAGGACTGTTGTTCAGGAATGTGTCCTGTAGAAGATTTGGCCAGCACAATCATGTGACTTTCTCCATTTGCATTCAGCAGCATGGGTGTAAGATTTGAGAAAGTGGATGGATGGTGGGAACATTTGTAGTTGATAAAGAGATCAAGGATCTGCTTGAACTTTTTTGTCCCTGATTGAAGATGCAGTAGAGTGAAGGTCATGGACATAATAATGATAATAATAATACTTCAGTACTTTAGGGTCTTTTTTGTGTAAATTCGATATAAGTGTGGCAGAGTTGCACAAAGTTGTCAGCCTCACTTTCTCCTCCAGAGTCATCATAGTACAGTGGCAAGACAGAGTCAAGATGGCTGGTGATGCCTCAGGATGTGGTGGATGACCTTGGTGTCTTTGGTGTCTAACCAAGCTTGAAGCACTCCATATCACTTGTTTCAACTGCCTTCATAGCCTTTGGAACAATTATTCTCATTTACCCATTCCACCAGAGGAAGTCTTCACATGCTTAGGGTAGGCACCCTGCTAACTCACCAATGAGTTTGAGACCCCTTGGTTACCCTCAACGTGGTTAGGGTGTAGGGTGTGTTCAGGAAAGATCAGTACCTCTGGAATGATGGCTGCCAAACCCTTTTCGGGGCTATTTCCACCTTTGGTGTCCACCTGTTCCACCCAACTCTCACCTTGTGGTTCCAAAAAACTGCAGCATGCACAGCTGCCACACCCCAGTAAACTCTTTTTGCAGGAGGGTCAACTTTAAGGTATGCAAAGAGCTTTACATATAGAATGTCATTTGAGCCTCACAGTAATGAGGTAGGGAAATAGCATCCGCTCACATTGTTGTGTTCATCCTTTGTTGCCAAAGAAGGTCATGCCATCAGAGAAATGAAGACATGACTTGCACTTGACTTGTTTTGAGTGAGGGAGGGCTGTGCAGGTCACCAGCCTCACTTCTCCTCCAGAGCCATCTGATTGCAGTGACCAGATATTCATCAGGATGACTGGAGATGATCCAGGATGCCTGGGAGACCTTGGCCCCTTTAGGTCAAGGTCTATGCAGGTACTCGCTTAGGGTGAGGTAACACCCATTAATTGAATAGGCCTATTTAGGAAGTAGCCAGGGTATGGCCCCTTTAATGAGGGCAAGAAAAAAAAAAAGACATCAGGCTGGGAGGGAAACAGTAACAGTTTCTATTGATATTTAGTCTTAAGCCAGGAGGGTCCAGAGGAGCCTTTAGGCAGAGGCCCAGTGGTGTCTGAGCTTTAGAGTGTAGTAGGTTTCAGGTTTGGGGAAAGGATGGGAAAGGCAGGGCAGGGCAGGGCAGGGCAGGGTAGGGCAGGGCAAGGAAAGGAAAGGAAAGGAAAGGAAAAAGGGGAAAGGAAAGGGAAGGGAAGGGAAGGGAAAGGAAGGGAGATACTGTCCACTCGGATAAATAAATAAATATTAGCCATGAAGTAAATACAATACAATTTCACTTGGGAGTGGGGGAGAGCACTTAGCAAGGGAGATCATGAAAAGGCTTGTCTAGGTGTTGATACTTGAACTGAAGGAAGCTTGAAGAAAGCTAAGATTTTGAAGAAGCAGAGATGACAGTAAAGTGCATTCCAATCACACAGCCTTTACAAAGGCATGACATTAGAGATAAAATATCTCTGTATCTGACAGGGAAAAGTTAGGTAGGTGACAATTGCACAGACTGCTGAGTAAGCGAAATTTATTTAAGAAACCACCAAACTCCTCTTACTATATCTCATTCACCACAAACTTGTAGACTGCTTAATGCAGTGAGAATGTCTTTTGGCTGTCAGTCTACCTAAGGAAAGGTCATGATATGCTCATTCATACTGAGGTTGAAAGAGCTAATAATGTTAAAAATAGCACATTTCAATAACCATTAATGAAAGAGCTACTATGTACAAATATCTTTGCTGAGACTAAGGAGGATTCAATGTTGAATAAGCCTCTGGCCTTCCCTCAAGGAATTTGTAGTCATATTGGAAAGATACAGAAATGACTATGATATTAGGCAATTTATGATAAAGGTGTGAGAGATACAAAGTGTTGTGAATGAGGTTTATGACAATAAGGTTTAATATGTTCCTTCTCAAGTACTGATTTATAAACAAAGGATAAAAAATAATTGTCTAGATGAAGAACATTGGGCATCATAGAACATCTTCTAGAACATAGACTTCTTCTGTGCGTGTATTCGTCCTTTGTTGCCAAAGAAGACCAAGCCATCAGAGAAATAATGACATGACTTGCACTTGACTTTGTTTTGAGTGAGGGAGGGCTGTGCAGGTCACCAGCCTCACTTCTCCTCCAGAGCCATCTGATTCTGGTGACCATATATTCATCAGGATGACTGGAGATGACCCAGGATGAGGCAATTGGGTTGTGATTTACCCAAGGTCACATAGCTAGTGAGTGTCAAGTGTCTGAGGTGAGATTTGAACTCAAGTCCTTCTGACTTCTGCCCTAGTGCTCTATCCACTGCAACACCTACCTGCCCTAACTTCTTCTAGAATATAGGAGAGTGGTATAGTAGGGTAAGCCAATGATCCTGAACACTTACCTGGTAGCATACTATAAGGAAGCTACCTTGTCTTTATAAGACTTTTCTTGGGAAATAGTCATGTGGAGTAGTGTAGCAGTCCTCTGGTTGGCCTTGTTGCCTCAAATATCTCCTAGCTCTAATCTGTCTTCCAGGAGATCTTCTTAAATTGCAGGTCGAATATACACCTTTTACTCAATAAACTCCAATGACTCCCTGTTACCTCTGGGCTCAAATACAAAATCCTCTGTTTAACTTTTAAAGCCCTTCACCCTCTGAGCCTATCCTGGCTTTCGATTCCTCTTACACATTTTATGGCCCTCTGCCATCTAACAATACTGTCCTCATTGCTGATCCTCACAAAGGACTTTTCTATCTCCCTACTACAGTCATTTTCACTCACTGATCCCTCCCCCCATGCCTGGAATTCTCTCCCTCTTTCTCTCTACCTCCTGGATTCCCTTGTTTTCTTCAAATCTTAGCTGCTCACCATTCTCACCCCACTTCTGCAAAAAAACTTTTCCTCGAGCTTCTTAGATCTTTCCTCTAAGTTGTGTCCGATTTTCCTATACAGTAATACTGTCTTGTATGTACATAGTGGTTTACATGTTGTTTTCCTCCACTAGAATATGAGTTCCTTGAGAGCAGGGACTGTTTTTGGTTTTCTTTTTATCCTGAAAGCTTAGCAAAGCTCCTGTAAGTGATTAATAAATGCCTGTGGACTTTACTTGCCTTGAAAGTGAAAGAAAGTTGGTTATTTGACCTATTCAAAGAAGTACAAAGAAAAAACTAAAAGAAGAACAAAGTTAATCCCTAGTACCATAGCTGCGATCATCCCAGTTGCTTCTAAGATTCCTCAAATCAGTTCCTTTTCCCACTATCAGATAGGTGATACAGTGGATAGGCCACCAAGCCTGGAATGTGGAAGAATTGACTTCAGATCTGACCTTGGATGTTTCTTAGATTTGTGATCCTGCTAAGTTACTCAATCTGCCTCAGTTTCCTCATCTCTAAAATGGGGGTAATAATACTCTCATTGTTATGAGGACAAAAGGAGATCATCTTTTTATCTTAGGTACTATGTGCATTCTAGCTATATTTATGAGGTACTTATGTACCTTCTTAATATATCTCTATACTAAAACATTTGCAAAGGACAAGAGTACATTCAATTCTTTCACTCATTTAACCTTGACTCTGTACATACCATATATATATGGGGCAGTCTGGAAGGGAGTAGGCAAAGAAGAATGTAAATATATACATGACAAGAGTCCATAGTCCTAAAGAGTTTAATTCTAGTAGAGGACACAAGACATGTACACAAATAACCATAATATTTGTTGTAGTAAGAAAACATGACAAGTACCACAAAGGAGACACAAAGTTTCTATAAGGGTCATGGGAGATTTTGAGAGTAAAGACAGTTTCACTCTTTGTATTTGTTTCTCCAGCACCTAGCATCGTATCTGATGTAAAGGAAGCCATTAATGTTTGTTGATTAATTGCATGGAAAGAACAATTCTCTCAAGGGACTGGTGTGTGGGGAGGTGGGTAACAGGAAAACCTTCATGGAGAGGGTTGGATTTGATTTTAGTTTTAAAGGATGGATAGGGTTTGGACAGACAGACATGGAGGTGGAGAAAGTTTTTCCAAGTAGACAGAACAATGTGACCAGAGGCATGAAAGGGGAAAGGGGTAGGGATTAGAATGCATATTTGGGGAATAATGCTCTGGTCCAATTTGATTGGAACAAAGGGTACATTAAGAGGAATAGTAGAAATTCAGGCCAGATTACTATAATTATGAATATCAGGCTAAAGAAATAATGATTTATTCAGTAGGTAATGGGGGAGCCATTGAAACTTTGGAGCTATCATTAGTCCCATGTTTAATGATGGTAACTCTAGCAGTGGTGTGAAGGTTGAAAGACTAGAAGGGGAGAGTGTGTGTCTCTTTGTACTATCCTAGAGGCTCCTTTCAATGATTCCTCTTTGGTTTTGACAGGGAAGTTACACCTGGTCTGGTGTATCAATACCAAATTCAAGCTGCAGCTGGCACAGAACTGGGAGAAGCCTCTCCTCCTCTGATCCATATCCATGGCAAACCCTACTGTGGGGATGGGCAGGTGACAGAGTGAGTACTCTTTTCAGTAGGAACTTATGAGCAAAGATGATTACATTATGAAGGACTCAGCCCAAAGTTTGGGTTTTGACTTATTGTGTGAAATTGGGGTAGAGTAAGAAATGTCAGCCTTTTTAGTTAATCATAGATTCTCGGAATCCAGAGCTTAAATAGGAATCTTCGATGGGAAACACAGTCCACATCCCTCTAGATTTTGGCAGTTGGTCTGAGTTCCTCACTTTATGGTAACTCCACGTTATTGGAATCAGTGGTTACTGGTCAGTGACTCAAAGAGGCACCTAAGTGGGAGAGAAGGAGATGAATTGTAAGCTTCTACTTGAACATGACCTGAGAACCAACATATTGGCAGGATAGTATATTAGAAAGATCATTGAACTATATTCCAGGGTTGGCTCTGCCACTAACTAGCTGAGTTACCTAATAGCTAGTGAGAAACTCAGGGGAAGAGAGTGTACCATCACATTGCCTTAGAAATAGAAATATTTGTTCTTGTAAACTCCTCGATTCTATGTTATTGTATTTTGTTTTGTTTTGCTTCTCCCATAGTTACCTAATAAAGCTCCTTTTGAAATGTCAAACTTATCTTTGCTAAATTGAAGGAGTAAGGATTTCTTTTTTCCATACTAGACTTTCTTGCAGATCTTGAGAAAATGAGTAATGGGATTATCCCTAGAGGCCAAGGTGTAGTGATGGTTATTATAGGGGCCACATCAGTCCTCAGACGTTCTGGGAGTTGGATTTATCAGAAAGGTGAAAATTCATGATCCAAGACCCCAGGGTGGAATTGTGAATTCTGTTCCTCTCCTATCTGGGATATTTCCTAAAGTCATAGAGATGTCTTCCACCATAAAATGTCCCAGGGGAATTGGATTAACCTCTGGGCTCTATAGTGGTAGATGGCTCGATATTTCCGTTTCACAATTGTAAAACCAAAAGAGTATCGTAAGGACTTAATAGAAGGGTCTTGCAAACATGGTGAAATAATTAAACCCTTGGAAGAGAGTACTACAAAAGCCTTGTGATCAGAGCAGTTCATAAAGTTGTAGAACATCTTGGCAAAGGATTAACAGTGTCTTTGTCAAATTGTGTAGCATTTTCTTCTATACATAACATTATTATTGGCTAGAAAATGCTCAGTACCTCAGAATCATCTACTATTCTGTGCTCCTATCATTATGTAGTGACATGTCAAGAGTCTTGTGGCTCTTGTGGGATGGTGATGCACTTGCACAGACTGAAGAGTCAGGGACTAACACGACTTTCTGGAAAACATCTAATATTCTAGAATGACATTTTCAATGAGCAATGAAAAGTCAGTTACAATTTGCCTTTTGTGGCCAAAAAAAAGTTGCACAAATGGAACAACCCTACAGAAGTTATAGCTGCTTTTTAGTAGTTGGCCCATCATGACTTGAATATTCCATATGATATGTGGGAGGAACATCAAGAATATTGATGTAGTCACCTAATCAGATGGCATTTCAGTGTTACTTAAAAAAAAAAACCAACTCCCCATTGAATTCCAGTTAAATTAAACGAGGTAGAACTTTTTTGAATTCTCTGTGCATTTATTGTCTGCTAATCTTATGATCAGACTGTCACTAGAGCATAGTACCACATTTGGTATCCTCCAAAGCATTATTAAGTTCAATGAAGTATTGGGAAATCTCAGGGGCCAAATAAACAGTGATGCCATAAGTCTCTCCCTACTTCAAGTCATATTCTGTTTGGCTATGAAAGTCATCTTCCTAGAGCACAGTTATCTATTGTATCACCTCCCTCCTCAATCAACTTCATTACCTCCCTATCACCTTCAGATCAAATATAAAGTACTCTGGCATTCAAAGCCCTTTATAAGCACCACCTCCCCTCCACCACACAGCTTTCCAGTCTCCTTTATACCTAACTCCCCACCCCTTCTCATACTTGACCGTTCAATATTATTGACTTTCTTGTAGTTCCTTAAATAAATCACTCCATCTCCTGACTCTGGACATTTGTCTACAATGTCATAATTGTGTAAGTGGCTCTGCTCATTTTATATCAGTTCATACAAGTCTCCCCAAGTTTCTCTAAAACTGTTCCTTTCATCATTCCTTACAGCAGAATACTATCCAATATAATTCATATACCATAGTTCGTTCAGCTCTGTCTCACTTGAGAATCACCTTCTTAGTTCCCAGTTCTTTGCATAGATAGTCTACTTTTGTCAGACCTCATCAGGAGTGTTATTTTCAGTTCTGAGATCATAGTTTTGAAGGATATTGATAAACTGGAGAACATCCAGAGAAGGATAACCAAGATGGAGAAATGCTTTGACCCCATGTCATGTGAGACTCATTTGAAGATATTTAGCCTGGGGAAGAAAAAACTAAGGGGAGAACATGATAGTATCTTCAAGTATTTGAAGGACTGTTACTTGGAGGACTGGTTAGATTCATTCTGTCTGGCCCATGAGCGAACAACCACAAGCACTGGATGGAAATGACAAAGAAGAAAATTTAGCTTTGATGTCAAGACAAAATTCCTAATTTTTAGGACTTGCTCAGAGTCATAGAACTTGGCAGTATGAACAAGCTTGCCACCATGGTCTCCTGATTTTTGCTTAGTTTGTTTAAATACATCATAGATTTTTTAAAGTTTATAGAAGTTTTGTTGATTTTTACAAACTATTTTAACATACAGAGATAATAATTTTAAGTTATGGAACTGGATAAAGCTCCCATAACAGGACAAGTAACATACTTTAACTTGCTTCATCACAAAGACAAAGGGAAACTCACCATTTCTCACTCCTTCTCTCTAGAAGTCTGGGAGAAGAATGTGACGATGGGGATTTGCTTGATGGAGACGGCTGCTCTCGAAAATGTGAGAAGGAAAAAGGCTTCAACTGTGTTGGTGAGTCTGGGACATTGTCCTTGGGGCTGTTTTTAGATGTATTTCCTTATGTCAGTGGAAATGGATCATTTTCCCATTCTTGTTACTATTGCTTAGCCATTTGTTGAGGAGGAGCACAATTGTTCATCCATGTTATTTATGGCAGCATTATTGTATTTGAGTACGACAAAAACTATAATTTGAATAGTTTTCATGTAGTGTTAATTTACTTTATAAACAATAGACACTATGTTGTGTGTTGTACAAAAAATATGCTTGCTATGCTCTCTCAACTGTAAAAGCTTAGATTCTTTGCTCATAGAGATATGAAACCTCAGAAAGTAAATTGAAGGTCATCTACAAAATCTCCTGCACTGGATAGAGCTCTGAGCCTGAAGCAGAAAGATTCATCTACCTGAGTTCAAATCTGGACTCAGATACTTGGTAGCTGTGTGACCCTGGGCAAGTCACTTCCCCCTGTTTGCCTCAGTTCCATCATTTGTAAAATGATCTGAAGAAGAAAATGGCAAACTGCTCCAGTATCTTTGCCAAGAAAACCCCAAATGGGGTCACGAAGAGTTGGATCTGACTAAATCATCACAGCAATAACAGTAGTAAGGCCAGCCTTCTATTTAATGCAGGAATTCCTTCTACAGAATTCCTGACAGGTTCAATTCATTTCTACATTTATTGTGTGACTGCTATGCACCAGGGACTGAGCTAGGCACTGGGAAGAGGCAGACAAAAATGGAAGATTCCCTGTGTTTACAGAGTTTACATCTTATTTGAGGGAAAAGAGTATGTACGTAGATCAGTAAACATAAAATATGCCAAATGAATACAAGTATTTGGCAATGGGAGATACTAACAACTGGATAGATGAGAAAAAAGCCTCATGGAGTAGATGGCACATGATGTCAGTGAAAGTGACTCATTGGAGTCTGGACTCTGTCAAAGAATCTGGGTCAGTCTTGCCACTTTCCGTTTACCTGCATGTCCTTACAGGTCTCTTAATTTCTCTTAATCTCCTCATCTGTCATTTGAGAGGCTTGAATTGGATGTCCTCTAAGGTCCCTTCTGGATCTCCATTTATGATCCTAAAATTCAGTCCCATGAGCTAAGCCTTGACTGGACCTGCAGAGGTAAGGAGGGAGACCATTCCAGGCATGGGAGACAGTCTGTGTGCAAAGGCAAGTAGATGGAATGCCTGGGCAGGGATTAGTAAGTAAATCAGTTTATAATGATAGGTACATCTAGAAAGATAGGCTGGCACCATATTTTTGTATTTTCTCCTAGGTCCGATAGAGATCTACTGAGGGAAGCTTCTTGATCCAGGGAGTGAGACTTATGCTTTAGCAATATCCATTTAGCTGCTCTGTAGAAGATGACTTAGAGAGGACAATGAAGGCAAAGAGACTTTAGGGCATGGCTGCAGTAGTTTGGGTGAAAGGTGATCAGGAACTGACCTAGGGTATAAGTGGAAAGGAGGGGAAAGATCCACAATACAACGCAGATTGTGAATCAGCAAGACTTGTGAAAGGAAAGAGCAATAAAAAATGTGATAGCTAGAAGTGATATAGAACTTTAAGGGTTATACAACAAACAAACAACTTTACAAACATCTTCTTCTATCCCTAACATAGCCCTGGGAGGGAGGTGCTATCATTACTCCCATTTTATAGATGAGAAAGCAGACAGAGGCTAAGTGACTTCCCCAAGGTCATACAGCTAGTAAGTACCTGAGGCAGGATCGACATTTGGATCTTCTTGACTCAGGTATCGAAATCCATCCACTGTGCCACCTGGCTGAGATTAGAAAATTATATAGAATTGAAATGGATTTAGTTCACCACTTCCAAAGACAAAATATTCCATTTTTTAATAGCTCAAATGTGGGAAAGTTCTTGTAACGAATAGATGTGTGCTTCCCTTTGCTCCCACTGCTTTGTCTTTGTTCTCTCCTCTGGAGCCATGCAAAATATGTGTAGTTTGTTTCAAATAAAATTATCATTGTTATTAAAGCTAATAATAACCAACACTTATATGGTGCTTGCTATATATGTACCAGGCATGCAGATTGGTAGTCCTTCAGGTGTTTGAAGACAGCTGTTATGTCTCCACTAAATCTTCTGGCCCGCTAGTTCTTCCCCTCCCTCCTTCCCCATCCCATACACACAGGTCTTCCAGCCATTCTTCAGATGAAATGATTTGAGTCTCCTCACTTTGACCTTGTCTTCAGATGTTGAAGTGCCCCCTACCATTCAGTTCTTGTGAAGAATTTGCTTTGTAAATATTAAAGATAGTTATAAATCTGAATTATTGACGGCTATTATTTGCTAGCTCAGTCCTCTGCTAGAACCAAACCCAACACTCTAGAAGTGAACTGATCAAGTGCGAGGAGAAGGGGAGCATCATTTCCCTGGTTCTGAGCTTTAGACTTCCATTCGTTCAGCCTGGGATCTCTTTAACTTCTAAGGCATCCATATGCCCACTGTTCATCTAAGTGATCATTTTCATTAGGTCTTTTTATATGATTTTTTTACATTTGCTATTTAGCCAAGTTTTGATTTTCGAACCTAAGAGTATAGCTTTACATTTTACTCTTATTACATTTCATTTGGTTAGTGCCCCAAATCTAAGAATTTCTGGAACTAAATAATACTGTTTAAAGCCTTCCAGGGAAGCATATTCTGTAGCTTCTTAAAGTTATTTGTTACAGTAAACAGTAAAGGTCACAGTCAAGTCTAATATGTTAAACAGAAACCAGCACACAGTCCTATTTGCCCTATCTCAACATACCAAGTACAGTGTAAAAGAGCTGGAATGAGCATGAAGCGATCAGATTTATGCCCCAGTGTACTGAAAAGTTCAAGAGGTCTGACAACAGTCATACTCCTTTAGCAGATAACATGAATTGAGCTTAGTACTTTTTAAAAAATTTCTTTTGGTTTGTTTATACCACATCTGTGATTTCATTGATTAAGGCAATCATTGCCAAATAGGGGCTTTAGGTTCCTGAAGGACCATTGCTTCGTCTGAATAGGTACATGATCAACCACTCTGAGGGTGGGCTAATGGATCAGATCCCACCTGCTTTGAGAATCATTTGGAAAGCACATCTCCCACATAGCATCATTCCCTACTTCATTCTCTCCCACTCCTTTGCAAGCTTCCTGTCTTTTCCTTTCTACCCATTTGGACCACTCAGAATGGTTATGACCCTGTTTTCACCTGGGTACCCACACCTTCCACTGCAAAAATGACATTGAGAGGATTCTCCAGCCCCCAATGAATCCCCAGTCTGCCCTCCTGATCATCTTGTGGATGTAGAAAGTGGCACTGAGTGGAGTACAAAAATTGGGGTACAGAGTTAGAGCCCCTTTGCACAGGGCTGCATGGAGCTAATACCTACCTGCTGATAATTAAATTTTCATTGTGAACACTGACACCTCAAAAATGGACAAATCATGTTCAAACAACCAGTGTATATCAGAGATGGGATTTGAACTCAGGTGCTCTGGGTCAGCACTCCTTCCACTTTGCCATACTTCATCTTTTTTGAAGTCTTTATTTTATTTTATTCTGAACTTAAATACTAAGTAAAATGAACACTTCCATACACAAAGTTCAGTAGAGAAAGAGAACTTTACATATACAGGCTCTTATTTTTAGCTTGCTTTTTCTCTTTATGAATAGAATAAATTCAACATATAATTTTCTAAGTTTCTTGCTTGCCTGTTTTCCTTCTGGCTTTCTTCTGGTTTCTTCTTTGTGTGTATAAAAGCATGCTTCTTATCCTCTTTTCTTTTCTTTTTAAAAATAATCTTTCCCAACTCTCCTTCTCAACAACCCACCCCACCCCCCATTAAAGAGGTAAAAAAACAAGAAAAAATAAATCTTTATAATTAATATGCATACTTCATCTTTCAAAAACAAACAAAATATGAAAACAAGCCAGTTGTGTATGTGTGTATGTGTGTGTGTGTCTGTGTGTTTAACACTTTACTCAGCTGAAGAAATATTAATCTATGTCCCCTTAAAAACAACAATGGAAAAATACTGAAAATTAATATAAAATATGGAAGGAGACGGAAAGGTACTTGAGGCAGTGAGGTGTGCTAAATTTGGATTTAGAAAGATCTGGGTTTGAAAAAAAACCGTGTGTCGCTTGGGCAAGAGGCTAATTCTCTCAGAGAGTTTCAGTGTCTCTTGGAGGCAGCTAAATGGTGAAGTGTCTAGAGCTCTGGGCCTGGAGTCAGGAAGATGTGAGTTCAAATCCAGCTTTAAATATTGTTACCTGTGTGACCTTGTGTAAGTCCTTTGTATCGCTGTTTGCCTCAGTTTTCTCTAATATAAAGTGGGGATAATAATAGACTCCCAGAGTTGTGAGAATAAAAGGAGATATTTGTAAAGTGCTTAGCATAGTGCCTGCCACATAGTAGGTGCTATATAAATGCTAGCTATCATTATTATTATTAATTATCCTCTCTGAGTCTTAATTTCCTCTTTTGTAAAATGGGTTGAATTGTTATGAGAATCGAATTAGAGATTGTATGTTATATATTTTGTGTAAATATCAGTACTTATTTCTATTACTTGATTAAATTAGTAGTCTGTGAGGTTCATGAGTTACATCTCCTTGACTCTCAGTTTTTCAGTAGTCTGGTGGAAAAGTTATCACCAGTGAGATAATGACTTTTTAACAGTAGTTAGGCTAAGAGTTTCAAAATAAGTCAGTATTATTTTCTGGTTTTATTTTTTCTTTGAGTTCCAGAAGCAGTTGGATAAGCAGTCCATCTAATGCCTATTTTTTTTTTTTCTGAATGGAATTTCTATTGACAACTCTGGGTGGTTCTCCCAAGTTCTTTGATTCTGTTGATCCCAAGAAAAAGACAACGAGTTTAATTAGGCACCAGGGCTAGGCTAACTTGCACTCTGGGAGTTGGCCAAAGGACATTAGAGTCCAACTTCCGAGTAGACCTTGGTTATAATGAACTTATAACAGCAAACTCGTGTTGGTTTGGTCAGTTGGGATATACCTGCGAATATTTATAGAAAATGCATGCTTGAGTATATACATGGACTCCATATCTGCATCTTTTAGCAAGCTAGTCAAAGAAAACTTAACCACTTGGCTTACTTACATAAAAATAGGCATCCATCACTATGTAAATTGCAAGTATGGTGTCCAGTATGAATCAATGGATTGAAATTAATTTAATTCAATAGAAATTTATTAATTAATTCCAGAACTTCTAATAGTAGCTAACATTTATGTGGCACTTTAAAGTTTGCACAGTGTTTTACAGATATTACCCTGGCAACAACCCTGGAAGGTATGTGGCATTATGCCCATTTTATAGTTGAGAAAGCTGAGGCAGAGGTTAAGTCATAGAACAAGGCAGGATTTGAACTCAGCTTCTTGATTCCTGATCTGACACTTTGTCCACTGAACCATCTAGATGCCTCTGTCGTCTTACCTTTGTAAAGCTAGTCTTGTAAATCTCTTTTAAGTGATGTTTGGTATCACATCAAAGTAGACTCTTCCTATGGTACTGGTTTCCCATTTCCCAAATGTGTGTCCTAGAAAATACTCAAACCTTCTCTGCTTCCAATACCAAATATCTTGACAGGGGAGCCAAGCCTGTGCTACATCTATGAGGGAGATGGGATATGTGAGCCTTTTGAGAAGATGAACAGCATCCTAGACTGTGGCCTCTATACTCCCAAAGGATATTTGGATCAATGGGCCACTCAGGCTTATACATCTCATCAGGACAATAAGATGTGCCCTGTTTCCTTGGTGACTGGGGAACCTCTTTCCAAGGTAAGTCAAGTGCTATGACAGGGGTGGTGTGCAAGTAAATTAGTTGAAGTCTCTCTTTGGTGCCTTTATATCCATCTCCCTTCTCCTGGCTACCTTTATTCCACTTATCCCTGTGTACACCTATTCTGCATCAGCTTCTCTAATGACCTGTCATAATCCCTGAAAAAGTCTTAATTGATAAGATACAGTCCTTCCCTTAGGTAATTTGTATCTTAAATATAACTCTTGAAAATCAATAAATCATAAGGCCCCCGGGAATGATTCTCTAATAGTGAGATCTGGAGTATTCCAACACATAGTGTGGGTAAAGATTTGGTAACAGAAGGTAACAGAATTTGGGGCCTTTCAGATCATCACACCCCTTCTTTGTAAGGTCTGTTTGTGATTTGTCTGTCCTGCCTAAGAAAAAGAGGAAGATTTACTTCTGATGCCTAGGCCAGGACATGCATTAGAAGAATCAATTGTCAAAGTAGCTGTTATATTTGAATTGGGCTCTATTCTAAGGAAAGTTTGAAATCACTACTCTCCCAGTTGCTAAGACAAACTACTGGGGCAAAGGATTTAAAAAAGAATTGCTAGGGCAGTCCTGGATTGACTTTATCATACACTTTAGCCCTTTCAGAGCTCAGAGCATTTAATGGATTTGAAGGGCTAGTGCAAAGAAGAGGAATTAGATTTGTCATGCTTGATCTTGGAGGCCAGAACCAGAAGCAAGAGTAGATGTTTCAAAGGGACAGATTTAGCCTCCATGTTTCCTAATAATTAGAGTCATCTGGAAATGGAGTGCCTCGAGGTAGGAAGCTCTTTTTCACTAGAGGTCTTTAAGCAGATGCTGTTTGACAACTTGTTGGATATTGTGTGTGTGAGTGTGTGTGATTCTTGTCCAAACCAGTTGGACTAGATGGCCTCTGATGCCCCAACTACGAGATTCTGTGGTTATAATGCTGCCTGGAAAAGACTGGGAGTGAATCCTTTCTCTTGCCTCTCTACTGTACTACTCTTTCTCCAGGAAACATTTATTATAAAAGGATAGATTCAGTTTTAGCCATGTAGAGCTCATGTTTATCCTTTGGGGAGGAATGGAAACCAATTATAATAATAGCAATAGTAGTATTAGCCAGTATTTACATAGTACTTTCCTAATATTATTTCCTTTTCTCCTCATGACAACTCTGGGAGATAGGTGGTTTTATTCTCCCCATCTCCCATTTTACAGATGAGGAAATTGAAGCAGGGAGAAATAAAATGACTTGCCTAGGGTCACGCAGCTAGTAAGTGTCCGAGGCTAGATTTGAACTCAGATCTTCCTGACGCCAGTTCCAGTGCTGTATCCCCTAATTGCCTTGGTTTATGTGTATGTATGTCTAGGGGGATATGTTCACTATGAAACTTCTTGTATATAGAGAACACTAAAGAAAATACTCATAATAATAGTAGCTGACACTTCTAAAGTGCTTTATACAGTTTGCAGAGTATTCTCGATATAAATGAGCCTCCTAACAAGTCTCGGAGAAATGCGCCTGAGCTATTATCATCATGCCCATTGCAGTCTGGCTTAGTGGATAAATGGTGATGTTCTGCCCCAAGTAGGATTTGGAAATGGAAGAAAGATTAAACATCCCACTGAAGGCAAGCTGTCACTGGTGGGTGACCCCTGCCGAAGGGACCACACCAGCAGTGGCCCACCCCGCTATCCATCCAGAAGGGCAGAAATTGGGCAGAGTATTACTTTCAATCCTTTTTGACACATTTTATGGAAAGACAAATAAAACAAAACCAAAGCAAATGAAAAACACTGACAGGGTGGAATATATTTCCAGGCAAAGGACAACAAGGATGGTGACAGAACTCAAAGCCATAGTATACAGAGGTCAGCTGAAGAAAGTAGAAACAGCTAACCCAAAGAGCAGGGCAGCTAGGTGGCACAGTGTTATAGAATGCCAAGACTGGAGTCATGAAGAGTCATCTTCTTGAGTTCAAATACAATCTCAGACACATACTAGGTATGTGACTCTGGGAAGGTTACTTGATCCTCTTTGCCTCAGTTTCCTCAACTGCAAAATGAGCTGGAAAAGGAAATGGCAAGCTACTCTAGTATCTTTGTCAAGAAAACCTCAAATGGGGTCACAGAGAGTTAGACATGGCTGGAAAGCAACTGAACTGAACCCAAAGAGCAAAAGATGGGATCAGGAGGGGAGACAGAAATGGATATAAGTCTTTAGCACTTGAAGGGTTGCCTTGGGGAAGGTAGATCAGACTTATTCTCTACCTGATCCTGGGGGACAGAACTAGGGAACAGTGGATGAAAGTAGCAGAGATGAAGATTCCATAGCAAATTATTGACCCTTGAGTCAACCCTAAGTGGGGATGAGCAGTTTCAGAAGGAAAAGTAACTTTCTGTCCTGGTTCTTTGTCCTAGGAGACCGTCAAGAGGAGGCTGGAAAGCAATTTTTTGAGACAGTTGTAGGAACTGGACTAGATGCCTTCTGAGATCCCTTCTGTAGCTGGCTGGGACACTGATTTTTTAAGCTAATAGGCTCAATATCTCTTTGGTTTCAAACTGACAGCCTGAAGGATTTGGAAGCTACTGAACATTCTATTTTATTGTGTTTCATTTGTTTGTATTCCTTTGTTCTGTGGTTCACATAGTTTACTTCAAGTTGAAAATCTTTTCTTTCCTTTTTTCTTTTTCAGGTTTGCAAATCCCACCATCCCAAGTCACCAGAGGACTGTCCTCTTGGCGGTTGGTTTCCCTGTATTGCTAGTGAAGGACAGAGAAAACAACCTGAGCTAGATGTAGAGAGGAATGAAAAGATCTGGCTCAAGGTCAGTGACCTGCATATCTGTCTTCTGTTTAAGCCGTTGATATGTACACATACATATGCTTGTCTATTTTTCTCTGGAATGGTCTAGAGCAAGGGATTTCCTTTCTTTTTCTTGATCTCTATATTTGGGTTCTAAACTCATCCCTGTCTCTCTTGATTTAATTTGATTGGTGATCTGGAATTCCTTTCATGTAAGGCACTTGAACTCAGCAGGCCTAAAACCTTTGTTCTCTGTGTTATCAATTATCCGAGTAGCAAATCCAGTAGACCTAGGCATCTTTATCCATAAATCAGAAAAAAAAAGTTTAGAATCAGTAAAACACCAGAATTTTCCATCTGGTGGTTCCAGAAATCTGGTCACAAAGAATAAGTCATTTCAATTGCCAAATTTCTAATGGGATGCAGAAACACTGGTTAATGCAAATGAATGTGAGGTGTTCTATCTAAGGGGAATGGTCACTATGAAACTTTTTGTTGATAGAAGCATTTCAAAACATACCCATAATAATACCTAATACTTAGGAGGAAATCATGCAAGACAAAACTCAAAATGTAGATAATTGAGATCTCTGCAGAATTTCAATGAAATGTTCTCCCAAGTGTTTTTAAATATGGTTCAATGGAACAAAATGAGTTTGGGTAGTTTTAGAATAGTAATGTTCCTTCTTAGAATGAGATACCTGTTTAATCTAAGAACAGTTGATCTTGTAAATCTCCTTAATTGGTACCTGCTAGGGTAGAGTCAGTATTTTAGGCACATACAAGAATAAATAAGATGTGACCCCTGTCCTCAAAGAGCTTACCGTCTGTGAAGAGAGATGTGACATATAGACAAGTGACTATTGCATAAAATAGAATACTTTATGTGCTTAGAAGGATATGAGCAAAGTATTTTTGAAAGCCCATCTGATTAGAGGGACTTTGGTTTCATGAATGACGACTCATTCCTTCCAGACTCAGCTCGGTGCAGGCCTTTCCCCCCTCTCCCACTTCAGCAGTTGATCATGACTTTCCCTCTTAAATCACCTTCTCCTTTGTGGACACCTTGGTGTTTACCTTATGAGCTTCTTGAGGTCAGGGACTGTCTTTGCCTTTCTTTGTGTCCCTAGTAGGGACCCTCTGTGGGACTGTGATAGAGAATTCCAAAGAAGTCCAAAAGCAGTGTGGCTAATGGAAAATGGGGAGAAAAATGATGCTGAGCCCCCTCTTTGAACAGAGGTCCTGAAGATCTAGGCCTGCCAATCAAAGGGTCTAAATCAGAAGGGCAGCGCGTACTAATGAGATATTTGTGCCAGGCAGATTCAGTCTTGCAGCGTAATGAGATTCCTAAGTGATGAATTTCCTGGGGAAGAAAGGCATGTTTATTTTATATATAGGGAAGCTCATGCTGAGAGAGGTTAAGTGACTTACCCAGGGTCATATAGCTAATAAATATCTGAACCAAGTGCCAAACTTAGGTCTTGCTAAGTCCAGCATGCTATCCCTTGCACCACCTAGCTGCTTTCCTGTTTTTCACTTCGTGAGTCTTCTTGTCTCAGACCTTCACCATCTCGTCATATGCCTTGGTTTCCTGCCCCCTCACGCTCTCTGTCACTCTCTTTAGATGTATTCCAACTTGTTAATGACTTGTTGTTGTTGTTGCTCAGTCTTGTCCAACTCTGTGACCCCACTGGGGTTTTCCTGGCAAAGACACTGGAGTGGTTTGCCATTTCCTTCTCCAGCTCATTTTACAGATGAGAAACTGAGGCAAACAGGTTTAAGTGACTTGCTCAGTGTCACACAGCTAGTGACCGTCTGAGGCCAGATCTGAACTGAGGAAGGTGAGTCTTCAGGACTCTAGGCCTTGTGGTTTATCCACTGGGCCACGCTTGCATAAATACTGCGAATGAATATTGAGGCAGTAGATGACAGAGTTAAAGGATATCCGGCTCTTAACACGTTAATATTCTGGGTGAGGTAGACACAAAGGAAGTTCCTAGAGAAGCAGACAATGAATGCTTGTTGATTGGAGTACCAAGCACCATATCAGCGCATTCAAAATATCATGGTCATGTTTATTTTCGTGGCAGCTCTAAAAGAATCTCAAATTCAGAATGGTTTCCCTCAGACTGGAATAGACAGCAATCCTAACAGAAACAACCACCCACATGTGGTATTTTAAATATCACACGCCGCCACATCAGTGATGCATTATGGACAGATGAGTGCTTGGAAATTTGTACTGCACAAAGTCCCAAACTAATTACAGTCTCCTAAATAATGTTTCTTCCCATTCTTATAGATAGCCAAGTGCTCTGCATGGACTTCCAGCACATAGTTCAGTGAAGCTTTAGTTCATTGTTCTTTGAAAGATGGAAATCTCAGATGCCCAAAGTATCTAAGAATGCTTCCTTTCCTTTATTCATGATAGCATTGACTCTATCCCTCAAAAATATTTGGATAATTATTCCTTGACTTATTGTAAAAGATAGATAACTGTTGGTCTTTTCCAAGTGTTTTTCTATACCATCTAACCTTTGGAGTGGGTCAGAGATCAGGTATCTGTTATGAGTTGAAAAGCAAGGTCGATTAGTATAGGGAAAACTGCACAGGAAATTTGGGTTCTGGTCTTGGCTTTGCTGGAAATAGTGTGACCTTGGTCAAAGTACTTAACGTCTTAGAAACTCAGTTTCCCTATCTGTAAATAAATAAGGAGTACTAGTTAATTTCAAAGATTTCTTCCAGCCCTAAAATTCTGTAATTGAATGAAAAAGTCATTTATCAAGTGCTTAAACTACTGAAGATACAAATACAAAAATAAATATAGTCCTTGCCCTTGAGAATCTTACATTCTGATGAGTGGAAGACACATAGTGTAGTAGTGTCACCACTATGACCAGTATGGTGTCACACCATAGTAGTAGTCAGGGAAGGTACTTTGATCCAGAAAGAAAAAGGGACAGTGAGTAGGACCATAGGGAAATAGGTTGACATACCCTATCCAGCAACTGTGGCAGAGTTGCTTTGATTTGGATTTTGAAGACTGGGTAAGTTAATGAGATGGCCAGGGAGGAGGGAGTGAGATGAAACATGGCCAGAGTTTTCTTGAAAGCATTCAGGGAAGATCAATGACCAGTTCTAGAGGTCCTTTGTCAGAAGTGGGCAGGATCTTGAAATGTTCAAAAGTTAGCACAGAATAGTGAGGGAGAGACAGCACTGCACCAGTGCTAACTCTGAGAATCCTATGCCAATAGAGATGTTAATGAACCACTACATACTCAGGAAAAAAAAATAAGGAGAAGATAATGATGGTGAGATGAAACTTGGAAATAACAATTTTCAGTGGCATAGGGAGGAGAGCTTGACTAAGCACAGAAGAGATGAAGGGCTTTTTGGAAGGAGCAAGACAATGTGGTCATTGCAATCTGGGAAGATTCTGGGCCCTATTTCTTTCACAACCTCAGTAGGGCTCGCTTGATTCAAGAGTGTAGGGAACCAAGAGGGTGTCAGATGAATTTTGCTTTTCCCTGAGGAAAGTAAATTCTAGGTGCTGTTTGTCTCTCCCATTAGGGACAAGGGAAGCTAACAGCATCAAAGCCAGGGGTAGTCCATTTACTCAGGGCAATGGCAGTTCCAAAGGAATGTACCTAGACTGGTATCTGGTGCTTTTAACCTAGTGTTAGGGTCTCTTTCTTGAGACTAAAGGTACTTTATAGAAGAAATGCATCTGTCAGTGCTTGAAAACTTTAGGCCCTGTCACTGGGTACATTTAAGGGAAGGGCTTGTAACTCAATGGAAACTTGGAGCAGTAATGGAAGGGTCAAGGGTAGAGTCCTCTCAAACTGGGGCAGCAGTTGATACCTGCAAAACTATGGCAGCTCATTTCCCATCTCCCCACACACATTGAAGTTGAGAGTGGCCCCTCCAAATCAGACAGGAAAGAGCAAAGGAAGGAAAGGGTGGGATCAAACCATAGTCATTGCCAGGGGACCTCAGCCGTGATTTTCAGGCCATGGCAGAAGGAAGGATTTTGTGTTGGTTTTGTGAAAGGCTGCTCCTTGACTTTGGCAGATGGCTGCAACCAGCTCTGGTAGGTACCCCAGGATTTGTGTTTACTCTGTGCTTCAGAGGAGCTCCAAGCTTAGGGCAACTCAGGCATTTTACAGGGAAGGGAAGAGTACTGTTCCAACAAGTCTGATGGTTTTTTCTTCCTCTGAAGTTACAGATAGGGAGGGGTCAATCAGTTTAGAAACCTAAAGTTACTAGGTTGGAAGATTCTACACATTCAAGACTCCAGATACAAAGGATTCCAGAAAAAGGGCAGGACAAGAGGCCTGGGGTACCAGGTGGGAAAAGTGTCTATGGTTAGGACATAGACAATTTGCTGACCAGAACAAAACTAGACTTCCCCATTGCTCAAAACATTTTTTCAGACTAGGCCTATCCTCTCAAAGATAAAAGGAGGATATGTCTGATATAGAGACCTTTACCCCTGACAGATTTAAGAAAAGTCATCCTAGATTATGCCAGAGTTCTACCTAGCCTTTCTGTCCCTGAAAGTGGCACCAAGGGATTTTTCAATGTGGCTCAGTTGATAGTATTGAACTTGGGGCTCGAAAGACCCAAATTCCAGTCCTGCCTCATACACATACCATGAGCAAATGATTTAAACCTTCCTCATCCTCAGTTTTCTTATTTGCAAAATGGGAATAATATTATCACTTATCTCACAAGGATGTATGTAAAATACTTTACAAACTTGTAAATGCTGGCTATTTGTTATTGTTGATAATTGATAATTATTGTTATAATTAACTTCAGACCTCCCCCACCTCCCCTACTTCTGTATCAGAAATGTAATCCATTCCCTTCTTGGACCTACTGATATATCAGCCTATACCACTTTATAATCTTTGATTTGGAAGGAATTCTAAAGGTTCTCTGATTTAGGCCCCTATATAGATGTCACCAGAATGGAGAACAATATCTCAGTGATGGATAACCCATGGTTTGTGCTATGGTAATAGCCTGTATCTCTGATTGCTTGTCTGCTCCCTTATTTCCCTTGACTGCTTCCTGATCTTTCTATAGGAATGGTAAGTATCAGATCTTTTGGAAGCTCTCACCTCTGCCTTATATCTGAGTTCCCTGAGAGCACTTGATGCTTAAACATCAGTGACCAGCTTAGAATTATGGAAGGCAGGGCCTTTAACATTAAGGCCCTGTGAAACTTTGTAGTCTCTCTTCATGTGATCTTCTAGTTCACTTGTGGCATATAGGGTAGAGCTCAAAGTAAATGAGATTGCCTTTGGAAAATTTGGGCCAGCATGTTCTGGGTTTATTTTTACTCACTGGCCTCTGTGACCCATGTTCTTAGCTTGTAAGTTCAGAGGTGCTGTTTGCAGAAAACAGTTATAAGGCCATCCTGTGGTCTCAGTCCTGTACCTCTTTCTGCCCCCAGTTTGTATCTAGCTTTTCATATTTTTTATGACCCTCCCAACAATTTTTTTCAACTGTATTGCACAAGGATTTTATCATCAAAACTCACCTCCCTTATGGATTGTATCCCCAACAGGACAGAGTACAATGTGTTTTCTCGACTGCAGAACCAAAACTGACTCATAGATTTATCCAAAAGGTATTTTTACAGCATTTATTTTTCTGACCATACCCCCACTTTTATTTAGTATTATATCTATTATATTTTTAGAAGGGCCTTATTTTTCTCAGATTGTTCTTTAATTTCAGTAAAGATATTTTATTCTTTTAATTTTCCTTCTTTCAGACATGTTAAATCTCACACCCAACAAACAGCAATCATTGTGATCTTCCATCTTTCTTTTAAACATTGAATCTTGACTCCTTTTCTGTTCCTTCTCACTTCCATTATTTCCTTCTCACACACACTCTCTCTCTTATTCTCTCCTTCTCCCCTTTCCCTGTCTCTCCCTCTCCCATTTTCCTTCTTTTTCTGCCTGTTTCCCTCTTTCTTTTCTCCTTCCCCTTCTCCCTCTTTTTTCCATCTTTTTCTTTCTCCCTCTCCCTCTTGTGTCTCCCACTTTCCATTTCTCCAACCTTTTACCCTCTCTTTTTCCCTCCCCATCTCTCTCTCTCTCCCTCTATTCCTTTCCTTCTCTTTCTGCCTCTTTGTTTCCCTCTTCCTCTCCTCCTTCCCCTCTCCCCTTCTTCTATCCATCTTTTTCTTTTTCCCTTTCCCTCTTCTCTCATTTTTTCCCTTTCTCCTTCACCCATCTTTGTCTCTCTCCCTCTCCCCTTATTCCCCTCTTTCTTCCTCTCCCTCACTCTTTCTCTTTCTTTCACTTTCTCTTTCTCACTTTTCTTCTTTTCTGCCTTTTTCTCTTCACATCTTCTTCCCCCTTCTTTTCTTTTCCCTTACATAGAATCATTGGTTCTCAAAGTTAAAAGAAACTTTAGACGTCACTTATTTCAACCCATACTTTATCAGAAATACTCTCTGCTACATCTCCATCAAGTACTTATCTACCCTATCCTACAGGAATTCCAGTTATATGGGAATCACTGCTTCCCAAAACAGCTCATTTCACTTTTGGACAGCTCAAATTTGCTAAAAAGTTTTTCCTTGTATTGAGCCCTTGTATTGTTCCCTGTAAAAATATACATTGTTTTCCATGTTCTTCCCACTGAATCAAAGAAAGAATGAAATACATTAAGGGCTTACTATGTGCCAAACATTGTGCTAAGTACTGGGGATTTATGTATATGCATTATTTAAAAATAAAGAGTAAGATAGTACCTTACCCGCAAAGAGATTCCATTCTAATGGAGGAGATAACTACCCAGGGTAATGGTGGCTGAGGACCAGAGTTAGGATCTGGTAAATCATTAAGATGATAAGTGTTATAATAAAGCAGTCCATTAGCACATGAAGAACCCCACCCCACCCCAGCCCCCACTTCAATAAACTCTAGTGACCTCTTATTACCTCCAGGACCAAATGCAAAATGTTCTGGTTGGCCTTCAAAGCCTTTCATAACTCAGCTAGCTCCTACGTTTCCAGTCTTCTTATTTATACCTTACTCCCTACCACATATTCTTCCTTCCAGTAAAAATGACCTCCTGGCTATTTCACGAACAAGATACCTGTGTCTTGCCTCCATGTATTTGTTCCATGCCTTGAACACTCTAGTTCTGTGTGCTAACTTCCCTGGCTTCCTTTAAGGTCCTACTAAAATCTTATCTTTTAGCAGAAACATTTCCCAATCCCTAGTTAGGGAAGTACCTTCCCTCTGTTAACTATTTCCTATTTGTCCTAAATATAGACTGTTTATATATATTTTCTGCATTCTTGTCTCCCCTGTTAGATTGTAAGTTCTTTGAGAGCATGGACTCTCTTTTGTCTTTTCTTGTGCATAGTTCGTGGCACATAGTTGGTGCTCAATGATTTTTTTTTTATTGATTGATCACAGTTTTCAGGGCAAGAAGTGGACATATACCTGGAGTGATAGGAGAGTACACAAGCAGAAAGTACCCTCAGGCAAAGCTGAGGATGCATGGTCCCAGGGGAAACAGAGCCATGGATGGCCCAGATCTCCATCTCTGGTGGTATGGTTTGGAGGGTAGAATGCTAAAAGCTGTAAGATAAATGGCGCAGAAAATAGAATCAAATCAAAGTCTAATTCCTTCATATACTCGATGACAGCTCTCATGCATAAAGTAAGCCTTTCCATTTCCAGTCTAAACATCCCCAGTTTCTTAAGCTGATTCCCAAATGACTTGGATCCTCTTACCACCCTGGTCACCATCCTCTGGACACTCTCTAGTTTACCAATCTGCTTCATAAAATGTGGTTCTTAGGGCTACTAAAATATGCTACATGTTCACTGGCTAGGACAAAATTGAATGGATGCAACCTTCCTCATTCTCAATGTTTTCCCGTTGAGGTCAAAGATAGCATTGACATTTTTGACTGTCATGTCACTCTACTGACTCATTGAGGTTTCAGTACATTAAAACCCATATGTGGTTTTTTTTCCCATGTGTATTGCTGCCTAGCCATGCCTCCCTGAACCTGTACTTGTTGCAGATGATTTTTTGATCCCATCTGTAAGACTTTACATTGATCCCCATTGAACTTCATCTTATTAAATTCATTTCTGACATTTAGCATTTTTTTCTGAATCTTGATTTTGTCATCCAATATGAAATCTGTTTCACATTCCACACAATACGATGCTTCATCCATATCATTGCCAAAATGTTTAATACCACGGACAAAGCCTTGTGACACCCTGGTAGACACACCCACCTAGGTTGACAATGTTCCATTAATTATCACTCTTTTTGTCTGGTTGTTACACCAGTTAAAAATCCATCTACATGTAGAATTGTAATGGGAGTCTAGTACATTCACAGATCTCATCAGCTTGCTCAACTGACATGACCTTTTGATATGGAAGATGCCTAGGAGCTTGCTTCTGGGAATTGACATATAAGGAAAATATATGCCTTAGAAAGAGAGACTGTGAAGCCCCTTATTATGCAAAGGAGACACCAAATGAAGCAAGCTGAAACTGACAAGCCTTTTTGAATGCCTCCAAAGCCAATAAAGAGCCACCTGGTTAGTCATCAGAAGTAGTTACAAAATAGCCATGCATGTTCCCCAGTCTCTTCAAAACAAAAGAGATGTTATCACACATCTCCTGGAAGCAAGTTCAAGAACATTACTGCTCTTCTTCGCAGTCTGATGTTCATTATTCTTTGTACGGAAAATAGACAAAATCAGATTTGAATAGTTTTGACTTTTTTTTATCTTATCACCATCCTAATCTCCTTTAGCGGTGATATTATCTTTTCTTTGATTCTCTCCATACTCCCAATATAGCTATTAAAAACACCTCAAAAACCTCTTTTTTGTTGTCTTTAGCATTCTCTGAAAGAGTCAGCTTGTTCTAGAGTTTGACATTTCTGATATTTTTTAAAGTCTACACCGCATTTAAAAAAGATATTCATCTTCAGTTTCTTGCTCTTCAATTCTATCATCTATACACATTTTTGAGGAATTATTTTTGTTTTTACTTTTAGTTGGTCAGTGAGTTCCCTGGGCAACCCCATCAGTCTGTTTAGGTTGTTTCCATTTTTGTTCCTCCTCAGCACTGTTTATATTTCTCTGTGTAGAACTTTGCCTTCTCTTGTGACCTTGTTTCTGCACTCTATCATGATTAGCTTGGAACAGCAGAACTAGAACTGAATTTGGAGTCCCAAGATATAAGTTTAAATTACTCTTGGGTCTGCACTTTTCACTGGTGTCATTTTAGACAAGTCACATCTCCTCCCTAGACCTCAGTTTCTGTATCTGCAAAATGAAGAATTCCTACTGCCTGAGCTCTAAAGCCCTTCCAACTCTAAAAAACATCAGGGTCCCCGTATTACCCCCTTCTCCTAAATTTAACTCATAACAATATCTGATGCTATATGGAGATTCTAAGATCTCAACATTCATTCATTTACTTCTTTTCTAATACATAAAAGCCTACCATTTTCTTTGCACAGATTTGAAAAGATTGAAATTCCACTCTTTCCTAGGGTTTACAAAATTGTTTCATTTTCGTTGGAATGTGTTACCTATTTCCTTACTCCATAGATGTTTTATTCTCAGACTCTTCATTATCAGCCCTGACTGTCCACCATTTTACTACATTACCCTTACAGAATTATTTACAGGCAGGTAACAGGTAAATTCAACTAAAAAGAAATATGTTCAATTTTAGCTTTAATGAAAAGAATATAATATTGTAGCTAGATGGAACTTTAGAGGTCATCTAGACCAGTCCCTTACTGTTGCAAGTACATATTAACCTTCTCTGATTAGTAGAAATCCAGTCTTCCTTTGATAAGGAACTCACTACTCTTCAAGAGAAACTTTTCCAGTTTTGAAGAGCTCTCATTCTTATGAATTCCCTCCTTAAATTAAACCAGAATCTCTTTAAAATTTTCACTCATTTATCCTATATCTGTCTTTGGATGCCAGATAAGACAATTTGAATTCTCCTTCTATGTGGTAACCTAAATATTTAAAGACTAGTGTTATACCCCAACCAATGTCTCCTCTTTAATAGGCTTGAAGTTTCTTTAGTAGATCATCTGACGCAGTTTTGAACCTCCTCACCATCATGATTAATTATCCTCTTCTGAATGTATTCTGACTTTTTGAGACCCCTTCTAAAATATGTTGCCCAGAAGTGTATACAGTACTCCCAGCATGATTGGTTAATTATTAACTTAATCAGGTATGCCCCTAGTCATGATTTATTTAATTGTTTAGTCATCCAGGCTCCAACTTTTCATTTTGTACGTAGGGAAACTCAGGAAAACTTTGTTAAATATCTTGCCACATTCTATGTTTCTGACATTTCCCAAAACTAACAGTCTATTATTCAAATCTGTACACATTAGGAATATAGTGAAACTGACCTTATTTGTATTTAATGGATTCATTCTGGCTCCTGTTAATCACTATGCTCTTATCTGGATAATTACAAGGCATCATTTTAGTAATTCATTTAGAATTTAATCAGTCTTACTTATCTATAGTTTTTCAAATAAACTTTATTAACCATTTTGAAAATTGATGCTTTGGTCTGTATGGCAACCTTTCCTTTTAGCAGGTCTGTCTTTCCTATCAACACATCCTTTTTTTCCTGTGTCTTGCCCCCTCTGTCATCTGGAATCTTTATTGGATGGACTTAGGAACAGCCTGGCAATGCCCCTCATGGTCACCGTTGCTCTTTAAAGAGAAAAGAAAAAGTCAGCCAGGCAAGTTGTTGTTGACTTTTCCTTCTCAAAGAGGCTCAGTGATATCACGAGGGTGATGTCTTGATTTGCTCATGAATTGGATTTAAGTGAGGCCAAACTATACAATATCATCAACCTCAGTCTCTCCTCTGGAGTCATTGGAGCCCCCTAGTTACCCTCACTGTCTCATGTACCTTTGAAGAGAAAAAAGTTGTTAGTAAGACAAGTTAAGAATGTATCAGACACTGAGAATTTGAGCAGTTATATCTTCAAGTTTCCCATCATTATGGCAGCATTCTTCAGTACTAACAAACCAAACCCCTTTGCTTTGTTCACTATTTTACCCCCTGTATTATTATTTTCTTCTTCTTTCAGAACCCTTCTAAAGAAATCCTTTTGAAAGAACATGTGAAAACAAGCATCATCCAAACGAGCACAAGTTTGAGGGCAGTAGGTCTATGAACAGAACCTTCCTGGTTTAAGAAAGATCTGTAAAACTGCTCGGGCAGTTTTCTCAAAATGAAATTTACTAAATTGTCAAGTAGAGGAATCCTTCAATGGAAGCAGCAAGGTCTTTTCAAGTACGAAGGCTGAGAAGCTTCTCATCACTCCTCCCCAGTTAGATGGGGCCATGAATAGAATCAGGAAGCCCTAAGTTCAAATCCTGCCTCAGATGCTTTCTAGTTGTGTGACCTTGGGCAAATCACTTAACTTGGTTTCCTTCACTGTAAGATGGAGATAACAGCATCCACCGTATAGGGTTGTTGTAAGGATTAAATGAGATAATATTTGTAAAGCAATAATATTTGTAAAGCACTGTGTTTATCATAGTGTCTGGCACATAGTAGGAGTTATATAAATGTTTATTAACCCCTCCTTTCCCCAGAAAATAGACTAAATATTCATGCTATCATATTATATCTAACTACTTTGATTCAATCCCTTGAATAAAATAAAAATGGAAGTAAAGTCATTTAATAACTAAAATGCTTTATAAAAGAAGTGGAGGGCTTGAGAATATATTGTTCCAAAAGGCAAAGGAGGTAGGATTACAAACATAAATAATCTAACTTGCAAAACTGAGTCTAATTCTGTGTGTGTGTGGGGAATGAATATTTAATGAAATAGAGGTATAGGTATTCCTAATGAAAAGACTAGATCTGAAAAGAAAATCTGACACAAGACTCAAATGAAATGGAATCATGGCCAGGTAACTTTGCTAAACAGATTTGTTCATAGAAATGAAACTCCTATTAAATTCATGATATTTAATAGATAAATGGAAGTTATTAATAGTAATCATTCCAGTAATCAGACAAATAATAATGTTGAAACCTGTCAATTCAGTTCTGTTTAACAATTATTTTTAAGATAGCCACAGCAAACAAAGCACTATTTGTAATACAGATAACAATGGAATAGCATCTGTCATCAAGAAGCTTGCATTAATTATAAAACCTTCGCTTTTGAAAGAACTTTAGAGCCTATCCAGGCCAACATCATATCCATGAATAGAAATCCCTTTTGTGGTATCGCTGATATATTATAGATGGCCAGCCTTGGAGTCAGGAGGATGTAGCTTCAAATCCTCCCATTCATACCAGAAAGCTGTGTGAACTTGCGTACAAGGTTACTTCATATTGGGCTTTCCATATTAGCTGGGATTCTACATTCTTTTTTCATTTTTATGGAAACATGATATTGCCCAACGTTACTTAGTGATTCATTGAACATATATGGAGAGACAGATATTTCAGTGGTTAGGTTTGGAAAAGAAGACACAATTTATATCAGTAGTGGGAACAGAAGAAGTATAAACCTAAGATTTTTAATTACCATAAATTTCATTTTGCCTTTAGATCTGGAAATAGTATTTGCTATTAAATTATTATTCCTAAAAAATTATTTTCCCTTGAAAGAGGAGAAAAAGAACTTTTTCAAAGACTGAAAGATCACTGTAAGTAATTGAGGCTACTTAATTCTTAAGGTTAAGCTAAAATAAAGCACATACTTTAGTTGGAATTACTTAACCTGACACCAAAATCCTTTGAGTTCCTGTGGGATCTATGATTTATAATTACAATAGATCGTTATAAAAATTTCCATTCTGTACATGAACAATCACACATATGTGTCTTAGGAATTTTTTTTCCTAGAAAATTAAACCTGAGATTAGCATTTAAAGCTACTCATAATCTGACTCCCACAAACCTTTCCAATCTTATTTCATATTATGCACCTTAATGCATTCTCTAGGCCAGTAAAACTGGATGTCTCCCTAGATATGGCATCTCACCTCTGAACTCTCCACCTTTGTCTCTCCTCATTGTCCTACTTGTCTCCACCTCTTTAGAACTCTTCCTTTCTTTTGTGGTCTGGCAGTCTCCTATAAAAGACTTTTCTTGATCCCTATATTCCTTAGTATCTCTTTGTCTGTCTCCATCTCTCTGTCTCTCTCTATATCTCTCTGTCTCTCTCTTGAAATTAGGTTGCATTTATAATCTGTATATATTGCGCATCTACTTCTTTTTACACATACTTTATCCCCTGCCGGTAAAATGTAAGCTTTTTGAGGGCAGGGGCTGTTTTGTTTTAGTCTTTTTATTACCACTTCCAAGAAAAAGACCTTGCATATAATAGGCTCCTAATAAATACTTGTTGAATTTGCTTGAACTCCTCTAGCATGTTGTAATTTCTAAATGTTTCTAAAAAGAAGGCATTATATGCAAAATACTATATTTTAGATAATTTCTGATTATATTCTGCAGTTTGATACTAGGCATAAAGAGATGAAATAAAATGAAGTCCTTGCCTTTTAGGTATATATATTCTAAAAAGGAAGATAAAACATATACTTAATCAAGGAAGGCTTCATGAGGGACAGGGACCCTTATTTGGTTCTTATTGGATGAGTGGGATTTCAACAATTTCAAATAGCGAGTGTGGATTTCAGTAGAAGAGTCAATTCCAGTGAGAGAGGATGAGTGAGCAAAGATATGGAGATCAGAGAGGGTGGAATAATAATGACATATAGTCTAATTTGGCCAGAAGTGGAAGATGTGGAATAGGTTGGAAAAAGATAGGTTGAAGCCAGATGGCAGAAGAACCCTCATTGTAGGAAAAGAGGCCAATGATTTATTGAGTAGGCAATGAGAGCCACTGAAGAGGTGTAATGTGACTGGAGCAATGAATTAGGAAGGTGACAGCCAAGGCATTTGGGAAGTATAGATTGGAGAAAGTGTAGGTAAGAACAATCAATGAGGAGGCTTGTGCTCATCCTTCATTGCCAAAGAAGACCTTGCAGGTCACCAGCCTCACTTCTTCTCCAAAGCCATCTGAGTCCAGTGACCAGATATTCATTAAGATGACTGGAGATGATCCAGGATGCACTGGGAGATCTTGACCCCTTTAGGTCAAGGTGCATGCAGGTACTCACTTAGGGTGAGGTAATACCCATTCATTGAATAGGACTATTTAAGCAGTAGCCAGGGCATGACCCCTTTAATGAGGACAAGAAAAAGAAAGACTGGGTCCCCATTCAGCCAGCTGTGTCTACTCACCCAGCTAGCTGGGTAATTCAGTTCCTCCTCTCCTGTCTGCGTCCCCCTCCCCTCCCTTCTCTCCAAAGGAAGGTAAAACTAGGAAGCTAGTGCAAGAATAAAGGAAAGAGGCAAGGAGGGCCAGAGGCAATTTGGTTATAATGAGATTAGCATGTAGAGGGCAGATGGGAGACAGATTGTGGACCTAGACTGGACCAGATTTGGAAACTGTTGGAATGTGGGAATAATAAGAAAGAGAAAAGTACAAGATAACTTTGAGTTTGGAGGGGGGAGATATGATGCTGTGTACAGAAATTAAGAGCTAAGGCAGATTATTTAAGGGGAAGACAAGAAACTCCATGTTGGGCCTGTTGAGTTTGAGATGACAGAGGATATAAAAGGACATCCAAATGAAGATTTCCAAATATGAGACTGGAGACACTGGGAAGAGTTTGGCACTAGAGGTAAAAGTTGGGAAATGTGTCTGACCATAGAAATGAGCCACAGAAATGGATGAGATTAGCAGATGAGAGAATGTGGATGGAAAAGATTAGAGGACAAAGGAAAGGGTTTTGAAGGAGACCTAAGTGGTGGGTAGAAAAAGAAAGGTAGCTAGGTGGCTCAGTGGATAGAGTGCTGACCTTGGATTCAGGAAGACCTGAGTGCAAATGTGGCCTCATATACTTACTCATATACATACAGTCGTGTGACCTTGGGCAAGTCCCTTAACTCCTGTTTGCCTAGGAGGCAGCTGGATAGTTTTCAACAGATAGAGCTCTGGGCCTGCAATCACAAAGTCCTGAGTTCAAATCTGGCCTCAGATACTTACTAGCTGTGTGACCCTGGGTAAGTCACCTCTGGAGAAGGAAATAGCAAAGCTCTCCAGTATCTTTGTGAAGAAAATCTCATGGACAGTATGGTCCATGGGGTCACAAGGAATTGGTCACGACTGAATGACTGAAAAACAAGATGAAGATAATGAAAAACTAGTAGGCACAGTGAAGCCCAGTCAGGAAGTTAAAACAAAACCATGATAAGCTCCAGGTTAAATTTATAACAGTTTAATGCTTTCCATGCTCTCAAGAACTGTTTTAATGAACAATCCAATGAATGCTCATAGCACCAGAGATTTAGAGTTAAAGGAGGCTATAGGGTTCATCTAGTCCAAACCCCTTCTTTTACTGATAAATAAAATAAGGCCCAGAGAGGTTAAGTCACTTGTCTGACATCATACAGGTTAGGAACAGAAGTTGGATTTGAATCCAGGTTCTCTCAATACATAGGTATGGCTTTTCCCACTTATTTTCTCTGTCTCTCTTTCTCTGTATGTCTTTCCCTCTCTCCTCTGTCTCTCTGTCTCTGTCTCTCTCACACATACATACACACAAAGACAAAAAGAAAGTTGATTCAGAAGTCTCAGTAATACCTTGTGGTTCCAACATCCATTTCCAAGGTCTCCTCCTTAAGGAATCATACATAACAACTATAATGTGGGCTCAGAATCCCCAGGCCAGAAACATTAACATAGGTCACTGAGGTACAGAAACCAGGGCAGGCAGATCATATGTTAATGTATTATATACTTGTATACATGGGCCAATCTGGATTTGGCTTTAATAAAGTATTTTTTCACCTTCTTCCCTCTTGAAAAGTTCCCAACTTTATGCATTGTAAGCAGACAAAATAATTTCTGCTTGTATACAATGATCCATGTTGATACCACCTTGGGAAGATAGTTTGTGTTTTCGTTGTCCGATAGTTCACAGTCACAAGAATTGTGTTTGGATCTTCCAGTTGAGAGAAGAAAGAACCAGTGTGGTATAATGAAAAAAGGATCAGAATGGGAAGATAGAAAATCAGGGGTCTCCTAGTTTTGTTGGCTGTTTTACTTTGGGCAAATCAATTATTCTCCATTTGCTTCAGTTTCCTTCTTTGTAAAATGAAGGATTGATACAGAGTACCTGGGTTTGAATCTCAGCTCTGTCATGACAACTTATGGAGATTCAGGCAAATTGTCTTGGAACCAGTCTGAGCTTCCTTTTCTTCATGTGTAAAAAGAGGGAGGCAGCACTAGATGATCTCTACAACCTGTTGTAGCAGAAAATCTATGGTGCTAGGATGCTGAGATACTACCTGACCATAGTGCATATTATTAATGCTTAATAAACTCTCATTTCCTTCCTTCAGAGGTCAGGGGGACTTAATTTTGAACCTAAGCTCCACTATTTAACTATTCTGCCTAATTCCTCATATATAAAATAAGGGGGAAGACTTAGGTCAAACCTCATCACTGTCAGTTACTATCTAAGGTCACAGTGACCTTGGACAAATCACTTAACTTTTCTGACCCTATGTTTCCTTATGTGTAAAGGGAGAGTGTTGGGCCTCTCATGTTCATTCCAGCTCTAAATCTTATCATCCTATTACCCTACTGGGTGTTCTCTAAGACTGCAAGTAAATTTGGAAGGAGCAGTGGGTTTGGAATCAGGGAACCTCAATTTTGTTCCCAGCTTTGCTGAGTACCAGCTGTGTGACCTTAGGCAAGCAGCATAGCCTCTCTGGGCTTGTTTCCTCCTCTGGAATGAGGAGACAGTCAGATGAGATGAATTCTAAGGTTTCTTCCAGCTCTGAATCCTACAGTTCTTCCAATTCGAATGTTTTATGACTTTATGGGTGTCAAGTACAGAGTAGATGTTTCCCAAGATGTCAGGCTGAGCCCCCAAAAGGACTGCAACCTTGTTCCATTGGGTCAACAGTGACATTTGTGAGGAAGGGAGTTCCTGCTGAAGGCCACATTATATCACTAATCCTTCTCCCCCCCACATAATGTTCTTCAACTCCTTTCCACAGAATTATAGCAATAAAACATCTGTGACAATAAGCAAGTATAGCCTAAAAGAAATAGAAAACTAGCATTCCAGGTCCTGCTTTCGATTTTTATTAACTTTCTTATTTGGCTGCCACAATTGAGGCTTATAGGACAATGCTAACTGTCAAGATTGTTAAGTACTACAAATGACACTTCACTTAATCGAGAGGTCATTTTTCTGGCAACTTCAGCTTTCTAGAACATAGCCAAGAACTCCAAATAGCAATAAAAAAGCCTCTGGGTGGAAAAAAGAAAAACAAAGAAAAAAAGTGTTATAAGACCCATGCACTAAAGCTAATTCATTTTATTCCTAGGAAAGTCTTCCAGGTTCATATTTAATTCCTATTTATTCTCACTTTGCAAATAATTCTTTCTTATAAAGCTTGATTATCTGACTTTCTAAACTACAAATTAGGAGGGGGTAGACACTTCTAGAAAGTGAGAACAAGCATCTGTTAAGCACCTACAATGTTCCAGGCATTTGCACTTTAAAATATTGCATCTTTTAATTCTCACAACAAAACTGGAGAGTAGGTGCTATTATTATCTCCATTAAGAAAACTGAGATAGACCTCAGTTAAGTGACTTGCCTAGGGTCATCTAGCTAGTAAGTATCTGAGGCTGGAGGTCTTCCAGGCTGCAGGCCTAAAGCTCTATTCTTTGTACTTCCAGTGATCCATGAAAGCAATAACCCAGGCACCTACAAGAAATGATACCTTACAACCCAACAACAGTGGAGAGATTGTTCATTTTCCTTTTCATCACACTTAGGTCAAGTTTTGCCATTTATAATGTCTTTTATTCACAATAACTCTGCCATGAAGAAGGATAACCTTATAAAAATCAGATACACAAATTACAAGTTCACAATTCTGAGGCTTTTAAGTGTAGGAGCACAAACCAATGTCTCCATAAATCCTGAGGTCATCATTGTTTAAGAACATTACTAATACCATCATCTATGTTTATGAGGATGACCTTAAGTCATAAAGAAAAGGTTATAGTTCAACTAATCATGTTTAAGAAGTTGGAGTTGAGAAGGTCTGAGTTCAAATCCTGTGTCAAGTACTTATTTTTAGCGCTAAGTGGCACTACACCTAAAGTCGGGTGGGCCTGAGATCAAATCAGGCCCCACATATTTACTACCTATATGACTTTGGGCAACTCAACCTCTATTTGCCTAGTTTCCTCAGCTGTAAAAGGTAATAATACCATTTACTTTGTAAGGTAGTAGTAAGGATCAAATGAGATCATATGTATAAAAGTACTTAGCACCATGTACATGGTAGGTGAAATATAGTTATATTATTATAATCCAATATATACTTATACTTACATATGAATATATGTATACATATATGTGTATGTGTATATGTGCATATATATGGAGAGATAGATGTACTTATTCCCTATTTCCTACAGTGCTTTGCATATGGTAGGTGCTGTATAAACGCTAATTTTCTTTCTTTCCCCACTATCCTAAGCAAATCATTTAAATTTTCAGACTGTAAAATGAGGATAATAACAACACTTGCTTTGGCAGATCATTGGGAGGATCAGAGGAGATAATATTTGTAAAGCACTTTGTGGACTTTAAAATGCAAGCTATTATTATTGGGAGGAAGTGCATGATATAATTTTGAAAGATTTACAGTCAAAAAAAAGTTTGGCCTTATAAATGTCAAATTTAGTTACCTGTAATGTTTACGTAGAAGCCTTTCCCAAAGCGCACATTTAAATAGCACCTTAAAGTCTCAAGAATAGTTTGCCTATATTATGTCATTTGAGTCTCATACCAACTCTGTGAAACATATTATCCCCATTTTTCAGAGGAAAAACTGAGGCTTACAAGGTTAAGTAATTTACCCAGTGTTACATATGTAGCAAGGATATAACTCAGTATTCAACTGCCGTTCGGAGTTTCTCTTACTCCAAGTCAACCCTACCCAATGCTGTCTTCATTGCATAAAAAGGAGACATTACTATAAAATTTCACCCTAAATTGCACCCTGGAAGAATTCATTCATTTCACTGTCATAGAACAATTGACACTCACATTGTGGTTTGTTTTTTATTTCCCATGTGATTATTATTGATCTGTTCCTTTTTTTCATTTTCTAGAGTCTTTTGCAAACATCAATGTGCATAGCAAACTTGGAATAGTGTCCATAATTGTATTTACCTCATCACACCTACAGCTGAAACTCAGTCAGCTCTGTGATGGAATACATGCACTGAATGGAGTGCTTAGCACAGAGTAGGTGCTGAATGGACACTGGTTCATCATTGATACCTTTATTTCCCCAGTGAGTCAGTGTCAGCTTTCACTCCTTTGTCCTCCAAGAAACTGATCTTCAGCCGTTGTTCTTTGTCCACCTTCACTTAGTCTATTATATGATCTCTCCCACCAGTAAGGCCCCCTATTCCCTCATCGCACTTTCCATAATCTTTTCTTTTCCAGGGTCCCTATAAAAATGTTATCAGGTAGGGTTGGTTTCCAATATCACCATCTGGAGAAATATTTCAGGAGGACTCCAGGAGGGAGTCCAAAAACCAGAATGCCAGACTTAGAGGAGAATTCTATCACTAACCAACATTTATATATTAGTAAATTGTTCTCTAAATCATTTTCCCCATCCTGTACAAAGAAACTAACAATTGACAACTATATTTCACAGTAAAAGTAATAATTAATAATAAAATTAATAATCTGAGAATCTTTCTACATGTTATTAGAAGTTTAATTAAAACTTTGATTTGTGACTTGTTTAGTAAACCCTAAGGAGAACAACAATTCCCTGAATCTTAGAAATTAAGTCAGGACCTCTTTTTAACCCAGTGGTGAAAGTATACTGGCCATATGACCCTGGGCAAGTCATTTAACTTTTCTGGGCCTCACTTTATTCATTTGCAAAATGAGAGGATCCTTTAAAAAGTCACACCAGGCACAATTCCATTTGCATCCCCACCCTTAGAGCTGAATTAGAATTAAAATCAACTTCCAGACAAGAAACAAGGCATCATTTTCTTTACACAAACTATTAGCTTTTTAAGTGAAGAGACCATCATACATTTTTCTTGGCATATTCCCCCCAGGGAGCATAGTTCCTCATACATGGAAGATGCTTCATAAATGTTTGTTGAAAGAATTATTGGACACATTTACCCAGGGTTTTTGTTAAGATTCCCTTGAGTTTTGAAAGATCATCTCCCTGTAGAATGTAACGAATATTTTTTGGATTCTGCCAGTGCGGGTATGTGTTTTGCTTGACTGTATATATTCATCAGGCTTTGTTTAATTTTTGTTTTTTTCCAAAATGGGGGACAAGGTGGGGATAAAAGTAGGGAAGAAAGGAAAAGGAAGGAATAGAGAGAGGAAGAAGAAGAGGGAGAAGGGAAGGAACAGAATAAGGAAAGGAAGGAAGGGGAGGAATTGGTGAAGGAAGAAAAGGAGGAAAGAAAAAACAGGGAAAGAAGGAAAGGAAAAAATGGTTACTGAGGAATCTGTTTTGGAAAATAGAAAGAACAGAAAGGTCATAAAGATGAGCAGACAAGCAGGAAAACTTAGAAAGGCTGCAATTAATATAAATAATGAATCCTATGAAGTGATAACATCAATTAGAATTCACTGTGCATATTTCCATTGGGCTGGAACCATTTACCATCATTTACATAGTTATAAATTCAGATATCCTTCATGGATCATTACTTTGTCGTGGCAGAGGGCCTTGCATAGCTCAATGATACTATAAGCTATGCCATACAGGGTTACTCAAGATGGACACAGGTCATAGTAGAGAGTTTTTATAAATGATGATCCACTGGAGAAGGAAATGGCAAACCACTCCAGTATTCTTGCCAAGAAAACCCCATGGACAGTGTTAAAATTATAATAGATGTGACACTGCAAGGTGAGCCCCATAAGTTGTAAGGTATGCAACATGTTACTGGGAAAGAATAGAGGACAATTGCAAATAGCTTTAGTACTGATGAAGTGGATGGGCTAAAGCCAAAAGGAAGTTCAGCTGCGGATGTGTCTAGTTACAAAAGAAAAGTCCAATTATGTAAAGATCAATATTACAAAGGAACCTGGAATGCAAGATCTGTGATGTAGTCAAAGAGGAGATGGAAAGATCAGTTGTCACTGACTTTAAACAGACAGAAATGAGTGAATTTATTTTTGGTGATCACTACATATACTACTGTGGGCAAGACTCCATTAGAAGAAATAGGTTACTCCTGATAGTTAATAAAAGGGTGAGACAAGCAGTGCTGCAGTATAATCTCAAAAATGACCATGATACTTGTTGGATTTCAAGGTAAACCATGCAACATCCTAGTAATACAAGTATATGCTTCAACCACTAAGGCTGAAGAGACCAAAGTTTATCAGTTCTATGAAAGCCTACAACATCTTCTACAAATAACACTCAAAAAGGATGTCATATTCATCATAGAGAATTGGAATGCTAAAGTAGGAAATTAAAGGATAATTGGAATAACAGACAAGTTTGACCTTGGAACACAAAATGAAGCAAGGAAGAGAATGATAGAGTTTTGTCAAGATAATTCACTAGTTATAGCAAAACATTCTTTTTCACAGCCCAAAAGATGACTCTACACATGGATATCACCAGATGGTCAGTATTGAAATCAGACTGATTATATATTTTGCAGCCAGAAGTGGAGAAGTTCTACACAACCAGTTAAAACAAGACCTGAAGTTGACTGTGGCTCAGATCATGAGCTTCTTATTGCAAAATTCAGACTTAAATTCAAGAAAATAGGGAATACCATCAGATCATATTGCTATGACTTAAATAACATCCCTTGTAAATATGAAGTGAAAGTGATGAATAAATGCAAGGTGTTATTTCTGGTAGATAGAGCACCTAAAGATCTACGAACAGAAGTTCACAATATTACACAAGAGACAGCAACAAAAACATTCCAAAGAAAAAAGAGAGCAAGAAAACAAAATGATTGTCTGATGAGGCTTTACAAATGGCTGAGAAAAGAAGGAGAACAAAAGGTAATGGAGAAAGGGAAAGCTATAACCATAGCTTTCTGAATTCTGAACACAGGATTCCAAGAAATAGTAATGAGGGGTAAGACTTTCTTAAATGAGCAGTACAAAGAAATAGGACAATAGACTGAGAAAGACAAGAGATCTCTTCAAGAACGTTAGAGATATCAAGGGGATGTTTATGGTAAATGGTCATTATAAAAGACAAAAATGGTAGGGGCTTAATATAAATAGAAGAGATTAAGAAAAAGTGGCAGGAATATACAAAAGAACTATACAAGAATGATCTTAACATCACCAAGAACCATTATAATGTAGTTACCAAGCCAGACATCTTAGAGAATAAAGTCAAGTGGATCTTAGGAAGCATTGCTAACAATAGTGGAGGTGATGGAAATCCAGCTAAGCTATTTAAAATATTAAAAGATGGTGTTGGTAAATGCTGCACTGAATATGCCAGAAAATTTGGAAAGTTTAACAGTGGTCACTGGATTGGGAAAGATCCATTTACATGCCAATCACTGGGAGATAATTTCATGCTCAAAATTTAAAAAAAAACAAGGGTTAAAAATTGTTCTTACATGTAATTGGAAAAATATATTAAAAAAAGGATTATGCAAGTTAGATTTCAGCAATACATGAACCAAGAATTACCAGAAAAGGAGGTTGTTTTTTGAAGAGGTAGAGGAACTAGAGGCCAAATTGCCATCATTCACCAGATTATGGAGAAAGCAAGGGAGTTCTAGAAAAAAAGCAAAACAGAACAAAACAGAAAACATCTATTGCTTCATTGACTACACTAAAGACTTTGGCTATGTGGATTGCAAGGAAATGTGACAAGTCCTCAAAGAGATTGGAGTACCAGATCATCACACTTTCTCCTTAGGAACCTGCATGAAGGCCAAGAAGAATCGGTTAGAACCAAACATGGAACAAATGATTGGTTTAAGATTGGGCAAGGAGTACAACAAGGCTGTATATTGTCAGCTTATTCAACTTATATACAAAGTACATCATGTAAAATGTCAGGCTGGATGAATCAAAAGCCAGAATTAAGGTTGATGGAAGAAATATCAACAATCTCAGATACGCAAATGACACCACTCTGATGGAAGAAAGTGAAAAGAAATTAAGAAATCTCTTGATGAGAGTGAAGGAGGAGGGTGTAAAAGCTTGTTGAATCTTAACATCAAAAAGACCAGAATCTTGGCCACTGGTTGGCAAATGGAGGGAGAAGAAATGGAAGTGCCAGATTTTATATTCTTGGGCTTAATAATCACTGGAGACAGTAACTGTAATTATGAAATTAAAAGATGCTTGCTCCTTGGAAGGAAAGCTGTAGCAAATCTGGACAGCATCTTAAAAAGCAGAGACATCACCTTGCTGTCACAGGTCCATATAGTCAAAGCTATTGTTTTTCCAGTAGCGATGTATAACTGTGAGAGTTGGACTCTAAGGGAAACTGAGCATCCCTGAATCAGTGTTTTCATTAGAATTGTGGTGCTACAGAAGACTTTTGGAAGTCCCTTGTATAGCAAGGAGATAAAATCAGTCAATATTTAAAGAGTATTCACTGAAAGTTCAAATACTTGGTGAGAAGAAGGGACTCATTGGAAAAGATCCAGATGTTGGGATCAATTGAAGGCAAAAGGAAGAGGTGATAGCAGAAGATGAGATGGAGAGATAGTATCATGGAAGCAATGAACTTGAACTTTGATAGACTTTGGCCGATAGTGGAGGATAAAAGGGCCTGGTGTGCCATGGTCTATGGGATCACAAAGAGTCATACATGACTGAATAACTGGACAGCAACAAATTTAAATATTGTGAATTTGACTACATGTAACCACTTCCAGATTCATCTTTTGCACTGAAAGCTATGTTGAAAAAGAAAAATAAACTGTAAATAACAGAGACCTACAGTTTCATGCACAATCCTCTTTTTCTGTTCCACTTTTTATATGGAAATGCCTAATCTAGTTGGTATTTGTTAAGTTCATAATAAAAACAAAAGTTGACAACAAAAAGAAAAAAAAGAGTCCCCCCTCTCGCTTGGCTATATGTCTACAAGTCTCCTCTCTTTAGAGAGTTGATCCCTGGCACTGCCAACCTGCCACCTCTTGAGTGTTTCCTCTTCCCCTTCAGAATTGTGAAGTGCCCATAACTGAGAGAAAATTGAAGGGCACAGGGGAAAACAACAAACCAGTAACAAACCCAAAGCATTTTGAAACCTCAGAGAAGATTCTTTTCAAGTTTGTGGTGCAGTCTTGGGGTCAGTTCTCCAGGGACCACCACAAAGGATGACCAGAAAACTGAAATACTTGGCCTGCCTGTTTACTAAGTGGTTCTGGGCCTAGCAGGCAGATGGAGGGTTTTCTCTCTCTCAAACTGTTCTGAATTAGGTGAAACATTCCTTTATCTTAACATCCCACCACTGGCCCCAGTTGGCTTGGATGGTTTTATATGGAACCTTTGGATCATAGCACAACTGAAAATTTGAGGTTAGTTTTACTTTTTGCTTCCTTTTTATTTCAAAGAAAGTCCTTTCAGAGTTATGGATCTACAGAATTTCACTGTCCCCTGTGGTCCTGAAAGCTGTTGCCTGTACCCAAGGATATGTAGGCTTTTCTGAAAAGATCTTACTTCTCTCCTATGACTGATAGAGAACTGATGCAGATTTCCATCCTCAAATCCTCTACTTTAAAGGGCACTTTGGACATATAGTTTCTTTCAGGGCTTTTCAAGACCCAGATCTGAGGTTTATTAAGATTTGCCTTGATGGTAGACAGTTTTTCCCATTATTAATTATCATCTGGTTGCTCTGGTGATTTAAGAAGACCACTGAGAGCAGAAAGACTCAGGCTTTGTTAACCCAGGTGTTAACTCAGGTGTTCACCCATCCTAAATTGACTTAAATCAATACTATTGGAATCTCTAGGCCTTGACAGGATACTTTGTAGGTTGAATTACACTAAATAAAGTCACAAATGGAGGGGGGAGGTGAATAAAAGGGAAGTATTTAATGTGAACTTCCAAGTGTATGAACTGGAGGAGAAATTTTTAGCCAGTAATGACCATAAAAACACAGGGCATGGTAAGAACCATCCAGCACAAGGCCTAAAAGAGGAAATTCTTAGACAACATCGATGAACCAACATAAGCAAATTACTTCTGTCTTCAATTCAGCAAGCATTCATTAGGCATCAAATGAAAAGCATTGTGCTTTGCCTTTTGGATCAGAAAAAAATGTGGAGTCTGACCTTAAGACACTTTAAATTCTCTCAGGAAAAGAAAAAGTATACTCAGAAAAGTAAATACAAGATAATTTGAGAAGGGAGATTGTACTAACAATGAGGAAAATGTTCCCTATGAGGTGGTACCTATGTTGAGTCCTGAATAAAGAATTCAGAGGGGTAGTCTAGGAATGGGAGACAAATTGTGCAAAAGCAAGGAGATGGAATAAAGAATGAAAAGTTATTCATAATAGCTAAAAAGGTAGCATGGTGTGGTAGAGATTTAAGTTCATGGTTAGAAAGACAGAAGTTTATTTTCCACTTTTGACACATACTGATTTTGTGGTCTTGGGCCAGTCCTTAGATTTGACTCTCAGTGTTCTGAGCAGCTCTCTTAAGTTTTAAGGAATATGTCAGTGTACGTTAGTAGAGGAACTTTCCTAACCTAGAAATTCCTTGTACCAAGAATATTTTGAGTCCAATTGCTACTTCTATCTCAGATAATTCTAAAGAAATGGGCTGTACAGTTATTTCTAAGAAGAAAATAAATAATCAAAAAAGAAATTGCCAGTTGATAAGTATTCTAGACTCAATCAGTCAAGCCATAGTCATCTAACAAGACTGTAAGAACCCCCTAGGTAAAAGAACAGAGGTATGACAGAGACTGCATTCCCAGATTTCCAGAAGACTAATAGCTAACATTTATATAGCAGGCTAAGGTTTATAGAAATCTCTCTATATTTTATCATTGTGATGACTCTGTGAGATGGTGCTATTACTATTCCCATTTTCACAGATGAGGAAACTGAACCTAAGAGAAGTTAAATGATTTGAATTTTATGCTAATCTTTTAGAATCAAGACTCACTTCCATGTATTACAGATGACTGGGACTTTAGTGGACTCCTGGATTCCTGGGTACTGATGAAAGCTATAGATGAGCTCTATAGGGGACACCATATGCTTGAATGAGGGAATCTGAGTTTTTAATTTTCTGAACTAAAATAACATGATATAGTCACTGTATGATATCTACTGTACAAGAATGTAAGACCCTGGATTTGGAGCCAGAGCTCCTGGTTTTAAATCCTGGTTGTGCTATTTTCTGCATCACTTTGTATAAATCCTCTCTGGTCTTCAAAAAGAACCAGAATTTAAGAATACCTTGAAGGACCACTGAAAAACTGTACACTTAGGACAAAGAAAATAGAGACAACAAGATGAAAGTTTTAATTTCAAAATAAAGTTATAATGTGTTTGTAATTATTTGTATCTAAAGTGCATATTCACAGAGGAAAAAAATATAGTAAAATTATTTTAAAAATTCTATCAACTGATGCTCCTGGTCCTTCAATTGTTAAGGTCCCTTCCTAAATTCTGTGCTTTATTTTCAAATTATTGAACAGGGTCAAAACAAAATTCCTTTTCTGGATGCACATATTCACTCTCTTTTTTCCCATTTCCCCCCTTACCTCATTAGTTATTTTTGTAATTACCATATCTGTCTTTATCTCCATTATAGGAGTTCTCAACTTGGGGTACAGTAACCTATTGTTTTTTTATGACAAATTCACTCAAATGGAATTGATTTCATTTGTAGTCCTTTGTATTTTATGTTCTATATTTAAAAACATTATTCTGAAAAAGAATCTGTAACATCAAAAAGGATAAAAAACACAGCATTAGTGGATCATGTAGATGAAACACCTATCTCTCCTTGTGTATGAGGAGCATCTTGCCTGGTGGTCAAAGCTTGTACTTTCCTTGTGCTAATGTAGCCTTTTCTATATTAGAAGGGAAGTACAGAATATGACCTACTGTTTTGCTAAAGATTTCCATCTGGGACATTTTTAGAGTTGAACACACAACTAATCGTTTGGTATCCCATGTTTTGATCAACCAATATTTCTCTTTGCTTGATGTGTCTCTGAAAGATGCAGTTACTTCCCCCAACCAGATCACCTGTGTATCATGTTCCCCTGTGGTTTTCATTAAGCTATGATCTCAAAATCTTAGCACTGGCCCTTCACACAAACTAAGACACTGGACACCTTAGCACCCCCAGCAATCAGCCTTTGCAGTGGTCTGAGTTTCAAAGACCTTAAAAGTGGACGCGAAAAGCTGGTCTTTGGCTCAGGCCCAAGGGAAAAGGTATCCACATCATAAGAACAACCACTTGACCCGCTGGTTTCCTGGTGGGTGGTATCAGTGAAGAGACTAGGATGAGGGAATTGAGAAGACTAATTTCTCTTTCCCTTGCAGTCATCCCCTTCCATCAGATTTGAGGCCCACTGGATGGAAGCCACCATATGCTTACTTGCTCTTTGTATTTGTTCCTTGGCTTAGACGAGGCCTGTTCTGCCAACCCCAAGCTTTCATCCAGCAGTCCTCTTTGGTTTTTTACAAAGTGGAAAAGGTTAGGGGAGTTCCCTGCAAATTTTGAATTCCTTTCTCTTCCAGTGCACCCAGGGCTGAGGGCTATGGAAATGTTTTTCAGTTACCTTGTGATGTATTTCAGATTTTGCTCTCAGATGACCCCAATCCAGTAAGTTTCAGATGATTCAATGTTAAAGAAGAATTAGGTGGTATAATGGATAGATGGCTGGGCTTATAACCAGGGAGACGAGTTCAAATTCTGCTTTGTAAATTTTATGTGACTTCCAATGAGGTACTTAGTCTTAGTCTCAATTTCCTCAAATGTGAAAGGGTAAAATTGGACTCAGTGGCTTATAAGACAATGATCCTTAGATCTTTTACCACCTTCTATTCACTATGGGTTCAGGTCTTTTCTTTAAGAGAAGGATTTGTGATGACAAGAAGATAAAGGACAAAGGAAAGGAAAGAAATGAAATAAAGAGGACAGTTATCATTTTCCTCAATGGGGTGGGACTGAGATGAGAGATTTCTGCCATGCTGCCTTCTTGTACTTATCAGCTTGTACCAATTAAGCCAACCATGCAGCACACAAATGACTGCTTCTTGGGCTAGAGAGAAACCATGGATTGATTAGACAGGTAATGTAGCTTCTAGGTTATGGAAGCTCATCACATTAAGTGAATCCCCACCTATTAGATGTCACATCCCAGTCAGAAACTGGCAGTTTTCCTGGGGTTTAATTACTCTTGTTTCATGGGTGTGTGGTGGCAGTAATTGCATTGACATCCACCTCAACACTGTTGAGTTACATGTTATCTGTGCACTAGAGAAGGTAGACATTTGTCTTTAACCGCAATTGAGATCAATAAAAGAACTGACAGTTTATATGTGCTTCCTTGTTTAGGGGAAATGGATGAAAAGTGGGAAAGTAGAGAGTATAGAACATTGTAACTTGTTGGCTTTTAGAACAATTTCTATTAAAAGGAAAACTTCATTTACCTATGTAGAATGCAGAGTCTAAGAGATTTATTGATATAGAACTGGAAGGAATTTTGGAAGTTAAGTAGTTCAACTCACCATCAGTTTAAAGATGAGGAAACTGAGGACAAACAAGTTTTAGTAATTTGCCTAGAATCATAGAAGTACCAAGTGGCAGAACCAATATTCTAAGCCATGCCCTCTGACTCCAAATTCATTGCTCTTTCCATTGTACTGTACTGGCTGCTAATCATTTAAACCATTACAGCTTAGAAATCAAAGTGACTTTAAGAATGCATCTGCCCTCCTGCCTCCAGGCAGTTGTCTGAATCATAACTATGCAATTTCTGGTTGGGGAAAGGGTGGAATTTGGAGTGAGAGCATAACCTGCCCTTACAGTAACAGAGTGGTAATGGTGGAAAAGACACTAATAATTTCAACTATGATCTTGGCAGATCACACTTCCCATATTCAGTCCCTTCCTACTTTCACGCCCCTTGTTGTCATCATCATGACAACTCTACTGGGTTTCTAGAACTATTCCTTCAATCTCTGGTGGTTTTTTCTGCTCCAGGTCCACCCTCTACACCATTTCTTCCCTCTTATGGTCTTGGGGACATGTTCCTTGCTTCTTTTATACCTAAAATTTTCCAGAGTACAGAGAATCCACAAATGTCTTTAGAGTTCAGCTTTAGTGTTTAATGAAAAGAGGAACTCAAGTTATTCTTCATTATATTTGACTGAAATATGTCGTATTGCAACTTTGCCTGTTGGTAGTGATGTTTAGTAGACTATGTTTAGTAGACTTGAACCAGTTTAATGGTTCCTTTACCATAATGAAGTATATATTTTATAAATATTTATTTTAGATATATAAATACTAAATATATAAATATTTAATAAATATATATTTTATAATAAAAAATATGTTGATACAAAAACAAATTATGAATTATACATATGTGTACTTGTGCCTAGGTATGCTTTGACAGACCTGGTGTGGCAACTACAGTTTTCATTTTCTTGGCATCTGATGGCATGGTCCATGGGGAAAAGCAGCGACCAACGGTGACCCTTCTCTTGAGTGACGCCAGTGGACAAAACCACTCACTTGGTAAGTATGACTTTTCTCCTTCTTGAACAGGAGGAATGGTAGTCACAAAGAAGATCACAGGAGCCCCAAAATGAGATAGGGTCATTCTTTTATTTTGATCTCTGCTTGCCCTTATTGAACTCCTTACATACTGAACATTTCTTTGAGCAAAAAAAGGGAAAAATCAGAAAGGCCAAACATAAGTGAATCATATAGAATGAAGCCAACAGTATACCACATAATATTTTTGCAGTTTTGACTATAACTTCTCTACAGAAGTGACTTGTGTTTACTTGGTCAAATTTGAATTCATATTAGTATACGTCTTCCTTGTGTAATGCTGACTTCTGCCTGTCTCAAAGGGATGCTCATTAAATCAATCAATAAGCATTTATTAAATGCTTACTCATGAGTGATTATATTGCCAGGTACTGGTCTAGACACTGGGGGTACAAATAAAACAAATGAAATAATCCTTATTCACAAGAAGCTTACATTCTAATGAGAGAGCAAAAAGACATATCTGTATGATAATAAGTATATACTGTCAAATTGTGAGGATATGTTGAGATAATGGATGTGACAACATTTAAAATGTGATATAATTAGGAAAAGTATTTCTTAAGGAGTTACTTTCCTCTTCCTTGGATTTGTGTCTTTCCTTGGTGTCAAATGAGAGGACCTTCAAGGTATACACCAAGAAACTGGTCCAGTGCAGGCTAATAATCTGTTTTTTTTCTTAGTACCCTGAGATAGAGACTAACACTTTATCCCATCTCCACCTCTGAATATAAAGGAGGTTGGAGGAATCACTGTTTCCCAAAGAACATTAGGGTAGGTTGTGCCTTTCTCATGTTCTCTCCAAAGGGACTGTTCCAGAGGGAGATGCACAACTTCCCACAAAAATAGTTAAAAAAGAGATCCTTGGCACTGAAGGTATTCAACACAAAGTCCTATTTTGTTGTCTTTCATAATTACAGTTCTAAGATGACCCCCTTTCGAAAGCTGTGGGAAACTAGCTGATCAGATCACCAGCATTAAAAAAATCCCTTTTGCTAGCATGTAGATTTAGGTTTATTGGCTCCATCAGGAAGCTTCATCTCTCAAGATTAAGGTACCACCTGTACCCCTTGTGTAGGTATTCTCCTCTTCATGAACTTGTGCCCCTCCTTTTTCCTCTCTTCTCTGTGATGGACAGAATCATAGATAATGATTGCATGTACTAGGCATGGCTTTAGCTGATGATTTGTATTTTTTTAATATTTTATTAAATGAGATTAATTAGGCACTGAGTAAGAACTGGGTACCTTTGATCTGGATCCCCAAGAAATTTCCTGGTCTGATGTTACAATCTGAAGTTGTCTGTATCATCATTTTTTTCTTTTCTGCAGGAACCTATGAGTTATCGTGCCAGCATAACCCATTGACTGTTAATGTGACCCACAATCCGAATTTCCTTTTTCACCAAACCACCTCCGTGATGCTTAATTTCTCTTCTCCATTTGTGGGCATCTCAGCAGTGGCCCTAAGGACGTCCTTAAACATTAATCCCTCAGCCCCCAACAACTGCATCCCAGGGCATGAAGGGCATGGGCACCAGCGACCAAGGTACGATATCTCTTCATACACTTCTTTCTCCCCCACTGTTGGAAACATCCTGATAGTAAAGTCTACCATTTAAGGTGGGTGCTCAATAGTTATGACCATGACTAAGGAAATTATTCAGGATACTACAAACAGGATGCCAATAATTTGTGAAGGAGAACATTAGTTTTGTATTTTAGAATTTGTTCTTTGTTTGGTCAATCCTTTCTACTTATATTTCATATTGCTCCCCTTTACATACTTTCTACTACAGTCATATTTGACCACTGTCAGATGTTCTGCATTTCCCTCCCTCTTTGTCTTTGTTCACACAGTTTCCCTAGTTGTTCCATGTTGAATCAGTTTTCCATGTGTGTGTGTGTGTGTGTGTGTGTGTGTGTGTGTGTGTGTGTGTGTATGCATGTGTGTAAAATTTCCCCCTCCAATGCTTCATTATGGTATGGAAATCATATTTATTTCTAAAGGCAATGCCAATAGGGCTCAATTATGAGTGGATCCCAGAAGTATGGAGAGACTTTGGGTGTGGGTTGCTGAAGAGTTTGTCTGTCATTTCTTCAAGGACTAATGAAGCAAAACACAGGAGAGATTTTTCATCAGGCTGACTGAAAGAGGAAGATTTTTTTCTGTCCCGTAAGCACTTTAAGACCATCTAACCAAGCTGTAGGATAATGTATACTGCACCAGTGAAAGGAGTACTCACACCAATGAAATCAAATATCCTTTAAGTATTGAAGTAGATTTGTGCATGCACACTAGCGTATATATGGATCAGTATTGGTAAGGTCCACAAGGACAAGTTCTGTGTTTTATTCAATTTTTTAATCTTTCACAACATCCAGAATAGTAACAAATTTTACATTTCTTTATGCAAAGAGGAACAAAAAAATAGATTACGTATGAAACTCTTAATATCATTGCGTATGCATTTTTGTTGTTCTTCCATTTTCCCCCAAATTATGAAAAGCTTTATTCCCCCCATTCATGATTTATTTATTTTTAGGGGTTCTTTCCTTTTTAAATTTTGAGTTCAAGATTCTCTCTCTCCCTTTCATGTCTTCACCACTGTGAAGAAAAACAAAATAGCAATTATACATGTGAAATCTTGCAAAATATATTTCTGTATTAGCTGTATTTCATAAAAAGAAAAGAATAGTCAACTCCCAAACCATAACTAGAGTGGCACCATTCAGCCTTTGTCCTAGGGGACCAAAATGTGGAAGGTTCTAATGATACTTGCAGTTTTTGAACAAACATGGAAGGTTTTCCCCAACTCACTTACTTGGCCATACTCTAGCCATATTTCAGAAAAAGAAAATGAGAAAATTATACTTCAATCTGCACTCAGAGTTCATCACATTTTTTCATCATGAGTCCTTTGGAATAGTTTGGGATCATTGTATTGATCAGAGTAGCCACAGTTGATTCAGAGTTGATTATCATTACAGCATTCCTATTACTGTGCACAATGACCTCATTCCACTTTGCATCAATATGTCTTACTGTTTTTCTGAATCTCTCCATCTTTTCTTAAAGAAAAATAGTACTCCATCATAATTATATACTGGCACATGTTTATCCATTCCCCAGTTGATGGGCATCCTCTCAGTTTCTAATTCTGTGCCACCACTAAAAGAGTTGTTATAAATATTTTTGTGCATATAAATCCTTTTCCCTTTTCTTTGATCTCTTTGTGGTATAGCTTTAGTGGTGGTATTGCTGAGTTAAAGGGTATACACAGTTTTATAGCCCTTTGAGTATAGTTCTAAATTGTTCTCCAGAATGGTTGGACTAAGTTTACAACTCCACCAACAGTTTATTAGTGTACCTGTTTTCCCTCACCCTCTCCAGCATTTGTTATTTCTAATAAGTATGTGGTGGTGTCTCAGAGTTGTTTTAATTTTGATTTTTCTAATTAATAGTGATTTAGAGTACCTTTTCATATCACTATAATTGCCATTCCATTAAACTCTCCCTTGTGACAACACAGCCAAGCAAAACAAATCCATACATTTTCCTTTTCCAAAATGCGTTTTATCTTGCCCTTCCAGTCAAGCACTTTTGTGTCAAGAGGTGAGAAACATATTTCGTGATCTGAAGTCATGACTGGTTATTGCATTGGTAGTTAGTGCTTGTCTCAAAGTTGGGTTTTGATATTGTGGCAATTATATAATTTTTTTCCTCCTGGTTCTGCTCGGCTCCCTCTACCTTAGTTCATACAAGTCTTTGCAGGTTTCTCTGATTCGGTCCCCTTCAACATTTTAACAGCAAAATGATATTCCATTATATTCATAAACCATATTTTTAGTCATTCTCCATTTGATAGGCAACCCCTTGATTTCCGGTTGTTTACTACAATAAAAAGTGCTGCTATAAAAACTTTTGCAAATGTAGACATTTTTCTCTGTTTTTGATCTCTTTAGGTATACATACTTAGCAGTGGCATCACTCAAAACGGTACAAACAGTCTAGTCACTTTTTAGATATATATTTTAATTGCTTTCCATAATGGTTGGATCAATTTATGGCTTTAACAAGAGCATGTAAGTGTGTTTTTTCTCAAACATTTTTTCCAACATTTCATATTTGCCAATTATGAGGACATGAACTAGAAACTCAGGCTTGTTTTACTTTTCATTTCTTTTATTGTTAGTTATTGGGTATAATTTTTCATGTGATAATTGATAACTTGTATTTTTTTATTTTGAGAACTGCTTAATGATAACTTTTGCCATTCACCTATTAAGGAGGGATTTTTGTTCTTATATATTTGAATAACTTTTCTATAGATCTTGGATGTCATCGAGAAATTCACGACAAAAATTTCTCAGTTAACTATTTCAATTTTAATATAGCTTCTACTTGGTTAGGAACCTGCCTCTTCTCCACAGTCGTGGAACATATTACTTTTACTATTCTTCTAATTTATTATGTGATATCCAAGATATATATCTAGGTAATGTATCTCTTTGGAGTTTATTGTGTATTATATGGTGATGTGTTTATATGGTGAGATGTTAGTCCAAACCCAATTTCTGCCAGACTGCTTTCTAGTTTTCCCAGCTGTTTTTTGTTGAATAACGGTTCTTTACTCTAGTAACCGAACCCTTCAGTTTATTGAACAGTATGATACTATGTTTATTTGCTACTAGAACTTATGCTCAGCTTTTCTATTTTTTAATCATTACCAAATTTAAGATCTAAGATTGTTATTTTGTAATATAACTTGAAATGACCTAGAGCTAAGTTCCCTTTGTAGTCTTTTTTTGTGCTGATTTTCATGGGATTCTTTATCTTTTATTCTTCCAGATGAATTTTGTAATTATTTTTGCTAGCTCTATAAGGTACCTCTTTGTTAGTCTGATTGGTATGGCATGGAATGAGGAAAATAATTTAAGTAGTACTGTCATTTTATTGTCACGGTTCAATCAATAATCTTTCCAGTTATTTAGCTTTATCTTTATTTCTGTGAAGAGTAATTTGTAGTTGATTTCATATAATTCCGATGTGTGTCTTGTAGGTAGATTCTCAAATATTTTATACATTCTGTAGTTATTTTGAATGAAAGTTCTCTTCCTGTTGAAGTTTTGTTGATAATATACAGAAATTTATATCCAAATCCCACATTTAACAGATAAGAAAATTGAGAGTCAGCGTGATTAAGTGATTTAAGGCTACACTAGTTATAAAGAGCACAAATGCAAATATAAATAAGTGAATAAAGCTTATAGTAATATTGCATTGTTATCACTTCTTCCTCCAATGAGTTCCTACTAAATAATTAGTTACTATTCAGTCATCATTATTGCTTTTCTATGTCAGCCTTATTATTAAGAATTCAAACTCACTTTAAAATTACTATCTAGTATATGGCATCCTCCTAGTTCACAGGTTGTACAGAAAGGCATCTTTGCTATATCTTAAGTCAAGTTTGGCATCATCTATTTCCTTCTGGGGGAGAGAAGAAAAGAACTGAGGGAGCAGTGTGTCACACAGTCTGTTAGTATTAGTAGGCTAGTTACCTTTATTTCTGTTTGAGTACAGCTTCCTTTTATTTAGTTCCCAGGGATCCTAGGGCTTTTTTGACCCTATTTACCAGTGGGAAAATTTTTTCTATTCTTGTTCCTTCTAATTCAACACTCCAGGTGACCTGCTAGACTAAGTTTTATTTCCTTGGGGTTTTAGTTCAATCCCATGCTAATCCATTCTGTCTCTTAATTGATTTTCTTTTTTCTTCTATTATTTTTTTCTGAAAGTCAAACCAATGATGTTCTGAGATCTATGCTAATCCCAGAGGCCTCAGAAGGTCTTGACAAAACGCACAATAGTAAGTTGTATTTATCCAGAATGAGAACCATATCATACACGAACCACAAGAAAATCAGCACATTACAAATTACTGAGAGATGAAGACTATTCTAGGCTTTTCATCATGTGGCTCATAGACTCAGAATTGTGAGGGTAGCAACAAGCTGCACAGTCTGCCCAGCCTGTCCCAAGCTTGATAAGAAGGTTGAGTAACTGTGAACACTCCTGGTTCCTCTTCGCTCCCTTTATGTGACACTGTATGAAAAGCAAATTTTATGTGCGTGCATCTTTACCAGTGGAAATGGGATATGATTCTCTAGTTTACACAGAGTATATCTGGAATGTGTGGAGGTTTCCAAGCCACATGTGATTGACAGAAGCAGTGCAAATTGGCTGCTCACTCTTAGCAAGCAAATCAGTGTAATAGAATAACATGTTAACAGGCAAGCTGACAGACACCAATGTCTTTCTCTGGTACTGGGGGAGCCGGCTGAGATTCTTAAGCCATGTGCATTCACTAAAGAATAAATTAGGCACGAGTCTGTAGGGGCAGATCTATATCAAACACAGTTGTGTATATGCACACACTATAAACTATGAAACCCTCAAATTCTGGGCACAAAGGGATTCCTGACCACTGCCATCCTACCCCTTATGACCTGAATTCCCTTAGTGCTTGAGCAATGTAGAGCCTGTCAATTGAAACTTTTGCCTTTTAGTAACCATGCCCACTTATCCATCATTCTCCAAGTATCATACTCTTCCTTCTTTAAGAAATGGAGGCAGCAGACTTGCTTGGCATAGCAGAAGATGGGGTATAGATATTGATGATTCAAAGCATATATAGTCAATAAATTGACCTGTCTTAGTAAGTGCCTTGATTAGAGCCCAGAAAAAAAAGCTACATAGGGCTATTGAGATATTTGCCTCAAGTATTGGCATAGGGGTGATCTTTCTTCCCCTGTTTCCCCTCCTTGCTAACTATCAGGATATACAAACCTTGCTCCCTGGTCCAGTCCAGACTTCCTCCACTTCCCCTCCTAGGGTCTTGTGGCCATCATGTTCTTCTCTCTAGGCTGCTTTCACCCAGGGCAGACTAACACCATTTTCTTCTTTAGTCTGGGGATTCATGCTCCATGGGATTCCTGGGGCCATTGTGGTAATGTTGAGGGAATTGAGAGGAAGAGGAGGCTTCAGTTCAAATCCTGTCTCTAATGTTGATTAAATATGTGATTATGTACCACCCTAGTTAACTTCCCTGAATCTCTGTTTCCTCAGTTGTAAAATCAAAATAATGCCTGTGGTACCCACCAAATGGGGCATCTACATAGAGTGCATAGAGTGCAAGGTTTGGAGTCAGGAAAACTCATCTTTCTGAGTTCATATCTGGTCTCAGATATGTGACCTAGGCAAGTCACTTAACACTGTTTGCTTCAGTTTCTTATCTGTAAAATGAGCTGGAGTAGGAAATGGCAATCCACCCTGGTATCTTTGCCAAGAAAACCCCAAATGGGGTCACAGAGTCAGACACTACTGAAAAACTACTGAACAACAACAATCTGCCTCATAGGGTTAGTATGAGGCTCAGCTAAGACAAAATATATAAAATAATTAATCGACCTTAAAGGGCATATAAATACCCTTCTTTGATTTTATTATTTATAGGGTATTATACTGGGGTCAGGGGAATGCCTTAGATTTCAAAAAGAAAACTCACGACATTCTTGTGGACAAGAAGGCAAGGTGTGGGCTACATCAGAGCGAGACTCTCTTCCCCAAGAATCTGAAGGCTGCTAAGATGGATGTGTACAAGATAGAAATCTTTAGTGTATTCTGATCTAAGAACGGGTAGTGGTAACCACGTCCAAAAAGACAGTTTCTCCTCTCATCCTAAAGGAATGGAGGGCTGAGATGTTTTTGTAGCTCAGTTTCCTCATCTGAAAATGGGACTGAGGAAAGAGGAGTTGAACTAGATAGCCTCCAAGGTCACTTCCAGCTCTGCATCTACAATCCTGAGAGTTCAGCTCCTGCTTTCTGAAGAATAAGAGGAGGGAGAAGCTTTCCTGGCTTCCTTCAGACTCAGAAGTTTTGCCTTTTGTAAAAAGCTTTTCCCTGTCTTCCTTAATCTTAGTGCTTCTCCCCCAACACTACCCTCAGTTTGATCTGTATCTCTCTTGTTTGTATGTAGTTGTTTGCATGGCATTTCCATTAGTAGATTCTGAGCTGCTTGCAAGCAGGATTTCTTTTTTTTCTTTTTTTGTCTTTATTTGTAACCTCAGTACCTGGTACATAGTTGAAGCTTAATTGGTTTAATTAAATTAAGTTAAATATAAATTTAATTAGTTGACTGACTGACTGCCTTTTCAGACAGGATAACAGCCCCCATCCTTGGATCAAAATACATCTATTTCTTTCTGATCCTACAGGCATTCATTTTAGCTTCATTCTAGTTCCTGATGTAAAAAGGTGCTATTAGTTAAAAAGTTAGACACAGATTCAGGTAAAGGTGAAACCGAAAGGCATCTGGGGTCCCTTTCAGCTCCAAGATTCTGATTTTGAATCCTTCCCTCAATTGATAAGAAAACTGAAGCCTCAAAAAGGAAAAGGAAGAAGCATTTATATAGTAATTACTATTTTGCAAGCCTTGTGCTAAACACTTCTTAAAATAAACATCTGATCTGATCCTAATAACTATCAGATTTAGGTGCTCTTATTATCCTCATTTTATAGTTGAGGAAACTGAGGGAAACAGAGATCAACTGATTTGCCAAGGATTCCATAGCCACTAAGTATTTGAAAAATCAATGACTTATTTGAAGGCCCACAAGTATTTCACATTCAGATCCAGGACTAGAACCTAGCTTTAGTCCTTTCCCCAGACCTCCAGACTGGTCCTTAAGCAACTATTTATGGAGCTAAAAAAACTGCTGTGCTTGTATTGGGTGGCGAAAGTAATGAACAAAGATAGGCTTAAGCAGCAGGTTACAAAATATCAGTCTGAGTGACTCAGAATTGTTCCAATGAGCTTATTTCCATTGACTTGCAGTTTGTGCCATGTCTGCCATATTTTAAGCTCCCTTCTCCAACTTCCTGTCATCAGAACTCTCGGATGCCCTATCCCCAGCTACCATGGGCTAGTGGTGAATTTGGCCTGAGTGAGTCAGAGGACCAGGGATGCTACACTTCTGAAGGTTTTGAATGACTGATATGTGAATGACCTTTAATGGTCTCATTCCATACCTTTGCTTCCACACTGCTTCTTTTTTGGGAAGCTGTGTCGAACACAAGGTGATACTTCCTTATATTTTTCGGTATGTATCATTCCTTTCCAAAATTGAATTTCCTTCAGCCCTAATAGTAATAATAATTTTTAAAAATATGATTTTAAAGTAGACTGGAAATCCATGTTTTCTTTTCATGTTTTTATCTCATTTTGTGTCCAAGGCAAACATGTAATAGTATAAATACCCTCATTTAACTTTCTTATATAAATACACATACTAATTGTGTCAGAAAAAAAAGTTCATAAATACAAAATTTTGATGATTCCTAAGGTTTGCATTTTATCAAGTCTACATCTTTAAAAAAAAAACTTAATTTATCCTTATCCTTTTCATATTGATAATAGCAATACCTCATATAAAAAAATATATATATACAGTTTTTAATTATGAAGTGTTTTTATGTCCATTATTTCCTATGATTCTCGCAATTCTCCAAGGTGTATGTATGTGTGCATATAAATATCAAAATATGTATATGTATGTGTGCATAAATGTGTATATATGTATATACATGTGCATGTGTATATACACACACATACACACATACTACACATAGTTTGTACCCTAATATTTCCCCAAATAGTTGTAATGTGTTTAGCTATACTATCACCACTGCTTTGGACTCAATCTCTGCTTACTAAACTACTGCCCATCCTTCAAAACCCAGAGGAAATGCTCCCTCTTCCATGGTGCCTTTCATAACCCCACGAAATTGAGATGATTTTTCCCCCTAATTTCTTCAGATAACACTTTCTACCATCACCCAACACTTTAGACTATTTCTGTTTCTTATAATAGATGGATAAAACAATAGGAACCAGAGGATCACCTAAGACTTTGGACAGTAGATAGCTTCTTGTGGGAAGTTCAGGATTCTGTAATGTGAAGGTCAGGAGAAAATGAATACATCCTGTCCTCTTCTGCTTGTTCTGAGTGGGACCTTGTACCATCCACTGTTTCCCACTCTACCCTCCCTTTTCTATCTTCAATCATTTCCATAGAAAAATAGACCTTTAACCTTATTACTCCCTCAAGCTATTATCCTATCATTCTCATTCTGTTCATTGTTAAACTTAAGGAAGAATGGTCTACAGTTCTTCAATAATCTAGCAAATTGTTGTAAAGATCCCCTGAAACTATTTTCCCTCCCCTGCAACCCTTCCCAGGATGTCAGTTCTCATCTTAGTGCCCCTTCCTAAATCCTGATTTCAGAGTTCCTTAATCTCCTCAGCTCCAGTGACCTCCGTGCCTGCTAGAATTTTGCCACCCAGGAGAACAACCATATTTTAGACCTCATCTGCCTCCAGTGTCAACCTAAAAGTTTGAAGCCTTCAGCCTCATCGCAGTTCTTAAATCAATTCCTTCTGTCCTTCCTGTTTCTGTAATTCCCATCTCTGATCACAAACTTCCATATTTTCCACTCCATCATTTTTGTTTTTACTTTCTTTTTTAATTTAAAAAGTATGTTTATGGATGAGTTTAGTTCTTACATCACATTCACTTCAGAACATTACCTCTCTCTTCTGTGCCTAGTGAGCCATCCCCTACAACAAAGCAGACCAACAATGATCATGGTGATGATGATAATTAAAGGTCAGAAAGACAACCAACATATCTACCATATCTGACAATCAGTGCAGCATTTCTCATTCCAACAGGGGGGCCATTTCCTCATTCTGACTGAACCTGCTCTCCCTTCCCATCATAACTTCCAGTCTCTCAAATCTTAGCCAGCTTTGCAAGCCTACTTCAGGTTTCCTTTCTTTTCTTACTCATTCCTTTAACCAGCCATTTCAATGGTCCTTAATTCCTTGGATTCACTACTCCAATACCTGGCTTACCAATTACCAACTCCAGAGTAAACTTTCTGGGTTTGAAACTCTGAATCAACTTGTTTTCTGCTTTTACTCCTGGACTGCCAAGAATTGCTGGTAAATGTTAAGAAACTGGGTTAGTTGGCTCTGATACAGATTCATGCTATGTAACCCCTACTGGGCCTTGCTCTTTGGCAATAATTATCTTTATCCTTAGCAGATATCCAGTGACATAACCCATAGTGTCTCTTCCAAACCGTTTTCACCCTTCTCAAGCCTCCCTTACCTGTCCCTGTTTTCCCTTAAACTTGCCCCTTCTTACTTCCCAGATTTCAGCAAAGTCACTTAAGCTTGAAGCATGAAAACTGACAGAGGAAAGAAGACTGATTTTTGAGTCAGAGAACCTTGGTTAATATCCCATCTCTTCTTCTTTCTCCCCATGTGATTTTGGCTAGTCATTACCTCTCTGAGTCTCAGTTTTCCCTGTAAAATGAAGGGTGTTGTGTTATGACCTGTAAAGTCCTTCTGGCTCAGACATGGATCTTTGACTCTACTTCTTCTTTTTCCCCTTTCACAACCAATCAGTTATCTGATCTTGGTCAGTTTTGCTTCCATGATATCTGGTATCTAACTCCCATGTGCCATTTCATTCCCACCATTCCAGATGGAGCCCTTATCTCTTCTTGTCAACACTATTGCAGTTATGTTCTAACCCTGTGCCTCCAGCTATTCTCCCTCCAATTTATCCTTAATAAACTGCTGTCTGAAATGTCTCATTAGTACTACTCCCTGTTCCAGATCTTTTGATGGCTCATCTTCATTTATGGAATAAATTGAAGGTTTCTTAGTTTGACATTCAAGGTAATCTGTAATTTTGCTCTAGTTTTGCTCCCACCCTTGTCATTCCCTGGACTCATCCTGAACTGACCTACTTCCCTGTCTTTTTTCATACTTTTCCCCATGCCAAGAATGGCCTAACGTCCATCTTCCTGAGTATAAATCTGGCTTAAGATACTAACTGTGTGACCCTGGGCAAGTCACTTAAGCCTGTTTGTCTCAGTACCTTCATCTGTAAAATGAACTGTAGAAGGAAATGGCAAAGCATTCCAGTATCTTTGCCAAGAGAACCCCAAACGGGGTCACAAAGAGTCAGACATGACTGAAAGGACTAAACAAGAAGATGTTTAGACATTTGAACTGGCCAGTTATAGCATGAATATCTTGAGGAGGGTAATGATATGTTTGTTTCAGCTTTAGAATGTTGCCCTCATTTTATAAGACCTGTTTCCTCAGCATTTCTTGGTCAGATACTTACTGTTATCATCCAGTTTGATAATGGAAACCTTCTGGGGACTAAAGGTGCACTACTCAGAACTAGGGAAGACAAAAATGGGGCATATTCCTGTTTTGACTACTCTTCAAACAAGCCCTGGGTTTGGGGAAAGGAGGAGGAGAGGTTTCTTGAGACTTTTCCTATTGGGCAATCCTCCTGCATTCTTACGGCAGGGTACACCCATACATATATCATGATCAGCTAACATCTGGTTCCAGTGAGGACCAACCAGTTAGTACAAGCGTGCATTTTGCTTCTGTGTAGCTTCTGTGGGCTTATGGTTCCACAATGATAACCCCCTATTCCCCAACAGTAATAATAAAATGCTCTTTAATTTCTCTGGATCAATGTGATGTCTGAGTAGTATAAAGTTTTTGTCTGTATTGATGCTCTGATTTCAGACCAGTACATTTGTTTAATTCTCCAGTTTGTATTTGTCATATAGATTTGTGGCCCAATAGTTTGTAAAGGGTAGTTGGTTCCAATACATAGTTCTAGCTTTCACATCATGTCTTTCTAGGTACTAGTTAGATGCTAAAATTTTGCATCTAGAAGTGAGGTGATACAGTTTCCATCACTTCACTTCATAATTTGCATTGGTCAACAAATAGTAACAATAACCATAATTATCCATTTAAATAGCATTATTCTACAGAGATATTTTAATATCTTCCCAACGATCCTGTGAAGTGAAGGTTCCAATATCATTATCCTCTGTCTTTGAAGGTGAAGAAACTGAGTCACCAAGAGATGAAGTGACTTACCCAAACACCCAGTGAGTGTCCAGAGATCCAAACACTGATCTGAACCCTTTAGCTCTGTCCCAAATCCTTCACTTGAATTAATAACTGATTTTTCATGCTTTATATTCTTTTCAGTTGGGGCTGAAGTTGGGGGGTAGTTATGGATACTACTACTACTATTACTACTACTACTAATAATAAAAACTTTAATTTATGTACCAATAAGTAGCATTTATGTAGTGCCCGCTAGGATTACCAAAAAGAAAAGAAAAAAAGAAAAAAGAATGAGTCATCAAAATATATTTTCTTAAGCATTTAGAGAACAGAAGGAATCATAGTCAAGCAGAATATCTTTGAGAATAATATGTTGAATTTATTATATGCTTTAAAAGAAGAGCAAGCTGCATGTAATAAAGATTCATAGTTCTATGTACAATCCTCTCTGGTCTTCTGGACATATGGTAAGTTTGAAATTTGTTGAAGCTGAATTTGTTAAGTTCAGAATTAAAGAAAAAAACATAATTGATCTTCCTTAGAAGATAGTGAAGCAGACCCAATGTCTGATTTTCCTTCTGGAAATTAGTAAGAATTCAATCTCTTTACAGAAATATAAATATACTCTGAGGAATTTTATAGTGGATTGAGTATTGGACTTAGAATCTGGAAAATCTGGGTTTAATTCTATCTCTGACCCTTACTAGCTTTGTGACCATGGGGAAGTTGAATTATCTCATTTATCTTCACCAAAACTGAAAAGTTTTTATTGCTTTTGGTGTTGTTCAGTCATTTAAGTCATGTCCAACTCTTCATGACCTCAGTTGGGGTTTTCTGGGTAAAGATACTGGGGCAGTTTGCTGTTTTCTTCTCCAGCGCATTTTACAGTTAAGGAAACTGAGGCAAACAGGGTGAAGTGACTTGTCTAGTAAGTGTCTGAGGCCAGATTTAAACTCATGAAAGTGAGTCTTCCAGACTCCAGGTCTGGTGCTTTACCTGTTATGCCACCTAGATACCTGAATCCTGGGAAGTAGATAGTGTTATTATCCCAATTTTAATGCGAATGAGGAAACTAAGGCAGATAGAAGTTAAACGAATAGCCCTGAGTTACACAGCTTATAAGTTTTAAAGGCAAAATTTGAACTCAGGTTTTCCTAATATCCAGCTTCAGATCTCTTATCAACTGCACAATCTAGATGCCTACTCTTAACCACTATCCTTGAAAGTTCTTGATAATTCATATTCCTTGATAATTTATCCTTTTGGGATACTGCATTTCCCTAGTCTTTCTATGATTTGAACTCTGTAGCATTCTAAATGAATGTTTGTTGCTTTGTCCCCTCTGGCTCCCTCCATTTTCCTCCACTTTTCTCTTTTCCCCTTTTCAGGGACATGGTCAGAGACATAATATGTTAGACACATGTGTGTTAATTCAAGCTCTTAGTTGTACTCTTCTAGATATAGCCCCAGTGTTGGTGGGAGGCCCCCAAAGTAAGTAATTTATTATAGATAATTAAAAAATTACTATCAGTAGGCATCTCTTAGCTATCTGCATATATGTAGATATATACATACATCTAATCTATGTATGTGTATGTATATGGGCCATCTCCAGTTGTCCTGATCTCTATTTTGCCACTGGCTCCAGATAACTCTGGAAGAGAGAGTGAAGCCCTGCCTCACTTAAATCCAATTCACTTGAAGGTCATGACATCTCCATTCTGATGTCATGATCCTCTTCAAGAATGAAGGACAAATAATAGCGTGTATATGCATACACATACGAGTATGTGTTTTTATTAACTCAGAGAGACATATACAAACTTTCTGGACTATTTGCAATCAGTTCTTAGTGCTATAGACTTTTCCCCCTGCCAACAAGCACTTTCTCACACTGTCCAAAGTGTGGTCAGGCTTATACATTTATTTTAAATTAACTGTAAAAATGAGAATTAAAAAGTGTCTGCTGCTACAGAAAGAAAAGCCATATACTGTCCGCTACCAAGTCAAACATAAGTAAGTGATTTTTAAAATTGCTCTCAATCTTGATTTAGCTGTATTTCTGTTATGTCCCCTTCAGTAGTGACTGTAGAAACTTGCCTGTAAGTATGAGGTTGGGATAGGGAAGGAGAGAGACCCAAGCAAGCAGAGTATGAGAATACCCTTTTCTAGGACTTGTACATTTATGACCTCACTGATCCTTTAAGTGCCTCTAGGAAGCAGATATCACTGTGCCCATTATTTGAATGACAAACTGAGGCATGGAGGTCCATGCCTTAGGTCATAGTGAATTTTGGGTGGAGCTTGGGAGAGAAGTCAAGTCTTCTGACTCCCAGTCAGGGACAGAGCCAAGAACACAAGACAATGCTCTTGGAATTCCAAGCACTGCTCTAATCAGTCTTTGAACTCAGTCTCTGTAATAGGATCATTCCATTTCTATTATCTGTCATTCTGTTTCGTGCTTTACTTTTCTCCTGGAACCCTCATTGCTGTTCTTTAACAATCCGCATTGTATATAAATTACATGGAGTGGGATTTAAATCTCCTATCACCCCATTCCCACTTCCTTAGCCCTGTGCTGGCCTCCTTAGCTCTTCAGGTTCTTCCTTTATTTAGGGATCTACCATCAATGCTTCTGAGTTATCTCCCATTAAATGTTCTAATAAAACCTAGGTCCCCTCCATTTCCTTCTTTAGGTACAGTAGGGCAATGTATTTGTATAGCTTTTGACCTTTCATCTTTTATTTTTAACCAGGAATTTCCTTTGAAGAGTCACTGATGATGGGAAGTGCTTTCTCTTGCTGCTGGGAAAGGCTCTATAGAAATAAAATATGTATTGTATTCGTACTCATTTGATTATCTCTTTCCCCAAAGCAGTTTAGTAAATTACCATGGAATTTGTTTTTTGTTTCTCCTCCTTTCTTTTAAGCAAGGAAAGAATTATAGCTGCTAAATTGTTCCCTAGCCTTCTTGCCCAACTTATTTTTCCAAGAAAGATTTGTGTACAATAGAACAGAAGAGGATGAGAAACAACTCAGAAGGGTTCTGTGCCCACCCCACCCCCAATTTCTATGGATCATGAATTGAGAGTTGGAAAGGGCCTCAGAGACTATCTTATCTAAACATCCTTATTTTATAGGTGGAGAAACTGAATTCCAGAGAGGGTAAGTGACTTAGAAAAAAGATCAGTTAGGTCACAAGAGATAGAACCAGATACAAACACAGACCCTTTGACTCCAAATCCAACATAATTTGCACTATATCATGGTTTACCTGTTAGAAAACAGCTTTGCCTCCACCATCACATCTTAAAAGTTGCTCTGCTCACAAAGTCTAGAGAATCATACATACATTTAACCCACACAAGAATCCTTGGGGAGTGTGTTAACACTTTGTAGAAGCTATATCAGAAATGCACCTCTTAAGAAATTTCTATATCTATAGCTATACCTGCCAAGGTTCATCCTGGGAACCATTCAGCCAACAACTTTTCTTTCTTTCTTTTCTTTTTTTCCATCAAATTTATTAATTAGTTTTCATTTTCAACAGTCACTTTCATAAGTTTTAAATTTTCTCCCCTCCCTACCCAAGATGACATGCAATCCTATATGGACTCTACACATACATTTCTATTAAACGTATTTTCACATTAGTCATATTGTATAGAAGAATTAAAACAAATGAGGGAAACCATGAGAAAAACAAAATAAAACACAACATAGTAAAATGCTTCATTCTTCATTGGGACTCCATCGTTCTTTCTCTGTATGTGGATGGCATTTGGCATCATGAGTCCTTTGGAAATATTTTAGGTCCTTGCATTTCTGGGAAGAGCTAAGTCTATCAGAAACAGTCCTCGCACTCTGTGGCTGTTACTGTGTATAATGTTCTCCTGGTTCAGATCCCTTCACTCAGCATCAGTTCATATCAGTCTTTCCAGGTTTTTCTGAAGTCTGCCGGTTCATCATTTCCTATAGCACAATAGCCATTACCTTCATATACCACAACTTGTTTAGCCATTCCCCATTTGATGGATATCCCCTTGATTTCCAGGTCTTGGCCACCACAAAAAGAGCTGCTATAAATATTTCTGTACATGTGGGTCCTTTTCCCCCTTTTATGATCTCTTTGGGATATAGCCCTAGAAGTGGTATTGCTGAGTCAAAGGATATGCACATTTTTATAGCCCTTTGGGCATAGTTTCAAATTGCTCTCTAGAATGGTTGGATCAGCTCACAGCTCCACCAACAATGAATTAATGCTCCAACTCTCCCACATCTTCTCCAACATTTACCATTTTCCTTAGCCAATCTGATAGGTGTGATGTGGTGCCTCAGAATTGTTTTGATTTGCTTCTCTCTAATCAATAGTGTTTTAGAGCATTTTTTCATATGACTATAGATAGTTTTAATTTCTTCCTCTGAAAACTGTCTGTTCATATCCTTTGACCATTTATCAATGGGCAGTCCACAATTTTTCACTCCAACATCCAAGAACTGGTTTTAGATTTGGAAGTGGAAGGACAAAAGAGGCCATCTAGTTCAACCACCTAATTCTACAAATGAGGGAACTGAAATCCAGAGAGATTAAGTGATTTCCTCAAAGTCACATAAGGAAATGAAAGAGCTGAGATTGCAACCTAGGTCATCTGACTTAGCAAGTAGAGAGTGGTATGGCCAGTTCTGCATTCAAGGCAAATTTATTCAGTTTCAGTATGAGAGTGGACTGAAGTAAGGAGAGAATTGAGGCAGGAAGACCAATTAGTCTGCAGCAAAAGGTGAGAGGTAATGAAGGCCTGACCTAAAATGGGAACATTTATTAATCACCTCCTAGGTGTCAGACACTGTAAGTGCTTTACAAAGATCATCTCATTTGATTCTTATGACAATCCTGTGAGATAGGTGATATTATTTTACAGATGAGGAACTGAGACTGAAAGAGGTTAAGTGACTTGCTCAAGGTCACACAGCTAATAAATATGTGAGGCTAGATTGGAGCTAAGTTCTTCCTGACTCTAGGACCAGTGCTGATTTGATTGTGCATGGTAGCTGAGTGAATAGAGAGGAGATCAGATGTGAGACATTTTTTGGAGGTAGAAATGGCAAGTCTTGGCAACTGATGTAACGTCAAGAGATACAAAATGAAGAATGGAGGAAAATTCCAAGGTTATAAACCCAGGAGATTGGAAGGATGGTGGTACCTTTGACAGAAATAGGGTAGTTTGGAATGGATATGGTTAGCTTTGAGGTTAACAATGCTGACCATTCTACCATTCTGAAAAAATAAGACTTTAAGTATAGTCCTAGGAAAAAAATGTGCCTTTTATCCCCCAGTGAATAGTCCAGCTAAGCTGACTTGTATGCCTTGTTTTCCATTTATATTCTTTTTTGTTTGTTTGTTTGTGTGTGTGTGTGTGTGTGTGTGTGTGTGTGTGTGCATGCATCATCTACATGGGCACCAAGAGCATCCTTGATGATGGTATTAGAAGGTAATAGGTAGGAGGATGTCACAAATCTATCCCATGTCATACAATTAATTGAAAGATGTGCCAAATACAAGATTAAACTCTCTTTGTTGACTCTAAAAATATCTAGTCATTAAAGCAAAATAATCCCTCTAACAAGGTATCTTTCATTCATATATAAGAATTATTCAAGATTCATTGAAGTACATAATAAAGATAACTTTTTTTGAAAGACTCTGATCATCAATATCAAGTGAGGCATAAAACATCAAGACATATGCCACCAATGTCATAGAAAAGATTTAGTCTCAGTCTGAGAGATTCTTAATAGATAGTAGAGTTCTTTGGATGCTCCTGAATACATTGTGCCAATTTTATTAAGCTCTAGAACATTGTAGATAATGAACTGAGAGTTAAGATTTTGTTTTACATTTTAAGATGAAGTTTTAGTGTATTTTAAATTGTAAAAATCATTCTAAGCTCACAGTCTTAGATCCTAGACTGCATTTGGCCTTTGGGTCATAATTTGATGACCCTTGCTGTAAGTGAGATCTTAGATATTTATGAGTGACTGAAGAGAATGGCAGACATGTACAACCAATAAAAAATGAGTGGATAAAGAATGCCTGTTTTTCATGGCATAATGTGCAGTTGAATAGTCAACCTATAGAGCTCACATATAAACATATGTTTTACCATCAACAAATGAACAATTGATTGGACTCAAAATTAAGCAGTAAGAGAACAGATTGTGCTGTTTTGAAAGATTGTACAGTTCTTAATGTTATATTTCTCCATGAAACAAAGGCTTATATTTTAAATATTCTGAGAGTGTTATTTTATGGCCGGGAGTCATGGAACATTGTAGTCTCCAAAAAATTGAAAATGGATATGACCAAGAAGGTAATGCAGAATCACATGGAAGGTACAAGTGGGATTTAATATATTACAAAGAATTATTGGAGCAGAGTAACAGATGTGACTAAATAAATATATGAGTGAAAAAAGAAGATAGTCTAAGGTGATGTATAGCCAATGGTCAGTGTATATGTTCTACTGATAGTCTCAGGAGAAAGCAAAGGAGGTCCACTTGCCCAACTTTGAGTGAACCCACTCTGATAAACTTCTGTGAGATCATGAAGATGTCTGTTATCATTAGGTCAGCCATTAAATGACAAATTCTTTAGCCACAAGAGCTCATCAAAGCAAAGAAAAAAATCCAAAATGGCCCTGTCCATGCTTTATTTCGTGGTAGTAACAGTAGATTAATTTGGGTTCCTTTATTGACTACTGGGAGTCCAATGGATTGGCCAGGTTCGTCTGAGTGGTCTTGCTATATCTGGCTTTGGAGGATAGGTTCTATTTCAATAATAATGAGAAGAAAGAGGAAGAGAAGGAGAAGGGGGAGAAGGAAGAGAAAGTTAAGAAAGGAGGAAGAGGAAAACAACCAGGATGAAGAAAGAAAGGAGGAAGAGAAGCAGGGGGAAGAGGATTAGGATGAGATAGAGAAGAACAAGTATTTATATATAAAGTTTGATATTTTATACAGGCCATTTTATTTGATCCTCACAGTAACAGTATGAGGTAAGTACTGTTTTTATCTCTACTGAACAGATGAAGAAACTGAAACTAGGAGATGGTAAGTAATGTGCCCAGGGTTATATAGTAAGTATTCAAGGTAGGATTTGAATGCAGGTAGTATTGACTTCAGGTCCATTACTTCAAGGCTGATCCTCACCCACTGTGCTTAAATCACCAAAGGTAGAATGTGTATTCATACTGTTTTGTCGGTTATCATTTCTAGTTACTTTTATTCTCTTGTCCTGGACATGCCTTATAGCGCTCTACACAAATTGGCGTACTTACGTTATTTACAGAGGTGTTTCAGTGTATTACATTGGATCTTCTCTTGAAAAGAACCCCAAATGCATTATTGAATTATCTGTTGTACCCCATTCCTATATCAGTTCACAAGTATTTTACATTAAAAAAAAGAATGAAGGAGAAGTGGTAGAATGTGTCAATCAATCACTAAGCATTTCTTTAGTACCTATGCACGAGAAACTATGTGAGGTCCTGGGAATACTGATATCCCCAAAAGAAATTTTCCCTACTTTCCAAAAGCTTACATTTTCTTAGGGGAAACATGTAGGTAGGTAGGTAGATAGATAGATAGATAATCTATATCTATGTCTATATATATGTACATATTTATATAGATGTACATGTATGTATAGGTATGCATATATATGGATACCCAAAATAAATAAAACATAATTAAATTCAAGGTAGTTAAGGAGAGGAGATATTAAAATTTATGAGGATAGGGATTAGGAAAGTCTTCATGGAGAAAATTAGACTTACATTGTATATTGAAGGGAAAGAGTGATTTTTTGAAGTAAAGATGAAGAGAGAGTACATTCAAGGTATAAGAAATAACCAGTGCAAATGTATAAAGACAGGAGATGGAATACTGTGTGTGAGGAACAAAGAGGTAGCCAGTTTGACTGGACTGCAGTCCAGTGTGTGATGGATAATAAGCCTAGAGAGATACTGTGGGGGCAGGATGTGAAAGGTATTAAAATACAAATAGTAGAGTTCATATTTTATTCTAGAGACAATAGAGATAGGAAGATCCAGTATCAAAAAGACAGAGACAGAGACATAGACAGAGAGAGAGAGGAGAGAGAGAGGGAGAAAGTGAGAGACAGAGGGAGAGAGAGAGAGAGAGAGAGAGAGAGAGAGAGAGAGAGAGAAAGAGAGAGAGAGAGAGAGAGAGGGAGAAAGTGAGAGAGAGAGAGAGAGAGAGAGAGAGAGAGAGAGAGAGAGAGAAGAAGAAGAAGAAGAAGAAGAAGAAGAAGAAGAAGAAGAAGAAGAAGAAGAAAAGAAGAAGAAGAAGAAAAGGAAGAAAAGGAAGAAAGGAAGGAAGGAAAAAACTTGGATTACAGTCCCAGATGACTCCATGCATGGAATCTTAGGAGCCTGGGTATTTGGTATGCAGGTTGTGTCACTTCCTCTCATTCATATGCCTTATCCCCTCAGTTAGTGTTTTCCTCAACCTCCAATTACTTAGTACACATTGTGTTTATTTATCTCTTTATATGTCCTACTTCCCCTACTTCCCCCTCAGTAGAATATAATCTCCTTGAGGGTAGGGACTATTTGGTTTTTGCTTTCCTTTTCCCAGTGCTTAGCATGATGCCTTGCACATGGTAGGAACCTTAAAATTCTTGTTGTATTGAGTTAAATAGATTGGAGCCATCAGGCTATAAGATTCTTCTTAGGCCAGGCACCTCTTTTTCATGCCCCACAGGGGCTTCATTTTAGGATTCATTCATTTAGGATTTCAGGATATGAATCTAGTACCAACTATACTTGGTCATAGGGATTGTGTTATTCTCTTACTAAACCTCACATTTCACAACTCCCTGGTCTCAGCCTATGAATGTAGCTGTAAAAGCTGTCACTCCTCAAATAATAGTGTAATGAATGTCTGTGATAGTCCCTGGGGGTGAATTAGAATCAGGGAGGAACTGGTGGCCCAGACATTTGGAGAACTCTAGTGGTCATTCATCACCAGGAAATGGCCCTCGTCAAGTTGATTACTGCTATTGCAAATTAGAAACAAAAACAGGCTTATAGATCTTTTAAAATTTCTCTTTCTTGTTTTTTTTTTTTTCAAATGGGTAACTCTACTTCTAAGGATTGCTAGTTGCTGGGAAAGAGATTTTCCATCTCCTAGGCTGTGAGATTGCTTTGAGTCTTCCTTCATCCTACTTATTTAATAATCAACATTAAGCATCATGAGTTCCAAAACCTTGGTGACACAAGGCTGTTGAAAGGGAATACTTTGACTATTTAATGAAAATCTGTTTCTCCTTAAAGGGATGGGGACAAGGGGGGCATTTGGATGGAACTTCTAGTGTTACCACCATGCATAGTATACACTGTGCTGAGAACTGGAAATAATTGGAACAAATCATCAGATTCCAGTCTAGTAAGGATATGTGAGGCGCATAAAGTTACCTGTTATCTTGTCCACTCACAGGGAGCATTCAGCCTGTGACTAGAGTAGAACCTTTATTCACAAATGCCTGGTTACCTGTATATGTGTCATCTTCCCTAATAAAATGTAAGTGAAGGGCAGGGCTAGATTATTTTCATCTTGGTACCCCAGGCTGTTGAACTGAATTGGATTAGAAAAGATAACCCTTCACAGCCTGCCCCCTCCTCCCATTTCAATCCTTACTCCTTTCTATACCAAATGTTATCCAGTCACATTGACCCTCCTCCTGTCCCTCTTACATGATATTCTATCTTCTACCTCTGCGTCTTTTCATTGGCTGTTCCCTTGCCAGGAATGTCTCTGTCTTTACCTCTGCCTCCTGGCTTCCCAGACTTCCTTTAAGATTCAACCAAAATCCCACTTTCTGTGGGAAATCTTTCTTTTCTCTTCCTCCTCACCCAGGGTCTTCCTTCTGAGATTGCTTCTTATTTGCACTGTAGATAGACGTTATATTTACCATCACTTGCATGCTGTCTACCTCATAAAAGGTGGCACAGTAGATGGAACACTGACCCTGGAGTCAGGAAGACCTGAGTTCAGATATGCCTCAGACATGTACTAATGTGTGACCCTGGACAAGTCACTTAACCTCATTTTCTCTACAAAATGGTGATAATAATAGCGCTTACCTTCCAGGGTTGTTGTGAAGATAAAATGAGATAATGTTTCATAAGTGCTTCCTTCCTTCCTTCCTTCCTTCCTTTCTTCCTTCCTTCCTTCTCCATTAGAATGTGAACTCCTTGAGGTCAAGAGACCATGTTTTTTTGCCTTTCATTGCATCGTAAGCACTAGCACAGTACATATTTCATGGCAAGTTCTTAATAAATGATTGCTAATTGATTTACCACCTATGGGTAACATGCCTTCTTTTGAAAGTTCTTCAGATATCATAGAGTTCCAGGTCAATTAATTAAATATTTATTCAAACAGATCAACATAAAACAACTTGGAAGGATAGAGAGGTTAAAGGACTTGCCCAGGTTTACATAGCTCGTAAGTGTGTGGTAGAAATTTGAATTCAGGACTACCTGAATCCAAGTCAACTCCACTGTGCCATCTGACTCATTTACATCCTGGATATCATAGGGAATAAATGAAGCTTCTTAAGAAACGGAGCAACATGGCCAAACCTGTTTTAGAAGTCTGTTGATGTGGAGCATAATGTAGGGAGGGAATGCTTTGAAATCTGAAGAAGGATGAAACAAGTGAAAGTATATGGCCAAAGGCAGAAGACTTGACACTGCTCCTCAGATCTCTTGCTACTTTGTAATGTGGGCCTTCAGAGGAGGAGAACTCAGGCTTTCCATCTCTGCTGTCTTGGCATGGACTGGGTGGTGCCCGAGATTTCATTGTGTTTCTTTGTCTAAAAAGGCTGATGTAAATCAGCTAAAGGTGATTCAACTCCTCTCCTTCAAAGCATCTGAGATACAGCTAGAGGTGAGAAGGAAGGAGAGTGAATAGTAAGAGTAGAGGCATCATCCCTTGCTGCATTGTAGTGTGGCAAAGCAAGGAACTGTCCAGTGGATGGAGATGGCCATCTTTAGTAATGCTTAAAGATATGCAAGAGTGGGCTTGATGGTGGATGGATTTACACTGATATAGAGCAGTTTTTTTTATTTAGCAAGTGAAGATCCCATCCATGATCAAAAGCAAGATATAAGTTTTCTTCTCATTTCAGCACTTTCTCTGGTGATAACCGAATAGACACTCAAAAGACCGATCTGTAGAGAAACTCCCAAGCGATTGAAATGTGCTCAGTGGTGACTTTTGCAGCAACAAGCTACAAATCTGCTTGTCTGAAACAATAGAAAAGTCATCTTATTAATTCACATTTTACAAAGGCAGTAAAGCTTGAGGGTGAAAAACCACCCTCATTTTACCCCCTCAAATGATTTGCTATGGTTTCATGCCATTGCCATAGTCTTTTTCTCCCCTGGGCAGACCTAGTTCCTAGAGGCCAGATACAGTCAGCTTTTGACTTCTTCTGGTTATCCAAAGAGGACTAGGTTAATGCTCTTAGGAGAAGTGACCAGTGATGTCAGACAGGGAAACAGATAGCGCAAGTCCTGATTTTGAGCAAAGGCTGTATCACAAATGGGAGTTTCATAGCAGCAGAAAGTCATAGGAAGCTCTGAGATGTGGTACAGTGGAAAGAGCACTGGCTGGGGAGTCAGAGGACCTCTGATGCTCATCACTTGTATTATTTTGGGCAGTTCACTTAACTCAGCAGGCCCCCAGTATCACTTATAGCTCTTTGATCAGTAAATATTTATAAAATTATATTATGTTCATTCTAAGCATTGGGGATACAAAAAGAGGCAAAAGACAGTTTTTGCCTTCTAAGAGTTTATGATCTAATGAGGGAGCTAGACATGCAAACATATGCATATATATGTGTGTGTATATATACATATATATGTACATATATATAATATATATACATATATATATATATATACACACATATATACAAGCTATGTAGTGGATTCATAGGAAGTAATTATCAGAGAGGTACATGACCCTATTTGGATTTTGTCTGATTTTTTTAATAGCCTACCCATCACACTGGATACTTTTGCTCATTTCCACAGATTCTAAAGTAGCTTCTGTGAGCCTCCTAGGACTATCCTAGAGATACTACCACCCTGAGACTTGAAAAATCTTGTCTCTCTCTCTCTCTTTGCCATCTCTTTAAGGATACATTCTCTTATGCTGGATCAGTCCTATATTTCAGGAAGAATCCAAGGCCTCCTTAAGATCCTGACTTATTGTAGAGCAGAGTCTTAGGGAATTTAGAATGGCTTTATCAGTACCTACCTCCACACTCCCACCCAGACTCTAGTGCGAATCCCCTTGGGGAATCTTGGACCAGAGCCCATCCAGTCCCAGACTTAAGGCCCTCAGGGAGGTAGAAGTATTCCAGCCCTAGTCTGGTTCCAGCCCAATTCCCTGGGGTGGCCCAAGGTGTCTTGGAACAGTCCTAGCTTTTAGGGTGTGGGCCCAGGCAGGAAGCTACAGGGGCAGCAAACCTCCCTCCAGCCACAGAAAAGAAAAAGAAAAAGAGGTGAGCGGTTTGGCATGTTCTGAGGGACAGCTCATTGGCACTTCATTAGTTGGACTGACCATTTCATCTTCAGGGGATGACGCCTATTTTCTGATGTCTGCCTAAAACTGCTCCTCATTAATTCTTCTTTAAGTGGTACACTCTACTAGGTATAGGAAGACTTCAGGGTTTGCCCATAAGACTTCTTTGGGCTCATTTAAAAGAATAAGGAGGTCTTTGATAGACTGAGCTTCTCTTTCTGCTGGGCCAGAATTCAGGAATGTAGCAGTGAGACTGACTACATGGTCCTGGAAATAATTGAGAGACCTAGGTTTTAGTCCTAGGCCTTTCTCTTCGTAGTTGTATGACTTTTGACAAGAGAATGTCTGAGACTCAAGTTTCCTCATCTGTCAAATGAGAATTCAGTCTAATGCAGCAAACATTTAAAAGCACACTATGTTCAAGATATTATGCTTGGTGCTAGGAATATGAGAGAAAAATGAGATAGTGTCTGACCTCAAAGAGATTGCATTGTCCATGAGCTATTAGACACAAATACACACAAAGTCATTTCAAGACAGAAAGAGTATTAATAATTTGGGGAGCAGGAAAAACCTCATCCAGGAGATGGCCCTTGAGCTGAGCTTGGTAGGATCCCCAGGCATGCTTGGAAGGAGAAATGAAGAAGTGCATGTCAGGCAGAGTATAGTGTGCAACTGGCAGCTAGTAAGCTGAAGTGCATTTTTACTAGAGATATTGGGGAGCTACTGAAGATCTGCCTGCCTACCTCCTGTGGCAACTATGAGCATAAAATTAGATCATGTGATAAAAGTGCTTTTGTGCATAGTATAGATCATCTAAACATTGTTATCTTAGTTATTTCATCTTTTCCACTGGGGTTCAGATGGTTCTGAGACAAGTCTCTAGCTTGCTGTTTATTCCTTTATATTGCATGTTCTATGGAATCTCACACAGGTGGATAAAATTACTATTTTTAGTTGAATAAAAGTATTATGATTTCAGTTCATTCTCTTAGGATCAAATGAAATGATATTTGTAAAGTTCTTTGCAAAATTTAAAGTTCTACACAAAGACAATTATTAGGTATTAGCTAGGCTCACTAAAAGTATACTTGGTAAAACTCCAGAAGCAGACTCAACGACTTATATGTATGTGTGTGTGTATTTATGTGTATAGACATATACATATATGCATATATGTATGCATGTCCATATATATGTATTGTGTGTATGTGTCTGTGTATGTGTGTACATATGTATATGTATGTATATCTATATATAATCTTTTCACCTGATTTTGTTCTCCACTAAGTCTTAAAAAGAGTTTTGCTTCATGTAGGTTAGAGATCATGAATTATTAAAATACTGTAGTTACATTTTCTATGAATTAATATTTTATCTGGGTAATCATGGGTAATAGTTGTTCTGTGGTAATGGTCTAGTTCCATCAAAATTCATTGGTTTAAGCAATATTGTAAAGACAATTGTGAAGGACTTAGGAATTCAGTGAAGTGACCAATGACAATTCCAGAGGATTCATGATGAAATATTCTGCTCCCCTCTTGGAAGGTAATGGACTCAGGGCACTGATCAAAGCATAACATCATCATCATTATTAGATATTGCCAAAGTAGGAATTTGTTTTGCTTGACTACAACATGTCTGTAAAAGGGATTTTGTTTTCCTTGCTTTCTGAGTTTTAGGGGTTGGGGGAGGTAGAAGTAGAAATGGGAATCCAGAAATGAAAGAAAATTTTAATTAAAAAAAACCCAATGAATTGGTTTTGAGTCTTTCAGAATATTTTGAGGTTTATGTGGAAATTTGTCAGTACGTAAATAATAATGAACTTATAAGGTATAATTCTTGCCAATAGGTTATGTCTCACTAGGTATTTGCAACATGTTAAGTGTTTACAGCCTACAATAATGTGTTTTCCTGATTCACCATTTTCTTGCATAATCTACATTGATCATTAAGTTTTAGCTACTATATGTGCATGTATGTAGATATAATAACATAATATATACATCTATATAATATAACACAAGAATTTATAGTTATATATAACATATTACATATTGTATATAACATATAACATATGTTATATATAACCCTTTCCATAGATAATGTTGGCAATGACTTGTTCCTAAACTGCTATCATAAGCCCCTCCATTTTCAAACAAATCCACATGATATCCATTTGTTACATATTTCTCTTTTGACATATTGTTGACAAAGTTCATGTGGATGAGTCCCCTAGAGGGCCTTTGAATTCTGTTGTTGAATCTTTGTCATTTCCTAGGCTCCATCCTGAAGGAACCATTTTCAGTTACATTCAATACATCCAGTGTTGTATACCTATTACTATGCTATTGCTTGATGAAGAAATGACTGCTATTTCCAAAAGTATTTCTATAGTTTTTTAATTCCTTTGCCATTTGTTTGCAAGATGTCTTTCAATCCTCCTCTTTCTTTTTTTTTGGCAATAATCTTTCTAAAATTGCCTTAGCATAATGGACTTATGTTCCATTGTTACTGTTCAGGGTTTTTGTTTTTGGACTTTTTTTTTTTTAACAGCACTTTCCGTTTTTCTCTTAGGTCTGTTTTACATTTCCAAAAGTATACATTTGGACATTTGTTGTAGAGGTATTACTTTCTTTAAATATATTCTTTTGATTTGACTTTGATTTCAGGATGCCACTAAATCTTTTACTTATGAAGCTACAGCCTTCTCTGTGATATTTTTATGCCTGATGTGTTTTATTAAAGGAGACCAAGGTCTTTGTAGCTATCACTTTCATTCCTTTGGTCATTGTGCCTTCCATGTTCAAGCTCAGGATCTTAAGTCTCCATGTGTCTTTGGCATACATGTAGGATTACATACTTATTAAGTTTGAATGATATTTTGACATATTTAGAGAAAGATTCCATGACTAAGTAGTCAATAATACAGTTTGGTTTGACTCCATCTTTAATTTGGAAACCATACTTAGTTCTGTTTAGGGGAGGCTGTTTGGATAATGGATTTAAAGCTAGAGAGAATTATAATAAACTTGAACTATCTTTCTGGAAAATGCCATGCCCCATTTTATCTAAGTTCTTATTTATGTTATTGTATTGGTAGCATATCCACATAGCATATCTATGTGGACATCAAATATAGTGTACTCTTTGTACTTGGGTCTCTTTTCTATTTAGAGTATGTGAATAAGCCACAGGCGTGGATCTGATTCAAAGACTTCATAACAATGAAAAAAGGCAAAAAAATGGTGTGTGCATATGTGTGTATGTATGTATGTATGTATGTGTGTGTACATATACATATGTAAAGCTCTTTGGAAATCTTAAAGAGCTATATAAATGTGATTTATTTAGTATTATTAGTAGTAGTAGCTCTGCTGGTGGTGGTGGTGGTGCCTGTTGGGCCTGCTGTTCAGTAATTCCTGAAACAATAAAAAACTGCTCATTACGCCCTTCAGACTTTTTGGCACATCAGACAATACATTTCTTCTTGTGTTTATGGATTAAATTTCATGATACTCGTTATGGATGTTCCTACTTCTCTTCTTCCCTTTCTCTAGTGCTCATTTAATTCATCTATCTATCTATCTATCTATCATCTATCTATCTATCTATCTATCTATCTATCTATCTATCTATCTATCTATCTATCTATCTATCTATCTATCTATCTATCTATGTGTCTATCTGTCTGTCCGTCTGTCTGTCTGTCTGTCCGTCTATCTATCTATCTATCTATCCACCTACCTACTTATTTATTTATATTTATTTCTTTATTGCTAGACCTGTAATTTTATCTCAACAGTGAGTTCCCATTGAGGGACTTCCTCCCTTAATATAATCTGACCTGTTTGCATTTTATGGAGCCTCATGGTATCTAGAGGTTGGAGAGCTGACCTAGGAGTCAGGAAGGCCAGAGTTCAAGTGCTGCCTTTGAAAGATACTGCTTATAGGACCCTGAGCAAGTCACATAGCCTCTTAGTGCCTCAAAATAACTCTCTAAGAACAACCCACATTGTTAGAAGGAAAACCATAATTTTTGCTTGACACTGAGAATGTTAACTCACTTTGTACTCTGAAGTCAGAGGCTGAATAATAGCTTCTTTACAGTGTTCTCTTTGCCCCTCACATATTCAAGCCCTGCTGGTCCTTCAAAGCATTACTTGACTCCCACTCCCAAGAAGCCTAATGCAGTGGTTCTGCAGTCAGATGTTCTAGGTTCGAATCCCTGTGTAATCTGGTACAGGTCATCTAACCTCCTAGGCCTTGTTTCCTCAGAGAAGGTACTTCCAAGCTCCTTCACACCTCAAGATTTCTGATCCTATGAATATTCCACACTTTATTAATCTAGTTTTTCCAACTCATTTTATATTTATATTAGTAGTAAACAACTTAACACTTAATTGTTCTCCATCTCACAGATGCTAGCTTTACCTCCCCTGGCTAGATTGCAGACAGAACAGGAAACTTGTCTTTGCATTGTCTGAAGAAGCCAAAAATGTGCCAGGCATATAGTAGGCACTCAGAAATTCAACATTTAAAGTACTGAGATTGTTTTTGTTGCTATGGTGGTTCATGGATTAGTTGAATAGCTTTACTAGGTATATCTAATTGATTGACCTATTCTAGGTGGGGCAGCTAGGTGGCACCCTGGAGTCAGGAGGACCTGAGGTAAAATTTTACCTCACACACCTAATAGCTGTGTGACCCTGGGCAAGTCCATTAGTGTTTGCCTCAGCTCCTCATCTGTAAAATGATCTGGAGAAGGAAATGGAAAAGCACTCCAGTATCTTTGCCAAGAAAACCCCAAATGACGTCATGAAGACTCAGACATGACAATGAACAATTCGAGGTGAAGTGTTTCCATCTCCTTACCTGGAATATTATGTTCTGATTTGGGCATCATGGTTTAGGGAGAACACTGATAAGCTGGAGTGTATTCAGAGGAAGGTAACCAGAATGTCAAAGGGCAAAATTCTGGAGATATGATACATGCCTTAAAGTACTTAAAAAGCTGTCATATGGAAGACAAATTTGGCTTGTTCTTTTTGGTCACGGGGGTAGAACCAAGAGCCATGTGCAGGAGTTGCAAAGGAGAAAATTTAAGGGGAAAGAGCAGGAATAGGAAGCTGAAAATCAGGAAGAGGATTTAGATGCAGAGCTCTCTTAGTGAGTGTGTAGGGAGCCATCTGCATGTTAAAACTAGTATTTACATAACAACTTAAGGTTTGCAAAGCATTTTATAATATCCTTCATTTGATTCTTACAATAACCTTGGAGTTAGGTGCTAATATTATCCTCATTTACAGATCGGGGAAACAGGCAGGCAGGGGTTAAGTACCTTGCGGGATGACACAGCTAGTAAGATTTGAACTCAGGTTTTCCTGATACCAAGACTGACTTTCTATCTACTCTGCCACCAAGTTGCTTTATATGATTTATATGCATATAATATATATCTATACATATACATACACACATATATGCATATATATACACATATACATATATATATATAATTTCATGTTTATTGGAGATGCTGCTGTTCCTTAAGTCCCCCATATAATCCTTTAGCTTCTTTTATGGGGTACAGTTATAGTTTATTTATTTACAGCTCATTGTAAATGAGTTTACTTGACCTTTTTGGGGGAGCAGGTTTTTGACTAGAGGGAAGTACAAAGGATTTGATCCTTAGTGGACCCCAGTCCTGAAGGGAAAGAGTGTAAGAAGGGAAGCATCTAACTTTGCCACGTATAAAATGCTCAGATAGAATGTAAGCTCCTGATGGTAGGGACAATTTCATTTTTTTTGTCGTGGAACCCCTATTTATGGCTGCTTGTCACACTGTAGCTCCTTAACGAAATGATTATGGATTGATTGATTCTATTTGATTTGAAAGAGAAATCTGATACCAAGGAAATATTCCCTATGCCAGTTTTTGAATTTTGTTTGCAGAGTAACTTCTGCTACTAGCTCCCTAAACTCAGAGAAGGGTAGCAAAAAAATTAATAAAACAGATTAATCCCTGGGGACACGGCCTTGGGGGCCTGAAGATGGTCTTGTGAACTTGGTCTCTGAAATCAGCATTGTGGATTTTCCTCTCATTTGCTGGGTAGCCACCAATGAACCTCCAGATGCCTTTAATTGCCTTGTTTGTAAATACGTAATTCTCTATCTCTCTGGAGGACAATTCTGAGTTCAGTAATGTCACTTTCATCAAAGTGTCTTCCAGGCCCATTAGAGTAGAGTATAAAGTATCATCATTATAATTATTAATAACAAAGTTAAAATCCTCATATTGGAGCTTATGTCAAATTAAGTAGGAAGAAAAATGAGTTAGGGGAAATGGAGATGGAGAAGTAGAGAGCTATGAAGCAAAATAACCAGGTTCAGTGGACTAGTGTGTGTGGTAGGGGAGAGATGCAGACAAGGTTGGGGGTAGGGGCACCAGGGGGGAGAAGTCTACAATTGGTACCAGATGTGATCAGAAGCTAACGACCTGACAAACACCGTAGCCATAAAACAAATTCTTTAAAAAGGAAGCAAATGGAAATACAAGCTAGTGAAAGAATTTGCAGCAGCTGCCCTAAAACCATTTCTCACCTCATAAACAGGTCTGGGTTTGGCTCCCCCCTCCCCCACTCCATCCTCCCCCCTCACTGTTTTCCCCTCACCCCCCCTCCCCCTTGCCAATGCTGAATGGGCTCTTCCACTCTGGTTGTCATAGCAACAGTGGCTGATGGAACCCTAGCTAGATGGTGGTATGCTCATTCCATAAAGGCACTCAGAACAATTTTGGGGTGACTTGTCTCAGCACATATTTGTACATGGCAGTGACGTGAGTTAATTGGATGGAGCAGCTACAAAAACAGCACCTTATTTCACATTAATTCCTTTGGCAATGAGCTGACACAAGGCAGAACTGTTAATACCTCCCCAGTATCCAGCACTTTTTGTCTAAGCAGCTTGAGGAAAATGTTATGCTTTCTGAATGGGATCTTTCATGTCCCCATCCTCAGTGTTTCACTGTCTTTACAAACATATCTTCTGGTCCAGGGAAGGTGTGTGTTGTATGGAGAAGAAGGAAAAATGGAGTCACAAGAGGCAGATTATAGTCCTGACTCTGCTTCTCCTCTGGGTATCAGTTTCCTCATCTATGAAATGGGAAGTTCCAATCAATCATAGGATCTCAGAGTTGATTGAGAACTCAGTGGCCACCCAGTCCAAAGGGTGCCTGCTCTGGAATGCCTTCTACCATACTCCCAACAAGTACTCACCAAGTCTTCTCAGGAAGACCTTGAATGAAGAGGAGCCCACAATCTGCTGAGAAAATCCACTCACTGAAGATCTCTTCCTGCTAGAATGGCCTGTAATTCTATGATATATGAACTTTTCAAAGATAAGGAGGCAAAGGTATTTTTTTCTAATGTTGCCCTTCATTCAGTCTCCAAAAAGGGAGATTGCAATATAAAATGAAGATGAAGCAAGCAAATTAATAGAACTTGCTTCCTCCCCCTGATCACTCCTATTCTAGGTTAGGACATTTGTCCCATTTGCTCTGCACAAGGGGCAGGTAGGGAGAGCAGTGGATAGAGTGTGGGGCCTGGAGTCAGGAAGACTCATCTTCCTGAGTTCAAATCTGACCTCAGACAACTAGCTGTGTGACCTTAGAAGTCACTTAACTTTTTGCTTTTGTTTTCTCATCTGAAAAAGGGTAAACCACTCCAGTGTCTCTGCCAAGAAGACCCCAAAGTGGGCCATGCAGAGTCAGATATAGCTGAAATTTACTTATCCTTAGGAAAACAATGGAAGTTAAAGTTCTTGCAAGTGATGATTTAGGCTTGGATATGTGACCATGTGATGGGTTTATTACAAGCAAGAACTATAACCCCTCATTTAGCTTAAGACCTTGTTTCCTTATTTTATAGGTAGAGTGAGGCCTTGATAATTTAAGAGCAGATTATCACTGGTACCACAAACCAAGAGTAAAAAAAAAAAGAAAAGGAGATGAAGATCAGTTCAGTCAATTTGGCTAATGTTAGTGGTTCTGATAAAAACATAAAAAGAATTCAGATGGGGAGAAGGAGGTTCAAACCACTAAACAAAAATGGAGTTTTGGATTCTGTAGTTTTGAGATCCTTACCTATTATTTTTTTCTTTTCATCCAGACCTGTGATTTAAAAGTTAAAATGTGAATTTAAATTCAGCCTCGGCCATTTAGTAGCTGTGTGACCCTGGGCTAGTTGCTATTGGCCTCAATTTTCTGAACTGTAAAATAGGGATAATAATAGCATCTTCTAGCCAGGGTTCTTGTGAGAGTCAGTGGGACAATATTTGTAAAGTGTTATAAGCACTTAATGAATGTTTGGACCCTTCTGTGGAAACTCTCTTTGCAAATGCAGATCGCCAGATTTTGTGTAATTTATAATCTTGTATGATTGTCTGGAAACCCTGAGAGGTTCTGGGTCCTGTCTAGGGTCACGCAGACAGTATGTAACTGAGTCAGAATTTAAATTCAGTTCTTTCTGACTTCTTCCTCTGCTCTCTGTCCATTCTGTTACACTATCCAGCCTTCCAATAGCTAGCTACATGTTCTTGTCTCCAAATTATTCCAGGGTCTCCCATTGAATATGATCTTTTGAGTACTACAAAGAGCTGTCCAGCGTATCTCCAACAAGCCATTATAGAGTTTAGCAAATTTGCTTTAGTTCTACCCATAAGCTTTATCTGTAGATATCAAAAAGGCCTGTATCTGAGTGTGATTATAATAAGAAAACAATTGATGTTTACATAGGTTTAACAACTTTTTACACACATTGCTTTATTTGAGCCACAAAACTTCAATCTAAGATCTTATCTCCACTTTAGGGAGGGGGAAACAGGCAGAGTTCTGATCACACAGCTAGTAAAGAGCAGATGTTATATTTGAACCCAGGCCTTTCAAAATCTGAGGCAGCTAGATGGTGAAGTGGATAGAGTACTGACCTGGACTCATCTTCCTGAGTTTAAATCTGACCTCAGATACTTACAGGGTGTGTGATCCTGGGAAAGTCACTTAACCCTGTGTGCTTCAGTTTCCTTATCTGTAAAAATGAGCTGGAGAAGGAAATGGCAAAACTCTCCAGTATCTTTGCTGAGAATACCCCACATGGGGTCACAGACAGTCAGATAAACTGAAAAATGACTAACAACAACTTTTAAACTCTGATCCCAGCACTCTCTCTACTTACTTTATCATGCTGGTTATGTGTATCTGATTGTCACCATATCAAGGTGAATATGGAAGGCTGTGAATCTGTCTTGCTGTGAGCATTTGTCTTGCCCTTGAACAGTAAATAGACTCCTTCTGGGACATCTTTGGACTATGGAAAGTCTTGAGTTCTCTGCTTCCCTCTTCCCACCACCTCTTTTCTGGCTCCTCAGAACAAAATTTTGGAGAGAATCCTTGAACAAACCATTAATTCTTGGCTCTTAGCATCCTGGTTTCTAGTAGAGTGAAAAAAGGATCATGTTACAAGTTTTGTAGCATAAATCTTGATCTCGAGGGAAGGTTTGTGTGTCTATCTTCTGTGTGAGCCTGCCTGTTGATCAGTAGAGGCCTCCTGTTGGGAAGCACAACTCAACAGATCTGATGGCCGTAAAGCATCTGCGGGTTTCACTGATACATGGGTATTTTCCAGGAGTGTCCTGTGGTCTCTATACATCCTCTGATCTATATGTTCAAGCCCATGTACTAAAATGGCTCATGCAGAAGAAACTAGGGGTCTCTAGGGATTGATCATTTCTCACTGCCTCTTGAAAATAATTGTTAAAAGGCTTGTTCCAAATCATTGGGCCCTCAAAAATTCCATTTAGCCCTCAGAAACTTGCAAAGGTTTCACCCACATTCACTAATGTTTTCAGGATCCCACTCATAGCTTTTTGCTTCTCTGAAACACAGAATCACCAACCCTCAGAGGCAGAAGTGAATCCAGTCTTAACCCGAGAATGAATCCTTTCTGTCACATCCCCACAAGTGTTTCTGTTTCTGTTTTGTGGCCTTCATTGATAAGGATCTCCCTACCTTCAAAGGAAGTTTATTCCTTTGGGGTAGCTCTTATCTTTAGCATGTTTTTCTTTACCTAGAATCTAAACGTGCTTCCCTGAAGCACTCACCCATTGGTCCTCGTTCTGCTCACTGTGACTCTGGATAACTTACCCCTGCCTCAGTCTTCTCATTTGTAAAATGGGGATAAGAATAGGATCGACCTTCCAGGCTTTTTGTTAGGATGAAATGAGATAATTGTAAAGCATTTAGGATAGTATCTGGAACACAGTAGGCTTTATCTAAATGCTTCTTACCATCATCATCACAATAATTATCATCATAATTATAATAATAATTATTATTAAAATGGGGATAATAATAGGGCTTACCTTCCAGGGTTGTTGTGAGGATCAAGTGAGGTAATAATTATAAAGCACTCAGAACAGTGACTGGAACATAGTAGGTACTATGTAAGGGCTTGCTGCTGCTGCCGCTGCCACCACTGCTGCCACTGTTCCACCTTCTCCTTTTCCTCCTGCTAATAACAGCACCTGCCTTCCAAGGTTGTGGTGAGGATCCAGTGAGATAATAATTGTAAGCACCTAGGACAGCGTAACAATAGTAGAAAGCACTGTATAAATGTTAGCTTTTGTCATTACCATAATTAAGTCTCATCTGTCCTCCACATGATAGCTCTTCCAAAGCCAGATGCTTTTATGTGCCATGAATATCGCATAAGCTGATCCTATCCACTCACCTCCACATGCCAGCGAGCAGCACTGGAAACCAGTTAGGAGCAAAGTTCTTACTGTTTCTTTTCAGAAATTTTGTTACACAAACCAAGTACATTTGAATGTGAGATGCCAAAGGTCAAGGAAGGACTCATTGTAGCCATACAAAGTGAGTTTTGTCCAGGGTTACCAATTAGTCCGTAACTATCACAGCCAGCTAGAAGGAGGCTGACCAGATATGGAGTCCAACTTCCATTTTCCATACTAAGCAGGTTGTAAGAGAAAATTAGGTCTAGGTGTCATGTTTATTCAATTTACACATGACCCAGGACTAATGAGCATAGCTAACAGATTCAAACCACAGTTGGAATCCAAAAGGATTTTGAAAGGCCATAATGACAGGCAAAAATTTTATAATATGAAATGTAGTAAGAATAAATATAGTCTTGTATTAAAAAGAATTAACTGTACAAATGCAGTCTGTCTGTCTGTGTTCATCCTTCATTTTCAAAGAAGACCATGACATTGTTTGAAAAAAACATGGCTAGACAAAAATAATTTATGTGAACATGATCTAGGATTGTCATTAGACTGCAGGCTCAATGTGAATCAACAACCCCCCCCCCCCCAAAAAAAAAAACTGGTAATTTGATCTTAAGCTACATTAAGAAAAGTACAGAATGAGGGATATGATGGTCCTACTGTTCTCAGCACTAGTAAGACCACATGCCTTGTGTTTGATGTTGGGACCCACCCTTTAGTGATCAACTAGGTCCTGAAGTCAGGAACACAGGAGTTCAAATCATACCTCATATAGAGACACTAGCTTTGTGATCCTCAGCAAGTCCTTTATCCTTCTAAACCCACTTTTCCTCATCTGTAAAACAGGGATAGATATAGCACCTCCCTCCAAGGTTGTTGGTAGGTAAAGTGCTTTTTAAACTTTAAAGTGCTACATAAGTGCTAATTACTATTATTTTTTAAAAGTAATAACAGTATGTATACATGTACACATATGTGTATATATACATATGTGAGTGTATATATATTATATATAATTTTATGTATATGTTTATATATAAATTATATATATATAAATTTATTTATATGTGGGTATATATGTATACGTGCATACACACAGACATACACACATACTCCCTCCCATATATATATATATACATATATATATACATATACATATATATTTATATATTTGATGGCAGAAACTATTTTTTTTGTCTTTGTGTTCCGTAGTGTCTAGCATATTGCCTGACTGATTTAATAAATGGTCATGATTGATTGATTGATTTTGCTACTTCTTTATAATTTTTCATTGGTAATATTCGCATCAGTTGTGTCCCTCTCTCCTTCTCTGTGGGTCAAGCACAACTTTTTTGGCCATTGTGGTATTCCGTGACTTACAGCCATATAATAACACTGTAAGTTACTGATGTTAGAAAAATGGGTCTTCTCCTCTCAGGTAGCTTCAGGTCTCTCATTAGTGCTACGACATTTCTCAAAGGCCTTCTAGCCTGTTCTCTTCTTCCTGTTCAATTCTGGGTTTCTTTTATTGTCTATATGCAGTGTCTGATAGCTATATTGATGGATAGACTGGCTTTATGGCTTATCATTTGCATCTTATAGTCTTATAGGCACTCTTCATTCACTCTTTTTTTTGTTTGTTTGCTTGGTGTGTGTGTGTGTGTGTGTGTGTGTGTGTGTGTGTGTGTGTGTGTGTGTGTGTGTGTTCCCCATGTGGATAGTTGGACCAGAATCCTTTGAGGGATTGTGGTTGTCACTTGGAAGGTTCTGCTTTATTGTGGAGCCAGATGCCATCAGCACTATATTAACTGGGAAGAGGGCTACCTAATCCTTCTAACCACCTGTAAGGAGTCCTTCCTCCATTTCTGTTAGATCTCATCCACAAGTGGTGGACATCTTAACAAACATACATCACCTTATTTTATCAAGCAGTCATCCAACCTATAAGCATTTAGGTACCAACTATGTACCTGGTTATGAGAAGTTCTAGAGATACAGAGAAAATAGAGAAATAATTCCTGTTACCTCTTAATATTAATAATTAGAGGGTCATTATCTCCATCATTGAATTCCATTAAAGCTATCTTGTTTGATTTTGACATATACTTGAGAGAAGCTTTGTTAGAGATTCCTTTAGTTGGTGTTTAGAACTACTAAATCAAATCCTTTTTAAAAAATAGAGTGAGCAAATAATAAGTGTCATGGGATCTTGTATTCTCTGCCCCTTTTAGTTAGCTCCATATCAAGGATCAACTTTGTATCAGTTAGAGCTGTCCAAAAGTAGAGTGAGCTGATTCAGGAGATAGTTTTCCATTGCTGGAGAGCTTAGATCAGAAGCTAGATGACCACTCATCAAGTCAGGTACAGTGTAGAGATATGGTTGGACTATCTAGATAACCTTGGAGGTGCATTCCAGTTTTCTGATTTGGTGATTTTGGAAATATGCATATAAGCACTTCAGAGTTCTCCAATGATATTTATTTTCTTAAATCTCTCCCTACCTACTGTCCTACAACAACCCCCCACAAATGAACTGAGTCTCTTTCCCACTCAAAGGCTAAAAATTCCAAATCTACACTCTATCTCCAACTTACTTTTTACAGCCAGCATCCTCCTCTCTAATCAGACTAAGCTAGTCACAAGGAAATTCTTCTTCCATTTCACTGTACTGCAAGTGGCAAACATACTAGAGTTCACCTGGCACTCTCCTACCTCCATACCTTTTCTCACATCATTTACTCAGCTTGAAATGCAGGCACCCCTACTCAGTGCTTACTAGTTTTACTACACCTCATTCGTGAAGTTTTCCCTTACCAGTCCAGCCCTAACGAAATTCCAAAGAGACAATGAACAGAAGGATTTTGCAACTTTTTGTTTAGGGGTGAGGGTAGGAGAGAGGGGGCCAGGAGCTTTTAATTGATTCTATAAACAAATGAACTAGAAAGAGCATAAAGAGCATACCCATTTATTCATTAAATCAAGTGGAAACATTTGACTTAACACAATGTTTCTTAAGGGGACCTATTGCCAAAATGAAAAGAAACACTGGAGGAAAATGACGCCTTGTCTCATTTGGTTCACACCCAGGAAAAGAAAATAAACAGCTTAGGTGTAGTCCATACTAAACACTTGTCCAGAAAACAGAATTTATTCTGAAATCTTGGCCATGTCAGCTGTTTATGAGGAGTTGAGGGTGTAGAGTTTTATAAGTATCCTTTCCATTAAAAATACAAGGGGTCAAAACCTTTAAAGTTGTGTTGTGCCTGAGGTTAGTAAAGAAGCAGAGAAAGACTTCTAAAATAAATTGTTTCATTTCTAGATTTATTCTAGGTTTTTTGAGTTTGCTTTTTGTGTAGCTGAAACCACAATTTAAAACCAGTGTTCAAAAAACCTTTTTATCCTCAGTAGGAAGAATTTCAGAAATTTGATTTGGTGCAACAAACATTAAGTGGCTACTATTGTCTCGACCCTGGTGATACACAGACAAAAACAAAGCAATCCCTTCCCTCAAAGACCATACATTCTACAGGCAGGCAGGGTCAAGTTCACTAATATAAGAACAGCTAGCATTTATTTAGTGCTGTAAGATTTGCAAAACATTTGACAAGTATTTCATTCTGTCCTTACAATAATTCTGGGAAGTAATTGCTATTATTATCCCCTTTTTATACACGGAGAAACTGAGGTAGACAGAATTGTCCAGGATCACACAAGTAGGAAGTAGCCAACGCTGAATTTGAACTTTCTGACTCCAGATCCAAATCTCTACTGGCTGCCACCTAACGGCCGCCTTAGTCAACAATCATTCATTTATTTAGCGTTTGAGGTGCCAGGTACTGAGTTAAACACTGAGAATATAAATATAAGGAAAAAGAAGAACAACCCAGTGCGCAGGGAGCTTTCATTCAAATGGGGGCAGATAATACATGAAAGGAAACTGAAAAGGGAAGAAGAGTTTGTAACTCTCCAGGTGCTTTGTGGAGAAAGAAGTCCAGAATCAAGAGCTAAGCCCAGAATAGGAGGAGGAGGAAATCGTGCTGGACTGAGCCAACTGGCCACTCTCCTCAAAATGGAAACTTTTACTGGAAAAGATCATTCAGAGGAAGGGGCTTGGTGAGAAAATTGAAGTTCCAGGGTAAGAAGGCTGCTATGGCATGGTGACTTAAGACTTGAGAAATGTTTTACAAATATCCTATTTTGTCCTTATAATAACCCTGGGAAGTAGGTGCTACTGTTACCTTTTTTTTTTTACATGTGAGAAAACTGGGGCAGAGAGACTTGCCCAGGGTTATAACACTAGGAAGTATCTAAAGCTGAATTTGAACCTCTTCCTGATTCCAAGTCCAAATTCAGAAGAAATATAGATAGTCAAAGACTGAGCTCAAAATGGAATAAAGTAGTGAACCTGGATTGTGCGTGTGTATGTTTGTGTGTGTGTGTGTGTGTGTGTGTGTGGAAATGCACGGTAACTATAACAATAATAGCTAGCATTTATATTTAGTATTTTAAGGTATGCAAAGTTCTGTTACTTATATGATCTCATTTGATGCTTACAGCTACATTGTGAAGTAGGTGCTGTTTTTATCCCCCATTCTACACACAGAGAAACTGAGGGAAACTGAGGTTAAGTGAGCTGCCCAGAGTCACACAATTAGTAAGTGTCTGAGGCAGGATCTAAACACAAATCTTCTAGATTACAAGTCCAACACTCCGTTCACTGCACCACCTAGCTAAGTATGTGCAAAATAATTTCAGAAGAGAGATCATGCTAACAACTCCTGGGTTAGGAAAGACTCAAGCATTAGAAATGTTACAATAGAATTTCTTCCTTACTTGTAATAGGTATGCAACATGATAATGAGCCTAGCAAACAGCAAATATGAGGCTTCTCTTGCTTTCCTCTGTGACTTCCTCCCTTCTTTATGCCTCCCCATTTGTGAAAAAGGGGATAGTCTTTGCCTCTTGATGGCTGTGAACAGCCAAGAGAAGCCCATCCACCGTGAACAGTCAAGTAGTAATCATGGAAACTTCAGGTCTCCGAAGGGGCCCTGAGATCATTTCCCTTCCGGCACAGAACACTTTGAACTCTTTAGCTCTAAGTAAAGACAATCAATTTTACAGCAGAATGGAAGAATTAAGGCAAGGCAACTCTTGGTGGCCATTTGATGCTGCAATGCCAGCAGGAAAGCTCCCAAATCAATGGCTAAAGCCATTACTGAGGACAGTGAGGCACAGGTCACAAAATAAAAATGCCCTTTCCTTGCCTCTGTGCTCAGGAGATATTTTCAAATGGGCATTCTTGCAGCTCGTGGATGCTAAGAGTAAGGAAATCTGCTGTGGGGCTTTGGGCAAGACCTTCAAAATGGGGATAAATCTACCTGTCCTGAATAATTGCAGGATTATTGTGGCAATCAAATAAAAGAGTGGTTACGAATGAACTGCTAAAAAACGCAAAGCCCCATAGTATCAAAGAGAACAGTTGAGATGAAGGTATGAAAGTCCAGCCATCCATCTGATTCATCCATTCGTTTACCAAACTGCTACAAGGCACTTAAGCACTGTGTAACAAAGAAATAAAAGCCTACCTTCACATTTTTTATTAATAAGCATTTAAAATACTTATATAAATTGCTTGTGAGGGTAAAGTGGCCATTTTAAATGGAGAGTGCCAGTATTGTGCCTAAATTCCGAACTCCTCTTTTCCTTTTGAGGGTGGGTAAAAAGCTGCGTGTTTGAATTAGACAGATCTCTTAGAATTAGACATCATCTGGCCTCCCTGTCCTTCCTTACAGTAGTTGTATGACTTTGGCTACATGTAAACTCACCATGTGGGGATTTTTAGGAGCTATGTTTTTTAAAAAGCCTTTTAAAAACTATCTGATGATGGCTTTTAAAATTTTCATGTAAAATATCAAATGATTTTGAACATATGCTTCCAGCCTGATGTGACTGTTATTGAGTAATTTTATCAATCTAAAGGAAGTGCAAATGAGTAAATTCCTTAAAATATGGTGAGAAAATGTAATAGAAAAAGAAAGATAAAGGAACAAAAAGAAATAACAAGTATTTGGTGAGGGCAGGTGTAAATGCAAAGAATGAGGTCTTCCAGATAAAGACACCCCAGCTGGAAGGAGCTCTGTATGTCCACATCTAGTCAAAACCATAGCTTGTGAGTCGCAATTAATGAGTTATCTTTACTAGTTAGCCATATGACACAATTCAATCAAAGACATTTAATAAGTTAGGATAGCAAAAGATAGCAATAAAACATAAACCTAGGTCACACCTTTCCACAAACACACACATCATTTCTGGGAAGAATGAACACATCTAGGGAGCACATGTGTAGAGGCACACACATACAAGGTATATGCATGGCCACCCACATTTGTGATGGAGGCAGCAAATACATTGGGAAGATAAATGAATTGGGCCACTAATTCCTCCAATATTGAAGGGCTGACTTCTTCTTACCTTTCGGGTCTTCTTGTACTTTATTCTCCTTGAGGCTCAATGCTGTACTACATGAAGTCTGATGAACACAACACTCCCCTCTTCTGGCTCTCTACCATATCACAGATTGGTCCCATAGTTGGAGTTTTCTGCTCCCTCATTTCCACCTTTACGTCTCCTTGACTTCTTTCAGCTCAAATCTCACCTTCTGGAGTAGGTCCTTCCCAGTCCTCTTAATTATAAATTCTTAGATTGCCTTCCCTTTTCCTCTGTATATATCTGATATGTATTTAGTTGTTTCCACATCCCCCTCCCCCATTGTAAGCACTTACTAACTGTGCCTGGTGATGTCACCACATTGTTCTCACTGGGCTTTCTCCTGGTTACTGCATGATGGGTAAGTCATCTCTTCTATATTCAGTCTCTGCTGGGCCATGTTCTGTTGGACTTGTTGCCTCAGGGTCAAGTGTGTTTTTGAAATGAACATTTTGTTTGCCAGAGAATTAAAGCTTTCCTTTAGAGAACTCACTCCTTGTTAGGGTGAGCATTCTTTTAGGCTTCCTGGTTTTAATCTGCAGGTTACATCTAATCAGCCTCCTCTCTGCCCCAGGGTGGTAACCTCAGAAGAACAAATTGCTGAGACTCTCAGGGGGCAGGATCCCTCAGTTCCTCAAATAAAAGACCCCATCCACTATTCTGTGCAGAAGAGAAGATTGTAAGAGGAAAATAGCACAGGGAGCAAACCAAATCCTGGAGCAAGGTCGTTATCTACTCCTTGCCTAGCCATATCCCTGTACTTATTATGTATATATGGTCAGCAAAGCCTATAATCTTTTCATGCTTTCAGCTCTCTTATACTGGGAAAGATTATTTCTTGGCCTGTGGAAGTTTGCAAATTTGAGACAATCTTATCTTGGACATTCAGTTCCTCCTCTGCTCCTTCAGTAGAAAATAATCACGGTGAAAGGAACATATCTGAGCATTTATATGATGAATCCATTAAGTAGGTAACATTGTAATAAAGCCATTACTTGGGAGAGATAGTGTGTTGAAGTGCTAGAAGATGGGACTTAGCACCTGTAAGATCTAGAAATGAAGCCATCCTCAGACATTTACTAGATGAATCTCAGTTTCATCATCTGTAAAATAGGGATAATAGTAAAGCCTTCCTTTCAGGATTGTTGCAAGGATCAAAATGTATTATGTATAAAATATTTTCCAAATCTTAAAGGGCTATGTAAATATAGGCTATTATTATCATCTCATCACCTTCTCATCCCATGAGCGCTACAAGATTCTGGGATTTCTATCTTATTTTTTAAAAAAAGAATTATAATCTAATTGGATGTTATCAGGATATATAATAGGATATTAGATATCTTCTATTTAGTCTAATCACTGTATATGAAGATGAAGAAACTGAATATTTGATGTCAAAGATGGTCAAAAGTTTTTGAATATTCCCAATCACAACTCTAGGGGGAATAAGATGCAGCTGGAGGAAACATATGAGTGGAATTTCACATTTGATACAAAATTGGAGGGGATGCACTGGTTCAAATAGTAACAAAAGTTTCCCCCCAATTATGGTGAATCTAAGTATACCCCACACAAACTGTTACATGTATGTATTACAGTATATATCTGTCTGTTTACTTTAAGAGGCATTAATAGGGATGTTGCCTATGTCCAGACCTTGTAAGTGTGGATTTATCAAACTTATGTGTCAGAGTCAGTAGATTATCAGAGTATAGAGTGGCATGTACGTGTATGTCTGTGTATGTGTGTTCTGAAAACAGAGAAGGAAAATGAGGTTAAATGGAATGAAAGGGGAGATGGGAGTTGTTCTGGAATTATAAACCCCCTGAGCTTGAGGGTGCAAGAGGCAGCTAGAGGTGTGAGGGATAGAACTCTGGCTTCAGAGTCAGGAAGTTGTTATTGTTCAGTGGCATCTGACTCTTCTTACCCAGCTGACCTCTGTTTATAGGGTTTTCTTGGCAAACAGACTTGCGTGGTTTGCCATTTCCTTGTCCAACTCATTAGGCAAATGAAAGTTAAGTGACTTGCCCAAAGTCACACAGCTAGGAAGTTTCTGAGGCTGGATTTAAACTCAAATCTTCCTCACTCTGAGCCCAGCACTCTATCCCCTGTGCCACCTAGATGCCCAGGATTCAGGAAGACCTGTGTTCAAATTTGATCTTAAACACTTATGACTTGTGTGACCTTGGGCAAGGTACTTCACCCCTGTCTGCCTTAGTTTCCTTGACCATAAAAGAAGGATAATAATAGCTCCTACTTCACGGGGTTATTGTGAGGAACAATTGAAATAATATTTGTAAAGCACTCAGCCCAGTGCCTGACACTAGTAGGTGCGTAATAAATGCTGGTTCCCTCTTTCCCTCCTACCCTTTCTTCCTTCTTCCTTTCCTTCCTTCCCTCTCTCCTTCCTTCCCTTCTGTCCCTCTTCCTTCCTTCCCTCCTACCCTTCTTCCTTCCTTCCTTTCTTCCTTCCTTCTTTCCTCCCTTCTTCTTTCCTCCCTCCTTCCCTTTCTTCCTTCCCTTGACTCTTCTGCCCTAGACAACTGTATGAAGTGAAACATTTTCACATCAATATCTCTGACTGTGGTGCTAGAATGGTAAAAATACTGATAGGATCACTAGGAAGAATAGTTTCCCTCTTTTTACACATTGTCTATTTCTGCTCTAGAATAACGGAAGCACACTTTTAACTTAAGTCATCTATTAGAGTAAGTAGCCATTATGGAAAAGAAATAGAGTTCCCTCTGGAAGGAACCTTTTTATGACCCTTTGCAGACATTTGCAACAGTAATATGTAAGAGAGACCTCCCCGGAGAGGCCATTTCATTTTTGATGTGAAATCCAAATCATAAAAAAACAGGATACTTCAAAAGTGGATACTACTTCTAGAGCAAGACAGGATATATTCAGTAAGATATCAAGGTCTTCAGCTTAATCCTGGCTGAGATGCCTTCAAAGTCCGGTCTTATCCATCTTGAACCAGACTCCAGGAGATTTTTAGGTAATCTGATCTCAGTCTACATATTAAGACTTCCTGGAGTTTTCAGTCACTTTTGACCTGTCCACTCCTGGGAAGAAAACTAATGAAAAACCCAAAGAGAACAAAAGCTCGGGACAGGAGTTCCTAAAATGTATGGCCTAATCTCCAACCTAAATTCATTTGTTCCTGTTTTCTTGGCACCCTCTCCTTTTACAGTATGTCCATGGACAGTTCTGGCTGAGCAGTCATACAAGGAGTGTGCTGAGCACACTTTGAGGAGGAAACTTCTGGTGGCTCTGGGATGCCGGCAATTCCATTGTCAAGGCACTGCCTGCTGGCATAGTCTGTGGGCAGGATTTTGTTACGCTGACTTTGAAGTGGCTCCACTTTGACGTACAATAAGAAAGTCTTTCCTCTCTTTACCACATAATGAAAGAGTAAACAATGGTTCTTTTAGAAAGACAGACATGCAATGGCTTCCATGTGCAGTGTGGAAAAATCTATACCATCCTATACAAAGGAAGGTGACCATGCTCTAGAAAGGAGGCACTTGATTAAAGGAAAGAGCTTTGGTGATTTCATGGCAGGCTCTCCTTCCTTTTCTGCTATTGCCCCCAAAATACAGCAAGACTTCTTACCCTGGGGTCTTGGGTGGGGTTCCAGGAATCAGTGAACTTAGTAGGGAAAAAATACATCCTTGTTTTCACTAATTCTTAACTGAATTTTATCATTTGGTTCAATTGCAAATATTAAAAAAATATTGTCAGAAGGGGTTGTAAGTTTTTACTGGATTGAATGACCATGACACTAAAAAAGCTATGAGCCCCTGGATTTGAGGCTTTCTATGTATCTTGGTAATACTGACTCTTCTTATATCCTTTCCTATCTACTCTTTATATTAAATCGTTAACTGTTATATACTCAGATCAGTTATCCTGAGCATTATAAAAAGTACTTTACTTTGACCATGAGAAAGCATAAAAGGACAAATGATATATAAGTCAGAAAATACAACTTGAAGAAGTATTTAAACTGAGTCTAACTTGGGAGTTGTTGTTGAGTCATTTTCAGTCATGTCTGACTCTGTGATTCTATTTGGGGTTTTCTTGGCAAAGATACTGGAGTGGTTTTCCATTTCTTTCTCCAGCTCATTTTATAGATGAGGAAACTGAAGCGAACAGGGTTAAATGACTTGCCTAGGATCACACAGCCAGTGTTTGAGGGCGGATTCTAAGTCAGGTTTTTCTGATTCCAGGCCTGGTACTGTATCCACTGCTCCACCTAGCAAACCTTCTTCTGTAATTATACTTGGATACAACTGCACAACCCTCTCTTCAGCTTCTATGCACATCTCAGCCTGTTTCACCTTATCTCGATCACTGTGCTGCTGCTTATTTCCAGAAACTGATCTTTTCTTGCCTGTTTTCTCCAGGGGTTTCTTGTGGATAAGGGGAAAGGAGCCCACAACCTTTGTCCTCTAATTAAAATATGCTATCTTCTCCCAAATATAGAATATTTTTCTAAGGCAGTAAATGCTAACTGACTGTATGTGTAATGTAATATTTTGTTCATCACTCCTAGGATATCATTTATTAGCCCAGTCAATGGTTGGATAGTCTAGACACTTATGGGATGGCTTATTGCCACTTCTGAACACTCGGTCTCCTCAGTGTCTTCTGGGAAGAAGACCAATAGGTTCTTGGTAGTTTTAGTGATATATAATATATTAAAATTATGTATTATATAATAGGATATATGTGTAATTATTTAAAACTATAATTAATTTGTATAATAGCATCATTTTAAAAAATATATTAGTCTGGCCCAGATGAGTCCAGAATATACCTCCAAGTAGTTGTCATTTTAAAAAATTTCCTATAGTGTTCTATAATTTATCTACACAAATCTTTAGTGTTCCTCTTTAGATGACTCCCAGATATTTTAAGAATTTCATAGTTATTTTCAAAGAGACTTGGCTTTCTAATATAGCCTCCTGGATTTTGTTATTATTACTCAGATGTGTTGTTGATCTCTCTGACCTATTCTGAGACAAGGCCATAATGAGGCCACAGGTCTCCTTCCACCAGAATCTCAGTCAAGTTACACAACAGTCATAAACCTCAATTTCTCTCCCATTCTTGTAGACTTCAAAGCATAAGTCAGCAAGTAGGTGTGATGATGTTCCTGAGGCTCCTGTCAATAAATTCTTAAGGTTAACTAGCCTAAAAAGTTATATTGTCTCTATTTAGTTTCCTTCTATAGTAACACGATGGGGGGAGTCAGTGATCAATACCTTTTCTTCACTTACATCAAGCATTCAGAAGACCTTCTATAATTTATAAAGTTCTCTCTGTCTCTCTCTCCCCTCTAAATTCTTGTCTCACAGGGTTATTGTGAGGATATACCCATGTGTATAAATGTATATACCTATATATAATATACACATGTGTATGTATTACCATTTGATATTACATATATAAATGTTGAATATCACTCAATCCTCACAAGGTTCTTGTGAGAACTTGCTCAGGTCACATAGCTAAGTGAGTTGTTTACACAGCCTTCTTTGCACCTGCTTCACCCCACTCCTGCAGTGAAAATATCCGTTGAAATGAGGTTCATTTCCAGAGAATCTTTTCATTTTGGGGCTACCAGAGACTGTATGGAATTGAACTTCTCTTGATTGACTCCTGGTGTGGATGGCTTAATGTGAGCTCTGAGCTGTGCTATCTTTCAATGCTGTACTCTGTCTTCTGCCCCTGAGCCATCTCAGTGCCTCTGTGACTTCATCAAAGTGGGTACTTCATCCATTCAGGCTTGCCCATTCTTTGTGAATATTTTGTGCATGTTCTATCATAACTGTGCTATGGCAAATCCACCCAATCAATGGGGACAGCAGGGAGAGTCCTTGAATTCTTCTAACAGTTTGAGGATACATATGGGGCAAATGGGCTATCCACAGCTTTTCTTCCTCTCTTGCTACACAACCAGTCCTTAAAAATAAACCATTGAGTTATTGATCTATCTATCCTTTGATGACACATTTTGAAAGCTTGGTGGCACCGAATTGTTTATCTAGCACCCCCAAATAGTTTAGTAGTAAAAAAAAATGAACTTGCAAAGTATTTTACATTTATTTACATCTATTACAATAACCCTGTGAAGTAGTTGCTGTTGTTATTATTCACATTTTGTAGGTGAGAAAACTGAGGCAGACAGAGATTAAATGAAGGCTCATGCAAGTAGTAAGTGGCTGAGGATGGACTTGATTCCCAATTTTCCTGAATTCTACCTGTTACATCACAGCGTCCAGGTACTTGGTTCAATCTTGTTGCCTATAGTACCATCTAAGGGATCTTTCTTTTGGTGCAATAGACCTCACCTTCAGAGTTTCCTCATTAAATGGCTGAAACATAGCTGTTACCTGGTTGTTGTTTAGCAGTGATACTCATTGTAAAGCTGCAGTCATTATCATCCCTGCTGTATAAGAGCCTCCTATAAATTCAGACAGAATATACTCAGAAAGATTGTTCATACAGGAGCAAACTTCTCACTTGGGGCAGCCCTTGGTCCCACCTCCACATGGCAATGATGGTTTGAAGTCTTCTTTTCTGGTGAAGGAGACTCTTTACCCTGACACTGACTTCCTTGCTGTTCCTTGCACAGGAACAGCATTTTCCAGTTCTGTGCATTTTTGCTGGTTATCCTCCATAGCTGGAATTCTCCAGTCCTCAACTCAGTCTCCTGGCTTCCTTGAAGTCCCTTCTAAAATCTCACTTTCTACAAAAAGTCTTTCCTGATCCCACTTAATGCTATTGCCTTCCTTCTATTGATTGTCTCTAATTAATCTAGCATATATCTTGTTTGTATATAATTGTGTAAATGCCTTCTTTACTGTATAATTATGGTGATTACTCACCCCAAGCACATATATAAGAACACACCACAGCACAATACTCCCTAGGCTCATACCTGCTTATTTTGGTGCTTGAAAGAGTGATACCTTGACTTGTGGATGTTGTTAACACTGATAGCCTAGAAGCTCACTAAAAATCATCATCAGTAATCTTTGCAAAATCCCCAAAATATAACTTATAGATCAATTGATCTCTAGCTCTGATAAGGAAGAACCCATGTAAAATCTGAGAGTGTCTTACAAAATCTTTTTGACTAATACTCCCACCAAGGGAAATTATGGGAACATTGGTATCTGGTTCATTTTTTCTTCCAGAAAGGGCTCTAGCTCTCTTGAAAATGCCTAGGCTAATAAAACATTTCAGTGTGAAAAATCTTGCTTCAGCCTACAAAAATTACAGATAAAACTTGTATCTACTCCATTTCACCCTCAGCAAACTCTCTTTTCTTTTTTGAAGGGCATTAAGCAAAATGTACTCTTCTGCGTTTCACCACAGAAGTGGAATTTGGGGGAATGTCTGTCAGTTGGGAAACAGCTGAACAAGTTGTGGTATATGATTGAATGCTACTGTGATATAAGAAATGATGACATTGATGATCTTAGAAAAACATGGAGATCTATATATTCTTTCTGAATTAGAACAGGACTGGATTGTTCCTTAGTGTGTACTTTTCCCTGCTAATGGCAATGTCTCTCTCCCTTGATAAACTAGAAAGAGGAAACAGAAAACAACTGAAAACTGTTTTTGGGGGGGGTGGTCAATTTAACATCACCTAACTATTCATTGACAGTTTCACCATTAGTTTAATGAATATCATGCCAAATAAATGCATCAAATATAATTCAGGGTTAAAGAAGACAGTTCTTAATACAGCCGGGACATTTTCCTACTTTTGGTTAGAGAGAACCAAAGAGCCAGTTCTAAGGTATATCTGCTTCTTTCTCCTTTCCAGTTGCACCCATCAGTCTTATGGAGAACAGGGTAGCTGTGTGCCATTGCTACTTGACCATGCAGATGTGGTGAATTGTACATCCAGTAGCCCAGGACACATGAAGTGTGCTGTCATCTGTGAAAGGGGATTCATCCTCCAAGCTAGCAGTGGACAGAGACTAAGGCCCATGCAGGTAAGTCAGGAAATGCTTGGTTGGAGCATCCCACAGAGGCAGCATGACCACAGGATTAATTTCTAGGTGCAGGGAGCTTTTCATTTTGTTGATTTTCATTTTGAATTAAAAAAAATTTCCCATTAAGGAGAGGATAAGGAACTTCACCAAGAAGGCCTTGACTTTAGAGATAGCAAGGTTGTGCATATATCATCTGTGGTTCTGAGATAAGAGATTTTGCTGTTTGAATAAACCATGAATTTCTTGCCAGGCCTGCGTTACAGTAGGAATGCCTGACATATTCTCATTGCTGAAGTTTTTCTTGTTTGAAGCTAGGCTCATCCTAGTTTGCTTTGGAGATGAGAATACCAAAGTGGTCAGAGATGCCAGAGGTTAGATGACAAGCAGCCATTCTGAAGTTTAGTGCCCTTTCTTTTAAAGTGTCAAAAAGGAAGAAATCGTCCCTGCCTTGGTCTTTCTCACCTCTCATGAGAAGCCCCAAATCCATTGGTTTAGGCAGAGACTGCTTGGTTCACTCTAGCTCTTTGGCTAGATTTCTTGAAGCCCAGTAATCCGTCTACAAACAGTCATTCACTCAATAATCATTTGATTGACAGCTGTGTGCAACACAGCCATCATCTTAGGTCAAAGGAAACCATTCTCCACCCATAAATCAGGGACCACTCATACCTACAGAAATTATGGAATATCGGGGTGGAAAACACCTTTCCAATAAGAGAGGAGGAGCTTACTGTCTCCTGCTTTGGGATAGCTCTCATTGTTTCAATGTTTTTATTTACATCAAGCCAAAATTTGCCTTCATATATCTTCTGATCTCTGTGGGGCCAGACAGAACAGGTCTACTCTGTTGGAAACTAGTATTAACACCAAGTGGTGCTGAGTATCATGAGGGGGGGGTCTATGCTTTCTTTACTTCCCCTACCTCATCATAAAGGATGGAGCCAAGAGAGCTCTACCTTTGCCTCTTGGGGAACCATTTAGAGACCACATTTTCTTTCTCCTTCTAGCCACTCTGCCTTCTCTCTTCCCTCCCTTCTCCAGGATCAGGGAAACTGGGAAGAGTTTGGCCGCTGAGGCTTGTTACTCCAAGTGAGCTCCATTTAGAATAATGGAAGCTTAAGTTCTTTGAACTTAGTTGAATGGCCTGAAGTTCCTTTTTAAATTTCTACTTTTGGGTGCTTATAATATTACTGTGACATGGAGAACAAATGACTCGTAAAGGAGAGAGTCAGATTATGGAAGACATTAAATGCCAGGCAGAAGAGTTTCAATTTTATTTTATCCCAAGGGCATTAAGGAATCACTGAATATTTTTGAACAGGGATGTAATATGATCAGATCTGTGTTTTGAGAGTAATGGTTAGTCAGTTCTGTGGAGGATGGATTAGTGAGGGGAAACACTGGATTCAGGGAGACCAGTTTGAAAGCTATAACAATAGGTCAAGCTAGAGGAAAAAGGGATCTGAAATAGGATTCAGATTCTGTGATTGAAAAGAGTACATGAAAGTCATTATGGATGCAGGATTGGCAAGACAGAAAATAGTTAATTGAATATAAGGGGTAAAGAAGAGAGAGGAGTCTGGAGTGAGTCTGAGGTTGTAATCCTGGCTGACTGAAAGGATGGTAGCATCCTCAAGATAAAAAGGGAAAACTTGAGCAAGAACAGATTTGGGAGAAAATGTGCTGAGATCCAATTTTGATTTGTTGAATTGGGTGGCCTATCAGACTTCCAGGTAGAGATGTCCAGCAGGTAAATGTTTCATGCAGAACCTGGGAGCTCAGGACTTTGGTTTTGTAATGCTTGGATAGAAATACATAGCATACAAAACCATTATTCTGTGCTTCTATCAGCAAAGCAATTCAGAAAGGTAAACTTCTCTTCTGCTATCCCCTAGCTCATCCTAACTTAGATAACGATTGAGGTACCCTGGCAGAACTAGATATAGAAAAGTATTTTCTTACTGCTCATAAGTTTTTCCTCCTATATATAAATGACATTTTCACAGCATGAGAATGGAGAGGCATCGTAGAATAATAATAACTGACATTTACATGTGCCTTACCTTTGACTTATACTAGGTGTGTGGTCATAGACCAGCCACTCACTATCCCAGGAAAACCACCAACACTATAAATTGCAAATGAATCAGTAATTTGCATGGACAAAGGAAGTTTCTATATTGGAATTTTCCTCTGCCAATGAAACCATAGGCCTGAATTCCCCTCACCCCAAAATAGTGAGAATTGAATATAATAAATTCAATATTGTTATTAAAAGAATACTGATTTAAATATAGGTTATTATGAATTCATTGTACAATTATAATTTCAATATTAATATACTATTATTGGTTTATTTTAATATTATTATGAATGTCCTGATGACATTTAAAGTTAAAATTACCCCTCCTTTTTGATTATATTTAACATACTGTGCCTCACAGAATAATTACCTGTATGTACACCTCACCTTTCTTACAATATTGTAAGCTCCTTGAGAGCAAGGGTGACATCTAATTAATTTTTCAATTCTACATGCCATGGGCATGATGTCTCATACATAGTATGTGATGAATAAATATTGCCCGTCTGAGTCCAGTAACAGAAAGGCAGATAGTTACACAGAAAGGAGGGAAAGAAAAAAGAAAGTAGGACAGAACAAAAAGTCATAAAAAATAGAGTGGGGAAAGAAGAATGGAAGAACTTATTTCTTGAGAAGTGACTAGAGAGAAGGAAAGTGAAACTGAAAATGTCATATTCCCATTAAAACATCTTAAGAAACTCAAGAAAAATAGTTGCACAGAGCTGAACAACGTGAATGATGATTTAAGCAACGCAGAGAGAGCTTGACAGACATTCTCACAATGGAAATACGATAATTAAGAGTGTGAAATAGACTTTCAGTTATAGGAGATAGAAACTACCTGGAAACAGCGATGGTGTTTATCACTGTGGTAGTAGGTCAGAGCCTTTCAGAGCTGAGAGCCATATTGAAAATGATGGTGTGATCTTTGTCAGCCACACAGAGTGGTCCACAAGGTATTCTCAGTTGACTGTTGTCCATTTCCTGAGACTGGCAAAGTTGAGGTATTTCTAGAGAGGATTTAGCACAAACAAACCCAATGCAACCAAGATTAGGAGGGAAGCAGAAAACTGGGAAAGAATTTTTGCAACTAGTGTCTGTGATCAAGGCCTCACTTCTAAAATATATAGAGAACTGAGTCAAATGTACAAGAATACAAGTCATTCCCCAATTGATTAATGGTCAAAAGATATGAACAGGGAATTTTCAGAGAAAGAAATTAAAGCTATCTATAATCATATGAAAAAATGCTCCAAAATCACTTAATTAGAGAGATGTAAATTAAAACAACTCTGAGGTACCACATCACACCTATCACATTGACTAACATGACAAAACAGGAAGATGATAAATGTTGGAGAAGATGTGGGAGAGTTGGAACACTAATTCATTGTTAGTGGAGATGTGAGCTGATCCAACCATTCTGGAGAGGAATTTGGAACTATGCCCAAAGAACTACAGAAATGCGCATACCCTTCGACCCAGCAATATTGCTTCTAGGACTGTATCCCAGAGATCATAAAAATGGGAAAGGGTCCCACATGTACAAAAATATTTATAGCAGCTCTCTTTGTGGTGGTCAAAAACTGGAAATCAAGGGGATGCCCATCAGTTGGAGAATGGCTGAACAAGTTGTGGTATATGAATATAATGGAATACTGTTGTGCTATAAGAAATGATGAAGAGGAAGACTTCAGAGAAGCCTGGAAGGACTTATATGAACTGATGCTGAGTGAAAGGAGCAGAACCAGGAGAACTTTGTATACAGGAACAACTACAGTGTGCACGGAATTTTTCAGGTAGACTTAGTCCTTCACACTAATGCAAGGACCTAAAAAATTCCCAATGGACCCTTGAGGCAAAATGCCTTCCACATTCGGAGAAAGAACTATGGAATTAGATTGCAGAATGAAGCAGACCATTTTCTCTTGTGTTATGTTTTGTTTTGTTTTATGGTTTCTCTCATTCATTTTAATTCTTCTATGCAACATGACTAAGGTGAAAATATATTTAATAGGAATATATGTGCAGAACCTATATAAGATTGTACATTGTCTTGGGGAGGAAGTGGAGAGAGAGGGGACAAGGGGAAGGGAGGGGAAAAAATCTAAGATATATGGAAGTCATTGTAGAAAACTGAAAACAAAATAATTTTTTAAAAAAAGCTTTTTTTAGACTAAAAAGTTGTTAGATCCCGCCTCTCTCCCATCATTTTGCATACACACATATTTTGGATATATATGTGTGTATATATATGTTTTATATGTTTATATTATATGTGTACATATATGTATGTATGTGTATATGTATGTGTACATACGCATGTGTGTACATATATATTGTGCACACACATATCCTTTATTTACTGCCATGTGAACATATTATATGCCCCAAAGAGAATGCAAACTCCTTAAGAACAGGGGCCATTTAATTTAATTTTGTCTTGTTTATGTACCCTTAGTGCCTAGCACAATGATTGACATGTAGTAATCACTTAATAAATGCTTGTTGATGAAGAGAAATCCAGAAGGATGACAAGATTGAAAGATCATTGAATAATATCCATTTACAAATACAATAGTGATAAATGTAAAGTCTTATCCATGTTCACCATGGGGGACAAGCTAGACCAGTTTATGAGGAGGTTTTCATGGATTTCAATCACCTTATGATTCATCAGTATATTATGGAAGCCTAAACAGGCACTGACTGACCCTTGGCTACTTGGGGAGAAGTTTAGTGTCCATTGGCAGAGAAGTGATAGTTCCACAATACTCTACTCTGGTCAAAACACAGCTGGAGTACAGATTCTATGATTCTGAGGCTTTTGTTTTTTTAAGTATCAGATCTGGAAGACAATAAAGGTGTCACCTTTTACTCTGCCACCTTTGCAAGACATCTCTGATTGGTCAAATTACTGGCTGCTGTGAGTCTACCAGGGAATATCTAGGGCCTGTGTTAATACAGCTTTATTAATAATTGCAATTTGAGGTGGACAAGATTCCTTGTCTTAGACTCTTGCCAAACTTGTGGATTGTTCTGATCGTCTTTTTAAATTTTCTGTGTTTAGAAGGAGATTCTGCTCACGTGTTCTTCTGGCCTCTGGGACCAAGCTGTCAGTTGTGCTCCCCTTGATTGTGGCATTCCTGATCAGTCACACGTGTCCTACGCAAGCTTCTCCTGCCTGGAAGGAACTGCCTTTCTGAAACGTTGTTCTTTCTCCTGTATCTCACCAGCCAAACCTCAAGGTATCATCACCTTGGACTTCATTTAAGTGTACGATCACCCTGGAATCTAAGACTGAGAGATTCTCTGCATCACATTCCCTTTGTTGCACAATTCCTCTTTTCTCTTCTTCCTCTTCCCTGCTTCTACGTACCTGCTGTACTCTCACTCATTCTTCTCTGATTGACAGTATTTTAGATCCCCATTAGTGAGAAGGTTCTATTCTTCCTGACTTTTTAAGACCAAAATCAATTGGGAATCTTAATTCCTTTTCATGATTTAGCCAATCCCTCTACAATGATTATTGTTGGAGAAGGTGTGGTGAAAGTTCTTCTCTTGTGATTAAAATAGGTGTTCTTTTTGTAATAAAGAAATTGTATTATGCAAAAAAGTTGCATCAATTAATACATTCAGAGCTAAAACAATCAATTTTTGCATTTTGCATGAGGCATGCCTTCAAATCACCTTTTTAGGACTCATTCAATAAAGTGGAGTTAGGGGATGGGTGAGCAGAGCTTGAGCAAGATGGAAAAAAGCTCACCTAGGGTATAGTAACAGTAGGGATAAGGTGGAAGCATGCCATCTGATAGCTTCTTATCTCAATTAACTGGTCTTGGAAAGTCAGTGCTTTTTTGCCTTAAGCCCAGTTGTTTTTAGGCTTCTGAAGGAATTCAAATGTTAGCGCCCTCTGTATTTTGGTACCCTGTAACTATCTGCTTGAAATCTCACCTTGGTTATACCTTTGAGTAGCATCCTGAAATTAAAGCTTGCTTTCATTTTGCTGTGGATTAGAGTCCTTTAAAAAATCTTACTGGACTTGGTGCTCACTTCCATTGTCACCTGCTCCAAAGAGGTCTCTCCTCTCCAGGCTGATCCTCTTCTAATCACTATGGATTTTCTAGCTTTCTATTTGAGCTTCTCTCTTTTATGTTTCCCGGAGTTAGGAATGAACCAGTGGTTGACCTGCCTTGAGGATGGGCTCTGGTCTCTCCCAGAAGCTTACTGCAAATTAGAGTGTGACGTTCCCCCTGTCATACCTAATGCCAACCTGCTACTGCCCCGCTGCCTCCAGGGAAATCACGATGTGGGATCCGTCTGCCGATACCAATGTGAACCTGGATATTATGTGGCGGAGAGTAAAGAAAGCAAGCCCAGAAAGTAAGTCACCCGTATTAGCAGGATTTGTTGTTGTCCTCACATTTTATTCTGTTGTTTCCATTCATAAAATTTTAAACCATAGTTTTAGAAGAGAATAATTGATGGCCATCTACTGTTTCTGGTTGTTTGCTACTACAAAAAGTGATGTTATAAATATTTTGTTGTATATGAGGCCTTTCTTTTTTTTTTTTTTTGTTAATGACCTCTTGGGTATATATCTAGCAATGGAATTTATGGGTCAAATAGTATGGACATTTTGGTCAAATTTTTCACATATTGACAAATTATTTCCTAGAATGGATGGACCAATTCATAGCCCCACCTGCAATATGCTAGTCTTCTTCTCTGTCTACAAGTTCTTGAACTTTGAATGCTTCCCTTTTGTCATCTTTGACAATTGGTTGAGTTTTAGGTAGAATCTCATATATTTCTCATTTTAGTATTATTATACAATTAGTCATAGAGACTAGGGAATACAGACTAGACCTGTTACTGGTATTAGGAACTTCCTAATGAAAAAAACCTCCTTCTACCAATGCAGGTTGACACCTTCTCTGTAATTTATAATCTTAGAAACTTGCCTAGAATATTTAGAAGTTACATTTACTTAGAGTAATTAGCAGTGGTTTGTTCAGGATACAGCAATTATGTATCAGAGGTGACTTATGAATCTAGGTCTTCTTGGCTTTGTCACCAGCTCTGTATCACTAATCCCATGCTCCTTTTAATGTGGCTGTTAATTGTTTATCCTTCTTTTGAGAACTGCTTCTCTCCTGTCCTTCTTCCATCACTTGTATGTTGGGGAATCGTCTTGGTTTTTAAACATTTTTGTTAGTTGCTTGCCTGTCTTAGATAATGGATCCTCACACAAAGAAATGTGTTACAAAGATTTCCCCCATCTCCTTCCTCATCCTAATTGCTTTTATTTTTCATGCAGAAACTTTTAAATTTCATGTAATCAAAAATATTTCTTTTTTATGATTGTCTTCTTTATTTGCTAAAGATTTATCTCCTCATCATAGTAGTGAAAGGCACATGATCTGGTTCTCTTCTGTTTTGTTTATGGCATGTCTTTAATATTCAGGGCATGTATTCATTTTGAGAGTATTCTGGCATATGGTGTAAGATGTTGATGATTTCTGCCTGACTACTTTCCAGAAGTCTCAGAAATCCTTGTTAAACAGGGAGGGTTTCCCCCCTATGTAATTTATGTTTTCAGATTTATTAAACACTTTAGCTATTGAGTTTATTAAACACTAAGTTATCTTGGAGTCTTTTTCTTCTAGTCTGCTATATTGATATTTTTAAATTCTCACCAAAAAATCTTGATAACTGATATAATTTGAAGTCTAGGAGTGATAGCCTCATTTTTCCTTTTTTTCTATTACATTCCTTCATTTTCTAGATCTTTTTATTGCTCCAGAGGAATTTTGTGATTATTTTGTGTAGCTCAATGAAAGTTTCCTCTTGGTAGTTTAATATAGACTAAATCTGTAATTAATTTTTGAGATATTATCATTTTGATTATATTGGCACAGCCTAGCCATGAGCACTGAATACTTCTCCAGTTACTTAAATTGTTCTTTGTTTCCTTAAGGGATAGTTTGTAATTATATTTCTTCATGTATTGAGTTTGCTTTGCTAGATTGACACTCAGATATTTTATATCTTTTGTAGTTACTTTGAATGGTGCTTCCTATTTGATTTATTTCCATCTGGAATTTATCATTGCTATCTGTAGAAACACTCATTTTTGTGGATTTCTTTAGTAACTTGATTCTTATATGAATTTATTATTATTTTTTTTTTAGCAATTACTTTCTTCGTTGATTTCCTAGGATTTTTAAAGTAAACTATCATGTCATCAGCAAACAGGGATATATTTTTTTCTTCTTAACCTATCTTCATGGATTTAATTTCTTTCTCTTATCTCATTGCTATTGTTATCATCTCTAGAACCATGCCAGATTACATTAGGGAAATATAAATTTTTTCCAAAGTAAAAATGCTTTACTCCTAGGTTTATTGGGAATGGTTCTGGTATTTCCCTGTTACACACAATGCTCTCTTTTTGTTTTAGATGTATACTTTTATCATATATTTTTCAAAAGACTGTTTTATATATGTCATAAATTAGTATTGCACTTTGTCAAAGATTTTTCTGTATCTATTAATAAAATCATGTGGTTTGGGTTGTTTTTTTAAATATGATTATAGAGAGTTAAATTATCCCAATTTTATAGAGGAGGGAACTGAAGCTCTAATTGATTGTGATATGCCTACCGTCACACAGCTAATAAGTGTCAAAATCAAGGCTTGATTCCAGATCTTACAACTGCAAGTCTAGGGCTCTTTGGAATGCTGCCCTTGATTTCTTTATATTTCTTAAGAGGCAGCCTAGTATAGCATAGAGAGCAGTAAATCTGGAATCAAGAAGACCTAGATTTGATTCCCTCCATATATATTTACTAACTTTGTGAACCTAACTTTTCTTAGCCTCAGTTTTCTGATTTGTAAAATGAGAGTAAATATAAAACGTTCATCCTACAGTCGGTGCCAGGATCGCTTGCTTCTCTCAACCTTTATAATGTGAGGGAGTTACACTTACTGACCTCTGATGTCCCTTCCACCTCTGAATCCATGCTCCTTTGAGCCTCTGAAATGAGAATATACGTGTAAAGAGCTTGGGGAAAATTAAAGCACCGTATAACAGCTATTAGTAATCAGCATGGATATTTTCTCCTCTGTCTGAACTCTCCAATCAGACAGAATTTTAGTGTCTTCTCTCATCAAAATTTTTAGAGTTCATTGTCTGATCTCTTTCCCTCTTTTACTTATCTTGTATACTATTTATTTTTATGCATATTGTTAATTCTCCACCCCCTCAAACCCTCCCCCACCCAAGAAAAGCTCCTTGTGGTCCAGGGCTATTTGGTCTCTGAGGTGTCTCCGGAGTCTAGCATAGTTCCTGGTTCATTATAGGAACTTAAATGTTGGTTGAGTTAAACTGACTTGACCATTCTGCCACTCTCCCAACCCCTACTTCTGAATGTAACTGAATTCTCAGCATCATCATTCTATTACCCTTTACTCTGAGTCTACAAGGAAATTAGGAATACTATGGGAGGAAAAAGAGTATCCTCCTAGCTCCATTTTGGACATTTTTTTTCCTGTCTTCATCAAGTACCCTTCTCCCTGCTTTCAGCTACATTCCTAGTGTCATAAATAATTACAGGTAGGGAAAAATACATTTAACTTTGCTTAACTAAAAAGTAGCATATAAGAACAAAAGTAGTCAGTAAATGTGCCCCAGGAAGCCCATTACAGGCATGTTCAGTGACTTTGCCTTATTCCTGAATGAATACTGAATGAAGAATGATAATAATAATAATAAACCACTTATTAACGCTCACAGAAGTTACAAATATAAAAAAGCAAGGTAGCCCTTGCCTTCAAAGACCTTACACTCTAATAGAGACAATATATGTCAAAAGAATGAAAGTCAGGGAAATGTTTTGGAAGTCATAGGTAGTAAGTCTAGGAATAGTTTGTGTTGTTTTGCATATTTTTCCAGAGGTGGCGGTGGTGAGAGGGGAAGAGGGAAAAGGAATAAGGGAATATGCATTGATATGGCATCTACTCTGTGCCAGACTCTGTGCTAAGTGGTTTTAAAATATTACCTCATTAAAAACCTTGAGAGGCAGGTATTATCTCCATTTTCAGGTTGAGGAAACTGAGCCAAACAGAAGTTAAACGACTTGTGTAGGGTCACACAAAGTGTCAGAAGTTGATTTTGAACTCAGGTCTTCTTGACTCCAAGTCTAGCACTCTGTCCACCATGCCACCTACCAACCTAGGAGAGGTCACAGCAGTATAAGATTAAATGGGTAGAACAGTGGTAGATCTGGATCAGGATAGAAACAGCAAATTCTCAACAATCAGGAGTCCAGGGTTAGGCTAGATATAGAGAATATTCATTATTTAAGAACCATGCGTCAGTATAGATATGGAGAACCTTCATCAGTCCAAAGCCCAGGGTCAAGACAGATGTAGAGAACACTTACCAATGAAAAACCCAGGGCCAGGGTAAACATGGAAAACTCTCATCAGTAAGCAGTGTGTGTATTTGTTCTTTGTTGCCAAAGAAGACCATGCCATCAGAGAAATAATGACATGACTTGCAATTGACTTTGTTTTTTGAGTGAGGGAGGGCTGTGCAGGTCACCAGCCTCACTTCTCCTCCAAGGCCATCTGAATACAGTGACTAAATATTCATCAGGATGACTGGAGATGACCCAGGATGAGGCAGTTGTGGTTAAGTGACTTGCCCAAGGTCACACAGCTAGTGAGTGTCAAGTGTCTGAGGTGAGATTTGAATTCAGGTCCTCCTGACTTCTGCACTGGTGCTCTATCCACTGCACCACCTAGTTGCCCCACAATAAGCAGTCCAGGGCTTAAGGGGAGGGGCCAGGCTGTCTGGTCTGAGGTATACACCAGTATAGGATGAAGAGGTATGGTGGCATGAACAAGGTCAGTTCCTTGACTGATACATATCTAGAATCACAGAATCTCTAATTTAGAGGGAGTCTTGGAAGATCCAGTGACCTGCTGAACAATTTCAACTGTGTATCTTCTAGACATCTCAAACTAAACATGTCCAAAAATAACTCACCTCTCCCAAACCCATCTCTTTTTTTATGATTTGTATATTTTTGTCAAAAGCACTACTGTCTTTCCAATCACCCAGATTTGCACTGACTCTTTGACTGTCTTTGATTCCTTACTATCCTTTTACTCCTACTCTCCATCCAATCAGTTGCCAAATGTTATCAATTCTAGCTCCTCACCGTTTCTCACATCTGTTGCCTTCTCTCTAGAACTCAGCTATTACCCTATTGCAGGCCCTCATTATCTCTCGCCTGGCCTGTTGTTGGAGTCTTAATTGATCTCACTTTTTCCATTCTCTGCTGTCTCTAATTCATCCTCCACAAAGTTGATATTCCGAAATTACAGATCTGATCATATTGTTCTTCTGTGTAGAAAGCTTCAGTGGATGCCAATTGATTCTAGAATCAAATGCAAACCTTTCTTGGCATTTAAAGCTCTGCATAGTTTGATTCCAACCTATCTTTATAGATTGATTTAATGCTACCTCCATTCCTAAACTCCAAGCTCTACATTCCAGTCCAGTTGACCTACTTAACTCACTGTTTCCCCTACATGGCCTTCTAGCCACCATACTTTTGCACATACTATCCCCCTTGCAGGCCCAGAATGCACTTTCCTTATCTTCACCTCTTAGATTCCACTGTTTCTTTTAAGGCTCATTTCAAGTGCTACCTCCTACAAAATGCCTTTCTTGATCCTTCAGTTAGAATCTCTCACTTCGCATTTATTTTCAATATGTTTTACCTTTACTTATTTCCATACACAATGTCCTTTTATAAAATGCACCTCGGGAAGTATTTAATTTTGTCTTGGTACCCTCAACCCTTAACATAGGGCATTTACCTGTTAGAAGCTTAATAACTGCTTGTTGAATGAAAAAATGAATGAATAGGTATCTTTTTGACAACATCCCTTACATTCGGCTTCCACTTATAGACCTACATTTTCTTTGTGACCCCACTAGCTCCAGTGGCAACTCCTTCCCCTAATAAAAAGATTCAACTAGAATTTGGGGGGAGAGTACAATGATACAGTCAAGAATAAATGGACAGGGGACAGCTAGGTGGCAGTTAGGAGCACCTAAGTTCAAATCTGGTCTCAGATCAGATTGTGTGACTCTGGGCAAGTCACTTGACCCTGATTGCCTCCAAAAAAAAAAAAAAAAAGAACATATGCACAAATGTGTTGCCACTCTGCAGACATCCTGAACATATGCATGACATAGGAAGGGAGAATCTGTGCCCTTTCCCAGGAAGGCCATAGCAGTATGGTCTCCATAGGATGATAGGATCGTACACTATGAGTGAGAAGGGACCTCAGGGACCATGCAATCCAGTCCTCACATGTGACAGATGAGGAAAATGGAAGTGACTGACCCAAAGTCACACAGCTAAGTAGGTGGTAGAGCTGGGCTATAAACATAGGTCCTTTGATTGCAGAGCTAGCCCTCTTTTATTTTCTATTCTGTATTCTACTGTCAAAGCAGTCTTCCTACCAATAAACAGCAGTGGCTCCCTATTGCCTCCAGGATCAGATAGCAAATACTGGCTTTTAAAGCTTTTTGTTACCTCCCCCCTTCCTCCTTTCCTATTCTCCTTACCTTACTCCTCTCCAGGTGCTGTAGGATTAAGTGAGATTATCCCTGTTGTTTCTGAAACAAGTCACTCCATCTCCCAACTGCATGCGTTTTCACTGAATGACCCCTGTGCATGGAATGCTATTTGTACTCATCTGTGTCCTGCCTTCTCTGATTCCCTTCAGATTTCAGCTAAAATCCCACCTTCTTCAAAAAGTCTTTCCCCAGCCCCTTTAATCCTAATAGTTTCCAATTTATCTTTAGTATATCTTGCCTGTACTTCATTGTTTATATGTTGTCTCCTCAATAGAATGGGGGGGGCAGGGGCCATGTATTTGCCTTTCTTTGTATCCCCAGAACTTGGGACAGTATCTAGCACATAGAAGATATTTATTAATATCGCAATAATTTTGTAATCAAAAATTCATAAGAGATAGCATTCTTGGAGCAATGATTTTCACCAGTACCTTCCCCCAGGGACTGCACCCAGATGTAGGAAAGAGATAAGAAGGCTACTGGTTCTTGTGAGCATGTTTCATTTCCATATGTTCTACATCTGATTTGCATATATATGCATATATAGCCCATACTATCTATTCTCAGACAATTTACAAGTTAAAAAATTAGTTCTGCATCACAGATCGGCATCTCTCAATTATTTTTCTTTTTTTTTCATTACTTTTCACCCAGCCACAAACACCACATCAGATATTGACCCCCATCAGTGTGTGGCAGGGGAACATTTCAGGGGAGAGAAGGGTCTCCCAGTAGAATTCTGCCTTGGACAAGGAAGTTCTTATTGGAACTTTGGGTCCTTTCCTAACCAATGGCTTTGGAATTCTGGAATTGCCATTCAGGTGAACAAGTATGGGGAAGATATGATTCTCTGCCTTGTCCTTAGCGCTCAGACATTCATTTTTCCCACCACAAGGCCAGGGCATGTGAGGGCCATTTGTTGATACAGCTTTGCTGGCTGAGAAAGTGGGTGCTTGAATCACTCCGTCAAGCCTCAAATTTGGATTAAACATTTACATTTGCAAGCACCCTGCTGAGGAGAGATCAAATTATTTACTATACACTGTGTAAACTGATTAAATCTTGGTTTACTCCCGTTTACATAGCAGGCCATGGATTAGGTAATCAGATGCTTGGAAGTTGGGTGTAAATCACTGTCACAAGCTGTTTAGGTTTACCTTATGAACTATGTAAGCCTCATTCCTCTGTCAATGTGGCAATTCTAGGGCTTTAGAAATGGAGCCTTAAAGGTCCCTCTGGACATCTAAGCACAAGGGATGAAACTAAGCAAGTCCAGGAGAATGAATACAAGTCAGATTATAGAGCTCAAAGCTTCCTCTGGGCTTGGTGTTTCTTTAAAAAAAAAAAAAAGCCATAGCTATAGTCATGTCTTCCAAGAACAAATCTCACAGACACAATATTTTGGAATTGGAAGGGACCTCAGAGTCAGGCTAGTTCAAAGTGTACTTTAATCAGACAAGTAGTCATCCAGTTTTTGTTTGAAAACTTCCAATGAGGAAAAACCCGCTAGATCTAATTGTTACACATATTGAGCCTAAATCTTTCCTTTTTTCCTCTCCAGCTGCTAGACTGTCCCTCAATACCACCCCTTCAAGGTCATTATGAACCAGCTCTGTTTATTTATGTGTTTTCTTCTATTTAGAATGGGGGCTTCTTGAGGGCAAGGGCAATTTTTGCCTTTCCTTGTATCCTCAGTGCTTAACACAATACCTGGCACATAGTAGGCACTTAATAACTGAAGACTGACTAAATCTGTCTCTGATCAACTTCTATCTACTGCTTCTAGTTCTTTCCTTTTGGATTGAGTTGAGTGAGTCTAATTTGTTTTCAGATAATAGCCTGTTTTCCGTGCTGCTGCTTCTTACATCCAATAAAGAATAATAGATGATTTTTTTAAAGACCCAGGATTCAACTTCCTCTAAGATCTTATTTGTCTGAGCTTTGTTGCTTCAGAGAACCAATACCCATTCTTTCTCAATGAAATATATATATGTATATATATGTACATATATACATATATATATACACACCTGCATTTGAATTATACACACATGTATATGTATGCATATATGTCTATGTCTATATCTATATATTCCTCACTAACCATAGGTATCCCCCAAGGCTCTGCTCTGGACTCTTCAAATCTCCCCCTATATCATTTCACTTGATGATCTCGTCTCCTCCCACAGATTTAATTATCGTCTCTGTGCTCATGTTTCTCAAATATGCCTATCCTGCCCTAACCTCTCTGTTGGCCTCTAGTCTCATATCTTCAACTATCTTTTAGATGTCTCAAACTGGATGTCCAGTAGACATCATAAACTCAACATGTCCAAAACTGAACTCATTATCTTCCATCCTAAATCCTCTCTTCTTCCAAAATTCCTTCTTACTCTTGAGGCCACCACTATCCTCTCAGTTTCCCAGGTTCATAACCTGGGCATTATTCTCAACTCTTACTATTACTCCCCAAATTGAATCTTTTGCCAAGATCTGTCAATTTTACCTTTGCAACATCTCTCAGATATCCCCTCTTCTTTCCTTTGATGCTGCCACCAACCTGATAAAGGCTCTTATCACCTTCAGCTTGGACTATTGCAATAGACTGGTAGACAGTCTGCCTGCTTCAAGTCTCTTTCTACTCCAATCCATCTCCCTTTCAATCACCAAAGTGATGCAGGTCTGACCATGCCAGTCACTGCCTGATAAACCCTAATGGCACACTATTACCTCCAGGATCAAATACAAAATCCTCTATTTTGCTTTCATAACCAACCCCTTCTGACCTTCTCTGACTTTTCTAGTTTTCTTACACTTTTCTCCTGAACATGTACTTTTTGATCCAATGAAATCATCTTCCTGGCTGTTCCCTAAGATGCTCTATCTCTCAGCTCTGGGCATTTCCTCTGGTGTCCCTTGTGTCTGAATTCTCTCTCTTCCTCTCTCTCTCTCTCTCTCTCTCTCTCTCTCTCTGTCTCTGTCTCTCTCTCTTTCTCTCTCTCTCTCTTTCTCTGTCTCTTCCTCTCTGCCCCCTAGCTTCCCTGGTTTCCTTCAAGTTCCAATTAAAGTCCCACTTTCTAAAGGAAGCCTTTCCCAATCCTCTTAATTCTGTTGCCTTTCTTTTAATTATTTCCTATTAATCCTATATATAGCTTGTTTGTACGTATTTGGATGGGAAAAATATGCCTTTATTTTTAATTATTTCAAACTTAAATTTAGCATTTCCTTTAATTCTTTAATAACATTGTTCTGAGAAACAGTCTATAGGTTTCAACAGACTGATTCCTAATGGGTCTCTTGACTCAAAAGGTTAGCAACACTTAGTCTAGATGGTCTAAGATTTGTCAGACAGGTACTACCATTTCAGAACATTGCTTTTTATTTACTCACTCACTCATTCCATATTCCTTATGTTAGTACAAATATACTATACAGGGAAAGCAGGGGTAGAAATTCTTTCCCAAGCTAGGAATGATGAGACCTATGCTCAATCTACTTCTCCCAACCTACAGGCTCCAATTTTTTAATTCATTCCTTATTCATTAAAAAATAAAAACATTTATTGGGTATACATTATATAGTCAAGATGGTGTGTCATGGGTTCTCTTCAAAAACAAAGTATGCGTAACAATAACAATCTAACCACCATCCTACTAGGTATTTAGCCAGAGCTGGAATCTAGTTCTGGCTTCTCTTTCTCCTCCTCCTTCTCCTTCTTCTTCTTTCTCTTCCTTTCTCTCTCCCTCTATCTCTTCCGTTTCCTCCCTCCCTCACCCCAAGCTTGGGAGTAATATGACCAGAATTGTGCATTAGGAAGATTAAATTTGGTGCACTTACATACAATATTTGGCATACAAACTGCACCTGTGATTTAATTGGTGTGGGGTGCCACAAATAGAGAAACTTCTACCAGTACAATTTAGTACTTTCTCTGTAACTCTAATTTTATATTTAATTTTTAAAAATATGTAATAATCTACTGTTCTATCTTTTTTCTTATGTTCTGAATATACAACAGTTGCTCCAGGCTTAGAAGGATTAAAGCTAAGAGATGATTACAATGAAGGTTTCTATTGAATAAAGTAATGGCACTTAAAGTACCCTTAACTGTACTCTAGATATATAGCAAAAGCAAATGGGAGACTGGGTGAAAGGAAGACATTCAGGAAGCTAAGCCAAGTTTCTGCTTCTATTTGGAAGTATTTTGAAACAACAGATCTTGGTCATTTGTTCGGGGATAAAATTTAAAATAACAATAATAGTCATTTAAATTTCCATAGCAATCTAATACTTATAAAAAGGCAGCATGGTATTGTGATAGAAAATTGGACCTCAACTCATAAAGATGTAGGTTCAGATCCCGCCTCTGATACACACTAACTGTAATCTGGGCAAGTCACTTAACCCCTTGGTGTCCCCAGGCACCTTTCTAATGTTGTTAATTACAGATGGGATCATTGCTTTGAACAGGTAGAGTTTCCACAATATGGACCTCCCCACATTGAAGAAATTACAGGATGAGATGCCTTCCTCACAATTCTTCAAGATTTACATACATGTAAATACATGCCTCATTTTATAGCTAAAAAAGCTGAGTTACAAAGAAGTGAATTGCCGGAAGTTCTGGGACTTGAATCCAAATTTTTAATTTCAAGTCTAGCTCTTTTCTATTAAGCTACATTGCTGAGAAAAGTAGGTATAAAGTGACTTTCCAAGGTAGAAGAAAAACCAAAGCACTGAGCCCTCAAATAGAGGGGACCTTAGCACTCTTCCCAAGTGGTAAGGAACTAAGTGCTAAAGACTTCAGCCAGGAGAATCCTCACAAAGAGAACTTTAACTTGACGTTAAAACCCAAGCAGTAAATAAATGGTGTCATGGAAAGAGCACTAGATTTGACAACAGGGGATTTAGGTTCAGTCCTTGTTCTGCCACTGACCTGTGGGACCTTGGTCAAGTCATTTAATCTCTAAGATTTTCAATTTTCTCATTTGTAAAATGTGGGGAGTTGGCCTAGAAGACATTAACTTCCCTTCTATCTCTCAATTAGTGATCCTTATGTAAATACTAATGAGTGAAGTAAAGGTAAGTCTGTCTAGTGAGGTGATAAAGACCTTAATTCCAACTGTCTGAGAAGATAAGTGAGATGGGTGAGGCATACAGGAGTTGACCATTCCTGAAAGGGATGTGTACTTTGGTTTTGGAGTCTTCCAGAAAATACATCATAGACAGGATGGGGATGGTAGTTCTCCAAAAATATGTGTCCAATGGGAATAAATCAATCAGTAGGATTTCATAACTTTGTGACCTATAGGAAGTTTAAGCTAATATATATCCACCCAAATGAGAGAAGCAAATTCCATCTGGTCTAGTGGATGTTATAGGTCAGTTAGATACCATACACAACTGGACTCAGAATGTGATGTCTTTCTAAGACTTATTGATTTTCAATAATAATAAAACCTATAAATTTAAATATTCAAAAGAACCCATACACCATGCAAGAATTGAGGGGTAAATGGAAATCATCCTTAAAGTTCTTGCTCCATTTCTCCATATGGTTCTTGTTAACATACCTACTCTTGTTCATCACTCCTCCATCCCTGCATTGGGCTAACTTCTTAATTAAACTTTAACAAATGTATTTGGCTTATACTTTGACAAAGGATATCCTATTTTGACCTTGCTCAGCTTTTCTGTTTGTTTACTTGTTTCTTTCCCCTACCATGGTTACCTTTTTTCATTGGCTTTTTATCTTTTTGTGAGAGGGCAAATTCAGCAGGCTTACTTTGCCTAGCTTTCTTCTTGTTTCTGCTGATTGCTACACAATTAACTTAATATCAGAATTATTTTACCTTTCCTAGCTCACTAAGATGGGCCTCTCTGCCCACCTAGGAGGTGCTGTCACATTTTATAACAACTTCCTCCAGGCTAATTAGCAGCAGTACCAGCTGTTCTCCCTGACTTTCCCCACTGTATTAGTTATTTCAAAGTATATGTGTCTGAGGATGTTGTAGAAAAGAAGACAGATTTATATACCAACTACCCTTCATCTTGCATGGTAGCAACTTGATTAGGTACCTTGAGGGTCTAACTTACAGGCAGCTGTCATTGATGGCCTTCTAGAAACATTTATTGACTAATAATTCTGTGAAAGGTATTGTGGTAACTGCTTGGGGATACACAAATGGAAAAATATAAAAAGATAGTCCTTGCTTTTAAATGAAGTTCTTGCTTAGAAGTTTTACACCAATAATAAGGACAAGAAGTGTGGAAATTCTCACATGGATCTGTGATCCCATTGATTTGGGCATTCCTCCAACTATGAAGGTTATAAACCATCCCTATATACTTATTTCTTTTTGTGACTCTTGCCCTGTCCTCTCATATGCTGACCACAGGTAGTCAACTCAACAAGCTCAAGCACTTCCTTTCTCCTGACATTATAAAGATACCAATGAAACTCTCTGTCTCCAATGATTTTCCATAGTTATCTGACTTCCCTTTAGAAAGCCACAAAGCTTCATTAATGATACCAAGGTTCTCTCAGAAACAAATGCAATCCTGTATTTTTATTGTCAGCATTCTACCTGTGTTGTTGTGTGGCAATGGCATGGGGTAGGTACAATAGCCCCCAAAGAATTGAAAGGAATACCTCAAGTAGGCAAAGAATATCAACTCAAAAGAAAAATTACTATTAACAACTAGATGAGAAAAAAAATTGCTCCAAGTCACTAATAATAGAAATGTAAATTGGAAACACCCCTGAGGTTTCCCTGAACATCCAACAAATTGGCAAAGATGGCGGAAGATGGGAATAGTTAATATTGAAAGGTTGTAGAAAGAAAGGCACATTAATACATTGTTGGTGGAGCTGTTAATAGGTATAAACATTCTGGAAAGCAACTTGGAATTATATAAAGAGAGTGATTAAGTCATCTATACCCTTTGACCCAGATGTTCCACTGCTAGGCATGTACCCCAAGGAGGTCAGTGACAGAAAGAAAGGCTTAATATACAATATTTATAAAGGCTCTTTCTGTGTGTGGTGACAAAGAATTAAAAACAATTTGATTAGCTAAACAAATTGTGGTACATAAATGTTATGGAATATTACTGTGTTGTAAGAAACACCAAATATAATGAACACAGGCAAGCAAATAGATGTAAACTGAACCAAGAAAACAATATATACAATGCCTACAATGATATAAATGGAAAGAACAACAATCAGAAAACATTTGAAACTAAATGTTGTGAAATTATAATGACAAAGATTTGCCCCAAAGAAGACATGGGGAAATCTCTCTCTCCCTTCTTTGTATATGGTGGGAGTCCACAAGTACAGAATACTGCATATAACATCGAACGTTTTTGATGTGATCATTAGTGTTTTCCCCCTCTCTTTTTTGTTCTTTGATTTTTAAAAAAGATGGCTCTTGGGAAAGGAGAGGAGAAAGGAGAGAATAAAGGGGGAAGTAGAAGAAAGATAAATAGCAAAGGTATCAATAAAAATGCAAAAAATGAATGTCATGGAGGGGGCTATGAGGAAAAAATTAGAAAATAACTAAGTTCATAGGAAGAGTCCAATACAGTGCCATGTGAGGCTCATGGAAGGACCTTGAAGGCTCAAGTTGAGGTACAAAGGCATCATGGACTAAGTGCTGCCTAAGTTGTAATATGAAAGGAGAGTGGAATTTCCTCAGACAAAGATGAGGTGTGTGTGTGTATGTTTGTGTGTGTGCGTTGGCAAAGCAACCTCAATTTCAGACATAGGGGATCTCTTGTACAGTGTACAAGGGATAGAGGGCAGACAGGGAGAAGGAAGGTTCTTCTACTAACAATCTATATGACCCAGGGCAAGTAATTCCATCTCTCAGGATCTATCTCAGTTTCTTCATTCAGAAAATAAAGTGATTAAACCAGTTTTAACACCTTATAAGTCTACATTTAAATTTAACCTGAGGTCATGTGACATAGTGGTAGAGAGAGCTAGTCTTCTGAATCAGGAAGCCCTAAGTTCAAGACATGTAGTGATTGAGTCACTCTGAACAAGTTTCTTAACCTCTCAGTGCTCTGTCCTTTCTCTAAAACACTTAAGTTGCAGAGAAATCATTGAACATTGGTAGAAAGAATTACCTCATCTGGGCATTCCCCAAGTCATTGAAATCATAGGTCTGACTCTTAAGTTTCTGTTTTCAATCACAAAAATTACAGAGAAAATATGTTATAAGAACGTTAGTACTCACTAATAACAGAAGCATCAACATGCTCACATTTTACTCATGACCTTAGGATCCCTTCCCAAGGCCCTAAGGAAGCCTTAGTCAATCTTCAGTGGTCCTGGGCCTCATCCTTCTGAAGGGCAATGATGGTTTGATTCTCTTTTTCTATAGAGGTTGTAACCCACTCACTCCTAAGGGAAATAAATGTCCCTTGAAGCTTGGACAGTTGGAGATTTCCAAAGTCTGGCTAAGTAGAATGACTTTTAATGGTAGATCTAGAGGTTATATAGGAGGATCATCAATGGACCCTTGGAAGCCATTAGTCCAACATCATCATCTTACAGATAACTGTGGCTAGGGAAACTGAAGTGACTTGCCCAAGGTCACAGAGGTAGGAAGGGATGGTACCAAGACATGAACCTTGGATCTCTGACACCAAATACAGCCTTCTTTTTATGGGAACACATTTTCTCCACTTTAAACACAGAGCTACTCTTTCTAGGCTCTTACAGAGAATCATCATCACTCAGTGTGAGGGGGGCTTTAAGTGCTTGGCTCTCCAAAAGTTTTCTTTCCAATCAATCAATAAATAAGCATTTATTAAGTACTTGCTGTGTGCCAGACAAAGTGGTAAAGTGCTAGAGCTACAAAGGGAAACAAATAGACAGTCCCTGCTCTCAAGGAACTCATATTCCAATGAGGGGGAAAAACACCATGCAAACAAGTACATACAAAATAGTTATATCTCTGTTTATCTATCTATCTGTCTATCTATCTATCTATCTATCTATCTATCTATCTATCTATCTGTCTGTCTGTCTGTCTGTCTGTCTGTCTGTCTGTCTGTCTGTCTGTCTGTCTACCTATCTATCTATCTAGAGAGTATATAGAAGGTAGTTTCAGAGAAAAGGGGAGATGGGGGATGGGACCCAAGAGGCAGAAGGGAGGAAGAGGAGTGTTCTAGACATGAGGGGGAGAAAGCAAAAAGGCACAGAGTCAAGAAATAGTGTGTCACATGTAAGGATGGCCAGTGTCATGGAATCATAGAGTATGTGGAGAGTAGTAAAATTTAACAAGAGTGGGAAAGTAAGAAAGGGTTAGATTTTGAGGGGCTTTCAATGCCAAGAAGAGGATTTTGTATTTGATCTTGAAGATAAGGAAACTCTAATCCCAATACCTTCAAACTGGTTAGTGCCTTGAGGATTTCTTTAGCTGGTATATGATAGGGAGTATTCCTCCAGCTGTTTGCCTGTTTGGCCAGGGCTGTACTCACTACATTCTTTTCACTACCTGGTTTCCCTTCACCGTGCCTCAGAAAAACAACATTGAAGCTGGCAGACTAGAGCTGGTATTCAAGGTGGGAGTTGCCCAGGATCAGCCACCAGAAGCAAAAAAAAATACATGTTACTTGCCTACAAAACAGACATACACATCAAAAAGAGAGTTCATAACCCTCCCCCTAAAACTTTCCTCCCCCTCCTCAACTCAGACTCCAACTGTCTGCTCCCCCTAATTCTGCCTTTTACTGGCCAAATGGTCCAAGTACTACAGTGGATTCAAGTAGACCATGAAAGAGGAAGAAAGGTGGATGTGGGGAAAATGAGATGGAAATGAAACAGTCAGCAAGATGGAGCTGGAAACACTTCAAAAAACTTGCAGTGGGCAAATGAGGACAAGCTAGTCTGAGAGCAAAAGGATGGGGGCATGAAATGAACAGTATTACGTAGATGTTGGGACTGCTTCACTCTTCTCAAACTTTAGTTTAAGCCTCTAAGACAGAACTAGATCCTCCCTCCCTCCCTCCCTCCCTCCCTCCCTCCCTCCCTCCCTTCCTTCCTTCCTTCCTTCCTTCCTTCCTTCCTTCCTTCCTTCCTTCCTTCCTTCCTTCCTTCCTTCCTTCCTTCCTTCTTTTCTTCTACCATTAGGAAGAAAATAGAAGGAAATTTATTTCTGTTGAGGGTACAACCATCCTTCCAGACACTCAAATTTATATACTGTCACCTTCATTCCTTACTCATCCACCTAGCCACTCAGTTACCAAATCTTGTCATTTCTACCATCTCTCATATAAGTCCCCTTCTCTTCACTCACTCAGCTGCTATCCTAGTCCAAGCCCTCATGAGCTCTTGCCTTCAATTGGACTTTTTGCCCCAAGTCTTTCTTCATTCTATCCCTCCAAGCAATAACCAAAGTGAGATAATATTAGATGTAGCTAGGTGAGATGGGATAGAGCTCAATATCTGAAATAATGAAGATGTAAGTTCAAATCTAGTCTCAGACACTTACTAGTTGTGTGACCCTAGGCAAGTCATTTAGTATTAGTCTCTCCTCATCTGTAAGATGGGGATAATAGCAGCATATACATGCCGCCCATGGTTGCTGTGAGAATGAAATCATATTTTTAAAAGTGATCAAATAACATATATTTGTTAAGCACCTATACAGCAAATATTAGGCACTTAGTTAATGCTTGTTCTCCTTCCTTTCTCCGTCAAATGCTTTGCAAATCTTCAAGTATTATGTAAATGCTAGCTATCATTATTATATTACTTCCCCACTTAATCAACTCAATGACTCTCTCATATCCCTCTCAAGGCCCACCCCTTTTCCCATTGGTGAAGTCTTTCTGGGATTTCTATTTTGGAGAATGGCTCAGACTGGCCTTTATTTTCTTCCCAGCCTTGTTTCTGGCTTCTGGACTTCAAAAACCATGCTCTAGAACCATCTAGAACCACTTAGCACTTAGCAGTGTCTGGCAAAGAGTAACTGCCTAACAAATGCTTGTTTTCTCCCTTCTTTCCTTTCTTCCTATTGCCTCTACAATCAAATATGGACCTCTCCATTTGGAACATAGAACCCTTCAGGCTTAGTCCAAACTCTGCCTTCAATGTGGGGTCCTTCCATATCTCCTTGTGTCTTCACCCCTAAATTATTTCATTTGTACTTTGGATATCTTTATATATGGAGAGAGATTAATCTTAGATCACACTTCATTTGCCTCCTTTGCCGCTACATACATGCTGCTAAATAAAAATGAAGAAAATCATGCAACGGTTCTGAATGGATCTATTACAAATTTGTGTTATACATACACCCTCATTTGGGCTCTCACTGCTGCAAGGCAAACCATCTATACCTGTCTTATCAGCTCATGGTCCTGCTTTCCACAATGACTCTTGTAAACTTTTCTATCCCTCCTCAAACCTCCTATGACTCCCTTTTCCCCTACCCTCTGTGCAGAGGAACTTGATTTATTTTTTACAGGAAAAAAAATGAAGCTATTTGCCATGAGCTCCCTCTTTCTCCTTCTTCCTCACTCATTCAGATGTCTTCTGCCACTTTTTCACCCCTCTTTCCCATGATGAAGTGGTCTTACTTCTTACCAAAGCTACATCTTCTACTTCTTCAAGTGATCCCATTCCATTCCATCGCCTCTAAAACATTGCCCTTTCTGTCATCCCCTCCCTGTTTTCAATCTCTCCCTGTCTACTGGCTCTTTCCCTATTGCCTACCAAAAGGGCTTTGTCTAATTCATCCTAAAGAAAACCAAGCAAACAAAAAAAACATTCACTTGCTCTTTCCATCGCTGCTAAGTATCATTCTATCTTTTCTTCCTTTTGTGGCTGAACTCCTTGAAAAGGCCATCTACAAAAGCTGTCTCCACTTATTCTACTTTCAGTCTCTTCTTAGCCCTTTACAATTTGACTTCTAACCTTATCATTTCACTGAGACTACTCTCTCCAAAATTCGCAATGATCTCTTAGTTGCCAAGTTCAATGGCCTTGTCTCCATCCTCATTCTCCTTGACATGTCTGCAGCCTTTGACACTGCTGATCATTCACTCCTTGCTAGGTTTTCAGGATACTCCTCTCTCCTGATAATTCTGTCAGAACTCTCTATCTCCTTTGCAGGATCCTCATCTAGATCCCTCCCTCTTAACTGTAACTGTCTCAGACAATTCTTTCCTAGGCTGTCTTCTCTTCTCCCTTTATACAACTTCACTTGGTAACCTCATCAGCTGCCATGAATTTAATTACCATCTATGTTGATGATTCTCAAATCTACCTATCCTTTTTGAGTCCTCCTGCTGACCTCTAATCTTGCACTTCCAGCTAACATCCTTTCAGGCATTTAGAACAGAACACATTGTAAACTAAGCATGTCCAAAACTGAACTCACTATTTCCCCTCCCTAAAAATTCCCTTCGTTACTGTTGAAAACACATCTTTCCAGTTCTCCAGGCTTGCAACTTGGTGTCATCTTCAACTCCTCACTATTTGTCATCCTCCCTCTCCAATCTGTTGCTAAGGTCTGTTGAATTCTCCTTTGCAATACCTCATGCCTAAGCTCCTTCCTCTTTGGTACCACCATGGTATAGGCCCTCATTGCCTCAAGCTTAGGCTATTTCAATAGAGTGTTAGTGATTCTATCCACCACAAGACACTCTAGTCCATAGTCCATTCAGTCACCAGAGTGATTTTCTTAAAGTGTAGGTTTGATCATGTCATCCTTCTACTCAATAAACCCCAACGACTCCTGTTGCCTCCACAATCAAATACAAAAACTCTGGTTGACATTCAAAGCCCTTCATAACCAAGCCCCCTCCTACCTTTCCAGTCTTCTTACACCATGGTCCCTGACATGTACCCTTTAATCCAGCGACATCAGCTTCCTTGCTGTTCCATGAACAAGCTACTTCAGGCATTTTATCTGGTGCTCCTCGTGCCTGCATGCTCTTCTTCCTCATCACTGTCTCCAGGCTTCAAGTCCCAGCCAAAGTGTCATCTTCTATTGAAAATCTTTTCTATCTCCTCTTAATTCTAGTACCTTCCCTCTGTAAATTATTTCCTATTAGTTCTGTAGATAGCTTGTTTGGACATATTTGTTTACTTGTTATATCCCCCATTAGACTATAAGATTCTTGAGGTCAGAGACCATCTTTTTCCTCTTTAGAGACTTAATAAATATCTATTGATTGACTAATTGACATAGTAGTTAGAAGGTCTGGTTTGGGGCCAGGGAGACCTGGGTTAAAATCCTGTCTTTTATGTAGTGGATATTGTTTGTTTCTCTAGGCAAGTCATTTAACTTCTCCATCCCCTGACCAACTCCCTAAGACTATAAATTATAAAGAAGGGGCAAACCTACATTGGTAGAGGGACTTTCCTCAACTGGGATTTCCTTATGCCAATGAAATCACTGGGTCAGGCCTGATCCTTATCACCATCCAGTCTCCCTAAGCTAGACTGTTAGCTCCTTGGAGCTAACATTTTACATTTTCTTGGTATCTGCAGCACCTAGCACAGTGACTGACACATAGTAGGCATTTAATAAATGTTTATTGACTGATAGACCAAAAAGATTTAACCATTGGAATCGAACTAGATTGGTAATGTATAGGAGTAAACTCATTAAGCTGTATCCTCTTCCTGGACTTTTAAAAATGTAATTATAGATACTGGATATGGCACACAGTGTAATCCATATGTGCTTGTATATGTATCTGTACAGGGAAGAGATGTATTGCCCTCTCTTCCCTCCCTTTGCTAGTTCTACTTTGTCATTTCAGAAAATATGCTCATAGTTTAGCCTTGGAATCCTCAACTCTCCTGCCATTGTCGGATAATGTGAGCTTTGGGCTAATTTATTACAGTCTCTCTTGGCACCCGAGCAACTGATCTTTTGCTCCAAGTCTTGGCCACTCTAATACGCACCTGGGTGCAGGCCAGCTTCCCGCTGTCTGCTTCACAGAGCTTGAGAGATTGGCATTCATGCCTTCACATCAAACACAATTCTTGTCGACCTCATACGTCTTCCCCATGGCCTTCAAACTCTGGCTATTAAGTATCTTATTTTTAAACATTTTTTTCCCCTTTTGAATTTTATTTTGGCTCCTGATTCTTCTATTAATCCTAAATAAATATCATTCTTGAGGTTCTGAGAGGAGTAAAAGCTTGAATGTTACACAGAAAAGTTTAACTTAACCCAAGTAGTAGTTTTTTTTGCCCTCTCCCTTGAAATATTCCCTCTTTTCTTCAACTGGCTTTGTCTTGTGCTTCTAACAAATTATCCTCCAGTTTGGGGAGCAAATTAATGTCTTCTTGTCTTTATTCTTTCTGGCATTAGGGTCAGGTTAGGACAAACCTATTTGTTATTGTCTAACAGGGAATTCTGGCTTAGACAAAAATCTGAACTATTAAATTAACTTTTGGGATATAGGAAAATGCTTATGGAAGGGGTGTGTGTGTGTGTGTGTGTGTGTGTGTGTGTGTGTGTATGTGTGTGTGTAAGAGAGTGGAGAAGAGAGAAATAGACAGACAGTGCTAAATACTGGCCTACCTTTAATTACTGAGGCCTTCTATGCCTCCTGAAGGAGGTCAGCTTACTTTCTGTTGTAGAAAGGAAGCCAGGACAGCATTTAGGAGTCATCCTCTTCTCCACACTATCTCTCATCCCCCAGATTCAACCTGTTGCCATAGCCTGTTAACTTTACTTTTACAACATCTTTTGAATATGCCCCCTGGCATGTTGCTGGAGGTCAACCACGATTTCCACTAAAGTCTTCTGCTGTGGGTCATTGATATCCTTCCAGAACAGATGGTCAGAAGGAACAGTAGTCAGACCTGTCCAGACCACATCAGAGCAAACAGTGAGGGTCTCTGGAACTTCAGGGCATACCTCGGCAGGCTGTTAGACTTTTTCCCCTCTCCTGGGCTTCTCAGTATTTTCCATACCCTATAGGAGAATTTATGTTTTTATCAGTTCCTGGACTGCTGGAGAAGGGGGCTCAAACATGCTTTCTAAAAGAGCAACAGTGACATGCAGTGGTTGGTTAAGTTAATTCCCAGGTGGATGAATGCTTTTGTGTTATGTATTCCTTCATGCCCATGTACGTGTGGCATACTTATGTGCCCATCTGCTTTCTAGCAGCTGCTTCTTGATTCCAGTTGGAATTTAAACCTTGTAATAACCTTTATATCGCTGATTTCTCAGTTCTAAATGTCCAAATGGTTCAGGTAGCTTCGAGTGCAACTTTGCCAGGAACCCAGAATCTATAGGATCATGGTCACAAATGAAAAACATGAAAATGCAGTAGATTGAAGAGAACCCATGTAAATCTTTGTAGAAAAGGTCTTGGCTTGTTTCTGTAGCTATCTGAAAAGGTAAAAACCAAAGTATCTTGAAAAGCAATTGGAATTATCTGATGACCTATTTGATATTCTCAGGAAATCTACAAGGTCTTTACTTTTTTTTTTTAACACAGTTTATAACAGATAAAGCAATTCCAACTTTTGATCAGGTGATACTTCTTTTCAAAGCATTTACAATATGGACCACAAAAGAATTTTTTTTTAAACATTAACCAACTGAGACACAAATAATATTTGTGTTGCTAACTTCACAAGCTCTTGACCTAATTGTCTCCACAGTATTACTAAGAATTAAAAGGACCCTAACTTATTGTTGTTGGTCTAGAGTCCTATGCCTAATAGCTTAATTTTAGACTTAACCTCGGATGTTCCCCTACCAATAATCTATAATTGAATAGATCTGGTATTAAGCTTACAAACCTTTTGACTATAGGAAATTGCCACCAATAGTAAGGACATTGCAGGGATACAGTATCACCCCAACTTCATATCATTTCCAGGCAGGATTAGATTATCCACTGGCATTCAGTCAGGCTTAAAGTCTGCCAGGTGTCAGTGGGGAAATTGAATCAGGAGAATCCCACCTCAGCCCATGCTGAACAGCTGCTCTCCCACCCTTCCCTTGAGATCACCTATGCAGTTCATACCAGCATCTCATCAGCTTACTGGCATTATGTATTGGAGGCTCAGATCACTTTTCTTGCTACCCACACCTGCAGTTAGACTCAGAAGAACAGTCACTTAATAGTCCCATAGCATCTAAAAATGGCAAGTTCCAATAACCAGATTTCAAATATGATTATAGTTTCACTTTGGCTAAGGAACATCTTTTGAGGCAAGTCTTAAGTGGCTTACATGCCTTTCTATACATGTTCTAGTTCCTGATTAAATGACAATCATAAAATTAAATTTACCATTAAAACCTTGACTTTTCCATCAATGCCAAATTTTACCCGAGGTTACCTTCCTCTCGGAAATTTAGACTGAAATTCTTTTCCCCAAACTAAGATGTCATTGATTTAGTATCAGTAATTAATTCTATTGTTTTAATACTAATTGCTTTTACCTCACTTTGTAACTTGTCCAATTTTTCTCCCCATCACTCCCCTCCGCCCACTTCCTAATACCTTGCATTCTGATTACTCCTTCCCTCAATGTACCCTCCCCTCCATCACACCCCACCCCTCTCCTATCCCCATCTTCTCTCTTTTCTTGCAGGGCAAGATAAATTTCCATACCCCTATCCCTGTAGTTCTTATTTCCCGATTATATGCAATAAAAATTCTCAACATTCATTTCTAATACTTTGAATTCCAACTTCTGTCCCTCCCCCCCCTCCCTCCCCAACCCTACTGAGAAGGCAAGCAATTGAATACAGACTAAATATGTGTTGTTTTGCAAAAGACTTCCATAGTAATCATGTTGTGTAATACTAGTTATATTGCTCCCTAACTTACCCTATCCCCCGTTATTCTTCCCCTCTACCATTGACTTTGTCCCTTCTCTAAAGTGTTTATTTCTAGTGACTCCCTGCTCCCATTTGCCCTCCCTTCTAACATTCCCCTAGCTCCACTTATCACCTCCTCTCCTGCTTTCCTGTGGTGTATGTAAATTTTCATATCAAATTTAGTGAGCATGTTATTCCCTCCTTCAGCCAAACATGGGGAGAGTAGCTTTATTTTTCCGCCTCTCCCCTTCTCCCTTATCTCCATTGAATAAGATTTTTCTTATCTCTTTTATGAGTTATAGCCTGCCCCATTCCATTACTCCCTTTCTCTTCCCAGAATTTTCCTCCTTCACCTCTTAATTTTATTTTATTTTATTTTGTGTATGTGTGTGTGTGTGTGTGTGTGTGGATATCATCTCTTCTGATATAACACACCCTGTACTCTCTATCTGTGTACGTGTGTGTGTGTGTATGTACAATCTCTCCAACTACCCAAATACTGAAAAAAGATTCAAAAGTTAAAAATATTTTCTTTCCATGTAGTAATGTAAGCAGTTCAGCTTTAGAGAGTCTTTTATGATTTTTCTTTTCTGTTTACCTTTTCATGCTTCTCTTGATTCTTGTCTTGGGAAGTCAAATTTTTAAATACAGATCTGGTCTTTTCCTCAACATGAAATCTTGAAATTCGACTATATCACTGAGTGACCATTTTTTTCCCTTGAAGTATTATATTCAAATTTTCTGGGTAGGTGATTCTTGGCTTCAATCCCAGTTCCTTTGACTTCTGAAATATCTCACTCCAAGACCCTTTGATCCCTTAATGTTGAAGCTGCCAGATCCTGTGTTATCCTGATTGTATTTCCACAGTACTCAAATTGTTTCTTTCTAGCTGCTTGCAGTATTTTCTCCTTGATCTAGGAACTCTGAAATTTGGCCACAATATTCCTAGGAGTTTCTCTGTTCAGGTTTCTTTCAGGAGGTGATCAATGAATTCTTTCAATATCCATTTTGCCCTCTGATTCTATAACATCAGGGCAGTTTTTCTTGATAATTTCATGGAAGATAATGTCTAGGCTCTTTTTTTGATCATGGCTTTCAGATAGTCCAATAATTTTTAAATTATTTCTCTTGGATCTATTTTCCAGGTCAGTTGTTTTTCCAATGAGTTGTTTCACCTTATCTTCTGTTTTTTCAAATTTTTGGTTTTGTTTACTAACTTCTTGGTTTAACTCATAGTCATTCATTTTCCCTGAACTCAGTTCCCTCTTTCATCTAATTATTTTGTTCAATGAGCTTTTGAACCTTCTCCTCCATTTGGCTAATTCTGCTTTTTAAAACCTCCTTCTCCTCATTGGCTTTTTGGACCTCTTTTTCCAATTGAGTTAGCCTCTTTCAGCATTTTATTGGTTCTCCTTTAGTAAACTACTAACTTGTTTTTTAAGGTCTTCTATTGCCTGAGCCCATTTTAAGTTCCCTTTGGAGGCAAGGGCCTTGACTTCCTCTGACAGTATGCCTTGTTCTTCCTCATCCAAAAAGATGGGGGGAGACACCTGTTCCCCAAGAAAGTAACCTTCTATGGTCTTATTTTTTTTCCCTTTTTTGGGTATTTTCCCAGCCAGTTACTTGACTTCTGAGTTTCCTCTCCACAACCACCTCGCCTCCATTTCTACAAAGCCAGCACTTGGGGGCTGAGATTCAAATGAGCTGCTCCCAAGCCTCAGGGGCTTTTGGCGGGGGTGGGGCTGCTATTTGGTGTGAGAATAAGATCAGCTGCTCAGGAGGGGGTAGGACCACCACACAGGGTTCAGTTGTTTATGAAGAGACCTTCAACGATGGATGCAGGTCCCTGCTTGCTTTGGGAGCCCCCATCTGCCGCCACCTCCACTGCTGTCTCCTGAGGGGACCTGAGTTATGGGGACACCCTGCTCCCCTCTCAGTCAGCCGAAAAGACCCTCTCACTGACCTTTGGCGCCTGTGGATTGAGGGATCTGCACTGCCATTGAAGATTCCATCCCAAAGCCTGCTCGGATCTGCTCCTCTCAGTGCTGCGCAACCAAGGCAGGGCTGGGCTCTGCTCCGTGTCCAGTGTGCAACAGACTTTTCCCATGGGTTTTTCAGGTCTCTTTGGAACAGAAATCTCCTCCACTCCATTGTTCTGTGGCTTCTCCTGCTCTCGAATTTGTTGAGAGTTCTTCTTTACAGGTATTTTATGGACTGTGGGGTAAGAGCTAAGTGTATGTGTATCTTTCTGTTCTGCCTTCTTGGCTCCTCCCAGTCTTTACTTCTTCATGATTTGTGATTTTTTTTCTTTTAGCCCCCTTATCACACTCACCCTTATTCAGCCTTGGTTTTTTAAGAGTGGCCATGGATTCTCCAGAAGGAACTGACTGATTTTTCCTCATTCTTCTGTCTAGAAACCCAGGGTTTCTTTGCTTAATCTGATAGCTGATTCCCCTGAGGTTTTGTTACTATAGCACCCCTTTCTGGGTCCTATTTACCATGCCCAGGCTCTCTTACATCTCTTCTTCTAGTCCAAAATACACCTGTTCTCAGATGTATTTTTTTGTCTTTCTTTACATCTTCTTCAGTTTGCATGGTACCTGGTATAAAGTAGGTGCTTACTGACCAACTTGTTGGTCTGCTTATTGACCAACTGAACAACTATTCCTAAGCTTCCACCTACTTTCATCCATATTCATCTTTTTTTCTCCAAGTGAAAAAAAAGCTGGTTATGGTTTTAAGTTTTTACCTAAACTCCTGGTCACTGGGTCCAGAAGAGTTCCATCTAATGTTTCTGTGCTTTAAGTCATGGTCATAGTCACCACACAGAATGAATATAATAGCACTCAGCAGTCTGAATTTGCAGGCACAGTTCTATCACTTGGGCTGTGGGTTTACCTAGGGTAAATGGACTTAGAGAGAAAAAGTCACTTGTCAGCCTCATATGTATTTCCCATGACTTTCATGGCTATTTCAATATCATGGAATCATGCAATCATAGATGTAGCTGGAAAGGATTTTACATATTGCCTAGTCCAATTTTATATATGAGGAAACTGAAGGCCAGAGAATTTAAATGATTTTTCTTAAGTTTACACAAGTACAAAGTGACAGAAGGATTTGAATCCAACACTATCTTGTTTTATACCTCTTTTCCCTACTTAATTTCTATGGATGACATACAAAAAAGTCATATGATTCTTCTTTTGCATCATTCTAAATTATTGCATGTTCACACTTGTGTGGTCATATTTAAAACCAAACTTTGAATTGGGTTAGAATCTGGAAAGGTTATCTAGCACCCTTTGGTCCTAGATCAGGAGTTTAGGTAGAACGTTTAGACCTGTGTGGTAGGGGATTCCTGCATTCACCAAGGTGAAGACCTAAGTTTCCAAAATGGAATGGAGGAAGTACAAAATATAAACAAAATTCTCATCCTGTCCTTTTCAGTTTTATTGTCTAGAAATAGGCTTTCCACTTTTAGTGGGAGAATATTTGTGGGATGATTTTTTTTCTGAAGTAGGATAAACTAGGACTTAATTGCCAAACATAATGGACTTTTCTCAATGCTTATCTTTCTTGACCCTTCTGTAGCCTCTAACACTGCCAATCACCCTATTCTTCTTGATATTCTCTCCTCTAGGTTTTTATAACTGGGCTTTCTTCTGGTTCTTCTACCTGTCTGTCTTCTCTTTTTTTTCTTTTGCTGAATCTTCATCCAGAAAACATATATGCTCCCCAAGGAGCTTTCCTACTCCATCTTCTCTTCTCCCTCCAAACTAATGGTTCTTGAACTATTTTGGAATAAGGATCCTTTTATTCTCTTTACACTTTAAAAATTATTGAACCCCTCACCCCAAAGAGCTTTTGTTTACCTGAATTATACCCAGTAAAATTTATCATATTAGAAATGAAAACATTGGTATTATTATGAATATCTGGGATCCTTAAACCACACTTTTAGAACTGATACTGTATGTATATTAGCCTAGGGATCTCATCAGCAGCAATGGATTCAGTTATCATCTCTGTGAAATGATTCTCAGATTTATTTATCCAGCCCTAACCTCTCTGCCAACCTTCAGTATCACATTGCCAACTGCTGGTTGGACATCTAGAAATGGATGAACCATAGACATTTGAAACTGTGTGTCTAAAACTGAACTTGTTAGCTTTCCTCTCAGACCCTCCCCTCTTCCTAATTCCCTTGTTCCTTTTGAGGGCACCTTCTCCCCATCACCCAGACATCCAATCTAAGTGTTATCATGATGGTTTACTCTCTCATCCCTCATATCTAATGAACTGCCATGTCTTGTGGTTTCTACCTTCACAATATCTATAGTACAGGCCTCCTTCTCTCCTCTAACACTAACACCATCCTAGTGTAGACCCTTGTCATCTCATGCCTAAACAGTGCAATAACCTGATGATTGATCTTCCTTACCCATGCCTATCTCTGCTCCAGTCACTCAGTGGTCAATGTCATCTTCCTGAAGTGGCTCCTATTACCTTAAGGATCAAATGTAAAATTTTCTGTTTGGTTTTAAAACCTTTCATAGCCTGTACTTCTCTTATTCAGATTTTCTTATAACTTTTTCCCTTCCACGTACTCTAGGATTAATTGATGTTGACCTCATTGAATTTCCTTGCACACAACATCCCATCTCCTGACTGCAAGCATTTTCACTGGCTGTCTTCCACACCTGGAATGCTCTATCTCTCCCTCCCCATCTCCATCTCCTGGCTTTTCTGACTTCCTTCAGGTACCAGATACAGCCTTACCTTCAGAAAGAAATCTTTCCCAATGCCCATAATGCTAATGCCTTCCCTCTGTAATTATCTCCAGTTTATTTGTATATATCTGTGCATGGTTGCTTGCACAGTAGTAGACTACAAGATATATTTTGGTTTTTTTTCTTTTTTTTCAACTTATTTATTTTTAATTTTCAACATTCATTTCCACAAGATTTAGAGTTTCAAATTTTCTCTCCATCTCTCCCCTCCCCCAACCCAAAACACCATGCATTCTGATTACTACTTCCCCCAATCTACCCTCCCTTCTATCACACCCTTCCCTTCCTTTATCCCCATCTTCTCTCATCTTTTATAGGGCAAGGTAGATTTCTATACCCCATTACCTGTATTTCTTAATTCCCAGTTACTTGTAAAAACAATTCTCAACATTCGTCCTGAAACTTTGAATTTTAACTTCTCTCTCTTCCTTCCTCCCCACCCATCCCCACTGAGAAGGCAAGCAATTCAATATAGGCTATATATATATATATATATATATATATATATATATATATATATATATATATATATATATATATATATATATATATATATATATATATATATATATATACACACACACACATATATATATATATATATATACATATATATACATATATATGTATCTAGTTTTGCTAAAGACTTCCATAATAATCATGTTGTGAAAGTCTGCCTATATTTCCCTCCATCTCATCCTGCCCCCCATTTATTCTATTCTCTTTTTGACCTTATCCTTCCCCAAAAGTGTTTACTTCTAATTACCCCTCTCCTTTCATTTGCCCTCCTTTCTCCTCATTTATCCCCTTCTCCCCTACTTTCCTGTAGTGTAAGGTAGATTTTCATACCAAATTCAGTGTGCATGTCATTCCCTCCTTAGGTCAAATGTGATGAGAGTAAAGTTCACTTTTTCCCTCTTACCTCCCCCTTTTCTCCTCCATTAAAAAAGCTTTTTCTTGCCTTTTTTATGAGAGATAATTTCCCCATTCCATTTCTCCCTTTCTCTTCCCAATATATTCCTCTCTCACCCCTTAATTTTATTTATTTAGATATCATCCCTTCCTAGTCAACTCTCCCTGTGTCCTCTGTCTATATATGTGTATAATCCTTCCAACTACCCAAATACTGAGAAAAGTTTCAAGAGTTATAAATATTAGCTTTCCATGTAGGAGTGTAAACAGTTCAGCTTTAGTAAATCCCTTATGATTTCTCTTTCCTGTTTACCTTTTCATGCTTCTCTTGATTCTTGTGTTTGAAAGTCAAATTTTCTATTCAGCTCTGGTCTCTTCATCAAAAATGCTTGAAAGTCCTCTATTTCATTGAATTACCATTTTTTTCCTTTGAAATATTATACTCAGTTTTGCTGGGTAGACGATTCTTGATTTAGTCCTAGTTCCTTTGACTTCTGGAATATCATATTCCAAGCCCTTCTATTCCTTAATGTAGAAGCTGCCAGATCCTGTGTTATCCTGATTGTATTTCCACAATACTCGAATTGTTACTTTCTGGCTGCTTGCAATATTTTCTCCTTGACCTAGGAACTCTGGAGTTTGGCTACAATATTCCTAGGAGTTTTTCTTCTTGGATCTCTTTCAGGAGGCGATCAGTGAATTCTTTCAAGATTTGTTTTACCCTCTGGTTCCAGAATATCAGGGCAGTTTTCCTTGATAATTTCATGAAAGATGATGTCTAGGCTCTTTTTTTTGATCATGGCTTTCAGGTAGTCCCATAATTTTTAAATTGTCTCTCCTGGATCTATTTTCCATGTCAGTTGTTTTTCCAGTGAGATATTTCACATTGTCTTCTATGTTTCCATTCTTTTGGTTTTGTTTTGTAATTTCTTGGTTTCTCATAAAGACATTAGCTTCCATCTGCTCCATTCTAATTTTTAAAGAACTATTTTGTTCAGTGAGCTTTTGAACCTCCTTTTCCACATGGCTAATTCTGCTCTTTGGGGCAGCTAGGTGGTGCAGTGGATAGAGCACCAATGCAGAAGTCAAGAGGACCTGAATTTAAATCTCACCTCAGATACTTGACACTCACGAGCTGTGTGACCTTGGGCAAGTCACTTAACCACAATTGCCTCATCCTGGGTTATCTCCACTCATCCCGATGAATATCTGGTCACTGGATTCAGATGGTTCTGGAAGAGAAGTGAAGCTGGTAACCTGCACAGCCCTCCCTCACTCAAAACAAGGTCAATTGCAAGTCATGTTATCATTTCTCTGATGGCATGGTCTTCTTCAGCAATGAAGGATGAACACACACACAATTCTGCACTTTAGAGCATTCTTCTCCTCATTGGCTTTTTGGGCCTCTTTTGCCGTTTGAGTTAGTCTATTTTTAAAGGTGTTAATTTCTTCAGCGTTTTTTGGGGTCTCCTTTAGCAAGCTGTTGGCCTGCTTTTCATGATTTTCTTGCATTGCTCTCATTTCTCCTCCCAACCTTTCCACCACTTCTCTTATTTGATTTTCAAAATCCTTTTTAAGCTCTTCCATGGCCTGAGACCACTGCACATTCACTGTGGCAGTTTTGGATGCAGAAACCTAGACCCCTAAGTCTTCCTCTGATGGCATGCATTGCTCCTCCTCATCTGAAAGGATGAAAGAAAATACCTGCTCACCAAGAATGTAACCTTATTCTTTTTCCCTTTTTGGGGCTCCTTCCCAGCCACTCACTTGACTTTTGAGTTCCTTGTCAAGGGAAGGGTACACTCTGGGGAACTGCAAGTTCTCAGTTCCTCCAGGGTGGCACAATCAAAGGAGAGGAGTTTATTCCTCTCCTGTACTGCTCTCTGGTCTGTGAGCAGGATTCCCCCTCCTGAGCCTCCATCAGCAACACCACCCCAGCACTCCTCCTTACCCCCGGACAGTCACTCAGTGCTGAGATCCAGATTAGCTGCTCAATTCCACCAGGGGCTTTAGGCCAGGGCTCCAACAATGGAAATTATTGCTGCCTGGGGTCAGGGCTAGACCCCTGCATTCCCTTCTCAGCCAAGTGAAAGAGCTTTCTTACTGACCTCTGAAGCTGTCTTTGGCATTTGTGAGTTGAGGAATCTGGGACCCACAGCTTCTGCCAGTGGCACCTTGAAGACTGCTGCAGTACTGCACTTGCCACAGTGTGGCCCACACTCTGCTGTGCTCCACACCTGTGCTGGGCTGTGCTCCACTCCATGCCTGTGTCAACTGCTAGCTTCCAGTCTGGCAGAAGAACTTGAGATTAGCAGTTATTTCTAGTCAGGGAAGTTGAGGTCTGAGGGGTGCTGGGAAATACCAATACACCTAGTCCTGCTCGAATGAATTTGACTCAAGCCTTCTTAAAGCCAAAGAAGTTTATTAAAGTATTATTAAATCAAAGTTTATTAAAGATTCGCCATATTGGGTTGACTCTTAAAGAGCCTAAGCATTTGTGGCGCTTGTATTCACAAGTGGGCCAGATAGAATCTCAGCTAGACAGAGTCTGAACTGGATTGAATCTGAGCCTTGTTTTCTTTTTTCACGTCCCCAGCACCTAGCACAATATCTAGCACATAGTAGACACTTAGTAAATTCTTATTGGCTTGACTAGGAAGCCAGAGCAGGTCACTTTGGTAAGACAGTCCTTGCTGAGTGAAAAGAATGTGAGGTTAGCAGATGACAGTTCTAGTTTCCAGTTCTAGCCCAATCACTGACCTAAGATCTTGAGAAACTCACTGAACCAATACATGCCTCAATTTCTTCATCTCTAAAATGGAATCAATAAGCTTCCTCTCATTCTTGCATCTACTTTTTAGGGATATAACAAACATTCATATGAAAACACTTGGAAACTCTTGAATCAAAGGTACTAAGAAAGGAAAGTTTGATTACTTGCAACTTCATTTTTTGAAGGTATCAGTTCTGAAATCAGGCAAGATGAAAGCCTCACTACTGGAAACCTCTGATGTGCTTCCCATTCAAAGAAATATACCAGTCACTATATTATTATTCTGGGTGACAAACTGTACATTTGTTCTACAAAAAATGCACTTTTCCTTTTGCCAGTCATGAGGTAGTAAAGGAGAGATGGAAGAACTATGGTCAATAGGTTCCCATCTCCCTCCACCTTCAGCAACCAACTTTTCAGCAGACTTTTGGCTACAAGAATTTTATTTCTGGCAGTGATATAAAAAGGAAACAGTTGTATTTTTAGCCCGTAGGTTAACACTGCAAGGGCTGGCAGTTCGAAACTTCATATTCTGACTTGGATGTAGTGCTCATTTATTTGGAGATGCTAGAAGGAAAATAAATATCTGTCCTCCGGTTCCCCATGATGTCACTTTGATAGTTTTCTGGCCTAAGCTGTGGTCCTGTTCTGCCTGTTTTAGACACTTAGCACCTTGGCCTTCAAGATTCAGGGAGCAATGTTACTCCAGATTTCCCTCACCATACAGTTTATTTCCACAAGTGTGAAGCAGCAGCAAATACTAATGGATGGGATGTTACTTTGGGAATCAAAACTGGATTCCTGTTCAAGGCCTTGGCCAGTTCCTTACTGTGTGGCCTTGCATAAGTCACTTATTTAAATTTTCCTGTCAACAAAATGAGACCTTATACTGTTCTCACCTGAGAGGGATGTTGAGAGCATGATTAAAAGGGCAGTGTAGTGTAATGGCAGGAACCCAGGAGACCTAGTTTAATTCTTCATTCTTATACTTACTAGCCATGTGACCCTAGGCAAGATTGTGCTCTTGAGAAATTCTCTGTGCTTTAGAGAAATTAATCATCTAGGTTAGAGGTCTGTAAACTGTGGCCTAAGGACCAAATCCTATGTGGTCTAAAAATGATTTTTATATTCTTTATTCTAAACTGTAAAAACTGTTTTTAGCTCATAGAGCCATACAAAAGATAGCAAGTTGCTTGGACTGCAGGAGTTTGCCAAACCTTGATCTAGGGCAAGGGTTCTTAATCTGGGATCCATGAGCTGTAAACAAACAAGTGAATGAAAAACAAATAAACAAACAAGTAAATAAAGGAACAAATAAATAAGCACACACATATAGAAATATAAAACTATTTCAATATAATTGGTTTCCTCTATAATCCTATTGTATTTTATTTCATTTATTTAAGGAAAAATATTGTAGGAAGGTACCCATAGGCATCCCCAAACTACCACACAGGTCACTGACATAAAAAGGTTAAGAACCTCTGATTTAATGATTGAAAGAGCAATCTGCTGCATAAGTGGATCAAAAGTGCATCTGAAAGGGTTGGCCCAAGTAAAGAGAAGGTTCATGTCTTCATCAAGATTGTAATAGAGGAGGAGACATTGAAGACTGGTGTCAAGGGGCTTTGAGATATACAGAATGGGCCAAGGAGCTTAATGAATGGTCTCTCTGTTCTCAGTAAAGTATGAGGTGAGACTCTGATGGGAGGAGAAGGGGGTTAGGGAGGGGACTGAGTAATGTGGGAGGCTTGATGAGGGAAGGAGAGTTTAGAAAAAGCCTTTGTAGAGAGAGGGATGGATCATCTACTAAGAAGGAGTAAAAAAGATTGCTTGCTATGGAGTAAGGAAAAAATGAGTTCCAATATGTTCTCACGCACACAGTAGCTATATGACCCTGATCAAGTCACTTAACCTCTGTTTGCTTATTTTCTTAAGTGCTGCACTTCCATTATACCAGATTACTTCATCAATCAACAAATTCAGTGGCATTTCTTAAGCATATAGCATTATGCTGTAATTAAAAAATATTTTTAAAAGTGGTCTCTGCTTTTAATGAGCTTATATTTTCACTGGGATATCATCATTACTGTCCATCCCCATTATCTTTGGATAAGTATGGTAGGTTTTGGTTGTAATTTAGAATTGGAGGACAGTTTGAATAATGTATGATTTTGAGATTCCACATGGCCTTAGTTTGTCATCCACCTGTTAAGAAGTGGAATCTTCTCAATGAATATCCCAATGATATTGTGGTGGGGGATGTTGTTTTGTGTCTTTCCAGAGTGCTTCTGAAGATCCAATGCCTTGAGAGTGGAAAGTGGGAGCCAGGCAGCTGTGTCCCAGTGGTGTGTGAACCCCCAGCTCCTGTCTTTGAAGGCATGTATACCTGTACCAGTGGTTTCAAGCTGGGTAGCCAGTGTGTACTCAACTGCAACCTGGCCAGTCAAAGGGTAAGGAGAACCATTTGCATTTCATTTAGGGTAAGGCCATGTCCAAATAATTCTGTCCAGTTTGAAAATGTGGAGAAGTTCTCTGGAGGAACGCCAGTATGTTACACTTTTGGAATGTGCTTTTCTAAACAGGTGTGTTAACTTTTCAGAGACAAGCCAAAGCAGAGGGTTACCAAATGACTTTACTAAAAAATGTAGTTATTATAACAAGAAGAATTCTGGGCATTTTGTATCTACAGAACTTCCAATGAATGGCAATGAAAGGAATTGGGGGAGGGGTTTTCTATTTAAAGTGTTCTTATGACTTATCACGTATGACTCGGGACACAGTATATGTATGCTGTATGCATACGTTGTTCACTTGTTTCAGGTTTGTCTGACTCTTCATGACCCTATTTAGGATTTTCTCAGCAAAGATGCTGGAGTGGTTGGCCATTCCTTCTCCTGCTCATTTGGCAAAGAGGGTTAAATGATTTGCCCAGGGTCACACAACTAGTGTCTGAGGTCAGATTTGTGCTCACAAAGATTAGTCTTCCTGTCTTCTGGTCTAGTACTCTGTCTAATGTGCCACTTAGCTGCCTTGTTTGTATGTATATACATACATGTATGTATATATGCATGTGTTTTTTTCTATATAAAAGAGGTCTGAATAATCAAGTTAACAAGTAATTTTTACAACAAAGCTTACAGTGTGGTCTGACTGTTTGCCTCCCAACAGTTTGGCCCAAGGGTTCAGAAAGCAAAAACCTTAGTCTTATCACGGTTGTATGGCTGAAGCCAGTTTTATTTTAGAAACTGTTCAAGTACTAAACACTTATGTGGGAGGGGGAACTGTGTGGGCTGATTGGAAACAGAGTAATAACTGCTCCTTTTTTCCTGGCCCAGCTCCTCCCCTCCATTTTCAGTCCCTTAAGAGTGAACCCCTTAGAATAAAAATGAAGAAAACATGCCATGTTACCAGGGACCAATAAAGTTGAAATAGCCCATTCAGGCTGCCAGGTTGAGAGAATGAGTGAGGAGCCAGAGCTAGGTTGAATTCTGAAATATTGCCCCTTTCAAGGATGTGAGATCCATGTTCTCCATCCAGTTGTTGGCCGAATATGCTTTTGTGATTCCATGGGGGTAGCAGCCAGAAAGAGTGACCCAGCCAACAGTTATCGTGATAAAAAAGGAGGACATAGACTTGGCCATATCAGAGACCATGCTGTGAGACTATGCAAGCAGGGAGAGATGAAGCAACTTCAAGACGGCTGACAGAGAAATAGCAATGAGTAGACATCATGGCTTAACCCAGTGAGCCATCTTGCACATGTGTACTATTGGTCACAGGGAAAGAGATCAGGGTAGTGTAGGTGGATCAATATCAAGGAAATTGTTGGTGCTTCCCTACTCACTACTTTGTGTGTTTTGTTTTATGTGTTTTTTTAATTCATTTATCTCTGTACCTATGTTTTTCTCAGTAACGTTTAAGACCCTAAAGCCAGAAACTATTTCTTTTTGCCTTGGTACCTCCAGAGTCTAGCACGGTGCCTTGTACTTACAGGTATTTAATAATTACTTGTTGAGAAAATGAACAAATGAGAGCTGTAACTACTCTACTTGATAGGTCAGTGATGAATGAATAAGTAATGCACTTATTAAACACTATGTGGAAAAAGATGAGGGATCTTGTATTCCTATTCAAAAGAAGCATATATTTATAATTAAATTTCAGGGGTAAAAATGGGTTTGTACCTATATACCTTTCCTATAAGAAATGTAAAGAAATATCCTCATGTTTGTAAATAGTCATATGAATTAATATTTTGTCTCAGTCATTTGCCACTACTAAATAATCTGTCTGCTCTTTATTTCAGCAAATTCCTTTGTGAAGAATTCTTAATAACACAAATCTTTGGTATCTTTTTGCGTTCTAGATGCCCATAATTTGCACTAAAGAAGGGTTATGGACAGAAGAGTTTAAGTTGTGTGATAACCTTCAGGGTGAATGTCCTCCACCTCCAGAGCTGAATTTAGTGGAATACAAGTGTGAGGGATATGGAATTGGTAAGAATGAGAAGGGATGCTGAATTCTGCCTTTAAAAATAATAATAAAAGTCTTTTTTTAATCTTTTATTAAGCCTGGCTGGGCCTTGAATCAGATTTGCTGCTTTCCCCAAGGATTTGACGGAAAGGCATGTTGATTCTTAGCCGCTTCAGTAAAAATGAAATTTATGGTGAAATTGTTTTCTTTGTATTCTTCTGCACACACATAAATTTGATTGTGCTCCTTGGACATTTGCATCATGTCTGGTCATGTTACCAACCTCAAGCCACGTGGCTAAGAGTGGCTTCTGAGTAAGAATTTGTATTTCCAGGAGCAAGAGAGTAAACACAACTGATTATACCTATTAGCAATTTTCCTCCATGCTTTCTGCCATGGTTACTGGAGCGAAGAGTTCTTGGAGGGCCTATTTGATAATACAACTCCTGTGCGACTCTTCAGCTGTCTTTCTCTACAGGGGGCTGAGAGTTGGAGCCTGTGGGCAGCCTCTTATTCAAGTCATTGCAATGAAAATTCTGTTTAGCCAGGTCTGATTTATAGAGATGTAGGAAAACCAGAAGGTCTTGAGTCAGCAACATGTTGTCTGCAACTGGACCCTTTAGCAAAGGGACAAAGTCTGTGGGAAACACATTGAGACTTTACTAGTCCTAGGGACCATCTTTATAAACCACTCTTTCTTTTGGATCATTATTAGGCTCTGTGGAGGGGGCTGAATTAGTTAGTCAATTAGCATTATTAAACACCTCAAATGTACCTGTTAGTGTACGAAGTTCTGATTTACTGAAAGTATTTCATTGACCTCTGGCTTTGGGGCTCATAACTTTCAAGTCAGTCTCTTCACTTCGAAGGCAAATAGAATGTGCAGCAGAAGGGACATTGTCTAGAGGTAAATCTAGAACAGTACTAATCAGACCATGGTTCTTAGGCCACCTGGAGGACTCTCTTATACCTGCAGCTCACAGATCCTCAAAGTCTCTTAAATTATTTATTAAAATATTATACTCATTTAGTTCCAAGAGAGCATATAGTAGGTATTTTGACTTAATAGTCACTGCAAGTGTGTCTCCAGAACCACGTGAGACTGTAAACCACTGTGAGTGGAAAATGGGGCAGCCCTGAAAAAGCATGATGTATCATTGAGTAGAACTTCATTTTATTGTTTGTTTAGAATTAAGAAAATAATGGAGAAAATGCCAACAATGAAACTCAAGCAAAAACGTGTCATACTTATGTATTTTTCTAGAGTCAGTTGTTAATGTTAAGCAACACACCACTGTGGGGAAGTCAGACACCATTGAGTACCCTGGAGTTTTCTCTTTTTTGAGTTCAACTCATTTTAAGGGCCTCATTCCTTTCTTTCTTGGAGTCACCCCCTTCCACACCCTCTCTCCCCACCTCCCTACTTAAAATACACACATTTTTTTGGCTACTACCAAAAAGCTAGTCTGTGCAGCAGGAGGTTTCAGCAGTATGATATTCCAGATTTCTGGGTCCTCAATTTATTTCCGACCAGCAGAGTTCAAAGGCAGCAGCTGCTGCTAACAACAACCATAATATTAGTAGTGTCTTTGACCTCTGGGAGTTCTTGTAAGTGTGAGAATGTGGTGGCCTACAGAGTTGAAATATGTATCAAAGAAATCATTCTCTAAATTTTGACTTGGAAGTACCCTGGCAAAACTAGAAGTCATTGCTTCCAAAATAAAAAAAAAAACAACAAAAAACAGGATAGAGAAGGGAGGAAATTTTAGGTCCTAGTGTGAATGATCTGACAGTGTATTGTGAATATCTCTTCCTCTAGGTGCCATGTGTACGCCCTCCTGTATAATACCCCCTAGTGATCCAGTAATCCTGCCTGAAAACATCACTACTGACACTGTGGAACATTGGATGGAACCGACCAAGGTCCAGGTAAGGAGAGATCTCATTGCGATTTAGGTATGAACATGCTAAGTAGCAGAATTTTAAAAGAGTTCCCAGGTGAGCCTGAGAACTCTTCAGAGGATTTTGAAATGAAATAACAAGCAGTGGAAGAATTTTGCTCGAATAGATGACAGGACCTGAGTTTAAATTGCATCTCAGATACTTAGTGTCTTGATGACCCTAGAAAAACTACTTCTTCTCTCTGGGCCTCAGTTTCCTTTCATGGTTAAAATAAAGAATTGGGACTTCTTGGCATCAAAGACCCCCTTCTAGCTCTAAATCTAAGATACTGGGAATGAGAAAAGGCTGAGGGCTTTCTTAGTACAAAGGACCAAAAATGATATATAAAATGAGGGAAATACTGTTGGGCTCTTGGAGCTGTGTGACTACCCACTACCTCTCTCTAAAAAGTCTCTTTGCTTTGGACCAGGCATGTAATTCAACTATAAAACCTAGCCTCTAGTGAGAGGCTCTCTTTTCCTATGTTCTTTAACTTGCTAACCCCCAACCCAGCACACTAGGGACAAGTTATTTATAGCTTAGGATTTGGAGTCATGTCTCCCAAGGGAAAGGATAAAAAGATACTCAGTGTACTATAGGAAGCAAATATAGGATAGACATTCTAACCCATATAAGAAATGCTAAACACTTAAAGGTAAAACACACATTGAGAAAATAGATTGAAACAAGATTCAATATCATAAGTACTATTAAAATCTGTAGAAAACTGACACTTAACCATAAAGTAGTTTGCAAGACTGCTGACTAGGCATTTTACATTTCACTTTGGCTCTGCACTGTCTTCCTCAAAGAAGAGCTCCTTTTGTTGGTGGTTATCTTTTTCTTTTTTTAAAATTTTAAATTAATTATTTTATTTTTTCCCAATTACATGTAAAAACTTTTTTTTAGCATTTAAAAAAAGTTTTGATTTCCAAATTTTAGCCCTTTCTCCCTCCTTTCCCCACTTGGAGAAGACAATTTGATATAGATTATACATGTGCAATTATGAAAAACACATTTCCATCTTAGTCATGTGAAAAAAGCATGAAAACATGAAAAAAATAAAGTGAAAAATAATATGTTTTCATCTGTGTTCAGACTCCATTAATTCTTTATCTGGAGATAGTCATGGCAAATACTTCAGAATTGTTTTGGTTCTTTGTCTTGATCAGAGTAGTTAAGTCTTTCACAGTTAAGTATCATACATTATTGTTGTTATTGTGTGCATTATTCTCCTGTTCCACTCACTTCACTTTGCATTATTTCGTGTTGTCTCTCCCTGTTTTTCTGAAAGCGTCCTGCTCATCCTTTCTTACAGCATAATAGTATTCCAGCACAATGATATATAGCTTCTCCAGCCAGTCCCCAGTTCACAGGCATCCCCTCAATTTCCAGGTCATCACCACCACGAAAAGAGCTGCTATAAATATTTTTATACATGTAGGTCCATTTATTTCTTTTATTTTCAAAAATTTCTTTGGGATACAGACCTGGTAGTAGTATTGCTGTAACCTTTTACAAGAATGTGCACAGCTTTTTTAGCTTTTTGAGCATAGTTCCAAATTGCTCTCCAAAGTAGTTGGATTAGTTCACAACTCTGCCAACAGTGCCTTAGTGTTCCAATTTTCCCACATCCCCTCCAACGTTTGTTATTTTTTTCTGTCATATTAACCAGTATGATAGGTGGTATCTCAGAGATGTTTTAATTTTCATTTCTCAAGTCAATGGTCATTTAGAGCATTTTTTAATATGACTATAGATAGCTTTGATTTCTTCAGCTGGAAACTGTCTTTTATATCCTTTGACCATTTATCAATTGGTGAATTACTCATATTTTTATAAATTTGATTCTGTTCTCTATATATTTGATAAATGAGGTCTTTATCAGAGAATCTTTCTATAAAATTCTCCACCCCCCCTCCCCATTTTCTGCTTTCCTTTTAATTTTGGATATATATATATTAATTTTGGTTTTATTTGTACAAAAATAAAATTCACGTAATCAAATAACCGGACAGCAAGGTGGCATAGTCAATAGAGTGCTGGGCCTGAAATCAAAAAAACCCGTCTTTGTGAGTACAGATCTAGCCATACTCACTAGCTGTGTGACCCTTGGCAAGTCACTTAACCCTGTTTGTCTCACTTTCCTCATGTGAAAAATGAGCTGGAGAAGGAAATGGCAAACCATTGTTTTGTCTTTGCAAAGAAAACCCCAAATGGGGTCATAAAGAGTTGGAGACTACAGAAAAATGACCCAACAACAATAGAAAATCAAAATCATCCATTTTCTATCCCATAGTGCTCCCTAGCTCTTCTTTAGTCATACATTCTTCCCTTATCCACAGATCTAACAGGTTAATTATTCCATACTCCTCTAATTTGCTTATGGTATCACCCTTTCTGTCTAAATCATGTACCCATTTTGATTTTATCTTGGTGTATAGTGTGAGGTACTGGTCTATACCTAGTTTCTGCTGGTGGCCATCTACTCCCACTTCCATCAGTCTGCTTCACTCAGTGAAACTACAACATCCCAAACTCTTGAATTCACAAGGTTGCTTCCAAGCCTGGTCATATCTATCTTGAGATTATAGCTCACTGACTTACTCAGGAAAGGAAACACAATGTGGAAAAGGCAGCCAGTGGATCAGGGACAGGTTTATCTAGTAGAACCACGTAAGAATGGTTTCCATGTTGTTTATAAGCCCGCCATTGGTCTCTCAATGGAAATCTTTGAGTTTGATGATGTCCCTTAGAGGGTCAAAGGAAGAGAGAACTAAATGAAAACAAATTCTCCTTTTAACTGAAACATCCCTTCTCTCTGACCACTATCATGGGATGATTCAGGAGTAAGGGATCACTGAGTCATCTGTTCCTCTAGATTAGTGGCAATGAGTGTATCATCCCATTATTTTAAGGTACCAAACCATTTCAGCCCTGTGACTCCACATGGCCAGAAGCAGCTAGAAAGTTTTTCATCCCTGATATGCCCTAGTGTTGGGCCAACACATGTGGTTGGAAGGATCAAGGAAGGGAAACTATAACCCTTATTAGATGTATAAAAAGCAGGAATAGGAAAACTAAATGAGGATGCTTACTATGAAAGGAGAGAAAGTAAAGAAGAGAAGGAAAAAAGGAAACATAATAGGGAGAAATAGACAAAGAAGGGATTATAGAAGAAGAAAGAAAGAAGTTTAAAAAGTACAACTGAGAAAGAAGAGACAATGAGACACAACAGAGAGGAAAGGACAGGTTTTAGGAAATAGAGTAAAAAGTTATCAATCTTAAATTGGCTTAGTCTGTGGGCAGCTAGGTGGTTCAGTGGATAGAGTGCCAGGTCTAGAGTCAGGAAGACCTGAGTTCAAATCCAGCCTCAGACACTTATTAACTGTGATCCTGAGCAAGTCACTTAACCCTGTTTGCCTTAGTTTACTCATCTGTAAAATGAGCTGGAGAAGGAAATGGCAAACCGCTCCAGTGTCTTTGCCAAGAAAACCCCAGAGGGAGTCAAGAAGAGTTGGACATGACTGAAACAAGAGAATAACCACAACTCCTGCCTAGATTGAGAGCAGTAAGGTGAGTCAGACCTCAGAGGAAGGGCAGGGTGTGAGTTGCCTTGTTAGGTTATGTTGACAAAGGAAGTGCTGGGTAAGCTATTTCCACTGAGTCATTAAAAGGTTTTAATCCCTGGAGTTGAGCCATGTTTCATTTATTAAAAAAAGAAAGGAAAACAAATCAGAGACTAGCTTCACTCTATCTACCTACAGACATTAATCACCCAAGACTTCCTTCAGGGATTTATGTCAGAACAGAAAGAAACCTAAGCACTTGCATCTGCCATCCATGTTGATGAATGATACAACCCTCACTTTAGAAATCAGGGAGGAAAACAAACAGACACACCTTTTAGTTCCCTCCCTCTCCTTTCCCCACAGCCTTTCTTACTAACAATTGTTTCTAATGCCATCGTGAGAGATAAATCTGTATGGGTACTCTCTTTATTGGATTCACTGGATTAGATTGCTGGTAGGCCAGGATCCAGAAATCTTAATGGGCATACCTTAATGAGGTCTGAGAATAATTGGGCATTCTATTATATCTGCTATATAAGTGAAACATTTCTTATGCATTTTAAATTGTAATGAGTATTTTCTTGAAGACGGGACTATCAATTACCTAAGAAATAAAATTGTTGCATTATTAAGTCACTTCTCTATGTTTGCCAATTCTGTCCCTACTCCCACCCTATCTCAGAACTCCCCACATACACATTTATAAGAGCTAGAATTATCCCTTGCTTCTTTTCTACTGGTAAAGTAAACTATAGCATGTAAGCATTCTGCTTCCCACAGTATAGCCTAAAAGGCCTGGAAAAACTGTGTATTAGCATTGCTACATTACTTTTCCGTATTGAAAGGAAGTAATTAATAAAAGATAAAAAAAACCCTAAAGTGTAAGTCAGAGAAAATTTTAGGAGATGGAATTTACAGTGACCTTCGATCATTTTCTACCTCATTTGTTCACTTAACCCATATTTATTGATTGCCTAAGTACAAGTTCAGTATTTTAAAATCAATAATTAATTCGAATATTTTGTTGATACTACAGATGAATTACTTCACTTTCTCCAGTCTACTCCCAGGCTTCTAATAGTTCTTTTGACTGTCTTTGAGACATACATGATTCTTTAGGTATCTACCCCATAAGGAAGTTATATTAAACAAAAATATTTAATAATGTTTACTTAGTCTTTTCTTTTTCTTTTCTGTACTATTACTGTCATCATCAACATCCCTAGCATTTTAGGGGACACATGTATTGGGACTTGAACAAATGAACTTCTTAAATACACCCTGATAAGTATTCACCTTTATGTGCTTCTAGTAGCTTCTAATCTTGCAGAAGGCTTTTGGTACAAGTTAATTATCCTTTAATTAAAAAGGCCAGGTCTTAAGTATTTTGTGAGTGAGGAAAGAGAAAACTTTGAATTTGAACTTAAAATTCACTTACTGTTTCTTTTCTCTTGGAATTTTCTGAAATGAACCATGGTATCACCCTTAGTTTCCATTTAAGAGAAAGTCATTATTATAGACATGGGTTAAAGTCACACAACTGATACAATTTGGTCCTAACATCACCTAAAGGCTACTGTAATCTTCTTTGGTCAATTCCCTAAGTACCAGATCAATTCATCTCTATTGCTCCAATTGAGTCTTGGGTCCCCTTTGGGGTTTTCAGTTTCCACTTGGAGAGGTGAAACATTTTAGACAAACAATTTATTTGCAGGTTGTGGGCTGTGGGTTCTCCCAGACTCAGACTACCCTTAGCTAGTACGCAGGCATACCTCAAGTCCAAGTGTAAATCTTTTTAATTAGTAGTACCTATAAGGAACAAGTCCTCTCCCCAGAGTGCTAGTCCTTCTGCACATCTGCCTTTGGTGTTCACCTGCCATCCATCTCAGGAAGCTATAGCATATGCAGTGACCCCTGCGCCAATAAAATTGTCTCCGCAGATAGGCTAAACCAGGTTGGAGATAACCAATCGGCTTCATGCTCATCCTTTGTGAATTAGGGGATGTCTACCCCAACTGTGTGAAGACTTTCCCCTGATGATATAGGCAGATAAGGACTGTTCATTCCAGTGTCCATGAGGGCAGCTGAAACAGGCTGTGTGGAACACTTAGAGCTTGGTCAGACATCGAAGATGCCAAGGTCCTCCACTGCATTCCAGGCCATTGCCAACTGTCCTGACTTTTGTCCCTGGATTTTGATGACTCTGGAAGGGAAAGTGAGGCTGACGACTTTGTTCATCTCTGCCTCACTTAACTCCAGTTCATCTGCAAGACGTCCCTTGTGATGTCATTGGTCCTCTTTGAAAAATGAATGATGAACATTAACAGTAATAACAATCTGTAAAGAGACTTCTTTAAAAATTTCTGGGGGGAGGTAGTGATTTTTTCACCTTGCCTTTGTAGACAAATTGGCATTTTGTGCCAGCCAAATAGTGAAGAGAGTGGCATCATGTTAGTACCCTCAAAGGCTCCTGGTATCATAGAGCACAGTACCATATCTACAAACAACTAAACATTAAACAGACAAATATTTGTTCCCCTACCGCTGACTAGGTCAAGAAAGCATACTACTATATTTTAGACTTTTAAAGACCCAATTTTGTTTAAATATTAGTAGTCTGCATTTTTAACAGCGTGTTGCCAAGAAGTGGTTCATTTGGAGACTGCTTTAATGGAAAGATAAGAATGACATTTAATTAAAACAAAGTAAGAGTTCCCATGTAAGCGATTGAGCCTGACATACTTGAAAAGTATATTCTCCTTAGTACTTAAGTCTGGTCCAATCCTCTTTCCCAGCTTTTTAGTGTAATTGCCACCTAAGCATGTGCCTTTGACTCCATTTCTTCTCCTTCTGTCCCTTCCTTTCTCTTTCCCTTGACAATTGCATTTATTCCCATGTCTTTATCACCTTTATACAGTTGATTACAAAATATGTATCTCTAGTCAGTCCCACCATCTCTTCTGAGCTCTGTATCCACAGTGCTTGAAGAAATTACTGTAAAAAGAGAAATTCACTGACTCCAGAGTCAGGTGGCACGGGTTCAGATTCTGCCACTGGCACTTAATGCCTGTGTGATCTTGGGCAAGTCATTTAACCCCCATGGACCTTAATTTCCTTAATTGGAAAATAGGATTGAATTGGAGTTGGATTAGAAGGCCTCAAAGTCCTTTTCAGCTCTAGTTGTCTAGAGTTCTATGACTCCCCTTTGCTAATAGCACATATCCATGTGGATGTTATGCTGTCATTTCCAATTCAATATGTCCCCACTTAGCTTATTATATTTCCCCCTAAATCTGTTCCTATTTATGACTTGACTATTTCTGACTATGGTACCATTATCCATCAGTTTGCCATGTTAGTAGTAACCCTGGTATTTATTATCTTTGATTCTTCCTTCAACTTCAAATATGTAGTCAACTACCAAGTCCTGGTGATTCCACCACAGAAATGCCTCTTTCTGCTCTATTCCAGCAACTACCACTTGGGTATAGGTTTTCTTTGCTGTCTGCCAGGGTTGTTGCCGTATCCTAACAGGTTTTTTAAATTTCGTCTCAACTCTCACTAATCCATTCGCAATACTACTGCCTGAATAATCTTTCTGTTATAGAACACTTCTGTTCAAAATTCTTCAGTATCTCCCTATTGCCTATCAATTAACAGTCATACTCCTTAACTTGGAATTCAAGGATTCCCACAGCTACCTTATCTTTGGATTGTTCTTATATACTAGCTTTTTTAAATACTATACTTTAGCTAAACTGTGTTACTCTTCTCTCTGCAGATTCCCTGCCCTGACTTAGCTTGGCTGAATTGTCTTTCACTTCTCTATATATAAAATGTTGTATTCTCTTCCTTCCTTCCTTCCTTCTTTCTTTCCTTCCCTCCTTCCTTCTTTCCTGCCTCCTTTTTGTTCCTTCCCTTTTTTCCTTCTCTGCATCCCTGATTCCTTCCTTTTTACCTTTTCTCCCTCCCTCCCTCCCTCCCTTCCTTCCTTCCTTCCTTCCTTCCTTCCTTCCTTCCTTCCTTCCTTCCTTCTTTCCTTCCTTCCTTCCTTCCATATGTATCTCCTCCATCCAGAGAGTCTCTGTTATTCCAAAAATATTCCAAAAAAAGAAGATAAAAAACTCAAAAAATTCAAGTGTCTGAAATCATATGTGTGTGACAACACATACAACTTCACCACCTAAAATCTCTTCACCTCTTTAAAGAAAGGAACAAGGTACATTTTCTCATTTCTCCTCTGAAGTGGTTTGGTCATTATAATTATATTACAGTCAATTTCATTTTATTATTCTTTTCATTTACATTGTTGTAGTCATATATATAATTTCATTTTCTATTCGATTGTATTTAATTTCATATAGATCTATTGTCTTACTTAATTCTTCATAGTCATCATTTCTTATGGTGCAGTAATATTCAATTATGTTTATATGCCACAATCATGTAATTATTTCTCATTCAATGGACATTGACTTTGATGGAATTTCTTTCCTTCCTTTTAAATAAGTTCCATCCTCTTAAGTCCAGTTCATATGTCCCCTTCTCCACACAAACCTCTTACATGTACCACCTCTTATATTCTGCAATTTTTCAATGGGACTCTCCTAGTTTGGACCATCATCATCTCTCATGTGGATGACTACAACCAGCTCTTATTTCATTTCCCTTCTTCCAGTGTCTTCTACTCTCTGTTTTTTCCTCTACATTGATATCAAATTCATATGCCTACTATAGAGACCTGACCATGTCACTTCCTTAATTAAAAAAAATATTTTTAATGACTCCCTGTCACCTGCAGGATAAACTGTAAGTGCTTCACCTTGTCATCTAAGGCCATCTGTAACATGGCTCCCACTACCTTTTAAACTTATTTTATGTTATTTCCCTTTATGCACCCTCTATGTCAATGAAACTGGCAAGCTATTTTACAGACACACACACACACACACACACACACACACACACACATCATTCTTTCTTCCAACTCCATGGCTTTGTACAATTCTACCTTGAACAACTCCAGGCAATTGATCTATCTGTAAGATAGTCTCTCCTTCCCTACCCCTCTTAGAATTTCTAATTTCCTTTGAAACCCACTATCTATTGGAGGCCATTCCCCTAACATGCCTGCCCTCCCCTTATCCTATTGTTGGCGCTGTCTCCTTGATATTGCTTTGTATTAAAAATACATATAATTATTTAGTTTTCCCATATATAATAGTAGCCAATGATAATGGCTGGCATTTACATAGTGTTTTAAGGTTTGCCAAGCACATTACATCTCATTTTATTCTTGTGACAATCCTGAGGAGGAGTTGGGAGGTGCTATTGTTATCCCCATTTTACAGATGAGGAAACTGAGGCAGACTTTAGTCTCCTAAGCTCTGTGCCTCAGTTTCCCCATCTGTAAAATAAAAGAGGTTGAATTCAGTGACCTGTTTTCCAGTTCTAAATCTGTGAGCTTAGATTGTAATGGTATTTTCTGCCTTGTCTCAAATCTTAGGGCCTGGAGCCAAGATAAGCTTATAGCCATGGATAGTAATGTTGTTGCTGTTGAATCGTTTCAGTTGTGTCTGACTCTTCACAACCCCATTTGAGTTTTCTTGCCAAAGACACTGTAGTGGTTAGCCATTTTCTTCTCCAACTCATTTTATAGGTAAGGAAACGGAGGTAAACAAGGTTAAGTGATTTACCCAGGGTGACATAACTAATAAATATCTGCAGTCATACTTTACCTCAGGTTTTCCTGCCTCCAGATCAAGCACTCTATCCACTACACCTCCTAGCGCCCCCTGGATAGCAATAGATTCATCTAAAAAATTACTGTGCATGCCTCATCAAGTAGCAAATTCCCCATCACTGGAAAAGGAAGAAAATGCATATCTCTCTAGCAAGAATCTTGTAGAGAAGGTTCCTATGTTTGGAGAACTGCTGGATTTGACCATCTCCAAAGTAACAGCCAACTCAGAGATTCTGATTCTAGGAGTGGTATATAAGTAACGCATGCTGAGCTCTAGGGTTCTTCCTGCTTAGTCAAGATTTTAAAATCCAGAAATGTGTATATGGTCAGAGAGGTCATCTACATAGCAAAGTTCACGAAGGCAGAGACTTTCATTTTTGACTTTGTATCCAACATATAACTTATGTGTCAGTACCTGACATGTAGTAGGTGCTTAATAGATGCTTATTAATTGATTGACTAGATGATTGCATGTTCTGGAACCCCAACTCCATTTATCCAAAGGTGGTCAGACTGATAAAAATTAGCAATATCTACTGAGGTCAAATTTTGATGTTTTAATTTTTGGGGCAGAGGGTGCTGTTGTTTTTCTCCAAAGATCTTCTCGAGGTACTTAATGGAAATCTTAGGCTTCTGTGACACATGATTTGTAAATTGCTGACTTAAATCACCTTTTTGTTATTCACTGAAATAACTTAAGTATAGATATGATAATAGTAATCATACAACAATAGCACAGAATTAGCAGATAATTACTTTCCGTGTTTTTCTTTACCATGGGCACATGGGTACATGGGCAGTCCTTGATAAATGCTTATTGGGTGATAGAGTTTGGGTATTAAAAAGAGTCATAGGACATGGTTCTGCCAACATCCTACCTATGTTATCCCAGACAAGTCAATACGCTTCTCAGGGTTCCAGTTCCCTCATTTACAGAAAGGGGATGGGACTAGATCACTTCTAAGGCCAGTTCTGTGGTGTTATGTAAATGAATTTACTTTACGCATGTAGGGAAATTAGTTGAAACCCCAGAAATGTAGTAGAAACAGTAAGGCATTATATTTAGTATAGTGGTCAGATCTCAGTGTCTTATGACTAATTGGATCTCTGGGGAAGTTTGCACAATCTAGCACATGCTACAGTTTAACAAGGATGTACAATTGTAGGTGTTCAGGGAGGATTAGAACCTCTGGTGTGAAGGCTTGCTGAGTCCATTTCAGGGCTGCTTATCTACTTTTGGTGTCTACCTTCACCCAACTCTCACCTGTCTCTCCAAGAAGCTTTAGCATGCCCAGCGTCCATGCCCTTGTAAAACCTCTCAGCAGATGGACTAAACCAGGTTGAGGGTAGCCGACAGGCCTCAAACCCATCATTGGTACGTTGGGGGGGGTTGCCTATGCCAAGCATGTGAAGACTTTCCCCTGGTGGAATGAGTGGATGAGAACGATTTGTTCCACAAAGGTGGCTGAGGCAGACACTGTGGAGTACTTAGAGCTTGGTCAGACATCAAAGATGCCAATGTCATCCACTGCATCCTAAGACACTACAAGTCAGCTGACCACTTTGTGGAATTCTGCCTCATTTAAATCTAATTCATGTGGAAGTCCACGACATCACTTTCGATGTCATTAGTCCTTTTTGAAAAGGAGCGACAAACAACAACAATTGTAGGAACATCCTTCATCCTGCAAACAGGAGAAGGAGATATGAATGAAAAAACTGGTGGTTTGGAGATAGTGTACCCTTGATATGAATGAATTCATGAATCGAGCATTTATTAAGCATGTACTGTATGCTAAGCACTGGACATCCACATGGAAGACTAAGACAGTCCCTGATGTCAAGGAGCTCACATTCTAACAGAGAAGACAACACATATGGGTAGGTGTGACTGCAAATAAAATGAAAAGTCCAGTGGTCCTTAGGGCGCAGCATCAGAGCAGATGGCCGTGCCTCTTCTTTAATGTCATCTCCAATAATAAATTCTTATCAGTTTCCTATGTTGAACCTTTTCACATTGGCCTGAGGCTCTGCTATTCCAAATACACTTGGGTTCAGGTTCCTGCAGTATTTCTCAGTATCTGAGGAGAGATGGTGGTCAGGATGGTAGTGGTAGTGTAACCTGCTTGGAACATGCTGCCTCCTTTCTTTTCTTCAGGGTCCCTTGTTGCTTCAGCTATGATGGCTTGCCTGCCTTGTGAGTTGAAATTGATTGTCAGTTTGTGTGGATGGCTGGCCCCTTGTCCACAAGAGTTGCCTTGATGGAAGGGGGTCTGAGGGTGCAGTCACCCTGAAGGTTCCTGAACTTATCTGTTATTAGCAGCTGACCTGCAGCTATTGCTTATGATAATGAGGGAGATGGGCCCCAGCTTAACAGTGATTTCTGCCCTCAATGATGGCTATGGTTCAGAACTAGAAACAGGTCTGTTGGCCTTACTCTTCCCACAGCTCTTGAACCCACAATCTTCGGCTGTCTCTGTCAGCATCTGAGGGGAGATGGTAGACAAGTTGCTAGTGGTGATTTGATTCCCCAGCACATACTGGCTCCTGTCTTTTTCTCAGAATGCCTTGAGTCTTCACCTATGAGTACTGTTAAGATAGAGCATCCCCTTTCTTTCATTCCTTCATCTAGCTATTTATTGAATGCTTACTAGATAGAAAGTAGAGTGTTAAGACTGTGTGGGAGGAGGAATATAGTGATTAATGAGAGCCAATCCTGATCCATAAGGTATTTATAGTCTTGTAGGAGAGACTAGACATGTATGCAAACAAATAATTATAATAATTATTAGAACTTAGACTATTTAGGGAAGAATGCCCATCTGAATTATGGAATATTTTAAAATATATGAATGGTCATTGTTATTTAACAATAGCAAATTACTAGCTATTGCCAAGTAAGACTCTTGATAGACCTCCTTTAATAATTATTCATGTATCACTTGTGGGCATTGATGGTTTATATATAAATGAGTGATTCTAAAAGTGGTTTAAAGCAGGCCAGGGTACTTTACTTTATTAAGTTGACACAACTCCTTTTGTCATTCTTTTTCTCTTCACAATGCAAAGTTGCCTTTAGCCATATTTTTGCTTTTATCACAATTCTAAATTAGATAAGTTTAAATGGTTGGAATTTTATTGTGAGGATTGAGGCATTTCATGGGGGGGGGGTGCATTCTAGGATATGTCTAATAGTAATGTCCCCACCCCTTAAATTAAATAAGTCTAGTAGTCCAGTTTTAAATGGTTATAATCCTGATCACTAACCTGACTGAACTGCCTCTCTGTATTCTGATTTTGGCACATTCTAAAGTACATTGCTTCAACTTTAAGAGGTATAAATATTTTTTTAAAGGAAGAGCTCTCACCTTACCAGACTGTTCCTTTCTTCCTTGTATTAGAGATTGAAATATTGTTGCCTGGGGAAGGGAGGAATTGTAGAGAAGGCAGCCAGATGGGGAGAGAGCTTTTATTCCTGTTTTGGATCAGACTGTTTTCTCTGCAGTGAGTTCCCTGGAACTTTAGAGTCCAGCAATATTGAAAAGTACTTAGATATGTCAGCAGTGAGTTTTCATTCCACTTAGGGCAAACACAATCATGTGGGCATCCAGCAGTGATGTTTTGAAATCTGGGAGTACTGGGTGTGGGCAGGAGTGAACTGCTCCCTCCTTAAGCTTTCCTTTGGTGTCATGTTGATCCCCAGCTGCTTGAAAGGGCTACATTTATGAGGTGCTTAAACAATGAGTGTTCCCCCTTTTATGGCCTATGGAAGGGAAAGATTTATAACTTTGACAAGAGCACAAGGAGAGCTCAATGGACTTCTATTCCTTATTTAGTCATTTACATCATGGGGATCAGTGGTCCTGGGAGCCATGTTTACCCAGAACCTGATTACTTCCTATAAGGCCATATGATGAGACTAAAAGATTTCAGAAATTGTTCTGACCCCTTTAGTACAATGTAGGATCATTGATTTATTGCTGGGAGTTTTTAGGTCATCTATCATGTTACTCAGGCCCAGAGAGCAGTGACTTGCCTAAAGTCACATTAAAAGTAAAGAGCCAAGTCAAGATCCCAGTCCAATTCCTTGGACTGCAAATCCGGAGACTTTTTTTTATTCTTCCTAGCAAGTGTTTGTCTTCCAATAGGAAGATGTCCTGGGAGATTAGCAGTGGTAGGTTGAACTCACAGGGACCTATGAGTCTCATATAGTGTCCCTAAAGCAGGAAAGCTATGTTAATTTCTCTTTCCCTTGAACTAATACTTTGTTTTCCTCCCTTTCCTTCTCAGAATATAGTGTGTACTGGGAGATTGAGATGGCATCCGGATCCCAGCCTGGTTCACTGTATCCAATCATGTGCTCCTCTCCTAGGTCCTGACCTAAAGTAAGGGTATTTGTCCATTAGGAGATCCTTTCATTCCCTTCTTTCTTACAATCTGAACCTTTTGAAACCTGCATAAATTAGGTAATGGGTCCTCTGAAGCTGAAATTTCTTTGAGTGAAATCTCTAGAATTTGAATTTGATGAAGGGCTTTAGGAGTCCCTAAAGGCATCTGCCGCAGTGTTTTTGCTTATAGACGTACTCAAGTCTTGACCCAGTGAAAGAATAGTTATAGTTAATAACAACTAACATTTACATAGCGCTTTAAGCTTAGTAAACACTTTATATACATGATCTCATTTCAACAAGAACTTTTCCATAAGCATTTTTTTAAAATCTGAAAATAGGCTTGATGATTTGGAGGCTCAAGCTGGAATCATACAGAAGATCAGATGACAGATGATTTAGAGCTGGAAAAGAATTTAGAAGCCATTGAGCCTAATCTCCCTATTTCATAGACAAAGAACAAGGGTCAAAGAGTGATATGCTCAAGGTCATTACAGGTAATGACTTCTCACTTCAAAGTCTGTATTATGACCCACTGTGGTTTTAAGACATATTCAGTTGAAGCCCATGTTCTCTAGTTGACTTTCTAGGTCAGGAGGGTCAATAGAGAGTCAATACTTTAGGCAATTAGAGTAGATACAAGAAAAAATATAGGCATAGTAGCTCTGAGGGAACAAAAGAGGATGAGGCTTCAGAAGGAGCCTCTCTCAGAAGGGGGTGATAAAAGAGAATTGACATGTGAGGGAAGTGGGGAGGAGTTCTACTCTACTTGAAAGCTTTCCACTCTGGAACTGGACAGTGATAAATACTGCCTTATTCCATCCTCAACCACAACAGGTTTGTCTTCCAAAGCTCTCACTGGGAATAATTAAGCTACTTAGCAGTAACACTTGGGTAATCCTGGCTCATCCTTGCTCAGTGGAGCCTGAGCAGTTGGACTGCCATGTCTTCCAGCACCCCCACTCTCAGATCCCCCCAGTGCCAAATACACACACATCCCCCTATTCATTTGTATTTCTCTTTCACTCCATCCAATTTCTCGATGAAATTGTGATGCACATGAAGCCAAAGAGAGAGGGTGAGGTTAAGGGGTGGGAGGATAGAAAGTAATGGGGGGAAGATGAAAAGGGAGGGGTAAAGGAAGAAACCAAGTTTTTAAGCATTCTGAGAGGAGTAAATGAGGAATACAAGATAGTTAGCATGGAGGGTGCTTTGTTTTGTGATGAAGGCCAACAAAACAGCTCATCTGATGCCATCATTAGGAAAACAGATGGCAGTGAGGTGGGGAGGAGGGAATGAAAGAATGAATCATCTCCAGGGCAGGGGGTAGAGAGGGAAGGGAGGAGAAAGGCTTTGGGGGTAGGGGACCAAGGGGGGGGGGGAGATAAACAGTTTGTGAGCTGGGAAGAGATCAAAGAGAGACTGAGCATTCCCTTCTGTTACTCCTTCTGCATTAGGATAGAAGGAGGGAAGCCAGATGATGGAGTTAAGATTTGAGTATGGGGCTTTTGCTTTTTGCCAGACTGTAAGACTACGAGGCTCTTTTTATTGTAGTTGCTCTCTCCTCCCCCTTCCTTCCTCGGACCCCTCAGTACCCATAAGATCCGGCAGCCAAAGACACTAAGGTCACACTGTCCCTCTGCTGAAATGAATTCAGAAGGCTTAGCAGAGCAGAGTTTCCCACCTGCCCTATGGAACTGCTGACATTACACTTATGGTTGAGAATTGACCATTCCCCTACCCCATTACTCAGGCAGACAAGAAGCTTCTTGGCCAGTGCATCCCTAACCGCAGCTCCTCCCTGCCTGGGAACTAGTCCAGCCAGTTTTCTTGACAGTAAGATTATTCTAAAATGTTGTCTGGGGCCCTCTGGGTAGGGCAGGTTTTGAAGGACCAGATATTGGCTCCTGACTCCAAAGCTGGAAGGAGAGGTACACATAGAGGGAAGGGAGGAGGAAGGAGAGGGAATTAGGGCACATGGGGATCAAAAAGAAAATGGAAAGAGAAGGAAATGTAGATATAAGGGACAAGAAACAAAGACCCTGACAAGAGTGGGGTGAAAGAGAAGGAGAAGTGGGAAAAGGAAGAATGAAACATTTGGAAGAAATTTTTTTTTCTTTTCAATCAAAAGTAATCTAAAAAATACTAAGAAGGACTGAATAATATCAAAGTCAGACTGAAGGAAAACAGATACAGAGGCAAGCAAGGTGAAGGGAAGAAAGTGCAGGAGGAAGCCAAGACAAAATGTTGTGCAGGAGGCCCTAGTTAGACATTTTTTTGCGTACTGCCTTCTATGATGACTTTCCTTTCCTTTCCTTTCCTTTCCTTTCCTTTCCTTTCCTTTCCTTTTCCTTTCCTTTCCTTTCCTTTCCTTTCCTTTCCTTTCCTTTTCCTTTCCTTCCTCTTTCCTTTCCTTTCCTCCTTTTATTTCTTTTTTCCCTTTCTTCCTCTTTCTTTTCTTTCCTTGTAAATATTGGATGTAAATTCTTCCTTTTATTCTCTTTTTTCCTTCCTCCCTTCTTTCCTTCTCTCCCTCTCTCCTTCCCCTTCTTCCCTTCCTCATTCCTTCTCTCCACCCTTCTTGCACCCTCCCTTTTCTTTCTCTCTTCCTTCCTTCCTTCCTCTCTTCTTTCCTTCCTTCCTTTCCTCTTCTTCTTGTAAATATTGGATGTAAATTGAAAGCTGGTCCCTTTGAAACAGTTATTTCAACCTTGCAGTAGCAGGAAATATTATCTTTTGTTATTTTTCAGCATGGCCCCTGCATTCCAAACCAGTCAGTCACCTTATTGCCCTCAACCACTTCTTACTTAATGTCAGTCCTGTACTTTGGCTCAGGTCATTTCCTTTCCACCTGGAATGTCTTCCCCTGTCCAGTCTGCCAACCCATACCCAAGACCTCCTTCAGGAGCCAATTCAGAACTCACTTCTTCCAGAAAACATTCTGTGACTGACTCTCTCTCCTTGTGAGATAGAGGGAGAAGCCCTGAATTTTGGAGTCAGGTGAGCTGGGCTTTGAACCCTAACTCTACTATAGTGCAGGTGTAACCACTTCTCTGGTCTCAGTTTCCTGATCTATAAAGTGAAGGGGCAGGACTACATTTACCCCAAGGGCCCCTTCTGACTCTAAATTGGTAGTCCTTTAAGATCCCCATGCCTTCATCTCTATGCCTTGGCCCTGATAGTCCTTGATGCCTGGAATGCTTTCTCCCCCTCACCTCTGCCTTGTGAAACCTCTGCCCTGACTTCTTTCAAAGCAGGAAAACTCCCAGTAAACTCATTCCCTTGAGTTGTCTCCTCTGAGATTCCTTTTACTCTGCATGCAGCTTGTAGGAAGCTATTTATTCACATGCTGTCTCCCCCATTAATATATAAACTCCTTGAAGTCAGAGGTTGTATTTTTCTTTTTTTTGCCTTTCTTAGTATCCCCCAGTGCTTGACATAGTACCCTTGCACAGAATAGGCCCTTCAATAAATGCTTGTTGATTGGTTGATTTTTATACAGGATGTTCAATATGTAATAGCAGTCTCATTTATGTTATCTTTTGTAATTGTTCACTAGTTCACAGGATGATAGGATGAGAGCTAGAAATGGACCTTGGAGGGGGATACAATTCAACTCCCTGAGAAGTATATGTGTTCATCTTCCACACTTTACTATAGACTCCTTGAGGGCAGGGATCATGTCATCTGCATCTCTCATTTGTACTCAAAGCTTCTTAAAAATGGTGGATATAGAATAGATATTCAATTAATTCAACAGGGAGCTAGAATCTAAGGTAAGTCTGAAGAAATGACTCTTTCTCCTGTCCTTCTCCCCTCTCCCCAAAGGTCAGCTTCACTCACCTTACTTTAACTTTGGTCTGTGGAAAAATAAAATGATAGTCATGGAGGAAGAGGATTCTTCCTCTTATAAAATAAATAAAATGATAGTCGAGGAGGAGAAGGAGAAGAAGAAGAAGGAAGAGCAGGGGGAGGAGGAGAAAGAGGAGAAACAAAGGTTGTTTCTATAATGTCATGGAGACATGCATAGCTCACAAACCATTGGTAGAAAGAAACGGTAAATTATCTGCAAAAATTTGGGTTCATTTCCACCTAGAACCAGAACTCAAGGTAGGCAAGTTAAATAGCCACCTAGGACACACTGGTCAGAGGTCACATTTATAGAACACTTAGAGAGGTAGCTGGATAGAGAGATAGAGAACATTTATTTAATACTTTCTTTGTGCCAGGCACTAGAGAGATACAAATATAAGCAAAAAAGAAAAACGGGGAGCTTATTTTCTAATGGAGGAAGAATATACATAAAATGGAGCTGAACAGCCAAAGGGACTCACTGGAGGAGGGTAAGATGTCAAAGTACAGAGAATTCCAGGAAAGGAATGATCATTTGTGGTCTGGGCACCTCCTCCAATAGAAGTTCTGGGAAGCAACTCACTAAAGAGACGAGGGGGCCTCAGCCCCTGAAAAGGCTCCTCAGGAACAGATATTGACAGAGAATCAAAAGCAGAACTTGGAAAGAAGTTTTCCAAGGGTTTTTCTATTACTACCCCATTTTACAGTTGGGAAAACTAAAATACCAAAAAGTTAAGTGATCTGCCAGTTGTCACACACCTAATGAGTTTGTTCTTGTATGGCCTTGGATCCAACCTCGTTTTTCCTCCCTAAGTTGAGTATTTTTTGTTCTGTGCCAAGCTGGCTCCAAACGCAAGGTCATTTTGGGAGGGGAAAGAAGGGGAAAAGGAAGGAATGAGCAACTAAGGATTTTTTTATCTTAATTTTTATAAGTTCAAATTTTTGAATCGCCAGAAATGCCACTCTCCATGTTGTGTGGATGTATATTTTGTAGCTACTTGTCTGTATCAAAGGAAAGTCTCAAAATCTCTAGAGAATAGTGGCACACAAGGGTGAATTTTTTTTAATTGGGGCATGAGGGGTTCAAATTTTAAGCCTTGCTGAAGGAACTTGAATGCCTTGCCTGGCTCTGATTGCACTAGACCTATAGATAGATATAATTTCTCTAATCCAGGCACCACATTAAGTATAGGAGATACAAAATCACACGCAAAAATAAGCCCTGCCCTGGAGAAATTTTTGTTCTGATGGGGAACTCATCATGTACTTTGATCAGTAAATATGAAATACAGAGTAAGCAAATATAAAGGCTAATGGGGAGGGATTGCTAAAACTTGAGGATAGGAAAAAGACATTGGGTAGGAAATGACCCCTAAGCTGCGCCTTTACTGAGAGGAGAGCCTCCTAGGCATGGAGGACAGTCTGTAGAAAGATGGGGAGGTGGGAAATGCAATATTCTATCCAAGGGATAGCAAGAAGGCCAGTCTGTCTGGAACATGGAGTACCTGAGGGAGAGAGAAAGTAATATAAATTTTGGAAAGATAGCTTGGAGTCAGGTGGTAAAAGACTTTAAATGTCAAATAGGAGTTTTCTATGTTTTATCCCAGAAGCAGTAGGGAAGCACTGATGTTTCTTTGGCAGGAAAGTGACTTGGTCAGACCTTTGGTTTAGGCTTATCAGTTTGGTAGTGTTCAGGTCACATCCCCACATGGGGTTGTGACTCGCAGTTTAAGAAGCACTGACAGGACTGCAAGTGAAAGAAGTTTAAGAAGCCCTGCTGTGGAGGATAGATTGGATGGAAGTTAGATTTGTGGGAGACCAATCCAGAAAAACAACATGATGAGGGCCTAAAGTAGGGGTGTGAACGTATGATTGGAGAGATGGGCATAGATGCAAAAGATATGAAGGCTGGAGAGAATTGCATCCTGGGCTATCAAGGTACTTGGCATGTGACAAGACATACAAGAGAGTTAATACAGAAAAATCGACAAAACTTGGCAACAGATTGAATGGTTCGGGTGGGTGGGGGAGCATAGAGATCAATTCTAAGTTGGGAACTTGAATGATTGGAAGGACGTCTCAAACAAAAATAAGAAGTTAGGGGGAAGGTTGGATTTGACAGAAGTGGGGAAGACAATGAATTCCATTTTGGAGGTGCTGAATTTGAGATGCCTAAAGGACATTCAGGTAGAGAGGGTCAGCATGCAATTTGTGATATGAGACAAATTTAATTAATGTGCTTCTCTTCTTTTCCTCCTCTTTTCCCCCCTGAAGACACATGAGGGCTAGTCATCTGTATAGAGATGAAATCTGATCCCATAACAGCTAATGAATTCATTGAGAAAGAGTATAGAAAGTGACCATTATCCCTGTAGCTGAAATTTCTTGTATATGTTGTCTCTCCTAGTCAGAATGTGAGCTTTTGGGAAAGAGAGACCAGCTAGGATTTTTCCATTCATGTCCTCTGCACTTAGCATAGTGCTTGGTATGTAGAAAGAATTTAATAAATACTTTTAAATTCATTTATTCATTAGTTGAAGGAAGAGATAGATGCTATGAAGTAGAGGCAAGCAAAGAGGCCTTGCAGGCACTGGGAATAGCCAGTACCAAGACACAGAAATAGGACATAGTGTGGAGAACAAGGAGAAGGCCAATTTGGCTCAATTGTAGAATATATGAATCAAGGCAAGACAACAAGCATTTATTAAGAATTTAGCATGTTCCAGGAGCTGTGCTGAGGGAGAAATGTATAATAATGTTGTAAAGAGGAATGGAGCCAGTTTGTGAAGGATTTAAAAAGCTAATAGAGGGGTTTTTGTTTTATTCTTGAGGTAAGATAAATCAGATGGATTTAAAAGAAAAATAAAATTCCTTTTTTTCAATGAATAAAAATTGATTTTCTTTCCTCCTATGACCCGTAAGTATCAAAGATGGAAAACACTTTTTAAAAACCAAATATGTATAGTCAAGCCAAATGAATTCCTATCTCAGCCATGTCCAAAAAGTATATGCCTCATTCCATTTCCTGAGTCCATTATTTCTCTGTCACAAGATAGGTAGCATGACTCCTCATTTTGGCTTTATGGTTAGTCATTGAATTGAGAGTTCTAAAGTCTTTCAACATTGTTTGTCTCCACAGAATTACTGTCATCATATAAATTGTTCTCCTGATTCTCCTGACTTCGCTCTGCAATCAGTTCAAATAAGTCTTTCTAGTTTTCTCTAAAGTGATTCCATTCACCATTTCTTATAGCACAGTAGTATCCCACTATATCCAAATGCTACAATTTGTTTGGTAATTCTCACAATGATAGGTACCCCCTTAGTTTCCTGTTCTTTGTTACTTCAGAAGGACTGCTGTAAATATTTTTATATATGAGGGATTTTTCTTCTTTCTTTGATCTCTTTGGCATATAGGCATAGTAGAAGCATCACTTACTAGGTCAAAGATTATGTACAGTTTAGTTACTTTATGGACAGTGTTCCAAAGTGCTTTTCATAATGACTGTACCAATTCATAATTCCACCATAAATCCAATTATTGATCAGGGGAGTGACTTGGTGACATCTGCAGTTAAAGAAAATAACTTTGTCAACAGTGTGTAGAATGGACCAAGGTGGGAAGATGGATGAGACAGGGACACCAATTAGGAGACAGCTGCAATAATCTAGACAAGAGCTGATGAAGGCCTGAATGAAGGAGAGAGCCATGTGAGTGGAAAGAAGGGTGGGACACAAGAGATCAGACGTGTGGGATATGCGAGGTGAAGGAGAAGGAGGGGGTAAAGATAGTTCCCATGTTGTAAACTTAGGAGGCTGGAAGAAGAGAGGTGCTTTCAATATAAATAAGGAAGTGTGGAAGAGAGGTAGGTTCTGGGGAAAAGAGAACGAATTTGGTTTTAGACATTAAGTTTGAGATGTCTCTGGGACATCCAGTTTGAAATGCCCAATAAGGAACTGGTGTTGGGAGGTTGAAAGATTGGGGAGATACACACCTGCATATGCATGTGTATATGTATTTATATATGCATACACACACACACATACATATATATATATATACATATATATAGTCCAAATCTTTCCTCTAAGCTTCTGTATGTGTATGTATATTCACCCCCAATACACACACAAAAAATATATGTAGATATTGATCTGTCTACACATGCACACATACATACACACATATGCATATATACATGTATATCTGGAAGTAATTGGCTTAGAAATTATAATTAAATCTATGAGCATTGATGAGGAAGGAAGTGGTCCAGGAGGGAATAACATCACCAAAGCCCAGAGAGGAGAGAGCTTCCATAAGGAAAGGATGGTCAGTAGCATCATTTGTAGTTGATAGGTTAAAAAAAAAAGTAAGGATTGAAAAATACAACTTATCAGCTTTATCTACTAAGAGATCATCAGTAGGAAAGGGAGAGCAATTTCCTTCAGGTGATAAGGTTGGGAGACCACACTTTGAATGTTTCTGCTGGAAAGGAGATTTCAGTAGGTAGCAGTAGGAGGACTTCTGAGGTTACATAGTCAAAAACTGAGTTTTGGAAAGAACAGAGATAAAACAAAGAGGCAGCTTTGAGAGTAAAGGACTATGCATAATCGGATGGACTAATGACAGGGTCGTGATTGGAGAGGGAAAAGTGAAGTCAGAATAGGGATAACGCCCTAAGGAAGTACTGAGAGTTTGAGGAATTAGAGGTCTTTTTAGGACCGTAATAAATGAGTTTGGGAATGGTAAAGCATAGGGAGAGATGGCATGTTTTCTTCAGAACATCTCTTTCATATGACTCTCTCCTCTGACATTGCTACCAGCCTGCTGTAGGTCCTTAAAAGCTCACACTTATTCTATCGCAATACTCTGCTTGTGGGTCTCCCTGCCATAAGTCTTTCCCTCATCCAATCCATCCTTCACCTAGTTGCCAAAGTGATCTTCCTAATTCCTAATAGAATCCTAAAGTGATTCTATCAGCTCTTTACTCAATAAACTCCAAAGCACTTCTCTGATCAAATGTTTGTCCCCTGTTTGGCATTCAAAGTCCTTCATAAACTGTTCTTCCTTAGTCTTCCATTTTTTTTCAATCTTCTTATACCTTACACCCCATCATGTATTTTGCAGTCCAATGATGCATGACCTCCCTGCTGTTCTCTCTACACCGTATCACCCAGCCCTGGGAATTTTAATTGGATGGCTCCCATTCCTGAAACACTCCCCCTCTTGACTTTCATCTCCTGAAATCCCAGCTTCTGCAAGAAGCCTTTCCTCATACCTGCACATTCTACTGCCTTAACTCAGTTCATCATCCCCCGTTTATTCTGTATATATCCTGCTTGTACATGGTTGATGCATGTTGTTTCTCTCATTATATTGTAAGGTCCTTAAGAGGAGGGATTTTTTTTTGACTTTGTATTTTCAAAATCTGAGATAGTGCCTGCTACATAGTAGGTGCTAATACATATTTAGTGACTGGATGAATGACTGTTAGGAGTTTGTAATAGTGTGGAAAAGGCACTGGCTTTAGATTCAGAGAACCTGGTGCAAATCTCACCTTTGCCCTTTTGGACAAATCATTTAATATCCCAGGATTATCTACAAAACAAGAAAGTTGGACTAGATGAGCTTTGAAGATTCTTCCTAACCCCAAGATTACCTAGATCCTATTTCCTTCCCCAAAGAAAATTAGACCAATGAAGATTGCACTTGTCATTTTTCACACCCTGACACTCTTTTTTGTGGAGGGAGAAGCTTCTAAGGGACACCAAATGGAGCACCTTCTGTGCTCTTATTCATGGTCTGGCCTCCCACAGGGAAGACATCATTCTTTGCAGGTTCAAATTCCTTTCCCCCACATGCTCCCATAAAGGAATAGATTTGTTATTATAACTTGTGAAAAGGTCCTCTGAGAGTGTAGGACTACTTGACTCCATCCCTCTTCAAGAGAGGATGAGAGAAAAGAAAAATCAAGGAATATACATACAGTTGATTTTTGGATAGGGCTATAGTAAAGTATACCACATTAAGAGCTGGGAAAAGAGCTGTTATACATCTATCTCTTGTATACCTTTATTTCCTGCATAATAAGTGTGGGAGTATTTTATTAACAGCCCCTGAGGTCTCCAGGAAAATTTTAAAAGAATTATTTAAAGCTTCCTGTGATTCCAAATATATTTGTGGAACACTTCTGTCACTGCTCGTCCTGACCATTGCTTGAGGGATGCCTCCTTTTATGTCCTTAAAGTCTGACCTCCATCCTCAAGCTGGGATCCTACCTGTGACTCGGAGTATTGGACCTGGAAATCTCTCTTGGGTACATAGGGAAAAATAACAATCCAGTGCATCTTTCTGTGTTTTATAAAGGGCAGCCCTGTGTAGGAAGTGGGAAGCTAGGGCAGTTTACCAAGGAGAAATATACAAAAAAAAAAATAGTGAAGGCTCATAGGATTAAGGTTAGAAAGACTGAAGCAGGAAATGAGATGCAAATTGCAAAAGACATGAAGAGAAAGAGAAAAAAACATGCTTGTCACACATCAACAGCACAAAAGAAATTAAGAGAAACAGTGCCTTTTATTAGACATAGAGTGACAGCTAATGCTGATGCACACACATATACATACACATACAAAGGAGAGGCATCAGTGCCTTTTAAATCTTTGTCATTACAAAGAAATCTAACAGGGAACAAGGATAAACAACAACACAGACACATATTGAAATGGTGGGAAACAAAGCTGTAATTGAGGAAGTTGCAGGGATAGATTGTTTATTTAATAAATAAATCACATTGAAGCCACCAGCTCTCAGTTCTAAGGCCCATGAGGAAGGGACTAATGAGGTGTCTAAAGCTTGAAAAAAGTCGGTGTAAGTGTCTGTGCACATGTGCATGAGTGTATATGTTTAAAGAAAAGCAAACTTAATTTGGCAAAATTCTGCAAGAAATGATCACTAAATCTCAACCTATACACACTTTAAAGAGAATCACTATTGAATCTAATGAAAACATGTGGCCTTCCTATCTTAGAGACCTGAATTGAGATGTGACTATCTCCAAGTTGAATGGCCTTATTGTAGTCAAGGGACCTGGGCCAAGCTGTTTAATTTTTCTGAGTCCACCAGAGAACCAGACGGTACTTTCTTTCAGGAGACACGGGTTCATCTCCTATCTCAGACTCTTCCCGTAGCAGATGTGACTGTGGCCAGATCACTTTAAGTTTTTTATTCAATACGTTTTTTTTTGCTTTTTTATTATTGAAACTTAAATTCACAATAAGAAAAGAAAAAGAAGCATATCATAAATTTAAATATTGAAACTTAAATACAAAGTAAGGAAAGTCACTTTAATCTTGAAGAACCTCCATTTTTTTTATTCAATGAGCATTGAAATGGTTGCCCTATCAAACAATTATATATACCTCTCACAGTCATACAGTAATACAAGTAGAATGTTGCTATTAAAAGATAGGCCTTTGTTTCCATTTGAAGCTTGAGATCATTAAAGGACTTTTTAATTTCTCAGAGGTGATCTAGCCCCTTCTCCTTCATTCAAGTACAGGTTCATCATGTTATCTATGTGTGCTCTTTGTCTCAGATATGGATGGTCAAACTTTGTATGTTTTGCGTTCAAGTGGGCAATAGACATTCTTCATATACTTTGCCTTTCCTCTTTGAGGGCAAAACCAAATTCTTTTGATTTGATGTGGCCAGCACAATGTCATTATCAAATAGGAACATGGAAAGGAAAGGACCTCATCGTCCATGGAAAAGCCTTCTCCAATCTGGGCTTGATCTCTTCATCACAGTGCTAAACACACTTTAGCGAGTATACTCCTCACTGTTTCATGTCTTACCTGATGCTTATAATAAGAAGGTTAAAAGTAATGGAGTCACCACACTTGGATCTTAATGTAGGATTATAAGCTAACAGATTGAAGGAACCTTAAAGGCAATCTAGTCTAGTTCCCTCTTTGTACAAATGAAGAATCTGATATTTATAGATTTTAAATGAATTTCCTAAAATCACAGAATTTAGAGCCATATTCTCCAACTCCACATGCTGTTCTCTTTCTAGAGTACTACACTCCCCAAGGGTTTGGGAGATAAGATTACCACAGGAAAGGGTGGGCATGTGCTTTGTAATTTCATAGCATGGGTACATTCACTTAGATAAAGGTATATAAACATATATTTGTTAGTTTAGCAGTAGATATCAGCAATGCTTTAATTATCAACTCCATCCTTCTGGGTCAAAATGTCATGAATTATTTGTCTGGGTTTGTTGTGCTCCCCCATCTTCTCCCTTTCCATCCTAAGTCATTTATATTCCAGATAATGACACTATTGGTTCTGCCTTTACCACAGTTTTCTTGGTATATGCTTGGTATTTGCTGTGTTGGCTTTATATGGTGTTTTGATGGCAGATAAGGCTTAGATCAGGGGTGGGGAACCTGTGACTTCAAGTCCACATGTGGCTTTCTAGGTCCTTGGGTGCAACCTTTTGATTGAGTCCAAGTTTTACAGAAGTCCTTTTATTAAGTCCTTCTGTGAAGTTGGATTCAGTCAAAGGACTGCACTTGAGGACCTAGAGGGCCACATGTAGTCTTGATATCGAAGCCACCCCTGGATGTACCACTTGAAGAACAATTATTTAAGTGCTTTATTGTGTGCTATATATTTTGCTAAGTGCTGGGGATATACAGAAAGGCAAAGACATAAAAACAGTTCCTCTCCTCAAAGAGCTTACATGCCAGTGGAGAAGAGAATATGAAAATACGTATATGCCACAAAACTGAAAATAGGCATCCTTAAAAGGGAAGGACCTCTGCTTAAAGTAGAGTCTCAGCTGAGTTTTGGAAGAAAGCAGAGGTGGTGAGAGGGGAGAACATTATAGCCATGAACAATAGCCAAGGAGAAAATAGAGGCAAGATCTGGAGTATTTTGGCTGAGGAACAGTAACCATAGTTTCAAACAAGATGAAGGTGAGAGAGGCAGAATTTTCATCATACTTTATTTTCTAGTTCCTTAGTGTCTGTGGTTTAAAGCAGAATAATTACAACTGTAATAGAAAGGCACCAACTCAGTGGATGGGAAAGTTCAGGTCATTTTAGGGATGCACAATGACCAGTACAAACATGTGGAGATAAGATCCAGGAGCAAAGAGATAGGTAGAAGCCTGACCTGACTGAAGAGGAAGGGTTATATTGTTTTCTAACAGACTTTGGTCTGGGGCATCTTTTATTAGTGAGCGAGGGAGTTTGGAGTCTAAACATATCAAATTGCCTATGTCCATTCTAAAGGGTTGTTTATGAGATTATGGGATGATCCATTGTAATACTGGGAGGAGAGTGGTGTTAAAACTACAACAATTTTATAACATTTCTTGAGATAAAATAGAAACTAAACTACCTGAGGGACTTCAGTGACCTCAGATTAAAAAGTTGCATTTCATGTAACAGCAAGATGGCAGCCTCATAAGAGGATGAAAAAGAAGTTTTCCTGAAGAGGCTGAATGTTAGTAAGTGCCACTTCAAAGGAATTTCTGGGACCAATGACTCTTAAATTATCAAGAATGCCAGTTTTCTGAAGTAAATACAATCATTTTCTCTTAGAAGAGAAACTATTAGAGTAGTTGCCTCTATGCTTATCAGCCTTATCCCCCCTTCTCTGGCTTTGAAATCTTCACTCTTTTCTCTCTCTGCTTTCTTGCCTTCTAAAGGTTCAATTTTTAACTTATTCTTTTCTTTTTTTCCCTCCCTCCCCTCCCTCCTTTTCCCTCTCCTCCCTCCCATCCCCTCTCCTCCTTCTCCTCCCCTTCCCCCTCTCCTCTCTTCCCTTTTCCTCTCCTCCCTTCTCCTCTCCTCTCCTCTCCCGTTCCCTCCCTTCCCCACCTTCCCTGCCCTCCCCTCCCCTTCTCTCCCCTCCTTTCCTTTTTCCTTTCCTTTCTTCTCTTTCTGATTGCCACAAATGATGTTCCATTTATGACCCCACCCCCACAGTAATATATCCATCACCACCATCATCAATCATAGTAATCTTCTTGTATTTGCAAAATCCTTTGTAGATAAGGTAATTAAAAGACCATAAAATGTCTCACTGTGACTAACCTCTGAGATTTAATAGTATCACCACATCCCCAACTGTGCTTAGAAGTCTGACCAGGTGGATTGTTATTGGTCTTTGAAAAAAACTTTTTCACCTGAGGATAAGCCTTTGTATATGTTTTTCAAAAGAGGGTCTCTTATTAATGTCTGAGTACAGAGAACCAAATGTTCCAATCTAACTTTATCACTTGTGTAGTTATGGAAGTTGCTGATCTTGCTCGTTTCATATTTATTTAGTTTTTGTTAGTTACTTAATAATAAGCAATAGCTGGACCTCTCTGTTGACAAGCAGACTGGTGCAGTGAATGTAATGCTGGAGTGAGAGTCAGAAAGACTGATCTCAAATCTCAGATTTCAGACACTTAACTACCTCTGTGATCCTGGGCAAGCCATTTCTCTTGGCTCTAATTCATTCATCTTTAAAATGGGGCTAATAATACCTATAGCACTTACCTCAAGGGGTTACTGTGAGGATAAAATGCGACAAGAGATATAAAGGATTTTGAAAATTTCCATTAATGTTAGTTGTTACCATTATCTGTACGTCACTTTAGGTATCTATAAACTGGGCATAATGATCCTTTCCCAGCTTCTTCTTAGATGGGTCATTTGAGAATTAAATTTTATTTTATATTTTGTATTGTTTTATTGCTTGGAAAACTCTCTGGGACCTGTGGATGAAAAATAATTATAAACATGTATACTATTATGGTAGGATGTTGTTAGACATATAAGAAGGGCATCTATGTTGGCAATGAATGGGATGGAGTGGTTCCAACCATCTAATTCTGGGTTCAGCTCCAACATAAGGCTTGAAAATTGGCACAAGCTGGCACTGTCTCCCTAGATCGCTGCCAACCAAAGGCCTGATACCCTGGAGATGTGTTTGTACTTTGTGCCACCAGCTTTAGGCAACTTTTACACCAAGCAGAAAATTCGGACATGTCTTTAGACATGCCCAGAGTCCCATTCAGAGTTCTGCTTTATCGTTCCAGCTGGAATCTCTGAAAATATGACTCCAACTGTTAATTAAAACTAGGTTTTCATTTCGAAATCAAAAGCATTGTTGTTTTATTCTTTAAAGAAAAAAATAAAGCATTAAAGCCCAACCATGGAAATTGTAACACTCCATCTAGATGAACAGCATTCATAAGAGATTATGCATGTCTAACGTGCCACCAAGAAGTACCAAGTTCTCCTGGTGTGATTTGCACATGGGTGTTTGCTTCCATCCTGGGCTGAATCTCTTTTGCGGGCCAAATTCTCACCCTGTAAATTCTCATTCTCTGAAATGAGTGACACTCAATTTCTGTTTTTCTCTCCATTTATTTATTCTTTGGTTATATTCATTTGCTTTCCATTTTCTCTCTCTGTTATGGTGTATCCATTTCTAACTTTGCCTTTATAGCATCATCACACCCCAACTTATTATAAGAAACAAAGTTATGACAGGAAATTATAAGAAAGAAAAATGTGCTAACCTGAAAAGACTGTTTTTCAATGTTACCTTTCCCTGCTATTCTCCATTGCTTCTAGCTGTTTGGTAATTCAGTTCATCATCATTTATAAAACACCTACTATACCATGGATAAGGCATTGAAGGAATTGCTGAGACACAGAAGTAAAAACAAAAACAATACCTAGCTCTCGTCTACAAATAGCTTAAGCCTTAGAGACAGTCCAGTACCATTTTGATTCTTACCTGACACATTCATTGTTGTAGGCATTGAATCTTGTCCAGTGAGACAGATCTCAAAACTGCTATATTTTGAGCTCCACTGCATGACTAATAGACTGGCTGGTAATGAACCTTTTGGGACTTAGCTTAGCCTGGGCTTCAGGTGACAGACACAGAGTAGATTTGCCAAACTGAACCCAACAAGTTGGTCTGAACAAGCTGGAGCTTGTGTTTTGCCATAGCCTTCAAGAGCCTGTCAGCAATAGTTTACGTTTATCTGAAACTTTGCTAGTTACTAAGCTTCTATTAAGTGATGACTGTGTATACAGCACTATGCTGGGCACTGAGGGATGCCAAATAAAAGAGCAAAAACATAGTCCAAGGTTTCCTGGGGCTCTTGTTTTACAGGCAGAAGAGTGGGAATAAGTATTTATATAATACCTACTATGTACCAGACACTACGCTAAACATTTTTGGTTTGGTTTATTTACAAATATTATCTCATTTGATCCTCACAACTTTATGAGGTTGGTACTATTATTGTTATTTTACAGTTGAGGAAACTGAGGAAAACAGAAGTCAAGTGACTTTCCCAGACTCCCTCAGCTTGTGTCTGAGGCTGGATTTGAATGGGGGAGATAATATGCAAATAAGCACGGCCTTTTAAGAAAATTTGATGTAAATGAAAAATCATTTTAGCAAGGAGAGGCCAACAGTGGGAGGGACCAGGAAGGGCCTCCTCAGAAGGTGAAATTTGAACTGAGTTTGTAGGAAACCGAGAAAATTAGAAAGCAGAAATGATGAAGAATAGTTTAAAAGGTGCTTTCTTCCCAGTAATCATATGAGGAAGGAAGTACAAGTATTATCCTCATTTTACAGATAAGGTGACTAAGATTCAGTGAGGTCCAGTGATTTGCCCATCTAGCAAGTTGGGCACAACAATTACATAATAACAGCTAACACCCATACATGCCTCCTATGTAACAGGCACGGTGCTAAGTGTGTTACAAATGTGATCTCATTTGATTTTTGCCACAATCCTAAAAGTATATGCTATTATTATCTCCATTTTTCAGATGAGGAAACTGAGGCAGACAGAGGTTAGGTGATTGACTTACTCAGGGTTACACAGCTAGTCAGTATCTGAGGCTGGATTTGAACTCAGATCATCCTGACTCTAGGCCCCACTTTCTATCCACTTGAACTTGGGACCTCTGATTCTAAATTCCTTGTTCTTCTATATCTAATGTTGATAATGTAACAAGCAAGCAAATATATTCAGACTGTCACAGAATCATTGAGGCTGTCAATACCCAATCATAAAACACCTCCAGACAACTTGATTGAATCAATCAGTCAATCAGTTAAAAGTGTAGGCTAGGTAGGAATAAGTCTTTAATTTGAGAGGAATACTTAAATAATAGATTTTTTTTTAGGTGATGCCACATATGAAGGATTTTGTGACTGGCTGAAACAATCAGACTATCTCTGGGCTTCTGTATAAAACAGCAAGCCAGCTCAGAATCATAAAATCCTACAGCAGATCAATCTAGTAAGAGGACGCTGTTCCATCCAAGTCCTTAGGAAGGAATTGCTTGGGGTAAAAGAGGAAGGGAAAATTTCTCTTTCACTTTTCTCCCCTCCCCAGGTGACTGAAATTTTGGCAGATTCTGAGGGCTTGCCAGAGGTACCATAAGTGATTAAATTAGGGGTTATCAGACTGCTAGTGGCTGATGACATAGGAAACACCTGCAAATGAATATGGAAAGACAATCATCCAAAGATTGTAGCAGCTTCAGGAATCATGATCCCTCAAGACAGAGAAGTTCTGGCTATAGATCCTAGAAAGGCATTGATTTTCAGAGTCCAACAATTTAGGTGTACAAAGTACACGTAATTCTCTCATGGGAATTCTACTGAGGGAGAAAAGTGCTTCCATTTTGCAGGAGCTGAGAGGTATCTCTTTTTCACAGGTATTCTCTACGTGTGCCCCACTACCATTTTATCAAGTGTTTTGAGACCATTTTCCCCAGAGACCTTGTGGGTACAAGGAGAATGTGTGCTCCCAGTTTTGGGGGAATGTTTTACATCCACTGTTTTTCATGCACCTGCTTAATAAATATCCATTGACAGAAACTAATCAAGGTTACTGGCTGATCACAAATGGGAAGTATGCTGGCGGGGGTCAGTTATGAGTGACAGTACTAGAAACAAAGCCTCTTATGGTTACCCAGTAGACTCCTGAGAGCTTGTCACTGGAATTAAAAGCTGGGATAGCAGTGCTTGTGGAAGTTCTGCACAGAAACGGAGCTGGAAAGCATCTCAGTGGTCATCCAATTCAATGGTAATAATGATAAGAATAGTAACTGATCCTTCGTACCTAGAAATTTCTCACTCCTCATCCTTGTCTCTTGGCTTCCTTTGAGCTTCAATTGAAGTTCCATCCTCTGCAAGAAACCTAGTCCTCCTTAATTATTTTAGTCCTTTCACTCTGAGACTAACCAAATAGATGTAAATTATGTATATAATAGATGAATGTATAAATGCATACACATATATACATAAATATATACACACATATTTGTATACATACAAATATATAAACATATGCACATATATACACATATGTACACACATGCACACACATATATGTAATAGACACGCAGTCACATGCATGCTGAGTCCTCCATTAGACTTGAATTCCTTGAGAATGGGGACTGCTTGGGAGCTTTCTTTGTATTCTTCACACTTAGTGCAATGACATGCACATGGTGCTTGTTTACTGATTGGCTATGTGACCTTAGGCAAGTTACTTCAGCTCTCTATGCCTTGGTCTCCTGTAAAATGAGAGTTGGTTAGATTGGCAGTTAAGATGTGCAACGGATAGAGTGATAGACATGACTTCAGGAAAATCTAAGTGGAAATCACATCTCAGACATTTATTAATCATGTGATTTTAGGCAAGTTAGTTAAGTCATGAATGCTTTAGTTTCCTCATTTATAACATGGAGATAATAATATCGCTGACCTCCCAGGGTTGTGGTGAGAATCAAATGAGATAAGATTGATAAAGCACTTTTCAAACCATAAAGGTCTTTATAAATGCTAGCTATCATTACCATTATCTCTAAGGTCCCTTTCATCTTTCAGTCTGCATGTAGTCAAATGGTCCTCATTTTATATACTAAGAAACTGAGGTTCAGAGATTTACTGACTTGCCTAATGTTACCCAGGAAATAAGTGGTAGAATTAAGGTGCTCTGTCTGTACTCTTTCCATTGTAATGCTCATTTATTTACTTATTTTACTCAGAGAAGTTCCCATTTGTACTTAAAGAACTGCATACAACATGAGTTGCTTGCCAGTATCTTCAAATGCATAGCCTAATTGTTTTGTATAACCCTTGCAAAAAGTTAATAAGAACAAATGGTCTCACCTATGTAAAATAGCATTTAGCATTTATAGATTGCTTTAAGGTTTTCAAAGTGCATTGTAAATTTTATCTTGTTTTGTCCTCACTACAACGCTGGGGGGTAGGGGCAGTAAGTGCTATTATTATCTATCTTTATTTTGCAGTTGAGAAAACTGAGGCAGACAGAGACAGTGATTGCCTAAAGCTTCACTGCTAATATATGTCTGATGCCAGATTTGAACTCAGGTCTTCCTGATTCCAAGTCCAGTGTTTAACCATTAACCTAGCTGTCACAAAAAGTATGTGTTTGCTGTTAAAATACACATGCAAGCATGTTACTTACTCAGACCAATGAGTCAGCAATCTTGAAGGCAAGTAGACCTGAGACTTATAGCTCTCAAATCCTTCCCGTGCTCTACCTTCTCCTCCTTACCTACAATTCATTTCTGGTCCACTGAGGCAAGCCCCTGTCTTCATAGACCTTTTCTGATGCCATTATTCTAAATATTTAGGAGAATTCCCTAGCTAGGCATTAGTAAGTTGTCCTTCATCTCTGATTTGTATTTACCTGTTAAAGTATTTCTGTACCTTTAAATGGAGCTGTCCAGCAATATAGATGATTGCAAACTTCCTGAGTAAGATTTAAGATCTTGAGTGATTTTCTAATAAGAACAACTTCTGTTCCTGTTGACTAAACCAATAACCAATTGACTAAACCAATGATGTAGCCAGAAATTTAGGATTACACAACCATCAAAACAGAAAGAGCGCTCTCTTAATCATTATCAGTTTTTGCAGACTAGTCTCCCAAAATGTAAACCTTCTTTGCCATATTGATGATTAGGAAACAGAATCTGAGCAGAGACTGTCTCCTTCACTCTCCTTGCTGTTCTGTTGCCTCATCCATCTTCCTATTCAGCCTACCCCAACCTAATAATAGAACTTTGAGCATGTAGAAAGGTAGCTATACTTAAAGTTAGCATTTATATAGCACTTTAAACTTTGCAAAGTACTTTATATTTATCTCATTTTATCCTTATAAGAATCCTGGGGAGGTAAGTACTCTTATCATTTTACACATCAGGAAACTGAAGCAGACAGAGGTTAGGTGACTGACTTGCTTGGGGCCACAGAGCTAGTATGTGTCTGAAGTCAAATTTGAACTCCACCGTTCCACTTAATTTATTAATGAACAAGCTATCTTCTGCCCCATAAATAAAGTTGACCTCAAATCAACACCTTATGTACAGGCTTTATTATTAATTTTTTTTGCACATGCCATTATTTAATGTTTCCTTTAGGTCCCTGATAATGATCATTGTTTCTAAATAATTCAGACTTCCTGTACATAGAGGACTATAATGCTAAAGCCCTCGTTTGTAATTTTGTGGGGAAGTGACTCATGGGGTCCCTTCAGCCTCCGAGGCTTAAAGTCCTATTAGGGACCAGTTAGAGATGACTTGAATCAGTGCAGGCTTCAGTTCTTCCCTGTGCTCCACTAGATGTATGATCTTGAGTAAATCATCTGCTTTGATGGTTTCTAACATGTTCTGACGGTTGGTTGGTTGTTGTCCTTCACTCTCGAAGAGGACCAAAATGACATCATCATGATAAAGTGAAGTTTCAGTGTGTCTGACTGTGGCTGATCTGACCATTATGAGCTCAGAATGCACCACCACAGGTTGGGCACAGATCGCCTGTGTGAATATTTGAAGTGGTTACTCCAAATTTGTGCATCCTACCTTTCCTTTGTGCTGTCTCAATTCTGCTTTGCTCATAGAGCACAGCACCTTTCTGATGTGGGCACGCCATGCTGAGCAGTCCTGTGCTAGTGTCTCCCATGTTGCACAGTCAAATCCAAAGTTCTTGAGAGAGACCTTGAGAATGTCCTGGTATAGCTTCTTCTGGCCACCATGTGATCACCTGCCCCATGTGAGTTCTTCATAAAATAGTCTTTTTAGCAAGCATGTATTTTGCATTCGAACAATGTGGCCAGTCCATCGGAGCTGAGCTCTCTGAAACATAGGTGGAATACTTAGCAGGTGAGTTCCAGCAAGGACTTCAGTGTCTGGTACCTTCTCCTACCCAGTGATCCACAGAATCTCTCTCTGGAACTCATTTTCCTCATGTATGAAGTGTCAGAGACATTCCTATTTGATTGATCTGTGGCTTCCCCTACAGTTTAAAGTGATGTGATTTTTTATCTTAAAGCAATCTATAAGTGATAAATGTTATTTTATTTGATATATAAAGTTATGTGACTAATGATTCTGCTCAAAGTGGAACTGACCAGTAAAGTCTAGGCAAAAACTAATAGAAAGGAGAAGCAGACTTTAGCAAATCTCTTTCTCCTGCTTTTTCTCCTCTTCCTCCTTCTCTTCTTCCTTCTCTTCCTTTCCTACTTCCTATCGACTCAACTTCCTTTCTGTTGCCCTAGGACTTTTGCTTATTTTTATGACAGTGCTTACCCACATTTCCAACAGTAGGCACCTGAACAAAACATTTTTTTAAAAAGTTTGATTCATTGGCTAATATCACTGCTTTTTGCCACCTTGTTCTATGTCTACTCTCCTTACCTTCAGGTTTTTGTCATTCCAAGACACAAGTTAAATTATTTGTCCATAAACCCTTGCTATATCTAGTCTGGTTCATGAACTTACCCAGTTTGGGGTGCTTTTGTGCACTTTCTCAGTTTCCTTCTTTTTTCATTCAATCAAAAGACAAATTTTAGGGGATAAATGATTGCACTAACACTGAAGTGAACTAAAACAATCTATTCCAAAGATGAATAATGCATGGACACACACACATACACACACAAGTATACCCATGCACACTTATACTCTCCTCTCCCCCCACACAGCCTCCTCAGGCATATGATCCTCTGCCATCCAAGATTTGGACAATAATCTCCTTGGCTACTCCATCCTTATATGTTGATTTCTTTTTTATTTAAGATCTGTAATGAGAACTTGGCAGAAACAAGATACAAATGGGTCAGGAGGCCCTTGTGGTTATTTTTTTTAGACTTGTTTTGCACAATCCATTCTTCCCTACAACATACTTAGTAAGAATGAGCTGGCTGGAGATCTAACTCATGGTGAGAGGCAGGCTACTGAGGTTGGAGACATGAGTTGGGCTTCCTGAAGTATGAAGCCTGGGTTTTTCCTTACACACTCACATGCACATACACATGCAAGAACACAAGCTCTCTCTCTCTCTCTCTCTCTCTCTCTCTCTCTCTCTCTCTCTCTCTCTCTCTCTCTCTCTCTCTCTCTCTCTCTCTGTCTTACACACACGCAGAGCATTGGGCACACATGAATTCTCATCAATAACAGATGTTGCTGCCCACAGTGCCAGCCTTGTGGCATGCATGGCATCTTCCTCCATTAGGTTCTTGGGCAATATTTTTCTCTTTCTACCTCCCTTTGGCCTTCTTCCTCCTCCTCTTCCAAATTTTCTTATTCACACTGTATCAAGATTCATGTTTTTGTCACTGTTGATGCTGTTATTGTAAATGTTAGACTTATCCAGAACTTTTTTTAAAAGAAATAAACCACAACAAACCTCAAACAAAACATGTCCTAGCTCAGGAATGTACACTACTCCATGCAAGGGAAGCATCTTCATACATCCCCAAGCTTAGCCCTGCAGAATCTAGAACTCTAAGTTTCCCTACTCTCTAAAAACAAACTCGTCGATGTATTTTAATTACAGACATGTCCTGAAAGTATGACTTTCCTTGTCCTTGCCAGCTCCCTGCAAACTCTCCAGAATGGCTGAAGTTCACCATCAAATACCTTGATTACCAAGTATCCTGACTGATAATAGAAATAGCAGATTTGTATAGTAGGTTTTAGTTTAGTCACCACATTGGTTAAATCCTTGCTATATTGGGCACAGTGCTAAGTGCTGGAAAATCCAAAGAAAGGGAAACCAGTCTCTTCCTTCAAGGACCTTGAATGCTAAAAGGGAGGCAACATGTAAATAAATCCATACATATAAGATGTTTACAGAATAGATGGGTGGTTACCTTAGGAGGAGACAGCTCCAGCAGCTGGAGGACACTGGAAACTTCTTCTGCAGAAGGTGCTGTTTGAGATGAGTGTTGAAGGAATCCAGGCATTCCAAAAGGCACAGTGAAGAGGATAGAGTCTTCCAGGCATGTGAGACAAGTTTACAAAACACTGTCTCACAGTAGTCTTGTGAAGTACATTTGCCGCATTACCCTCATTTTGAAAGATGAAGAAACTCAAGCTCAAAGAAGTTGACACTTATTGAAGCCAAAGAGCTGGTAAACATCAGAGACACAGTTTGAACCCCATCCTCCTGACTCCAGGTCTGTTCCAGGGGTGGGGAATTGTGGTCTTGACACCATATGTGGCCCTCTAGGTCCTCAGGTTTGTCCCTTGACTGAATCCAAATTTCATAGAACAAATTCCCTTAATAAAAGGATTTGTTTGCTAAGACTTAGATTCAGTCAAAAGGCAGCAACCAAGGAGCTAGAGGGCCACATGTGGCCTCAAGGCTGCAGGTTCCCCATCCCTGTTAAATCTGTGCTCTTCATTTGCATGTGGTCATGTTCTTTCCTTGGATTTTCTCTTCAGCAACCATGTGCTTGGTTTGCATTTTCTTGATAAGCGCCTGATAGTATGTTCCATTGGTAGGTGATCCATCTAATATCTATTGAGTACCCAGTACACACATGGCATTTTGGTAAAGATCATGAGAAATACAAAGAGGTAGCCAAAATTAGAAGTCCTAATCCAGTATCAGGCACAGTGGATAGCGTGGTGGGCCTGGAGTCAGAAAGACTCATCTTTCTGAGTTCAAATCCAATGTCAGATACTTAACTGTGTGACAAGTCACTTAATTTTTTTTGCCTGAGTTTCCTCATCTGTAAAATGAGCTGGAGAAAGAAATGGCAAACTACTCTGGTATCTCTGCCAAAAAAAATCCAAAAGGAGTCACAAAGATTTGGACATGTCTGAACAACTGAACAGCAGCCTAATTGTCTGCATTTGGCTGATAAGGAAACTAGAGCTGAGAGAGATTAAGTGACATGCGCAAAGGTCCTAAGGGCAGAGCAGAGATGATCACAGGTCCTCTCACTCCAAATCTAGAGCCTCAGTTTCCTCATCTCTAAAGTGAGCTGGAGAACTTCAGTATCTCTGTCAAAAAAAAAGCTGCAAATGGGGTCATGAAGAGTCAGATCTGACTGAATAAAACTGAACAACAGCATACATATAAATATATGTGTATATATGCATATATACATACATGTATACATGTATGTGTGTGTGCATGTATATATACACCCACCTATTTGTCCTGTCCTAGAAGGATGATTCTTATTCTCTAGGTGTATTCTCAGACAGGGCTGTCCAGTCATGGAGTATGAAATTTTGGTTTTTAAACCTTCAGTGACTTCTCTTGTGATAATAACAAAGGAGAGAATTCAAGGAGATGTATAAGAGGCAATTGGTATAATAGAAAGTCCTCCTGGCTGGGATCCCTACAGGGTCTTCTAAGCCTCAAATTCTATAGATGGTATAAGGATTGATATGTCCAACTCCTGTATGGGGAAAAAACCATCTAACAATGAAGATCAGAACCTTCTCTGCAACTTACTGTCTTAAAGAATTGTGTAGGGCCCTAAAGGCTCAAGTGAGTTCTCAAGTCACATACCCAGTATGTATTCTGGTGGAACTTGAACCCAATTTTTTTTCTTTTTCCCTTGCTCTTAGGCTAGCTCTCTCTCTACATACCATGTGACTTCTCTTTTATGTATGAGGTTATGATAATATCTGATACTAGTATGGTGCTTTCTTTATCATAACCCAAAATAGTCAGAGCAATTTCTATTATCCTAATTTTACAAAGGAGGAAACTGAGGCTGTGACAAGTTGAGTCCAAGAAATGAGTGTCTGAGATCTTCTGACTCTAAAGCTCAGACTATTTCCATTATGCCATGCTGTTTCTTAGGAATGTGAAAGTAAAAGGGATTGAGCATGTGACCCCTATCCTGGGCTATTCCATCCTACTTATATTGCTCTGGGAGTATTAAAATAACCAAGCTTAATTCCCAGCTGTATATTCCTTCACTGAGTGACTTTGGGGCACTATTTGATACCTCATTTTCCCCATTAGTGGAATATGGATAATTGTACTATTCTGCCTCATTAAGTTACATAAGGACTAGTTAAAAATAAGTTTGTAATTCAGCTGAAACCTTTAAAACGGACAAACAATTAGACTTAGTGATGCATGGCTATAATACCCTTTAGATTTCTAGGAATACTCTACTTGGAGCCACCATAGACTCCCAAACTGCTACAATAGAGCAGGTTCAGAACTCAGAATGGACCAGCATTATTGACCCAATGTGATTAGCATCATGTATTATCCGCAAATGGAACAAAGGGGACAAATGATCATTTTTTCATCCTAAAAGCTCACTTTCACAGCTATTTCATGTTTCCCTTTTCCCCTCTCTGCTACGTGTTGTCTCCCCGCCACCATCCTGGCCCCTTCCACAAATAGGCTAAAGGCTTCTACTTGAGTTCTGGTTTGGAGAGCTGGAAGAGTATATCAGGTGGTCAGCTGGATATAAAATATTTCTACTCCTGCCTTGCTTGCTTACTCATCCTGTCTCCTAAAAGGTGCTGTGTTGTAGAGGAACATAAGCTTTTTGGGTTAACGAGGTAGGTAGCTGTCTACATGAAGAGCCATGCTGGTAAATGTTTAATAACTAGCTCTCCAGAGAGGGAAATGTACACATGACACACTTTAAAATTGAATCTGCATCATTAAGAATTTCTACTTCACTAAGTCTAAACAATCAACAGAACAATAAGTCAAGTCCTGAACTGTAGCATTTGCCAATTTCCAAGGTGCAAATGCTCACACTGAAAAAATTAACAGCAAAGCTCTCAAGGTGGTATGAGCTGTGTCCAGCACAGCACTGTGGCTCTATGGTATGATTTTAGATCTACTTAAGTGACTCCCCTGTCCTCTGTTCCCTGTACCTAGATGACTAGTGCCTGATATAAGGTACTATCCCTTTGAGGTATTGTGTTTTTCATATGAAGTAATTTGGTACAGAAAAGGGCATAAATGCCTTTGTACAAAGAAAAATATATTTACATCACATGGTAAAGAACATAGATATTACTTCTAACAAATATTAATATTTTGATGCCCAAAAGGAAGAGGTAAAGAACTCAGGTTTATAAAAGATGTTAAAAAATTATGTTTGAAGAAACATAGTTTTTAGGAGGAACTTGGGAAGTTTGGGAAAGAAAATGAAGTATAACCTAATGACTGAAATCACCTTGTAAAAGATGTAAAATCATGCCTCCTTTGTTCTTCAGTATTCTTATGGCTTAAAGGGGAAGAGAAACAACTTTTATTTATTAAAAACTGGAAAATATGAGTATGAAGAAATAGTTTCAAGGACACTAAATATAGGACTGTGTTGATATCATAGAGCTGCAAGGCATTGTAGTCCTTTAGCTCATTTGCATGTAACTGATCACGTGACTTAAAGTCTTCCATCCGCTGTCTTCTCCAACAGAATGTTCTCTATGTCTCTCTCCCCTCTCTCAATCTGCTACTAATCTTCAATCATTTTTGTCTGATTGTTTTCTTGTTGCCTTTAAAGACTCCCATGTCTCTTTCATGCTCAAAAAAAAAAACCTCATTTGATCTATCTATCCCCACTATCATACTACATCTCTTTTATGACTAAGCTTCTTGAAAGACCTCCTAAAATGAATGCCTCTACTTCCTTTCTTCTCATTCTCTACTTAAGTCTCTGCTTCCAATTTCATTATTCAACTGGAACTGCTCTCTCCAAAGTTACTGAGGATCTCTTAGACATTAAATCCTTCCACTAAATTCTTTGAATTCTGATCTCCCCAAATTTAGAGTTCCTGTCAGAATTCTTTTGACTTTCTTCTCCTCTACAACAGATTCTGAGAGAGAGAGAGAGAGAGAGAGAGAGAGAGAGAGAGACAGAGAGAGACAGAGAGAGACAGAGAGAGACAGAGAGAGAGAGAGAGAGAGAGAGAGAAAGAGAGAGAGAGAGAGAGAGAGAGAGAGAGAGAGAGAGAGAGAGTCCAGTTGCCTCCAAGACTTCTATCTTTGTTGGTGAGAGTAAGATTAAGAATAGAAGTTCTTGGTTCCTATTCCTTTGTCTTTTGAAATAGGGAAGTATGATTAAGAAAAGCCAAGAAATTATTACCTGCTCTGTTTCAGGCAGAGATAGGGTTCTAAAAGATGTCTTGATAATTGAGTCCCCCCATTAATACTATATCATACCTCCTTGCAAGGCTTGCTATCTGTTTCCCAAATGTCTCATTGGATTTTGTCCAGGTTTCCTGTATTACATTCCAATGACAAATATAACATCAGATTATGCCTCTTCACCCAAGTTTCTTGGCTACACTTTCCTACTTTGGTTACTGGTTTTTTTGATATTACCCTATATTCTTAATATATAGTGCTGTTTTGACCCTTTTTATCTATTCTATTCCTTTTGAATGAGATAAAACTTCCAGAGCCATATTCTAGTCATGGTTCTCATTTCTCAAGTCTGAGTAACACATATGAAGCCAATCTGCTTCTTTATACTAAGACCTCTCATTCTACTTTGCTTGTTACCCATCCTTTGTTCATTTATATATACAAAATTAAAACCATGGGTTTGAATGTGAGTTCCTATGTTGGATCACTCTGTTGGGAATTTTTGGACATTTTTACTACTATTTCCCCTCCTACATCCTAGCTCCTCTGCATGATATCGAATGTGGTGTTTATATGTAGGCAGTATTCTCCTCCATTTTAGTTTAAAGGCCTTTGGATAAGGCTTGTAAAATTACAGCAAGATCCATTTTTCCCAACCCTTCTAAGCAGCCATCCTGTTCCTGGCTAGGAAACTGTCCTTACATTTTAATCTGTGGTTCGGAAATCTAAATCCTATTCTCGGACACCATTTTCTTAGCCATCTTTTCTTTTCCTAAATGTCTTTCTCTTCTTAAGCCCTTGCCTTTGATTGGCAGCCATGATAAAAACAGCACCTATGAACCTAAGATTTTCAGTTTCTTGGTCAAGCTAGCCAGCTTTTTAGCAATGTGTTCCAGCTTCCTTGTGTCAATATTATTTGTGCTCATATGAATCACCCAAAGAGGATAATGGTCATCAGACTTGACAAGTCTGTCTTGTAAAGACATGGGACCTTGCCACTGTTTCTACCAAGTTGCTAGATGACTTGCCAAGTACCTCTCAGCTGAGTCATCAACCATCACAATTCTTTACTTCTTCCCCTAATCCTTATTGGATCATTTCTTACCTGACAACAACTTAGATTCCCATGATAATTCCTTGTAGGATAAGCCACTGTTTCTTCTCATCAGGAAAGGTTTCATATCATTTTTCTTTACTTCAGATATTCAGTAGTTCTTGTTTCCCTTTCTTTGAATCGCAAATTGCCAACCTTAAGGTAATGGTCAAGATTCCCTTCTGCCTCTTCAGATCTGTCTTCTTATTTTTATAACACTTGATTATCTCTGATAAGCTGGAGATTTGAGAAATGTTCCTAAACTTCTTTGCCTTCTATTCTGGAAGGGAGAAGAGTTTTGTGAATCAATATCAGTTATTTGCTTGTGCCAGAGAGAGACAAACACCTTATTCCATTGGTAGGAATACTCCTCTATGCTCTCCATGTTTGTAAAAAAGATCTGAGCTCTCTCTCTTGTTCTCTTTTTTAAATTATTGCTAGGCACTTCCTGGAAGAAATTTGATAGTGAATTGTACTGTCTTTAAGAGTTTTCCCTCTCTTGGAACTTTGTTAGCCTCTTCTCAGTTCCTTTAGACCTTTTCACCTTGTTGATATTTTGATGACTCCTTCCAATGTCTTTCTTTCTTGTCTTATTAACCACCTACTTTGTCTTAACAACTCACCTTTCCACTTTGAGTATGACTCTTCCTTCTCCTCTGATCCTCCTTCTCCTGCTCTTTGAATCCTTTGCTTTCTTCACCTAGAGTCTTTCCCTATTTCCTTCTGATCTTCCTTTTCCTTTCTGAATAAGTCCCTCTGGTCCTCCTATTCAAATCATCCTTCAGCTTTCACCCTTCTCCTTCTTCCTTCTTTTCTAACTTCTCATCAACTCCTCCCCCAAATTCATGTGAACCTTCCCATGATCCTCTAGATTCTGTCTTCAGGTATCTGAAGGACTAATGTGGGAGAGGGAGAGATCTTGCTCCTTTTGGCTCCAGAGAACAGAACAAAAGACAGTGGGCTGAGACTGAGGAGAGGCAAATTTTCTCTTGCAAAAGGAAAATCTTCATAAAAAATGAAAGTATAAATAATGAATATATATGTTATAGATTAACCTAGATGACCACTGATGTCCTCTCAGCTTCAGATCCTTGATCCCATGACCAAAGATGACCAATGACTCAATGATACCATAGAGGAGCTTTTTTTCCAGGTCTGGCTATGTGAGTTTGAAGTCCTTTCTAACTTTCAGATTTTGATATTTGGCAATTCTCATCCCCCCAAATCAATTGCTAGCCTTCTTCACAGTTCTGTACCTCTCCAAATCTTCTTCTTAATTCCATATTGTTAGTGACTAGAGTGCTGGATTTGGAGTCAGAGACACTTGGTTTCAAATTCTACTTCAGACATCATAATACGTCTCTCCACCTCAGCTTCTCATTTGTAAAATAGAAATCATAACACCCAGCTATCTCATTGGTTTATTGTAAGCATTAAAAGAGATTTGTTTAAAATCTTAAAGCTCTAAATCGGCTATTATTATCATTGTTACTATTCTGTCTCTCCTTTAGCTCAAATCCCCCTTCTCCTTACCCCTAAAGCACATTTTCCATGTTATCTTCTCTCATTTTCTTTGTCTCTGTTCCTTGCTAAGCAAAATTTTGACATTTGTCCTCCTTTTTAAAGCATGTAACCCCCAGTGAGTTATCCTAGTAGACCTGAGTTCTTTTTTCCTAATTAAAATGCCAAGGCTACGGGAAAGGATAACACACTCTGTCTTATTATCCATCTCTACCTCAGTGCAAATGCATTTTTTCAGTCCATAGTAATCACTAAATGCAGCTTGGCCCAATGGGTAGAGAGCCAGATTTAGAGTCAGGGAGACCTGAGCTCAAGTCTTGTTGTGACACAGACTAGCTTTCTGCTTACAGGCATATTATTGAACTTGCCAGGTCCCTAGGGAGTACACTCAGACTAAAAATTACAAAAGATTCACCAATCCTCATTAGTTTAGTTTCCACACTGAAATGTACCTAAAAGGCTAAAAGCATATGTCAAAACTAATGATAATAACCCACATTTCAATAGACTTTTAAGATTTGCAAAACATTTTTCATCATGACACTTCTGCAGTTGTCTCTAGAGCTGAGGAAGCTGGGGTTCTGAGATGATAAAGGTCTTACCTAGGGTAACATAGCTAGAAAAGATTTAAGGTAGGATTTGAACTCAAGCCTCCTGACTTCAAGTCCAGTATTATTTTAACTAGGGTCTGCTACCCCTTCTGTGAAAACATTATGATCAGAGGAAAGGGAATGAAGTCACTGAGTGCTTGGATGGTACGAGGAAGAGGAAGCAATGTCACTGTCTCAGGGGCCAGTGGTCTAGGGCAGGGAGAATGGGCAGACTAAAGAGGAAAGAACTTCACATACTTTAAAATGCTGCTTCTTCATGGATCTTATCGTATAATTAATGTCCTTGGAAAAGCGTTCTAGTCTCAACCTGACTATTTTATAGATAAGGGAAACCAAAACATGAGAATAAGAAATGATTTGTCCAGTATCACCTAGGAAACTTAGCATCTAAGCTAGATCTGAACATAGGTTTTCCGATTCCAAATCTGGTTCTCTTCTCACTTAATACTAAGGCTGAACACAATAAAACAAGCTGTATCTCCACTCAAAAACAAAACAAACAAAGACCAGGGAAGCCAATTAGATACTTTGTCACCTCCAGGATTTCACAGTTTGTGAGGATAATTTCTTCTGGTGGATGGATCAGGACCAGGCACCAGTTCCCTATAGCTAGACATTGATTGGGAGCTTGACAGGGAAGGAAAGAGGACTGTTGTTCATCCCTCATGACCTTTCTATTCATTCCCCAAACAGTTATTTTTGATTTGACTAGAACAGAGAGAGTCAAAGGAAAGTCATGCACAAAAAACCTAAAGAGAGAAACCAAATTTGCCCTTAAATGCGGATGCCCAGTGGAAAAAGCTTGTGTTGTATTCTAGAGGCAATAAAGAGTCACAGGCTTCTTGGGAGCAATGATATGGTCAGATCTATAGGCTTCAGTGATTTTACATTGATATCTGTAGAGACAGTGGGTTGGAGCAGGGAGCAACCTTGTAAGGGCTATTGAAATAGTCTAGGTGAGGCGTGATGATATCTGTGAGCAGGGAGAAGGAGATGCAAGATGGATGTAAGAGACGTGGCAGTTTTCAAAAACAACACTCTGGGAGCCTCATTGAAGATGCCTTGGTTTCCTGGCTCTGTGTCCTGTGGACAGAATTGGCCGCTGGTTGTTTGGTGTTCTTAGTGTGTGGTAAAGAAAAAAAAATGTGGGAATGGGGGAGGGAAGACGAAGGAATGACTGAAGGGAGATCAAAAGCATGTGAACCAGTAACCAGACTTCTGAAAACCTAATGTGGCAGATCCGTGTGGGGTATTGAGCCACCTGCTAGGATACCTCCCTGGGATTTTTGCATGCTTTAAGGAAGAGAAGGAGCAACGCCAAGGCTTTCTGCTCAGTGAGACGCCAAGACCAAGGAAATGAGACCCGAGAACATGGTGTGAAACAGATGCACCAGATCAGCAGATGAGAGGATAAGATACACAGACAAGCATCCCGCAGATAAAGGGAATGTCAACAAGACACTTGCACAGAGAATAGGTTCCATATGGATGAAATCGAGCTGGGATGTGCTGAATGACTAATGGAGAACAGGGCAGCAGGGCTTACAGCCCAGGCTGGCGTGACAGGTGAGGGTGAGGATCAAAGTAAATACTGTCTAAATCAGCTTGTCCATAGGTACAAGAACTTTAAAAAAATTAGGCTGCAGGTAAAAGAAAGTAGGCTTTGGACAAGTGGATATGTTAATAATTTTTTTTTATATCCCCTACCCCATTTAGAATAATGTATTTCTTTAGGGGACAGATGAAGCCCCTCTAGGACTTTAGAGTATTTAGAGAATACTGGGGGAAATGTAGCAGACCAACCACAATGTTGGTGAGTCTAAGGTTACCCTTTTCTTCTTTGGAAGGCAAAAAAGAGATACTTATAGTATCTATTTAAGAGTATGAGGATATAATGATTGAAACAGAGAGAGTGGTACACTGGGAGAGGTCACTGGTCATGGAATCATCACTTACTAGTTTTGTGACCCTGAGCCTTTAAGATTCTTAGCCTTGGATTTCCCATCTGCACACTGGGGATCTTGATATTCACATTAACTACTTTCCAGGGTTGTCGCGAGGGAAATGCTTTGTAAGAAAACCTTAAAGTAGTTGTGTTAGCTTTGTGGGAACTCTTGTTATGACCTGTGGCCTGTGACTTACTTGTTAGGTAGATGTGGTTTCTTTTAGGAAGAATGATGAGCCATGATCCAGTGACCATTGTTTTGTTCTCCAGAGGCAGCATGGCAGAGGGGGCAGACTACTGGACTTGCAGTTAGGACAATCTGTGATCATATCCCACCTCAGATACTTATGAAAGGCAGCACAACATAGTGGGTAGATAGCTGACATTTGAGCTATGATGACTAAGGATCAAATCCTGCCCCTGACGCATACTGTCTTGGGTGACTTCTCAGTGTTCCAGGAGCTTCTCTATGATAAGCTTCAGAGAAGGTGCCAACCTGCATGGGCAGAGGAAGCTTCCTTATTTGGAATTTCCCTATACCAATAAAATAATAGTTTCAATCCCTAGTCCCTATCATGTTAGAGAAAACTATATAATGTTTCACGTGGCCAGAATTTCTTATAGGAAAGAGAAATTCATCTTTGACCCTCATGTGTAACCAGTTACCATGTCTTGTCAAACATTCCTCCCAAAAGTTCCCAAATTCACTTATTTCTTTCCATTCCATTGTAGTTCAGGCCATTATCACCTCATTATCTAGAGTGGGCTCCTAATTGGTCTTGATGAATACAGTCACTTTTTTGCCTCACCAGTCTTTGTAAAAGCAATAGTTGTATCTCATCACCACCACCATTCAAAAGCCTTCAGTGCCTTCTCATTGCCCATAGAATATAGTTCTGATGTTTTACCCTGTCCTTCAAGGCCCTGTATAGGCTGACTTCAACTTGCCTTGGCAGCCTGATGTCTATTATAAAGTCCTATTTTTTTTTAAGATTAAGTGTAAAATTCAGATACGGTTTATTTTTAATGGCAATCTGCTCTTTTACACAAATCCCCCACTCCCCCGACATTTGATTTGGTCACTATTTCTCTAACATCCTCCCTTTTAATATAACCCTTGTGCTAAATTTTTAAAAAGTTAAAAAATAACCCTTGTGCTTTTGTTCATATTTTTTTCCCTGCCACAGATGACGCTCTCTCCACCCTTTGCTCCCCAAGTCCCTCCTGACCATAAGTGATCAACATCCTTCCTGTCTTTCAAGGCAGTTCACATCTCTGTAAATTCTTTATTGAAAATCTCAAATTATCTCTCCCAACCCAGAACTTCTTGCACCTATTGCCTGTATCATCCACTTGTGTCAAGAATAAATAAAGAACTTGTTAATATTTAATGATACCCTAAACAAGATCATAGACAGCCTCATCTGGCAGTTGAGTTCCCCATCACTAGGGGGTATCCAGTACATCAGATGACTCTCAGAGAAAGTAGAGAAAGAATCCCTGCACTAGGCAGAAGTTTGAATTGGGTGACTGGTAATGCCCCTTTCAACTCTAAAGATTTCTTTTTCATCTTAGGACCTCTCCTAACTGTCTGGATTTGTTACTGAAGTGTTAGTAATAGGAAAAGTGATAGCTAGCACTTACATGGTACTTTAAAGTTTGCCAATTGCTTTACATAGGGTTATTTGATATTCATAACAGCCCTGTAAGAAAGGTGATTTTATCGTCCCCATTTTACCAATGAGGAAACCGTTGCCTGAGAGAGGTTGTGACTTTGCTCAGGGTTACACAGCTAGTAAATGTCTGATATAAAATTTGAGATCAACCCTTCCTGATATGAAGCTTCTTGCTCTAGCCACTGAGCCACCCAGCTGCCATCTTGTACCACTGTTTTAATTGTCATATGTCTATGTCTCATGTTCCCAGATAGATTGTGACTCTATGAGGGCAAGATCCATGATATTTCTCTTCCATATCCTTTTAGAGCACCAGTATATTGTTTATAGTAGATATTGATTTGATAGCATTCAGTTTCATAGGGTGCCACTCTGACGACCTTATTCAGGGATCATTCTTTAGCATCTCATGGTTAGAGTTTCAGAACCAAGCACATCTTGAGGCATGTGGACATATGGCCTAAGAGAAGGACACCCCCCCAAAAAACACTAGTACTTTAGGGATAGGATCATAGATTTTGAGCTAGAAGGGAACTCATAAGCTATCTAATCCAGAACAGCTATGGGACAGTGGATAGAGTACCAGTCCTGGAGTCAGGAGACCCTGAGTTCACATATGGCCTTGGACACTTAATAGCTGTGTGACTCTGGTCAAGTCACAACCCTGATGGCTTCACTAAAAAAAAAAAAATCTCATTCATCTACCTTCTTTTAAAGATGAGATCAGTTAATCAGTCAACAGATATTGATTAAGCAGTTCCTATGTTCTATCTAGGTACTGTGCTAAACACTAGGTATATAAAGAAATATAAATTATACTTTCCCTACCTTCAGGGAGCTCACATGCTAATGGAAACATGGAGAATTGTACCTCCTATGATCTTTGTGAGTCCCTAAAAAGCAATTCCCCAAACTTGTGGATGTCAGAGGATTACTTTCCATACTATAAAGAGGGAAAAGACTTTTTAGAGATCACATTCATTTTATCAGTGAGGAAACTGAAGCTAAGGTGGGGGCAATGATTTATTCAATGTAACATAGCAAGTGTATGGCAGAGGTTGACTTTGCAGCCAGAACCTCTGGCTGGAGGGGCAACACTCTTTCTTTTCACCACCCCCGTCATGTTTATACCCACTAAGGAGCGCTGAAGGGGAGGGCTAGATGTGGTGGCAGCACACCCCCTGCCCTCTCTATCTGCACTGAGCAGTGTTTCTGACTGCTGAGGGAGGTAGGGAATGAGAGAGAGAGAAAAAAAATAAGACACTCAGCAAACAGTAGGAGGGCCAAGAAAAATATTTAATCCAAACAATGAACATTGTCGTTTCCTCCCACAGTCTGCATTCTCAGTCATGTTCCACAGGCAGGCAGGAAGAGCCAAGAAATGCTGACCAGCCAAGCTGCCTGGCCTATAGGGAGGAGAGGAGGAAAGGGGGAGGGACACACGTGTTGAGGGCTTCCATGTAACATTACCATCACCATTTCTGGCATGACTTGTCCTCCTCTAAACTAAAATCAAACCAAAAGACTTAGAAGAGGATGGAAAGAAATAATAGGAAGGATAAAAGGGGAGCAAAATAGCTGGCCTTCTTTCTTTCCTAGGACTATTTCAGTTCAGTTCCATTCATTGAATATGAACTATGTAGTTCCTGTGGGAAGTCTTTCATCTTATCCCCAGCTGTTAACAGCTGGACCAAAGGTGCCATGGCTTGGGACCACCCCGGCTTTGTCAGGCATGGACTTCCAGTACAGTAACCAGCAGAGGGTCAAGCAGGCCCAGCAGCTTCCTCTACAGGGCATCATGAGTGCGATGAAAGGAGCAACAGAAAAGTTCCACTAGCCCTAAACCAACTCCCCCACTTCCTTACCTTGAGTGAAACATTTCTTTGTACCTAGAAGACTTCTCAATTAAATCCCTAGGAGGGATAATATTTAAGCCACTAAAGGCTCACCTTTGGGAACAATAAGAGAGCCTAAAAAGAAAGATTCTTAGATGCAGAGCTGGAAGAAGCCTCTGAGGCCATCTGTTCCAAGACCTCTCACTTTAGAGACAAGGGAATGGAGTCACAGGGAGATCAAGCAGCTTGCCCATAGTCGAATATGTAGCATGTATTAGTGCAGCATTTGAATACAGATCTGTCTTGATCCTGAACAAATGATTTTTCTCCTGTACCAGACTACCTCACTCTCAAGGGGAGAATGCTGAAACAAGCTTAGTCAACTTCGCAATTGTGCCAGGGGCCACACTTGGAGGGGACTTACAAGTTTCTACTTTGCCCAGGATTCTCCAATGCCAGGTTCTTCTCCTCCTCCTCATTTTCATTCTCCTCTTTCTCCTCCCTCTCTTCTTCTTTTTCCTCCTCCTCCTCTTCTTTCTCCCTCTCCTGACTTTTTTTCCACCAAATTCAAGCTGACTTTCCTTCATTCTTGCATCATAGATAGACACATCTATGTCCACACAATTCTGTCCCTCATTGGAGTGAGCTGCTTTGTACTGGAGGACCTGACATTGATCCATGATAGATCATAAGATCACAGCATGTCAGAATTGGAAGCCTGTCGGACGTCATCCAGTTCAACACATAACTGAACAGGAATGAGTGAATGAGAGAATTTTCAGGCAGTGTTCTAGGTGCTAGGGATACAGAGGTTCAAAAATGACAGTTTCTTTGCTGAGAGTGCTTACATTCTATTAGACTATCGTTCCTAATTCTACCCTCTGGGGCAAAAGGAAACAAGCTTCACACCTTTTTCAGAACAGCCTTTCAAGTTCATACCAACATCTATCATGTCTGACCCCCTTGACCCCCAGGTCTTCTCTTCCCTGGGCTCACATAACCTCATTTCCTTCAAGTGATCTCTTGTGCAGGGGTTGTACAGGAGCACGTAGTCACTCTTTAGTTCAGTACCACAGGTATGAAAAGCAGTGGAGTTTGATTCAATTCAATGTGGATCTATTAAGTACTTATTATATTCCAGTCCTCATGCAAGGTATAGGGGATAAGAAGACAAAATAATACTTTCCCTTAATAACATATTCTACAGTACCAAGGTCACCTAATTGCCTTATCAGCTAGCTCATGTGTCAGCAGGTAATCTGTTAGGATAAAGGTTGCTGAGACCACTCTTTAATTCCAAATCTGCTTCTAGTGCTCCTCTGTACCTAGGATCCTATACTTTAGTATGGGTGAAGGGCTATGTGTCGCAGTGGATAGAACGCTGGACTTAGAGGGTTTCCTCATTGAAAATTCCAGTAAAAAAGAAGAAAAAAGTATACATATACACCTGCATATACACATACCTATACATATATATATGTGTGTGTGTGTGTGTGTGTGTGTGTGTATATATATATATATATATATATATATACACATATATATATATATACATACATACATATCTTTGCATACATATGTATGCATACAATATGCATTCCAGAAAAACTCTTCAGGCCAGCTACCTTATTTGCCACCATGAAAACACACACACACACACACACACACACACACACACACACACACGCATTAGAATTAATAAGAAAAATGACATTGCCTTGAATGACACTAATGAGGTATTTTCATATGTAAATTCTTAACTCATGTGAGAAACAAAAGTATGATCACTGTCACGTCATAGACATCAGTAACACAAGCGTGTAGCCACAGACCGCCCAGAGAGCCTTGGGGGGACTCCTGAGGATCCCCAGTCAACGTGGTGAGAACTGCTGCCGTGTGGCACTTTTAGGAGGACGAAGGTGCCATCGTGAAGTCAAGCAGGAGGTTTTTATGACTCCAAACTGTTGAGAATCACTGAGTCACAGGCCAAAAGCATTTAGTTATTACTTTAAGGTTTTAAAAAGCATTTTCTTCCCAGCCATCTCTCATTTAAATCCAATTCACTTGGATCTCATGGTATCCCCTCCTTGGTGCCATGGTCCTCTTTGAGAATGAAGGATAAACAACAATGAGGAAAGTAGCATTCAAGTGTGATTGTGACAGTGTGGGGTAGGAGATGAATGCTAGACTTAAGAGTCAGGATGGCCTGATAATCCTGATCCCTGACCTTTACACGTGGTCAAGTCATTTAACCTTGGAGAGACTCAGTTTCCTCATCTGTCAAATGAGAAAATTTTATCTCTAGTACACACTTCACAGACTTTTGTTTTTGTTTTGTTTAGGTAGGGCTCAGATGGGCATAGGGATGGAATAATGAATAGAGCACTGGCCTGGGATCAAGAAGATATGAGTGCATATTTGGCCTCAAACACTTACTAGTTAGGTGACCCTGGGCAAGTCACTTAACCACTATTTGCCTCACTTTCCTTATCTGCAAAATGGGGATAATAATAGTACCTGCCTCCCAGGGTTGTTGTGAGGATCAAGTAGGATAGTAATTGTGAATCACTTAGCACAGTGCCTAGCCATTGGTAGGGGCTATGTTAAGTGTTACCCATGATGATGATGAGATTAAGTGTATGAAGTGCTTCACAAGCTTTAAAATGCTATATAAATGTCACTGTTATTAACAGTCTATGGCACTCTTCCCAAATTCTCTTGGTATGGATACTGTTTGAGAAGTGTCCAAGGAAGGGGAGACTGGATCTGCCTCAGAAGGGAGCACACAGTCACCAGTGAAGCAGCAGGACTTCTGTGGTTAGATCTTTAGGATTTTGTTTCCTTTCTTTTGTTTAGGTTTCTGGTTAAGATTTTTCTCACTAGCCCTTTACAAGTTAGGGATTTGGTTTGTGAAGGTCAGTGCGCCTAGGGTGTGTGATTTTTGTTTTTGTGGGAACACCCCATGTAGGAACTCCCTCCATCCTTGCTGTTTACAATCCACTTTTAACTTACAGGCTTAGAGAGCCACCCAAGGCTTGGGCTGAGGTGAGGGCTTGCCTGTGCCTATGTAGCTAGTAAATGTCAGTCAGGATTTAAACCTAGGTCTTCCAGAATCCAAATCCAAAGCACTTTATGCACTAAAGTTTGATGCGAACATACATCTGAGATGAGATCCCAGGCATGGAGTTTGCATGTTGATATTCCTGCTGCTGCACACCTGGGCAGCATGATCAGCCCTAGCAGACTCTTGCCAATTTTTAACGTTATCAGCAAACCTTGGGCAGCCAGAGGATAGCATATATTTTATCTTTGTCCCTGGACAGGCTAATATGGGTGGGCTGCTGACATTTTCCACTTGAGTTTCTATGCTAGGTGTTAGAGCGTCAGCTGCGTAGATGTGTGGATGAGTGGGAGAATCCATGGGTTGCCATGAGTCTTTATTAGGAACAAAATGAAAGGGGCTGTTGAAAGGTTATTTTTGGCTGAAACACAAGTCACAGCGAGTCTCTTCATCTTCCTGTTTTTCTCTGCAACTGTGTTGGGGGAAGGTGTTTGTGATATTTTGGAATTTGTCAGATGCTAAGATAACCCAAATTATCCCAACTGTTTTGAGGAGAGCCCCCCTCCTCCTGCCTTTCCCCCCAGTCTCATTCAAAGCACTTACTATCCTGTTTCTGGGAAGCAGTATCATGTACCAGAAAAGATTCAGAACTCAAATCTATGCTGTCCTTACAACGTGTTATCTAGTGGCAAGTCACTTCACCTCCCTGGGCCTCAGTTTCCCCTTCTGTAAAGTAATACAGATTGGACCTTATGGTCTCTAAAGTTCCTAAGAAGTCTGCATACGTGTTCTAAGGCTGTCAGTTCTGGGTTTTGTACACCCAGCTTCCTTAAATCTAAGACTTGATTGCTTTTTCAAATTTTTTTTACTACTCTGGACTTTACAAACATCAATAAATATGAACATTTCCATATATACAACAGAGGAAATAGAGAATTGTACATGAAGCCATCAATATCTATTACATATAACTTGCATTTTAAGAAGAATATATTAGATTTAACATATTCATTTCAAAGTTGTCCTGCCTATCTTTCTCCTTCTGTTCTTTTTTGTTCATTTTTTTCAAATGTTTCATTGATCTTTTCATTCTTTTCTGGCCATTACTATTGCCAATATCCTCTTACCTTTCCTCAGCATTTAAGAAACAGCAAATAATCTGTAACAAAAAGCATAGTCAAACAAAACAGATCAATATCTTAGCTACATCATTCACATATACATTATACACATATATACATACACACATATATGTACACCTACATTATATATGTATTTATACATGTACATACATACATACACGCACACATATATACATATATGTGTGTGTGTATATATATATATTTTATATATATATATAGAGAGAGAGTCATACAGAGAGGGGGGGAGGAAAGGAGAGAGAGAGAGGAAGAGTGAGAGAGAATATGGGATGTCTCCCATCCCATCTCTCAGTCAGGCATTGGTCTTCTGGAGTCATAGCTGGATATTGCATTGATGAGAGTTCTTGACAGTGCCCTATAGTTTTCACATAAATTGGTCTAATTCTGCTCATTTGACTCTTCATCAGGTCGTACAAGCCTTCCCGGCTTTAATTTCTTATAAAACAATAATATTTCTTTAAATTCATACCGCATGATTTTGTTATCAGTCAGTGAACAGATATTTCTTAAGCACTATGATGTAACAGTCACTAGGCTAAATGTTGGGGGGGTATAAAGGAAGACAAAAATAGTTATTACTTTCAAGAGGCTCACTTTCTGATGGGAGAGACGTAGGTACATAAATTGGAGAGAGGCATAGATATGGACTGGATAAATTGGAGATAATCTCAGAGGGAAGGCACTGACAGTATGGGAAAGGGGGCAGAGAGATAAAGATCTCCTGCGGAAAGTAAGCTTTAAGTTGAGTCTTGAGAAATCAGGAAGCTAAGGTGAGGAGGGATAACATTCCAGGCATGGGGGACAGATAGTGAAAAGGCAGGAAATGAAATGTCGTGTGTGATGAACCAATATAGCTACATCTTGGAGTGTGTAAGAAGGATATAAAGTGTGAGAAGAATGGAAATAGAGGAAGGGGTTAATGTTGTTAAAAGGCTTTAAATGAAAAACTGAGGATTTTATATTTACTTATTCCTGGAGGTATTAGGGAACCACTGGAACATATATAGTAGTTAAGTGACATAGTCAGACCTTTGCTTTAGATAAATTTCTTTATCAGCTTAGTGAAAAATGGACTGGAGTGGGAAGAGACTTGAGATAGACCAAATAATGAGATGGCTGTTGCAATTATGCAAATGTGAGGTGATCAAGACCAGGACCAGGTGGTAGCTATGTGAGTGGAGATAAGGGAACCTGCATGAAATATATGAAGGTTGAAATGATGAGACTTGACAACAGACTGGACATATGGGATGAGTTTGAGCAAGGAATTGAGGATGACACCTAGTTGGTAAAGCTCGGTGCCTTCAACAGCAATACAAAAGTTGGGGAAAGGAGAGAGTTTGAGAGAAAAGATGATTTCTGTTTTGAGGACATTGAGTTTGAGATGCCAATGCTGCATTCTATTTGAGATGTGTAAAAAAGTAGTTCATGATATGAGCCTAGAACTCATTAAAGAGATTAAAGATGTATATATAGATTAGGGAACCATCTGAAAAGGATAATAGGTAAGCTAGTTTTTAATCTTTTTTGTTTTATGTAGTCTTTGGCAGTTGAGAAACCTATGAACTCCTTTTTAAAATAAATTTTAATGCTTGAAATAAAATAGATAAGATTGCAAAGGCAACCAATTCTATTGAAACAGTCATATATCTATATATTGATAGAGAGGCATAGGCATCTCAAACTCTCCATCTCCAAAAGAGAACTCACCTTTCCTCTCAAACCACCTCCTTTACTCTACTTTACTATTACTATGAATACACATGTATATATTATACATATATGTGTATATATGTATGTGTATTGTATAATACATACATACACACATACACATATATGTGTGTTTATGTGTGCATGTATGTATGTGTGTGTATACACACACACACACACACATTTCAGAGTAGTCAGAGCAAGAAGCCCTGATACAAAGGGAAAAGAGAAGGGAGTTCAGGATGGAGTCTTAAGATCACCCATGGCTAGTGGTGATGCTCTGAATGAAAAGCACACAAAAATATGGAGAAGAGACCAGATAATAAGAAGAGAGCCAGTAGAAAACAATGTCACTCAGACCCTGAGAGAAGAGATTGGCCAGGAAGAGGATGATTGATAGTGTCAAAAATTGCAGAAAGGGAAAGGATGAGGATTGAGAAGGAGCTATTAACTTTGGCAGTTAGAGGTCATTCACCAATTCATGCACATTCCTCTTGTGTCAGTAGTGACAAGAACTGGGAAAGATATATATCAGGAATGGAGACAGCAATATTTTCTCCACCTTGATATGTCTGATGCTCCCTTTGTGATACTGAGCAAATCACTTACCTTTTAGGGCTCAGTTTACTTCTGTGTAAAATGAGAGGATTGGTCTAGAGGGGTTTAAAGTCATTTCCAACTCCAAATCAATGTTTAAGATGTGAAGTTAGGTTGGCCAATGTCACATGGGAAACAGGTACCCCTTCATAATATCAGAATTGGTAGGTTTTCTGTGTGTTTTTGTGATTTGTTGGAGGAGGGAAATGGAAAATCTGAACTTGAGTGGAGAAATTCGAGTATGAAAACTCTGCTGATGAAAATGGAGCCACTCCTTTGTAACTTATTTTCTTGGAGAGTTACCCAGGCACACTGAGGAGTTAAATGACTTGCTGAAAGCCACACAACCAGCCTGTGTTGTGGAAGCAGGGCTTGGAGAGCCACTCATAGTCCTTTTCTTCTTCTTTTAAAGTATTCTCTAAGGGAAGCTGGGAGTCTTAAAGCTTTGAATGCCCCAAAGCAGATAGAGATACCATGTGTGGGAATGAAAAGTTGGGCCTGTTTTTGACTTAATTTTTCTTTTTTTCTACATTACTTTGATCTCAACATTGTCCATCAAGATTAATCACTCCTTGCTATTATATTATCTGATTCTTTTCATCCTAAGAAATAACTTTAGAACTTTAGAAAGATAAACAGTAAGATTACAGTCTGGACTTCTCTTTTCTGCCCTTGTAAAAGTATACATTTGAGATATATATATATATACACATACATGCATGCATGTGAAAAGAACCCCTGAAATATTCGCAACAGTCAATGTAGACAGGATCCTGAGACCTTAGACTGAAGCTCACGCTACCTCTGCAAAGAGACATATTATCCATTGGTCTATAGGGGATATTTGCAGTCATCCAATATAAACCCTTTCATTTGACAAATGTGGAGACTGGAACCCAGAATGAATGAATGAATGACTTGTCCAAGGTCATACAGAAACAGTAAATAATAGTAAATAAGAGGTCCAATTTAGACCTCTTTCCACTGTACTCCAACTCCCTTCTTCAGAGTGCAACACTTAAGGCCATGTGTCCAGATGCATTGCACTGATACACTTTCCAACAGACAGACTTGCTTGTCATTTTCTTATGGTGCATTCACTATAACAAATGCATTCGTCTTTTCTCTTTCCCCTCCTTTCTTTTTCCATCCTGTGTCTGTCCTGGTTATTTTCCTTCTTTTCTTCACTGGCATTTCAAAGGTCAGGAAAAGGAAATAGCTAAGAAGTGAATTTCCTGCTATCCTTGAGAGGGCACAAGGCTTCCCTACTTGAGTCCAAAGCATTATGGAGAGACTTTACATTATGATGAGATGTTACAGACAGCTATCAACTTTAGCACTACGTTTAGGCTGCTCTTGCCAGAAAATCAGTGCTCATGCTCATCACCTTGTCCTTGAAATCTAAAGAATGGGGAGAATGTATTCAATTTTCACTACCTCTAATGAATGGAGAGGAGGGAGGCAGAGACCAAGATACAGATGAGTACCTGTAAAGTGAGCAGATATAATGAGGGGTGAAGGATCCAACCAGGAAGATGGAAAGGGATACTGCCTAGGGTTATACTGGTAAAATACAGGCTCCATTTGACTTGCTGTTCAAAATATCTCCTTCCTACCACCATCCACTTGTGCTCCTGTGTTTACAGTATTTAAAAGGCCATGCCTTGATGGTGAATCACACTTTGGGCTTTGAAACTTAAACAGATTTTTACCTTAGGTAGGAAAGAACCTTGGTCATTTTCACTTTGGGACTGGTCTGAACTATAAAAAGGTTGGGAGAATAGAAGAAATTGGGTGTTTTCTCCTCCTCCATCTCTTCTGCTCTTTCCTAGATAAATGGAAGTTTCCTTGAAGGGAAGCAAGAGAAAGCATTATATCCTTCCAGTATAAAAAGACTCAAGAGGCCTGGAACAGTCTTGGGTGGCCTCAGTGTTGTTGAGTTCCAAGGTTATAGAACTCAAGTTTTTTTTTTCCTCTTCTCATCAGAAGACCTGTATTCAAATCCCACTTCTGAGGTTTGTTATCTGTGTGACCTTGAACAAAAGCTTCCTGGCTCTCAGTTTCCTGATTTGCAAAATGAAAGGATTGGACAAGATGTCTTCTCAGGTCCCTCACAGCTCTATGAACTTCTGATCCTTTAGAGGGTGGCATTGGAGATGGAAGCAGTTTTCTCATTCTGAAGGTCTAGTTAGGGCTACCGCCTGATATTATCAATGCCTCCTGTCCTTCACTGGACCAATAATCTCTTCCAACAGGACAGTTTAGTTCTTGGAGATAGGAGGGGAGATCTAAGATTTGGTTTCAGATGGGAAGAGTAGTTCCCCAATGCATCTGGATCAGCAGGCATCATGTAGTAGCTGACAATACTAGTTGTAGAGGGGGCAGGGAACAAGAAAAGGCAGTATTCCTTCAAGACTGGCTTAGAGATTAGAGCTAGTGGGAGTGCCCTGTCTATCTCTTTTACCATTTCCTTCCCCTCCAGTCCCATGCTACTCCCACCTTCCCTGTCTACAGCACTCTTCTCTCATTTTAACAGATCTCCTATTCATGGATTATATTCCTTGATGTGTATTCCAAATAGTTTGCTGGCTTTGTGGGACCAATATTGGATATACCATTGATGGAACTAGCAGCTTCTTCATGCCTTTTCATTCTTCTTCCTTGTAGTTTTTATCCATTGGGCTAAACATCTTCCTCTGATTCTTTTGATACTTTAGAGACCCCACTGAAGTGCTCAAATTCTGTATATCTGACCCCTTCCCTTTCATAAGATCTGAACTCAAAGGATCATCAATTTAAAGCTGCAAATGACCTTGGAAGCCATTTAGTCTATTGCTGATTTTACAGAGGAAGCAGCTAGGAGTCAATGGGCCTTGAGTTTGAATCTCATACATTTATTAGCTTGTATTTCTTTTCTTTTCTTTTCTTTCTTTCTTTTTAATTTAACTTTTAACATTCATTTTCACAAAATTTTGGGTTCCAAATTTTCTCCCCTTTTGTCCCCTACCCCCACACCAAAACACCGAGCATTCTAATCGCCCCTATCACCAATCTGCCTTCTCTTCTATCATCCCTCTCTGCCCTTGTCTCCATCTTCTCTTTTGTCCTGTAGGGCCAACTAACTTTCTATACCCCTTTACCTGTATTTCTTGTTTCCTAGTAGCAAGAACAGTACTCAACAGTTGTTCCTAAAACTTTGAGTTCCAACTTCTCTTCCTCCCTCCCTCACCACCCCTTCCCTTTGGAAGGCAAACAATTCAATATAGGCCATATCTCTGTAGTTTTGCAAATGACTTTCATAACAGTCGTGTTGTATAAGATTAACTATATTTCCCTCCATCCTATCCTGTCCCCCATTACTTCTATTCTCTCTTTTGATCCTGTCCCTCCCCATGAGTGTTGACCTCAAATTGCTCCCTCCTCCCCATGCCCTCCCTTCCATCATCCCCACACCCTGCTTATCCCCTTCTCCCCCACTTTCCTGTATTGTAAGATAAGTTTTCATACCAAAATGAGTATGCATTTTATTCCTTTCTTTAGTGGAATGTGATGAGAGTAAACTTCATGTTTTTCTCTCACCTCCTCTCTTTTTCCCTCCACCAAGAAGTCTTTTGCTTGCCTCTTTTATGAGAGATAATTTGCCCTATTCCATTTCTCCCTTTCTCCTCCCAATATATTTCTCTCTCACTGCTTAATTTCATTTTTTTAAGATATGATCCCATCCTCTTCAATTCACTCTGTGCACTCTGTCTCTATGTGTGTGTACGTGTGTGTGTGCATGTGTGTGTGTGTAATCCCACCCAGTACCCAGATACTGAAAAGTTTCAAGTTACAAATATTGTCTTTCCATGTAGGAATGTAAACAGTTCAACTTTAGTAAGTCCCTTATGACTTCTCTTTGCTGTTTACCTTTTCATGCTTCTCTTCATTCTTGTGTTTGAAAGTCAAATTTTCTTTTCAGCTCTGGTCTTTTCATCAACAATGCTTGAAAGTCCTCTATTTCATTGAAAGACCAATTTTTCCCCTGAAGTATTATACTCACTTTTGCTGGGTAGGCGATTCTTGGTTTTAGTCCTAGTTCCTTTGACTTCTGGAATATCCTATTCCATGCCCTTTGATCCCTCAATGTAGAAGCTGCTAGATCTTGTGTTATCCTGATTGTATTTCCACAATACTTGAATTGTTTCTTTCTAGCTGCTTGCAATATTTTCTCCTTGACCTGGGAACTCTGGAATTTGGCCACAATGTTCCTAGGAGTTTCTCTTTTTGGATCTCTTTCAGGTGGTGATCTGTGGGTTCCTTGAATACTTATTTTGCCCTCTGGTTCTAGAATCTCAGGGCAGTTTTCCTTGATAATTTCATGAAAGATGATGTCTAGGCTCTTTTTTTGATCATGGCTTTCAGGTAGGCCCATAATTTTTAAATTGTCTCTCCTGGATCTGTTTCCAGGTGAGTTTTTTTTTCCAATGAGATATTTCACATTATCTTCCATTTTTTTCGTTCTTTTGGTTTTGTTTTGTGATTTCTTGGTTTCTCATAAAATCATTGGCCTCCATCTGTTCCATTCTAATTTTGAAAGAACTATTTTCTTCAGTGAGCTTTTGAACCTCCTTTTCCATTTGGCTAATTCTGCTTTTGAAAGCATTCTTCTCCTCATTGGCTTTTTGAACCTCTTTTGCCAGTTGAGTTAGCCTATTTTTCAAGGTGTTATTTTCTTCAGCATTTTTTTGGGTCTCCTTTAGCAGGGTGTTTTCTTGTTTTTCATGCTTTGCTTGCATGTCTCTCATTTCTCTTCCCAGTTTTTCCTCCACCTCTCTAACTTGATTTTCAAAATCCTTTTTGAGCTCTTCCATGGCCTGAGCCCATTGGGTGGGCTGGGATACAGAAGCCTTGATTCTGTGTCTTTCCCTGATGGTAAGCATTGTTCTTCCTCATCAGAAAGGAAGGGAGGAAATACCTGTTCACCAAGAAAGTAACCTTCTATAGTCTTATTTTTTTTTCCCTTTTCTGGGCATTTTCCCAGCCAGTGACTTGACTTCTGAGTATTGTCTTCACATCCACTTTGCCTCCAGATCCTCCCAACCAGCACTTGGGGTCTGAGATTCAAATGCTGCTTCCCAGCCTCAGGGCTTTTGGCAGGGGCAGGGCTGCTATTCAGTGTGAGATTAAGTTTAGGTGCTCAGGTCGGGGCAGGGCCACCTCAGGGGCTCAGTCCCCTCAGGGGGTTTATGCAGAGACCTTCAAAAATGGATCCAAGCTCCTGCATGCTTGGAGAGCCCCTGTCTGCCACCGCCCCTGCTGCTACTTCCCGAGGGGGCCCGAGCCATGGCAAGCTGAGAAGACCCTCTCACCAACCTTTGGGGCCCGTGGGTGGAGGGACCCACGTGGCTGCTGGAGATTCTGTCCCTGAACCCTGCTCGGATCTGGTCCTCTCGGTGCTGCGTGGCCAAGGCAGGGCTGGCCTTGGCTCCAGGTCCGGGGCACGATGGGCCTTTTGCGAGAGGTTTTCAGGGCTCTCTGGAACAGAAATCTCTTCTGTTCCGTTGTTCTGTGGCTTCTGCCGCTCCAGAATTTGTTGGGAGTTCTTTTCTACAGATATTTTATGGGCAGTTGGTTCGGAGCTAGCATATGTGTGTCTTTCTACTCCGCCATCTTGGCTCCGCCCTAGCTTGTATTTCTTCCTCAAGGTTATAGGTTGTAGCCTAAAGTGACAGGATGATTCTTCTATAATCCCACAAGCCATTTTATCTATATCAGACTCAGCTTATTCTTCTGTAAAATGGGGATAATGATAGCACATAACCCACAGAGTTGTTCTGAGTATCTACTGCAATAATATATCTAAAGTGATTTGCAAACCCAAGATGCTATATAAATGTTAGATACCATTATCATATTGATATTCATAGAGGTTAAATAACTTGTCACATATTATATACTTAGAAACTAGCAGTCAAGATTCAAATCCAGGTCTTCTGGCTTTAAATCCTTCTTTTTTTCTATATGTCTTACTTTTATTTCCAGTCTCACTTCAAGCTTGGTCCAAATTCATATGTGTAGGTCATCACTAGTAATAAAAAAAATTCAGCGCACCTCCTGTCCCACCCCCTGACTTAGAAAGTTTTTCATCGCCCTTTAGATTACTAGTAATTTTGGTTCCTCCAAGGTTGAGGTGTTTTGTTGACAGCTACTTTAGGTTACTAGGATAATATTAGCATCACGGAGAGAGACCTTTGTGTCTGGGAGCAATTTGGGATTGTTGAAAGACCTAATTATAACACTGAGTTTTTATATTTCAGCTTCAGAGACCACATACATTTCTAGCCAGTAATGGAGCTCTGAAGGACAGGACCTAGATTTAAGTCTTGTAGAATAAATGCCTTCACTAAACCAGAAAATACCCAGAGCCATGAATCTGCTCTTGAACAATGATATAGCCTGATGCATTAGCAGAAGCTCAACACACCCACTGACTGGTGGGTTAAGGATGAAGGGAGTTTCAGAGGCATGAAAGCTGTAGTTTTCTCACTCTCATAGTGGAACATCTCAACTCCTACCTCCAGCTTTTCAGGGGCTGTCCCTTAACCACTGGTAATGGAAGCACCCAGTTCAACAAAGGATGTGTGTGGTCACTTAAATTCATACCATCTCTAGGAGCATTTTCCCCAAACCCACAACATATCATGTGGAGAAGCCAACCAAGTCAGGGCAGGCTACCCCATGTATACACATTCCTCTGAGCTCCAGGGCCCAGGCACGGAGAAACAGTCTGATTCTCTTTCTCATTTTCTGATGATGGAAATGAGATACAGAACCAACTCAGCCACCTGGCTTCAGGCTCCCTCTGCCTAAAAACAGCTGTTCTCTTCTTCCAGGCACGCACAGCTGTGGCTGGGGCCTCAATACCCCAGCTCCAAGGTGGCCTCCTTCTGCGTGCTTAAATGTCAAGGCAATCAAGGGGTCAAACTCAATGCTAAGTCCTTTGACCTTCAGTGGCTTCTTCAGATTAGGTCTTTAGTCTATTTCTGAGGCATTAGAAAGAAGCCACAAGGAAGAAGATGCCTTTGTACCTTCACATTTTGGTTCTGCTCATGTTTCATCATTTGATTGACTTCAGTATTCAAAGCACCAGAGGTGAAACCTTCCTCGAATGCATGCCTAAGAAATGTGCATTCTGCCATCAAAATGAAGTGTGGTAGTTAAGTCACTCTAGAGCACTAGTATAGCACAGAGTACAAGACAATAGATTAGGAATTGGTAGGCCTAGGTTCAGATACTACCTCTGCTATGAATGACCTGCATGAATCTAAGCAAGTTCACTTCATTTTTGTGGGCCTCGGTTTCCTTGTCTGTAAAAGAGGGGGTTGGATTGACCTCTACACTCCCTATCTCATAATTTTATAATAGCATGAAAGAAAGCAAGGACTCAGTCACCAAGGAATGTGGGACGACTGAGTGCAGAGATTGGACTAGATAACCCCTAAATTTCCTTTCCAGTTTAAGTTCTATAATCTTTAGAGAGTCTGGATTATGCATTCCAAAGAGGGTCACAAGAGGTCTCATACAAGCTGAATGATAAAAGCTTGTGAACTCTTCCAACACATGAAGTTAGGAAAACAGTAAGTAGGTCAAAGATCTTTGATCAGGGAAGCAGAATGTTGAGCAGTGTACATAGACATGCATGCATATGAACATGCATACATGTGGACATATGTATATGTATATGTATTTTTACACACTTTTTCCAGCTGCTCCAAAAACTTCATTGGGTGCCTGCATCACAACTGCCTTGGGAAAAAAAAAAAAGCTTCTATTTGGCCAGACTGATGCAGCCTAAACAATACAAAGAAACAGATGTGACTGTGATTAGTCATCCAAAGAACTGATTGACTGTGAGGTTTTTTGGGAGGTGACTTAAGGAAGGCAGAAGAAAACAGTAATCAGGCATTAGTCATGAATCAACTTTTTGATTAGATTAGCACCTTCTTCAGGCCTCCAACAGTTCCTAATAAGAGAAACAGAGTCCTATCAGGTGCCTTACCTAGAGAGAATTACAACTTGGTAATAGAAGTTCCCTACTATGCATCTATGACTACCCCTATAAAATATGAGAGGAAGACATAAGAAGGGGGGGGGTGATATATGTTGCAGGGGGAGAAAAAGGGACACATCTACACATATCCAGTGAAATCTCCAAGAATTTTCAGTTCAGCTTTGGTGTTTCTCTCTCTCTCTCTCTCTCTCTCTCTCTCTCTCTCTGTCTGTCTCTGTCTCTCTCCGTCTCTCTGTCTCTCTCTGTCTCTCTGTCTCTCTCTCTCCCTCTCCCTCTCCCTCTCTCACCTTCTACTTCAACCTTACATTTCTTGGCCAAAAAAAACCCAAAACATAACTTTTGTTCCTTAACCTAGGAGGAAATCCATTTTCAGTTGATAAGAAATGGGACATTTTTAGTAATTTATTTATTCAACTAATTATATTTTTAGTCTCCACAGAGGGCTTTATTTTATGATAGGACAGACCAGAGCTACTCATTTCTATGTCCATAAGTGAAATGCCTGTCCTCCCCCTTTATGAACCTAAAGAAAGTGTCTGGGCCTCTGCTTTCCTTCAGATACATAATTTCTACCACTCTCTGGAGTGCTGTAGAGAGTATGAAGAGCATACATGGTAGGGTATTCAGGGCCACTTTACAAGTATGCCGTGTCCAGGCACATTGATACTTTCTTTGCCATGCTTTCAGCATATCCCCTTGAAAAGGTACTCTTTTGTCATGGGACCAAATACACAAAGAAGATAACTATCCCTGCCCCTAGATACCAGGAACATGGGCCAGTGTTATGCTGTTATATTCCATTATGCTATGTACCTGTGTGCCTAACAAAAGAATCACTTACTTATCAGGAGGTCACTTATTCAGCAACCTTAACTATCAAGAACACAGCTCAGAACCAGAAGGTCAAGGAGAGGGGGAGAAAAACAGTTCTTTGAGCAGCCAAAAGAGATGTCATACACTATGGCTCATGTACTTTCCTCATAGGAGAGCTCCTCCCAGGTCCTTACTCCAGCCTCTATCTACTCCTTTTTTAGACATGTTTCTGAGAAATGCTTTTATCTCAATTCCCACCCACAGCCTAATAGAAGCAATAAATTGGAAGGGTGGGGAGGCTGCTACACACAGTCATACTGACAGCAGCAAAAAGTCATAGCTGACTGCCTGTCAGTGAGGGAAGAAACAAAACACTATGATAAAGAGAAAGAAAACACAGGAATTGTAAAGGCAAAAAAAAGTTTGGGGCCATTCAGCGTAGGGGCAAAAAGCAAACCGGAAGGCCTCATTATTGTTGTGAAGTTCTGGCCTAAGACTTCCCTCCCACTCACCCCCCTACTCCACCCAAAAAAGTACACATGGTTCACAGAGTTAGATTGTCTACCTCTCCCCCATCAAGTTTCTAGGGGTGGGGTGATTCTTCTCTAGTGTCATTACCTGGAGCCCCCATTGCACTATGTTGCTCTCCCCTACTGTTAGCTACCAGTCATTGGTGTCTTTACTTTTAACCAATAACTACAATTAGATTTTCTGTGATGATATAACAAGAACAGAAACATGAACATTTTCCCAAACATCTAAGGAAATACTCTCCCCCCAAAACACCTTGGTTCCTGGGGATAGTGGGCTCAAATTTCAAGCAGTTTTTAAATAGCATCTGTCCCACTAAGTGTATTTCCAAATATGGCATAGCTTCTGGATAAATCCCATCTCAACCACCCCCTGGCTGGGTCAAGCAGTTCATGGGCTACTAACTCCTTGCCATCTGGCTTCAGGCAAATCCCATCATGTACTTCTGATCCCAGGCTTCTAATTGCTTGCCAAGCTAACCCTCTGAGGCTCACAGGGCAGCCTTAACTACTTGTGAAGTGATACTCCTTCACTTAAAAATGGGAAAAAATTTTTAGAAACAGATGCAACAATGACAGGGCAACAGCAAAACACATGCTCTCAGATTCATGCCAGCCCCTACCTGGAGGCATCTTGTCCTCCTTATTCAATGCCAGCCAATCAACAAAGGGCCAGACTATGAGATCCACTTTGGCTTTTGAACATGCTCCAGCCTCAGCTGTATACCCATTTGAACAGGTTCCTCTTCACCACATGGGTAGTGGACCAGAAATGCGTACAGAAAACATATTCCAAAATCCACTTTGGTGTATTGCAACAGCCAACTCTGCTGCACATTCTCATCAGTGCTGGTATCACTGGCTAGTCTCTGCCTGCCCTGCTCCACCCTGTTTTAAGATCAGAAAACCATAGATTTAGAGCTGGATGGGACAGTCGATGTCTAAACTCTTCATTTTACGGTGAAAGACCGAGAGATACCAAGGGTCTTGTCAGAGTCACTGCAGAAGTAGTCAGTAGGTGGCAGAGTCAGGATTTGAATTTTGGTCTTCTTACTCCACATTCATTATGCTTTTTCCTGTCTCTCCATAGCACTGTATTAACATTGACGTTAGTTATGATTCTGAATCATTTAAAAAGTTAAGTTTATGCTTCCTACATTGTAATTTAGATCATGAGAATGTGTTTAATGTATTTTTAAAAGAAAGATATCCACCAAAATGATTAAAAGGAGAGTTTTAGCCCTTGAAGAAGCAAGCTTCAGTTATCCAGACGGTGAATTTTCTGATGATGCCATATAAATGAGGTGTTACTCTAGATGCAAAAGACTAGATGGTGAAATGAATATATGTGTTTATTGTGTAAAGGAAAAACCCTCCGTTGGAAGATCTAGGAAAGCTTCCTTCTGCAGAAACAATGCCTAAATTCATTTAGGCAATTTCAACAAACATTATATCCCATATCCCAAGCATGACACCTTTCAGTTGTTGAGACAAAAGCCCCTAGACTACATCCAGGCTTTAGAGGCTTTCAAGATTTTGGATCAATTAGTCATTTTCCCCCTCCTATTTTTTCCATTGTAACTTTGGATACAAGCAGTCAAGTTTTCCCCAGCACATGTTGCCATAGGCAACTCTGTTTGTTTAGGGTGGAGTGGTTAGTTTTGGCAGGTTGGGGGAGGAGCAGTTAATTCTAATAGGTATAGAGTAAGATTAAATCCTGGTCTTTCCAGTCATTTTCCCATTTCTCTCTCGTCTTCCCTCCCTTTCCCTTCCTAGAAGACCTCACAGAGGCATAAAAGTAGTCTGTAAATCATTTTAGTCCTATAGGATTATGGAACTGGAAAGGACCTAGGAGGTCACCTAGCCACGCTCCTTCCTTCCAGGCGGACCATGCTTAATGATTCCCAGATGAGAATCCATGCTCCTGAGAAGAAGATTCCACAGCTTCCCTTGGTTACTCATTGTAATGTTTATCAGCCCTTGCTGTCAAGTTCTTTTTCGCAGATGTAAGAAAACCTAAAATGCTCATGGCAGAGACAATATACACATATAGAGGGAAAGTGTGTTTGCATTGCTGTATTTTTTAAATAGACATTCACATGGAAAAGAAATCAGGGATGGATTTCACCTTTCAATGAGTCAGGTAAAGTTGGAGAAGAAATAAGGAGATACAATGTGAAAAGAGGAAAGCCTACCTCCCAATCTTTCTCTCTTTTAGTATCTCCCTGGCCTCCTGTCTTTTGCCAGAGGTTTCCCTAGGCATCTGAGATTGCCTCATTTCCAATAAATCCTTATTTGGGTGGGTGTCAAATAGAAATCCTGATTTTGCCATCTTTCTAGGTTCTGTAGAGATAGAACAGTGAGCCCCAAGTTTCCAACACACTCACATCCTGGGCTGTTTGTTTATTCTCTCATTCACCTTTGGGCTGGAAAGAAGACTTGCTCTTGCTTCCTATTCTCAGTTAACGTTGCTGAACAGCTACAAAATAAATATCATATTTTACTCCAGAGGTTGCAGCAGCATATCAATGGTCAGTGCACTGGTGTGCAGCCTGCATAGGGTGTCAGCTACTTGGGGACTCCTTAGCATGTGATTTACTTAAATAAGGATGGTTAGAATTGTAATTCCCTAAAACTTTAAACTGCACAGTAGCTACCAGACTGCATTGGCAGAGGGAGCTTCATCACCAGGAGTTGCCATCAGTGGTGTCAAATTCACATAGAAGCAAGGTCACTAAATAAATATTAGCTTCTGTAATATAATGCATATATAATACCAAATAAATTCGTGTAATATATTTGATAGGTTATCTTTTACTAGCAGCTACTATAAGCCCTTGAAATGGGTACTATTATCCCACCTCAGTATGAAGAAACTGAGACATAAATGGGAGGGGAAGTGATTTGCCCAAGAAAACTGAGAATTAGAGTTGGAGGCACTATTGTATTATATAGCTATAAACACAGTTTCTTAACCTGATTTCCATTAATTTATTCTTAAAAATATTTATTCTTAAAGATACTTTGTAACTATATTTTAGTGAATTTAATTTATTTTCTATCTTTTGTATTCTATATATCTTATTTTACACATTTGAAAACATTATTTTTTGAAGCTCTCCATAGGCTTCACCAGACTGCCAAAGGGGTCAAAGACACAAAAATAGTTAAGGATCCCTGCCCTAAGCAATTAACTGAAGAGGTTTTTAGAGGCTTTGCAGTAATGCATCACTTCAGGATGGAGGGGAGCCAGTGTTATTGAGTAGGTGGGCTGGCTGGTAAGGCCTCCAAGATGCTGTGGGACTGTATTTCCTGCCAGGGCCTTTCCTCTTGAGATACATGGCATTGGGCCACTGAGTTATTGTTTAACCACTTGTTGCTGTTCTTATCACATGTTCCCTTTTGGGGTGAAACACTCCATTAACTCTGGTTTGGCCTGGGCCTGATTCCCATTTTGGTTCCTGCTAACTTGCAACAGTAACAGGAGCAAATGGAAACTGTTTGGCTTGTTCCCTGTTACCCTGTGGTTTTACCACTGTGTGCATAGGACTGCTACACATGTGTGAATAGTTCTGCCCTAGGACTGGGGTCACCAAATGCAATGGCAAACTGCTCTGGGAGAGTCATCCTTTCCTATTAATGTAGCATCTCTGGAATCTCCCAATCTCTAAATATTAGTCTTAGTCTCACCTAAGGGAAGTTCTCTGTGGTCCTTGCTGGACTAGAAGTAGAAGAAATAGCCAATGATCCACTCCCTAAACCGGACTGGCAGCAAACCAGTCAGTGGTAGGAGCTATAGGCAGAACGTAGGGCTTTAGTATAGTCCCTGCAGGTTCCTTCTGGCCTCCTGATGAGCTGAGCATTCTTGGCATGAGATTTTACTATTATTTGGGAAAATTACGTGAAAATTCATATTCATCCCCCATGCCATCTTAAGGACCCTATGGACAAACAAGTTTATAGCTACTTACAAAAATATATAGACTAGGAGAAAATGACACCTTCAAGAAATTAAAGAGACAGGCCTGCTACCTGTGACACTAAGCATTCCTAAGATGTCATTGGCTTTGGTGCCATGGTCCTGGAACCATTAAAGTAGTTCATCTCCATTTGCAGATATGAACACCTCATTTTGTTATAAGGTTTGGTCAGTATTCTTTTCTGTCCCTGTTGGTGGTGGCAGAACTTTGTTTTCAAAGAGGACCAATGACACCAGGGAGTAATGTCTTGACTTGTGAATGAAATGGATTAAAATGAGACAGAGCCACACAAAGTTGTTAGCCTCCCTTTCTCTAGTGATTCTGTTTTCCTCTGTATAGTCCTAAGCTTGACTTAGGGGGAATAAAACAAGGGTGATAAAGAATGGGATGGTACATAGATGCTGACTTGTCATTTTCTCCACCAGCCTTTCCAAGCCGATGGGTGGTGTGATACAATCAACAACCGAGCCTACTGTCAATATGATGGTGGAGACTGCTGTTCTTCAACCCTTTCTTCTAAGAAGGTAGGTGAACAGAGTTTGGGCAGGAGGCCCCAGGAGATAGTAGCAGATCTTGCTAAAGGCACTGGGTTAGTCTTGCACCAGTCTATCAGCCAAACCATTCTGAGTTTTTGGCAGGACATGATTTCCAGAAACAGCCTACTTATTTTCCTCAAATATCCCTCCTTTGTAGCACACACACACACACAATATAATCTTGTATTAAGAGGAGCATAGATTTTAGAACTAGAAAAGTAATATTTCCACTGCATTCTGTTCTGGTCAGACCACATCTAGAGTACTGTGTTCTATTTTGTGTTTTTCATTTTCAAGAAGGAACTGATAAGCCAGGAAGTGTTTAGAGAAGAACAATCGCAGTGTGGGCTTCCTTTTAGCTATGCTACATAAAGATCATTTAGGAATTGGAGATACTCAGAATGGAGAGTAGGGGAAAGACCATGAGAGCTGTCTCTAAGTATGTAAAGGGCTGCCACAGGGAAAGGGCACTAAGCCCTCTCCTTCTGAGCTTCAGAGAAATAGGATCAGTAAATGGGTAGAAATTACAGAGACAGAGATTCTAGTTTGACCCAAAGAAAAACTTCATAAAACTAGCATTATCCAAAAGCAGGAGGGGTCACTTTAGGAGTTAATGCGTTTCCCTTCATTTAAAGGCTAGATGTCTCTTTGTAAAGTAAGTTGTCGCAGGGGCTCTTGTTCAAGTGTGGATGGGATTATTAAATGATCTCTGAAGCCCCTCCCACCTCCCTAAATGGATTTTTTTTGAGCATTCAGGAAAAAGAAGGAACCCTGGGGGAAAGGGAGAATCAAGGTGAGGGTTTTTAGGATTGTTCTATGTTTTCCTTCAGCCTTGTTTAGTCCTAGAAACAAAAGCAAGAAGGCCCAAGGGACAAGCCATCCACCACACCCATTATCACTAGACACCACCTCCCCCAAACCTCCACAGAATAAATTAGAAGAAAGATATATTTGTTGAGACAGTCATGAGGTAATATCTGATTTTTCATTAAATGACTTAAGTAAATTATTTATTCAAGAGACCATTCCACAGACCTCATTAGAAGTCTCCCTAGGCCATACTTTGGGAATCACTGAGCTGAGAGCACTGAGGCTCAAAGAATCATGAGGAAGGAATGGGCTGAACAGGCTATAATGGCCTTCTGGACAGGACATTATGGAGGAGATTCTGCTCTTCCTGATCACAGGATCATGGATTTACAGCTGGAAGGGAAGACAGAGCCCATGTGGTGAGACAGAATAGGAGGAAAACTGGAAGATTCTTGGAAAATCTGCTCATTTGCAACTGGTCAAGGAAATCTTGCTTCATTCTTTGCATGTGGGTCTACAATGAACTGCATACACAGTGTCAGTCCAGGCAATTTCCACATTCCTTTCAGTTCAAAAAGCCTATGATTGTGCTACATCTAAAACATCCAGGAGCCATCCCAGCTCCCAAACTAGCTAAGTTGAGAAGGATCAATTTCCCATCACCTCACATAAGCCTGAAGTGCATGGTCAAAACTTACCCAGATTGGTCCCTACGTTGAGGTTGAAGAAGACCTTGATCAAGGAGTTTACCTGACCATCACTCCTTTTCCCCATGCTGTGTTCCTAAGGGATTTCTGGTCACCCAAGGAGGTAACAGGCAGGGTCAGAGATATTTGCCATTCATTTGTTCTCATCTCATAAGCCTACTAATCATGACTTTACTACTACCTCATTTCAATTCCCTATGAATATTATTTCACATAAACCAATATTTGAAAGAGATCTAATTCCTCCTGGTGTACCATTCAGTCCTCTTGGCCCCAGGGAAGTGATTTTCAGCTGGGAGCGATACCCAAGCAACACTACCCAGCCAAGTTCCTGAATCAATCTTCTACTCAGGGCACATGGACAGTTATTGTATTCATTCAGTGAATAGATTTCTCTTGGTTATGGGTTTAGCTATCATGGATTTGTTGGTCAAATACAAGGCCAGATCTCTGAGTATTCTTCACATGTTTCTCAGTACCTGTGCACCCTATGCACCATGACTTCAGTAAATTATTGTAAATGCAGATTGGCAGCAATGAAAATGTGAAGGCACAGGTGTTGGGGAAAGGGAGGTCTGGTGGAGGTGTAGGTATGTTCTGGACCACCTGAAAGAGGGGAGACCTAGAGAGAAGGAACTTAATTACTTCCATGATGGTAAAGGAATGCCAGGATTTCCCCAGATCACTGAACTTTTAAGTAAATCTTTAGAGCAGATATGGTAGGTACATTTATCTGGGAAGAAACCAAAAATGACACAATTTTCCTATAAAAGTATCAAGACTCGTAAGACTTTAACAATGCTTTGACTCCTGCACTAGTAGTAGGAGTAGCCTTGCTGCTGCTGCTGCTGCTGCTACTACTACTGATAATAAGTAACATTTGTATAATACTTTAAGGATTGCAGAATGTTTTACACATCTTATCTCATTCTGACCCTCACTCTAACTTTATGAGGTAGATGTGACAACTATCCACTTTTCAGATGAGGAAACTGAGTCTAAGGGAAACTGACAGTTCTGCCCCGGGTCACACAGTTTATAAGTGCTTAAGGAAAGATTTGAACTCAAATTTTCCTTACTCCATTTCAGCACTCTGAAATACTCTGTCACTTGAGGGCAATACGGTAAATGTCAGATGTCCGAGATTAAGAGTCAGAAAATGTGTAATTTGGCATAAACCCTACCACTAATATATGGGATGCTGGACAAGTTATTTAACTTGTCTAATCCTGTTTCCTCATCTGTAAAAGGAGTATCTCACCTACCTAATCATGATATAGTGGATCAAGAGCTGGTCTGTCAGTTAGGAAGATCTTGGTACAAGTTGCATCTGGCATATTCTGGTTGAGTGACCCTTAGCAAGTCACTTAATGTCCCTATGTCCCAGGTGACCCCCTCAAACAAGAATTCTTATTCATTTTCTGTGTCATGGACCCCTATGGCAATCTAGTGAAACCCTTCTCAGAATAATTTTCGTTTCTTTCATTCATAACTGAATGTTTGAAGGAAATGCTAAATTTCAATTAGAAGTTAATAAAAACAAAGTTATACTATTTTTTCCCCATTGAGGTTTGTAGACCCCATGAAACTTCTCCATGAAATCAGGGATCCCAGGTTAAGAATCCCAGTTTGGAAACTGAGCTGGAGGACTTTCTGGATCTCCATCTGTGGAATGGGTATTATCATGGAAATTTCTTATGCCAGTGAAATCAAGGTTGGTGTTAATGAGGAAAAAAATGCTTACCTCTAAGTTCTTAGGGTATGAGACAATCTAATGAGACAATGGACATGAAGAGTGTTAAAAATTTCCAAGTAAAAAATGAATAGGAAGGACTTACATGGATGGATACAAAGTGAAAGGAGCAGAACCAGGTTTACAATAGCGGCAGTATTGTGTGATGATCAATTGGATCTAAGACAATACTGAGGGACTTACAATGAAAAATTCTCTCCATCTCCAGAGAAAGAAATGATGGGGTCTGAATGCATACTGAAGTCTACTTTTTAACTTTATTTTTCTTGTGTTTCTTCTCTGCATTTTCTGTTACAATGTAACTTACATGGGAAGAAAGTGTTAAAAAAACATAAATTGCCTGTTTTGGCTATTTCATCAAGGTATAAGAAAAGACAGTAACAATGACATAAAGATAAGTTTGGGTGAATTGTGGGTAAAAGTGATCTTGAATAAACAGTATTGGATTTTTAAAAAAATTGCCAAGTATTCTCTTAACCCCCAGGGTCACACAGTTTTCTCCTTGTCTCCTGTAGGTAATCCCATTTGCTGCCGACTGTGAGCAGGACGAATGCACCTGCCGGGATCCCAAAGCAGAGGAGAATCAATAAATGGGCAAAAGACCCTGTTGCTGGCCCAGGAGTCTGTGAGCCAGAGGTGACCCCCAGGGGAGAAAGTCTGGCTAAGGGGGGTGGAGTGGATGAGGAAGGAAGGGACATCTGAAGAAAAGAATCTTCTGGAGACCAAGACTGATGGAAGAAAGAGATGCCTGGAAGCGTTCATAAGAAACAAAGAGCAGAAGTGAGGGGAGAAGAAGAAGACATACTCTGAGAGAGAATGCCTCCAAGAGCCAAACATGGCAAAAGACATTGGAGTTACTGATCACCATCGTCATCATAAATGGTGAAAGGGGAGGACCTCCTTCAAGGGACAGGATACTCTTGATGGGCCAACATGCCCCTGTACCATGCTCCACTCTCATTCTCATCTCCACACTCTCCTTTTCTCCTCCCTTGCCATCCATCCCACCGACATCCAAATTGTAAATTCCAACTCAAAATCATCGAGGAGAAGCTGCCAGGGACTCTTTGTACCTTCTTATCATAAATGGTCTGCCATCTAGCCAGCTCTATCTTCTCTAACCTGTCTTGCTTCCTTTCTTCTACTGCATAGACTCCTTCAGCAGTAATGAATTTAGTCATGAACTCTCTACAAGTATTTAAACAAAACTACATAAATATATGAAATATATGATATATTTTTTGCTGTCTGTTAAGGTAAAACAAATATCCTTTGTCACACACATGCTGCTGTAAAGTATATGACCAGAAACAAATGCTAGGCATCTAGGGCTAAATAGATAGATCCCTTTATCCTTCCTTGCTTAGTTGTAGAGTATAGACAGAGAGTAAGAGGCTGTGTGATAACTGTGATCCTAGTTATCCTTTGATAAGTTGGATTCAAGTTCTGGGAGCAGGGCTGAGCTATACAAACACTGGGTGAAAAACAACTTAGTGGAAATGAGACCAAAAGACCTAGATCATCCCCCACTCCTTCCTATGTCTATTTAAATAGGCCAGGTTTACCTGAATGGTCCACATCCCTAATATTGTACCATCTAGAAGCAGCATGGTGTAGTGAATACAGAATTGACCTTAGAGTCAGGAAGATCAAGGTTGAAATCCTCCCCTGTGATAAATAGTAGCTGTGTGAACCAAATCACTTAACTCCTGCAGTGCTTTAGGTACCTTTCTGGACTGAGACAGGGCACTGACCTGCCAAACAGGGAGTCCCCTATACCCGTGAAATCTCAAGTTCAGTCTCTATCCCTGTGTTCCCTATTGAACCATCTAAGAAAACCAGAGTGTTCAGGTTTGCAAGAACATTTTGGTTAGTGGCTACATGACTTTGACCCATGTGAGCCAGAAGAATTTTCAACCTTATCTTCTTAAATACAAAATTATGATGAGACATAGGCATTGGAATATAAGAATGAGGACAGAAACCAGACTGAAATTAAGGCCTATGGGGAAGTGAGAAATGCTAGAAAATATAGCTTTCTCATTTCAAGGTTATTTCATTGGAAGAAAAATATCACTCGCTGGCTAGGATAGAGTCATACTTTTTCCTTCTTTCCAGGGCAGGTAAAGGATTAAAGTCCCTTGCTTTCAACGTTAAAGCCTTACTAATATTTTCCAAATGCAATTATTCTGTATTTTAGAAGTCTCCATCATAGGTTGGCAAGATGGCCAGTTAGACAAACTAAATGATTGAGGCTTCCAGAACATGTAAAAATCCTGTCTGGTTCATGAAATGAAAAAAATAAGACTTCAGAAATTTTGTGATAGATTTCTTCCACCTGTTATTGTCCCATACTTTTTTTAGCTCGGTATCCATTGCTCCCTTCTCTGGGGACATATTGTCTCTATAGTCATGTTTTTCCTCTACATCCCTAACTTCAGTGCCTGAAAGGAAATGCTAATGGTATCATCCCTGGTTAGAACATTCACCTGTTTCAGACTCTAGGAGCACTCAATTGACTTGAGCACCATTCAGGGGTTTTTTGACTCCCAAGGCTTGACAGTGTAGGATGGAAATTGCCAATATGTGTAACTTGAATATGAATCTTATTCAGTCACTTAGCAACAAGTATTTCCTGAAGACATTCTGAGTGTTCATTAGTGTAGCCCTAGGAATTCACTCTCTTCTTATCACCCTTCCCTCTATTCTATGCCCTTGTCACACAAGACCTCTCCCCTGACCTGAGGAGAATTTACTTTTACATATATATATATATATATATATATATATATATATATATATATATGAAATAACTGGAGAAAAAAGTAGAAATTCAGACAAAGATAAGGATGAAGAAAACCTGAAAATTACACAGAATAGATCACTTTGAGGGTTACAGGAGGCACCAGCTGGGGGTGGACATTGGGGCAGTGAGAAGGAGATGGAGGAATAAATGAGTCAAGGTGACTCAGTCTCTAACCCGAGCCTGGAAGCTTACCCAGGGGGTTACTTTTGGCAGTTAGAGATGATCCAGAAAGTCCAAAGGAAATTCAAATCAAACAGTGCATGAAAAATCTGTGACCCATAGATACAGATGCAGCCAGCTGGAGAAACACATGGAGTTAGGGTGACACTCTGTGGGGAGATGGGTGAATTTCAGCAATATGAAACCCATATTATTTATTCAGCCAAAATGCCCAGAGAGGTAGCATGATGTAGTGTATCCAGAGCCATCCTTAGGGTCAGAGGAAATTAACAGATGCTGACCTGAATGAGTAAAGGGTATTTCATCATCCGGAGTACCTGTAGAAGCATCCCACCCCTAACCTCCCTTTTTACTCCACCCTTCCAATGTCCCCTCCAAAGGAAGGTAAATTTGGATGGTCAGAGGATGTCCAGTTAGTTTGGGGTTTACTGGCTAGATTCCATCCTTTTCTTCTGCCTCTCTCTCTCTCCCTCTCCCTCTCCCTCTCCCTCTCCTCTCCTTTCCTTTCTCAAAACCTTAAACCTACTTCACTCTGAAGCTCATACATTGGACAATACTAGGCCCCTGCCTGAGGGCTCTCTTCTGGACCCTCCTGGCTTGAGAATGATTATAAATAGTAACTGTTGCTGTTTCCCTCCCAGCCTAATGTCATTATTTTTCTTTGCCTCATTAGAGGGGCCATCCCCTGGCTACTTCTTAAACAGGCCTATTCACTGAATGGGCATTACCTCACCCTAAGTGAGTATCTAAATAGACCTTGGTCTAAAAGGGCCAAGGTCTCCCATTGCATCCTGAGTCATCTCCAGTCATCCTGATAAATATCTGGTCACTGGATTCAGATGGCTCTGGAGGAGAAGTGAGGCTGGTGACCTGCACAGCCCTCCCTCACTCAAAACAAAGTCAAGAACAAGTTATGTCATCATTTCTCTGATGACATGGTCTTCTTTGGCAAGGAGGGACGAACACAACAACATTTGGGTCCAATAGTTCGTTTTTAAAGAAAGTTAGCACAGTAATTTGCCTGTCAATACAGCAGACTTAAATATATAAGTCCCTGCCTTATCTTGCTACACCCCAAACTCCCAAAGATATGTGTTTAGCATTAATATCTGAGTAAGCTTCCAGTAGGTAGGTTCATGTTAATTGCTCTTTAGCACCTTGGACCAGTAGCCATGGGAAAGCAAACACTAATTGGCTCCAGGTTCATTTTGCACTTCCCTCATTTTCCATTGAAAGCCTCTGAGTAAGAACAAAACAAAGAGAAGAAAAGGAAGAAGGAAAGATGAACATTGGGACTCCCTAGATCTTCTGAAGGAAATTGCTTCTTATTTTTCCACTTGCTCTGATCACAGCATATTCTCTTGGGCTCACTAACCCCCAAGCCCACAGTTTATCACAGAAAAATTAAATGGTCACCAACTGCCATATTACACATTATTTTCAAAGTTAGCATCTTTGACATACTCAAGAGCACATATTCTAAAGTGGAAAGGCAAAGAGAGGGGAAGCCTACATTATCTCAGAGAGCAAGGGATCTTTGTGTCATAGACCCCTTTTGGTAGACTGATAAAGCCTGTGGACACCTCTTCTGAACATTTTTTAACACATAAAATAAAATACATAGGATTACAATGATTGTGGTTGTGACCCCCATTTTCTTGCTACAGATACTGGCATGCTTTGCCATTTCCTTTTTCAGCTCATTTGTACTGATGAAGAAACTAAGGCAAAATCGGGTTAAATGACTTGCCCAGGACACACAGCTAAGTAAGTGTTTGAGACCAGATTTGTACTCAGGAAGATGAGTTTTCTCTCTCCACTGCACCACTTAGCATTATTTTGGAATAAAATGATCAGAATGGTTAAAAAAAACCAAGTTCATGAATCTCAGATTAGGATCCTTTGTCCTAGAAGATGTAACAGGATGGGGATGAAGTGAGGGATAGCAGTGGAGGGAGAGAAGTAAAAAACAAAGACTACATCCTAATTTTGATCAAGCACCCTTTTGTACACCTGAAGCCACAGAAAATCAAGCAAATATATTTCTAGCTCTGAAACAGCCTAGGATTCCAAGGATGCTAGTGAGATTTTCTTGGGAAAGAATAGAAAGAATGAGTTATTCTTCATTTTACAAATAACCCTGGTAGAAAATAAAAAGGTTTTTATTAGGTTTTATTGGGACCTGAAGATGGGGGAGAACCCCAATTCCTTGGATAAGCCTTTGAGATTTCCTGCATTGTCTGATGTTCAAAGCATAAGGTCAGAGAACTATGGTAGCCAGTAAGGCTGCCCAAGCATGGCTGTAGTCCTAAACAAGAATGAACAATCTACTCTTCATACCAACTTTTGTCTCTGTGCAGCCTCTTCATAAAGTTGATAATAAGCAGGGTTTTTCTTTTTAACTTCTTTGTTTTTACACATTTTATTTTATGTTGCTCATGTCCTTAGCTCTCTGCTATGGCAGGAAGGCAGGAACACCCATTTCTTATTCTCAGAAAAGTAATGCAGTAACACATTATCTATCCCTAGTTCCCCCGGGACTCCCAGGATCCTCAGGTAGAAAGTCCTCGCTCAGTTCTGAGATGACAATTTCCTCTGGATCTTGTCTGAGATAACAGAACTTATCAATCAACAACTTATCAATGAAATCATTGCCCATTTATGAAGTGCTTTCAATGTGCTGGACATTGTGCTAAGTCTGAGGATATAGAAGCAGGAAAAAAGATGGTCTCTGTCTTTAAGGAGCTTATAATCTAATGGTTCAACTATCCAAATACCATCTGTACTATGTGCAGAGACAGGTCCAGAACAAGAATGCCCTGCTTATATGGATTTTCCAGGGGATGTTGATACGTACTCAATCCTTGTCCACTCCTCACTTGCAGATGATGCTAATGGTCTGTAATAGGAGAGGCTCTGGTTGTTCACTGTTGGTTTCCTGGTTCTAAAACCACATCCTTTGATCTCTATTCTCCCTGAAAGTATTCATGAACTAAAAGTGTGTTCTGATAATCCTAACATAGCAGTTATCCAGAACCCTAACATAGCAGTTATCCAGGACTGGTCAGATCTTTTCATGGTGCTACCTCTGACCAAAATAGTTGGGGGAGGAGAGAGAGAGAGAGAGAGAGAGAGAGAGAGAGAGAGAGAGAGAGAGAGAGAGAGAGAGAGAGAGAGATACTGGAGTGTTGTATATGAAACGAGAACAAGGGGACCATTCTGAAATGCATTCTTTTGTTCAGCAGTTAGTTGGCCTTTATTCCCCTTCATCTACCCTATAATGGGTGCATCAGTTCAAATCCCTTAGGAATGGTGTAATTGGGGACCACTGAAAGGAACTGAGCTACTGTATCATAAAACTGCTAAAGCCAGTTATTTTGTAAGATTATCATATGTCCATTAAAAAAAATCAGCACACTAAAGGTAACAGGTCTCAGGTGCCTGTTTCTCTGTCCTAGTCTTTTGAGTTCTGCAATTCTGCTTCCTTCCCCCCACTACTCAATAAATGGTCTGGTATCATTTCTGAAAATTCATTCAACAGATCTGAGTGCTCGTTCTGTAGGTTTTGTGGTTAATACTGGTATAGTTCTAATGTTCTTCTAGGAGTCTCTGCTAGACTTCTCCCAAAATCAAGGGTCACTGATCATGGGATCAAAGATTCAAAGCTGGAAGGGACCCTAAAGTCCCTTTCGAATCCTCTCATTTCACAGATGAGGAAATCAAGTCACAGACAGGTTATGTGACTTGCTCATGATCCTATTCCTAGTTAGTGTCTCTCCCCTGGATCTGAACCCAGGCTTTCCTGGTTCCAAGTCTTTCTGCTTTCTCACCACACCATGCTCCCTCTTAAGAAGAACTTTAGCAATAATGCAGTTTGATAACAAATAAGTCAAGTCAATAAATATTTATTAAGTACCTGCTGTGTACCAGGCACTATACTAAAATATGGGAACACAAAAGAAAATAAAAGGCAAATATAGTCTATGTTCTCATAGTACAACAAGAGGGAGACAATGTTCAAAAAAGATTGTAGATGGTTCCTGGCACTGTGTTAGGTACTGAGGGGATAGAAAATTTAGACATAATGGCAACAAAGATTATAATAATACTAATACACAATAATGTATACTAAGTGCATTAGAATTACAGAACAAAGTGCTATGTGAGGTCTGAGAAAGAAGGTCTTTACCAAGTGGAGGGATGATAAGGGGTGCTTCCCAAAGGAGGTAGCATTTGAATTGGATCTTAAAGGACAGAGAGGTCTTTAATACATTTAAAAAAGGAGAGCATGCTAAGCATAGAGAATACCCTTGAGCAGAGATAGAGTAATGTGGAAGTGGTGTAGATTTAGACTTGGGCTTGCCCCCAAGCAAGAAGAGAATTGTTTAATTGGGATAAAGCATAGAGTATATGGTGGTGGGGAGGTATACCTAGGTTGTGCAGCAGATAAAGTGCCAGGTCTGGAGTCCAGAAAACTCTTTGTTCCTGAGTCCAAATCCAGGCTTCAAACACTAGCAGTGTGACCCTGGGCAAGGTGCTTAATCCTGTTTGCCTCAGTTTCCTCTTCTGTAAAATGAACTAGAGAGGGAAATGGCAAACCACTCCAGTATCTCTGCCAAGAAAACCCCAGATGGGGTCATGAAGAGTCAGACATGACTGAAAAATGATTTAATAACAACTTAAATATAGAGCAAGGTAAAATATGAGATAATAGTAGAGTGAGAAAGTAGTTCCATATTATAACGGGCTTTGGATGGCAAACAAGGACGAGTGAATGTTATTCAAGCATATAATATGGAGCCCACATGGATTTTTAGCATAAGAGAGATATGAACAGATTTATTGATAAGGATGATCATTCTGGCAGTGGTATGAATGATAGATTGGAGCAGAGGAAGAATAGATCTGTGAAAGACCCAAAGAAATAATCCCATCAGTTAATAGGCAGAAATTCGAAACTAGAAGGATTGCAGTGAGAACAGAGAAGAGGTTTTGGAGACAGAATTGACAGGAATTAGTAGGATATGAGAAGTAAAGGAGAGGAAAGAGTCAGATACAACCCCAAGATTACCCACATGGGTGAACAGATGCTGCTATACATAGGAACATTAAAGTTAGGAGAAGGGGAAGGGCAGAGGGTAAGACCTGGTGTTTCACTCTGAACATGCTGAGTTTGAGATGCCAGAGAGGTCTCCTGATAGAGATATCCTATAGACAATGGGAAACGCAGCTTGGTTAGCCAGTCATGAGAGCAGCGCTGGATTGGAGTCAGGATGTTGCTCTTTAATCGTTTTTTCCATCACTCCTGACTCTTCGTGACCCCATTTGGGGTTTTCTTGGCAAAAATACTGGACTGGGTTGCCATTTCCTTCACTAGCTCATTTTACAAACGAGGAAACAGAGACCTGAGTTCAAACCCAGCTTTAGATACTGACTGACTGGGTGACCCACCAGGAAAGTCACTTAAACTCTCTTTGCCACAGTTTTCTCATCTGTACAATAGGGTTAATAATAGCACCTACCTCCCACCTTCTTCACCCTTGTGAGGATGAAATAAGATAATAAATGCAAATAAAAGTAAAGTCTGGAGAGAGATCTGGAAATCACTAGCCTCAATGTGGTAGCTGAAACCATGGGAGTGAGATTTCAAGGAAGAGAATATGAGGAGAAATGGGAGCCAAGAATTGTAGTCATGCTTAAGTGCCCAAAGCAAGTGTAGACAACTGTTTAAAGAGGTTTAGCAATGAAAAAGAGGTGAGAGATCAGACAAGCGACAGCATGATGATTAATCACACTGATAGAGATTTCTTCTTGAGAACAGGAGGTATATTTATCAAGTACAGAACCCTAAGGGGAAAAAAAAAGAAAAAATCCACATTTACCACTTTGAAGAAAACTTAGCTTTAAAACAAATGTGCCAATAATGGAGAATGTGATTCTAATACAGAATCTTAAAAATCTATTCATACCAAACGTTCATACAAAGAATATGGACATGGATTATATAACCTCTCTTGGGTCCTGATGGATAGATACCAAATCCATGAAAAAGCCTCAAAGCAATGAGGCCAAAGTGAGAGAGAAATGCTGCCCCAGGAAAAAAGAAGCTTAGCTTCACTGCTCCAAGGGGGTAGGGGTGAGGGGGGGGTGGGGGGGGTGGCTGGTTAGCCACAAGGTTGATTAATCCAAAAAAAGGAGAATGAGCAAAACCTAGAAGAATCCTCCTAGCTTCTGGAAGCACAATCCCACGAAAACCCTAAGCCCCCAAAGGCCTGGAAGTTGCTCCAAGCCGGAGCTCTGACCAGCCACGAGTCTGCAGGGCTTTCACAATCTATCCCAAGAAGTTCACGCTGTTTCTCAGGCTAGATGATCACAGATGAGAGGGAGACATAGCATTCTTTCAGTTTTGATCAATCCTTATGCAGAGGTGTATGTGTCAAAAGTCACTTTCAAGGTTTAGGTCACATTCTTTCCCTTAGCTTAGTTTCCATATTAGATCTTGTGGTGCTCAAAGGCATATACCCAGCTTTCCAAGGCTGAAGAGACAGTTTCCTTCCCTCTTTCTCTCTTTCTTCCTTCCTTCCTCCCTCCCTCCCTTCCTTCCTTCCTTCCTTCCTTCCTTCCTTCCTTCCTTCCTTCCTTCCTTCCTTCCTTCCTTCCTTCCTTCCTTCTTTCCTTCCTTCCTTCCTTCCTTCTTTCCTTCCTTCCTTCCTTCCTTCCTTCCTTCCTTCCTTCCTTCCTTCCTTCCTTCCTTCCTTCCTTCCTTCCTTCCTTCCTTCCTTCCTTCCTTCCTTCCTGTAGACACAATGTGGCAGAGCAGAAGGAGTGTAATTTTGAGGCAGGAAATACTTAGAGTCAAACCCCAGACCTTTTTCAGATATTTATAAGGGGTAGATTATAGTCTGTTTAAGGAGGGAAGGAAAGGGGAATAGATATTCTCCTGAAAGTCTATCCTGTCTCTTTTCTTCGTGTGTGTGTGTGTGTGTGTGTGTGTGTGTGTGTGTGTGTGTGTGTGTGTGTGTGTGAACAGCACCTCCATATCAAGAAATGTCTCATGTCTGGTGTGAAGATTGAATTCAGGCTGTAAGATGCTTGTGCTTGGCCACCTGTTGCCCAGGTAATAAAAACAAACAAACAGACAAAAAGAGGCTAAAAGTAGAGGGAACTCATCCCTGCTCATTTATTAGCTGTGTAACTAGGGCCAAATAATTTACCCTTTCTGATGCTTAATTTCCTCCCCTGCAACGTGGGGATAATATTATCAGCTGTTGGATTCCTTGAACAACCAGCTCATGTAGAAGGTCTTTCCAGTCCCTCAGTTGTTAGTGCCTTCCCTTCTAAGGGACAGCTAGGAAGGGAAGTGGAGAGATGGCTAATGTGTAAGGTGGGCATATTGACAGCACCCACCCTGCAGGGTTGTTGTGAGGATCAAATGAGATAATAATTAGACAGTGTTTAGCACATAGTGTCTGACACATAGTAGGTGCTATATAAATGTTACCTATTATTAGCTTTATAATTATAAATTAAAATTAGCTTTACAAGGTTACCTTTTACCTGCTGTGTCTTGTATCTATCTTGTATACATAGATTTTTGTATATATAGTCTCCCCCATTAGAATATAAGCTCCTTAAGGATAGAGAAATTTTTTGCTTTTTCTCTGTATCCCCAGTGCTTGGTAAAGTGCCTGGCACATAGTGAGCTTAGCACTTAATGAATACTTTTTGCTTATGTTGATGTTTTAACCAAAATCTGCTATGGAGAAATCAGGATAGCCTAGTAGCTCTCCCCTTTAATTATCTCTGTACTAGGTTTATATTTTTAAAAATTGATTGCTTTTTGTTTTCTGTCCAGACATATGATTTCCTTAAGGTGGACAAAACTCCATCCACCAATGCATTTAAGAAATTACTTGGAAAACTTAGAAATTTGCCTGGGGCAGAAACAAGAAGTCAAATGACTATCCCAGGGTCACACAGCTAGTATTGATTATAGATGAAACTTGAACCCAGATTTTCCTGACTCCCAGGCTTCTTCTCAGAATGGATATACTACAAACTCTTGTTAAAATATTCTTGGGATGTTATTCTTTTGCAGCCCTCCCCCCTTTTAATCCTTTTTCCTCTCCTCTTCTACAAGTAACAGTCATTTGAAGACTTTAGACTTCCACTGGATGTTTAACCACACACAGAGAGATCCTCCATTTAAATATTGTGAAAGTTCTTTAATTGTAAATAATCTCTCCCCACTTAATTAGTGGAGGTCCAAGACCTTTACACCTCGTGAGATAAGTTGTCCAAGTGTCTAACTGATTTCTGGGAATAACTTTGTTGTTCACTCACTTTAGTCACATCTGACTCATCATGACCCCATCTGGGGTTTTCTTAGCAAAGATACTGGAGTGGTTTGCCACTTCTTTCTCCAACTCCTTTTATAGAGGGGAAACTGAGGCAAACAAGGTGAAGTGACTTGCCCAGGGTCATACAGCTAGTAAGTGTCTGAGGCTAGATTTGAACTCAGGAAGTTGAGTCTTTCTGACACCAGGCTCAGCGCTCTATCCCATGCACTGCCTAGGGAGAAACTTAGACATTTTCAAAGCAAGATTGTAATAAATGACTAAGGAGAGTCCAAGTAGCTTCTTAAAACTATCAAGGTATTTCTGAGAGAGTAGGAAAACATAACTGTTTGTTACCTCACAAAATCCCACACCAGCAAAGAGGAAGGACAGAGAGAGGTGCAGCAACAGGAATAAGCACGATAATCGTACACAGTTAACTTCAGAGCTCAGGACTTCCTCTCCAAACTCAGAGCTAAGGAGACAATGAAAATGACTAAAACTGGTTTATCCCAACCCTCCCCTGGCCAGGATATTACCCAGGACTATGACTGAAATAAATCCAAAGGGTTAAAAAAAATCTTGTAACTGTTCTGTGTGTAGGTGTAGTCTGAGGACATGGCCCTAATAAAATGAGTCTTATAAAACTACCGACGCCTTTGCAAGGCAGGGGGCCACTGGGGTATAAGTTTTTAATTAAATGATATTTTTCCTTCCTAAGAACCTCGGGCTAGTGACCAAATGTTCCACATAAAACTTTTACCCAGGTAGAGGGTGAAGAAGATCAGAATAAAATCTCAGCATTAAGAAATCAGCCTCCACCTCTGCCATGTGCGCACAGTCTCATCTTGAAGGTCACCAGGGCACTTGGCTTCCCTATTGACAATTAGCTCTTCATGAAATATTATGGAGAACTCACTGATTACTTCAGCCATCATAAAGATAAAAAGGACAAAGGTACCAAGGGAAGGTTTTTCCTAAGGGAACTTCCAGCCAAGGGAAGGCTGGAGCCAGCGTATAGACAGGTCTTGAGATTGCTAAATTTTCAGTGTGAGCGTTTACACTTCAGAAAATGACAGGCAAAGGCTACGAATCTGGACTCGATTTATTGTTTTGTTGGTTGTCTAGAATTAAGAAAATGGTGGAGAAAATGTCAATCATCAAAATTAAACTTAAAAATGTGTCATGTATTTATTTTGGGAGAGAGGAGAGCTGGTTGGTCAACATTTACTAGCATATTGTGACTGAGAATATTGGTTTTAATCTGTAGAATCTCCCTGTGTGATAAAAGTGTCCCACGATGAGATACCCAGAACCTGAACCAATCCATTGAGGTCATAAGAAACTTGAAAACCAAGTCCAAAAACCATGATTGATATGACTTGAAATCTCAACTTTTTGTACCTTCAGTTTCACTCATTCATACACAAATGTTTATTGACCAATTACTATGTGTAAATCATTTTTCCAGATTCTATGAAACATACCATGGCAAAGAATTTGCCTCCAATTAGCTTATAGTCTTATAAGGAAGATGTGCAAAAACTAACCATAATACAAAACAATAAACAGCGAATATAACAAGAGAGCTGCAAATAAAATGCTTTAGTAGTTTAGAGAAGGAAGATGTAAATTCTGATTTTTCATGATCAGGGAAAGGATTCATGTGAAAAGGTGACTTTTGAGTTGTACCTCAATAGATGAAGAGGATTCCAATGAGTAGACATGTGGGAATGAGCAAAGGTATAGAGACCAGAAAGAGCCAGAAAAGGGAAAACATTCCTATTTAGTTGAAATGAAATATATATGTAGGGTTGCAGCAGGATATGAGGCTGTAGTGGTAGATGGCACCATATTGTGAGGGTCATTAAATGACAGAATAAGACTCTGTACTTTAATTAATGAACAGTGGGGAGTCATTGAAGGATTTTAATAGAAAAGTAATCTTAGCAGTGCATGAACAAGATGAACCTGGCAGAAGTATTCGTGATGCCCTCTTTAATCTTTCTAATTCTGTGATTGTAGGAAATGCCAGACAGAAATCAAGGATGTTGGGGACTGAGAAAAGTCCATTGTATTAAGTAAAAAGGCAGCTATTTTCTCACCTTTGGATGAATAATGCCAATTTAGTGGAGAGGGCTGTTTTGCAGGATGGAGTGAATCAAGAGAAAGTACGTAACACATATACACAATTGCTTTGAGAAGATTGAAAGCCAGACTTTGACTGTACTAGACAAGAGTCTCTGTTCTACTGTTTTATAGTTCTAGATTCCTAAGATTTTAGAAGCAGAAAGTAAAGTCCATTGTGGTTTACTATGGTTAATTTGCATCTCTAGAGGAATGGCAAATGTACTTGATTTGGGGGAGATTTTCTAGTTCAGTGATATGGAGTTGAACAAAGAGGTGTGAACAGAAATAAGTGTAGAAAAAGCTGGCATGGGAAAATGTGAAGGAGACCAATGCAATATTTTGGAGCTAGTAAAAATCTGAGTCAGACTCCAATTTTTTTTGGAAGGTTTAACACAGGAAGAAATTGTGGTAAATTATCTCAGATTCAGAGCATCTTCTTCAAAAGCTGAATTAATTTTTCATCTAGAGAAAAGTAATATAGGCACATGTATATTTCAATTTTATTTTTAAAATACATTTATTTATAATTATGCTACATGAGCCTTAGAGATGAAGTTTGGAGACACCATGCTTAATGGGGTAGTTAGGAAATAAATCATGCTGAGGATGTAATTTTTATTACAGTATTGATTCTTTTACCTGAGAATCTCACTTTCAATGATTTAGGCACTGAAAATGTGAAGAGAACAAGAGAGGGAGGGAGGGAGGAGTGAAGGAAGGAAAGAAGGAAGAAAGGAGAAAGAAAAATAGTGAAAGCAATAAAAGAAGAAATAAAAATAGAGAAAAAGAAAGAGCAACAAAGAAAATAAGCTGGGAGAGAATGAAAAATAAAAGAAGAAATAAAAATAGAAAGAAAGTGAAAAAGAGAAAAAGGGAGGAAAGAAGAGAAAGAAGGAGAAGGAAAGAGAGAAACAAAGTAAAAAAAAGAAAGAAAAATAGAAAGAGGAACAAAGAAAAAGAAAGAAGGGAAGAGATAGGAAAAAGAAAAGGAAAGAAATAAAGGAAGAAAGAAAAAATAGAGACAAAAAGCAAGAAAGAGAAAGGGAGAAAGAAAGAATGAGGGAGGAAGAAAGAGAGAAAGAAGGAAGGAGAGAGTAAGGAGAGCAAAAGAAATAAAGGAAGAAAGAAAAATGGAGAGAAAAAAAGCCAGAAATAGAAAGAAAAAGAAGGGAGGGACACAGAAGGTGTGTGTGTGTGTGTGTGTGTGTGTGTGTGTGTGTGTGTGTGTGTGTGACAGAGACAGAGAGAGACAGAGAGACAGAGAGAGAGAGAGAGACAGAGAGAGAGAGAGAGAGAGAGAGAGAGAGAGACAGAGAGAGAGAGAGAGAGAGAGAGAGAGAGAGAGAGAGAGAGAGAGAGAGAGAGAGAGAGAGAGAGAGAGAGAGAGAAAAGAAGAGGGAGAGGGGGAGAGAGAATTTCTGTGTAACTTTCATGGATTCCATGAATTTGATTCATTACTCACGAGGAAGGAGAGCCACTCATAGGCTCACTTGGACAACTCTATAAAATAAGCAGTTAAAAGGTAATCTAATTCCAGGCCCTTTATTCTCTAGATAAGTAACAGGTCCAGAGAAGTTAAGTAAGCCCAAGGCCACTCAGGTCTAAGTATTAGCACCTAGCACAAGTATTACCTTCTAACTGGCCGGAAGTCTTTCCCTACTACTACAGGCATCCTCCCCCTCTAACTACCATGTATTTAACTACTTTGCATTTATTCCATGTTATATATAGCCTTTCTGGGTTGCTCCTTCAATTTTTACTAGCACTTACAGGCTGGCTCCCAAGAAGAAGGCTGTTACTTCCAGGTTCTATAGCATCCTAGGGGAGCATAGTCCCCAAACTGTATCTCATAACCCCCCACCACAGTGTTGTTGTTCAGTCATGTCTGATTTTATATGATCCTGTGAACCATAGTATGCCAGTGCTATACTTGAGGGTTTCTTGACATAGATACTGGAGAAGTTTACCATTTCCTTCTCCAGTGGATTAAGACAAACAGAAAGTGTGTTTTGCCCTGGGTCTCAAAGCTAGTAAGTGTCTGAGAGTGGATTTGAACTCAGGCCTTCCTACCTCCAGGTCCAGCACTCTATCCACTTGGACATCTCATTGCCTAACTCCCCACAAGGATACATCCCATTAAATGTCAGTCAATAGATACAATTAGCCTAAGACACAAGGATCACACTATACAAAGCTGCTTCTGGCTTAAACTTACCCAAACTGACTCACTTTTGGATGTGTTAAAACTGTCTTTTAAAAATAATTCTGAGGTCACATAAATTATTTGCTTAGTTAACAGTCAGGTTCCTCTTCTAATTCAATGAAAGAACTTATTCAGGCTTCATAAAGGAATCCCTCAGAGTGGCCAGATCTTTATATTAATTTTAATACTTGGTTATCTACCTTTTGCTTTCTGTGATTCCATTCTGGGCTTTGGAGGTTAGAGAATGAGTTCAAATACTCACCTCCATATGTATACAGCTATACTGAATATAATCATATGTGTAATGTTATTTCCCCCCCTAGAATGGATCGTGTTCATCCTTCATTGCCGAAGAAGACCATGCCATCAGAGAAATGATGACATGACTTGCATTTGACTTGGTTTTGAGTAAAGGAGGACTGTGCAGGTCATCAGCCTCACTTCTCCTCCAGAATGGAAGATCCTTGAGAGTAGGGATGCTTGTCACTTTTGTAGTCCTCTCACACTTAGTCAAGTGCTTGGCACATAGTAGGTATGAATCCCTGCTGAATGATGGATTGATTTCAATGAAGACTCTATATTCACAGCTCTTCTCTACCTCCATCCCCATACTATGTGGTTGGAATACCAGCAGTGAGAGAAGAAACTTGACAATGGATTTGCATTATTAACATTTTCTCCATCACTTTATTAAGGGTAGATGATTAAAAAAAAACCCAATAAATTAAGCCTTGATTTGCAGCATTTGCCAATTTCTGAAATGTCAGTGCTCACCCTGAAAATACAATGATTGTCTTTCATGAGCTGGTATGAGCTGGCTCCAACACATGCATAGTTAGAAGGGATGTAGAAGTCACATGGTCCAATCCTTTCATGTTGCAGATAAGGAAACTGAGGCCTAGAAAGTCTGTGCAACTTAACAAAGTCTAGACTTTAATGCATAGAGTTTTAGAGCCAGGAAGACATGAATTCAAATCCTGCCTTAAACACTTACTAGGTTTGTAACTCTGAACAAATCAATTGCCTTCTCTAGGGCTCCATTTCCTCATCTGTAAAATGGAGATAATTTTAAGTACCTATCTCATGAGATTGTTGGGAGGATCAAATGAGATATCATCTGTAAATTATTTGTAAACCTCAAAAGCTAAATAAATGCTAGTTTTTCATTATTTTTATCATTATCACCACCATCACCGTCATTATCACTTTTTCAAATGTCATTATGCTGGTAATACCAGCAAAGCAGAGTTTTAAACCCAAATCCTCTAATGTAATATGTAGGGTTTTTTTTTTCCTTTGCCCCTCTTAAAAACAAAGCAAAATAAAACAAACAAAACTCCCAAATCTGCATGGTTAGTCATCTCGTTCCGGCTGCATGCATAAGAAAACCACAAGGCATCCAGAGCTCAATACCTAGCTTGATTTGATTAACAACAGACTCCAAATGAAAGAACAAAAGGACCACTTGCTGACCCCAGTGGTCCAAGATGGCAAGTGGACAAGTTACACCAAGAAGACCAGCACAGAGAATTCTGCATCACAGAGTGATTGCTGGGAGAGTGGACCACAGGAATCATCCCACATGCAGTATGAACCTGGTCTGTCCATGGCAAGATGTGTGGAGAGACACCCCCATTTAGTGCCCTGGGGCCTCTGTCGGCAGGAGGATGAGAGAGTTAGGTTCCCAGGGGACCCTTCCCATGATAGGTTGGCAGAGCATTGGTGATAAAGCTGGATTCAGGGGAAAGGACCAGTGGTCATTGATTGACTTTGAATTTCCATGCTCTGTATTTTTGCTGTAGACAGATTGGAAAACATATGCATGTGCATATAGTCACACGCTTCGCACACACACACATGCACACATACACACACAAACTTGATTAAATGTTCTATAAACCTTTGGCTATGTTTTAAATGTGATTACATTTAGAGCCACACCGTGTGCCAATTTGAGGCCCCAGATTGAATAGTTTGAATGTTTTCTTGATTCCAAGTATTAAAAGAAGAGGGGAAAAATCCTGTCAACAAAAGAGTGAAATTTATCTACCATGCTGAAGGGGCAATTGGTGCCAGGGAGCATGGCCTGAGGCTTTTTCGGGGGGGGGGCTCTCACTCACTAAAGAACACTCCAGACCCAGGCAGGCCCCTGCTGAGCGCTAATGATTGCCACAGGCCCCAAAACAGTGTTCTCTACATTCAGAATTCACCTTCCAAGACTTTGACACACTCCGGGATTTGGCTAGCTTGGAGGGAACATTGGAAGAGTGCAGGTGACACCTGTGTCCTTCTCTCTCTCTCTCTCTCTCTCTCTGTCTCTCTGTCTCTCTCTCTCTCTCTCTCTCTCTCTCTCTCTCTCTGTCTCTCTCTCTCTCTCTTTCTGTCCCTCTCTGTCTCTCTCTGTCTCTGTCTCTCTGTCTCTGTCTCTCTCCATCCCTCTCTCTGTCTGTCTCTCTCTCTGTCTCTGTCTCTCTGTCTCTGTCTCTCTCTGTCTCTGTCTCTCTCTGTCTCTCTGTCTTTTTGTCTCTCTGTCCCTCTCTGTCTCTCTGTCTCTGTCTCTCTCTCTCTCTGTCTCTCTCTTAAGTAACTTTGTCAGAGTTGCAAATACCAGCCCAGGGGGACATAAAATGGAAATGGAAATGAGAGGGATCAGGTTTGGGGAAGGAAAAAAAAGAAAGGCCAGGTCAGAAATCTGGGTCAAGCCTCAAAATCTGGTCATATGCATATACTGCTGATGCCTAGCCTGGAGGGGATTCTCCTTTGGATGTGGACTGAACTAGGTGGCCTCTAAGGTTCCTTTCAGCTCTGAGAATTTGTAATTGTGCATCTATTAACATAAAAAAATGTCCAGAAAAGGGACCCAGTAGACTTCTTGTAATTACACACTTTCAATCTAAAAGCTTAGACTGGAGATTAGGGAAAGAATACTAAATTTGGAGTCAGAGGACCTGGGTTCAAGTTCTGCCTATCACTCTCTGACCTTGAATAAGTCACTCTCTAGGTGTCCATTTGGTCTGGGTGTCCATTTGGTCATAATGTCCCTTCCAGGTCTCAGTCTATGATCCTATAATTCCAGTACCTCAATGCTGTCACCTGTTGAAGGATCTAGCAACCCTATGTTAGGTTCAGTTGCTGCAAAGAAGATTTACCCTACTATGGGACTGGTTTCTTCTTGAGCAGTGAAGAAGCTTTTTGGCTGGAATAGATGGTTTTTCAAAAATCAAAATCTCTCTAGTGGCAACATTGCATCCCTAGGTGCTGATCACACCCTCTTGTTCAGTTATTTTCAGTCTTGTCCAATTCTTCATCTAGGGTTTTCTTGGCAAAAATATTGGAGTGGTTTGCCATTTCTTTCTCCAGCTCATTTTACAGATAAAGAATCTGAGGCAAACAGGGCTAAGTGACTTGCCCAGGGTCACACAGGTAGTTAAATGTCTGAAGTCAGATTTGAACTCAAGATAAGTCTTCCTGACTCCAGGTCCAGTGTTCTGTGCACTATGGCATCACCTAGTGGCCTGCTCACAGCCTCTAGTACCTATAAATTTCCTCCACTTATTATTGACTATGGTCAATTAAATTAAACTCTCTCTGAGTATCTATAAAATGAAAATAATACTTGTTCTACTTACCCCATAAGGTTGGTGCAAAGAAACATAGCACTGAAGGGAGCAGTTACACGGTGCAGTGAATAGAGCAACAACTCTGGAGTCAGGATGACCTTAGTTGAATCCTACCTCAGACACTTACTAGCTATGTGACCCTGGGCAAGTCACTTAACCCTGATTATCTAAAATTATACTTCAGTAAAATAACTGTTATAGTGTTGTTTCCTTATTCCTGACTTCCAGTTCGATTCCCTCCCCCTTGACCCCATTGCTGCTTTGACCACTGGCTTCCAAGTGGAGTAGCCCCTGAGTCTCCATGCTTTTGTGCCTGGCTCCTACCCGTCCCTCCTGCCCTGATTCTTTTGCCAGTGTCCTATGTTGGTTCTTTTTTTGCATTACCATCACTCATGTTCCTGGCGCTGACACGTGTAAGGAAATTGTTCTTGTCATTAATATAGGTTTGTTTCTTTTAATCAGAGGAAGGGAATTGATGTTTTGGGCCACCCAAGTAGGAATCTCAATTTGGAAAAGGGAAAATAATGAAGAAAGCAAAGAACAAAAGTGATGGAGATGAGCCTTCCCTGTGCCTTCTTATCCTCTGAAGTCACTCTTCTCAAAGTTCAAGGGGAAAATCATGTTATAGATGGAATCTCTCCTGGCCCTCCACTGATTTTTCCAGAGTGTCTCCATTCCAGCCCTTCTCTGTGCTGCTCTTTCTCCTCTCTTTCTGTGGCCTCAGGAAGGAAAGCTTACACCTGGGAGACAGTCTCCCCTCTCTGCATTGCTTTTTTCATCCTGGACATTCCTGAAAGGTACAGGCAGTCCCTGGAACAGACTTGGCTTTGGTCTCTTTGGGAACCTGGCCCGGCTCAGACATTCCAGCTGCCGATCAAACCCAGTGGCACTTCATTAAGTCTGGAGCCACACCCTTTCAGCTTCGTGTTTGCTTGGGTTGCCATGGTGATGGTATACCCTTTCTTTATACACAAAGTCATTTCCTGACCACCCCTCAGCACCCAGCTGTGCCCCCCTCCCCCAGTTAGCTATTACCAGAGTCACCATTGGTATCTTCTCCAACTTCCCCCCTTGAATATAAAGTAAGAGCCGGAGGTTAGGATGGGGAAAAAAAGCTAATTCTATATGATGCCTATATTGGGAATAAATAAGATCTGTTTATTTGCTGGAGATTTGAGGACAGGAAGGTTTGGGGATCTGAAGGCCTAAGATCGCCATGACTTCTATACATCTAAGCAAAATGAAAGTGGTGAATCAAGTTGTTCCAAACTTGGATAAGATTCAAGGACCTATGTCAACTACTAAGCAATGAGAGCAGTTCACCCTAGGGCAAAGGTTCTTGATTTTTCTTGTGTGTGTGTTTAATGGACCCCTTTGACAATGTGGTAAAACCTAGGAACTCCTCAGAATGTTTTTAAATGCATAAAATAAAATTCAGAAATTTACAAAGAAAATTAATTATATTGAAATAAAGATTTCATTTTCTTCTCCATATAGGTTCATGAACTCCCTGATCTATTTGCTGGACCCCTGGCTAATAACTCCTGTGCTAAGAATAGAATAGGAATTGGGCTTTGTCTCTTTGAGCAGTGTGGGCCAACGCTGAACTAGACAGCAAGTGAGAAAAGGGAAGAGAGGAGTGTCAGCTTAGGTCAGATAGTCATATCCTATAAGCACCATTGCATGACTGGAGAGACCCTGAGTTGGAATCTCGTTGATATTGTGGTCAAGAATAAGGCTATATCTTTAAGGCAAACTAATACTTTAGGGCTAAAATGTGCAGGTAGGTGGCGCCATAGTGGATAGAGTATAGGACCTGGAGTCAGGAAGATCAACTTTCCTGAGTTCAAATCCAACCTCAGACACTTCCTAGCTGTGTGACCCTGGGCAAGTCCTTTAACCCTGTTTGCCTCAGTTTCCTTATCCATAAAATGAGCTGGAAAGGAAATGACAAGCCACTGTAGTATTTTTTCCAAGAAAATCTCAAATGAGGTATGAAGAGTTGGACACTATTGAAACAACTCAACATATTTATTTGTTACATATTTGTGTGTGTTCTCCCTCCTTATCTATGTTTCTTATAATCCCTAGTCTCCTTTGAAAATTTAGCACAAACATTACATTTTACATCAAGCTTTCTAGATCACTTGCTGCAAATACTCTTTTCCTCAACTATCTTCTATGTTATATTTAGAATATACACTCCTTGAAGACAGGGATTGTTCTACTTTGGTCCTTGTATCCCAAAATATGGGATATTTTTGTACAGTGCCTGGGATGGAGTAGAACTTTGATAAATTCATATTAATGGATTGAAGTATATATTATGGAGATAAAACTCCCTCCTCCCCAATTCCCCAATCCCACAAAAAATATAGAAAACAAAACCCAAACAACATAGTCTTCTGAAAGCAAACTGTATTCGTGGTGGAAGACTTGACCAAGCCAGCATGATTTTACCATCCACGGTAATATTAAGGATAAAGCTTATTACACTAATGGAAAAATCAGATAAGAAATTTGGATTCTCCACTCCTGTAAGTGACCAAAGATGTAATTAGTCAGTGCATACACACACACACACACACAAACACACACACAGTCGTTTTCTTTCAAAATTTGGCAAAAAGGAAAATGATTTACTCTGAGAGCCCAAACTAATTTTCCATGAAATCATTTGCAAGCTTATGGTGCTCAGGTATTCCAGAAATATGTATTTCTATTCCATACCATTTGTAACACTAAGTACATAAATATGAATGCCTAGCTATGTATTATTTTAATATAACACTCACTATAACACCATTCACTAGAGTCACAGTGTGCATACCTGAAATACATATAATAAAAAGTAATAATGATGATGATGATGGTAACATATTTTCTAGAATAAAGTTTGCAAAGTACTTGACCTACTCATTTGAGTCCCACTACAATCTTATGAGTTGAGTATCACAGAAAGTGGTACCAAAAGAACCTTTACAGTGGAGCCCTGGACTTGGAGTCAAGAAGACCTCAGGTTATATTTCACCTTAGACATTTACTATCTGTAGGATCTTGAGTAAGTCCTTTAACTTTTATGAGCCTCAACTTCTTCATCTGTAAGATAGGGTTAGTGATAGCACCTACTTCAAAAGGCTGTTGTGAAGAGGAAGATCTTGCCTCAGAGATTCACTAGCTCTGTGACCTTGGATAAGTCACTTGGTTTTTCTTCATCTCTTTAGCCTTGGTTTCCTCTTATATTAAATCAGTATGATAATAGCACCTATCTCCCAGGATTGTTATGAGAATTAAATGTGAATAGATAGAGAGATAGATAGATAGACAGACAGACAGACAGACAGATAGATAGATAGCTATTAACACGTAAAGGACTTTGTATAACTTAAAGTCCTATAAGCATCTTAGCTTTGATGGTTATAAATGATGGAAGATAGATGACTGGAAGGCGGCTTGGAAGCATAGATATGAAAGATGCCATCATGACCAAATGTCATACATATGCTGAACACATTCTGTTATTTTTCTCTTGGTGGATCCCTTTTAACCAATAGGAATGAGCACATAATTCAGAGAGGAGAACAAAGCCCACCCAGGAGCAGCCTCAAACAGAAGCAGGGAAGAAAGCACAAAGTAGGCACATCCCCAAGCCCCTGAAACAGAGGGGAGTCTATTTAATAAATGAATATCACTTCAAAAGCCGGTCCACTTCAGGGGAAGTTCAGAGCCCACAGCGAAGTGGAGGAATCAAAGGGTTCCCCTTCACCCCATTCTTTGTGGAGCTATGGAGATGTTTTAAGGCCAGAGCTCCTGTAGGTTTCAATAGGAGCCTTTGTATTTCTTGGTGTGACTGAGGCCTTATTAACTGATTCAATTGCAGTTGATTGGAGGAGAGAGATGAAGGGAGAGTGGTCCAAGATAAAAAACAGGCCATAACAGGGACAACAAATGACTCCCTCATTTAGGGCTGGGTGGATGGGGTAGTAGAATCCTTTGCATTTTAAATAACTCATATGTAAGGGAGTTTAAGATTGTTTCATTACCTGTTTAGAAAGGGGGTGCATAGGAGAAGGGGCCAAGGTACTGCAAAGAAACAGGTATCCATGGAGTAGGGAAAAATGACACCTCAATCCTTATACTTATCATATGATCATAGATCTAGAGTTGGGAACAACCAAAAAGGCAATTGAGTCAAGCCTTTCATTTTATAGATGAGGGAACTGAGGCACAGGGAGGTGAAGTGATAACACCTATGGTCATACAGATAGCAAGTTGTTCCCAATGGGATTTGAACTCAAGTCCTCTGACCTCAGAGTCAACATACCTGGGATGGCAGCGTGAAAATGTCAAGACTGCATTGAAAGCCTGTTTTTGCCACAGTCTAGCTATGACATGGCATTAGACAGAGAGAGAGAGAGACAGAGACAGAGAGAGAGAAAGACAGAAACAGACAGATAGGCAGAGACAGAGACAGAGACTGAGAGAGAGGAAGGGAGAGAGGATGATAGTAATGGAGAAGACAGGAGAGATAGGAATGGATGGGATCTATCAAAGATGCATGTAGAGGTGATGATCTTGGAAAAAAGGGCCATCTAATCATCAGTCAGTGACAGTACACATTTATTAAGCACTTGGGGTATAGGATGTATTCAGGGAGGACCAGTACCAGTACCAGGACCAGTACCAGTACTAGTGCCAGTACCTTTGGTGTAATGGCTACTGAGCCCTTTTCAGGTCTCTATCCACCTTTGGTGTCTACCTGTTCTGCCTGTGGCTCCAAGAAGCTGCAGCATACTCAGTGCAGCAGACGTACCCCGGTAAACCATTTTGACAGACAGGCCAAACCAGGTTGAGAGTAACCAAGGGTTCTGCAATCCATTGGTGAGTTAGCAAGGTGTCTACCCAAAGCATGTGAAGATTTCATCTGGTGGAATGGGTGGATGAGAATAATTTGTTCCAACGGCCATGAAGGCAGATGAAGCAGGCAACGTGGAGCACTTGGAGCTTGGTTAGACACTGAAGACACCAAGGTCAACCACTGCATCCTGAGCCATCGCCAGCCTTCTTGACTGTCCTGCCACTGAACTCTGATGACTCTGGAGGAGAGAGTGAAGCTGATGACTTCGTGCAACTCTGCTTCATTTAAATCTAATTTATGCACAAATCAAAAGACATCACCCATGCCATTCACTATTATGCCTCACAGTCCTGTGGCGACAGGCAAGTGATGAAACAACAGGTGCAGATACACAGGGAGCTGTAGTCGCAACCCTGCACACAGGTGGCCCAGGCCATAGGATTGTTTCTCACTGGAAGCAGCAATGGGACTTGGCAGCCCCCTGGGTGTTTGAGCAGCCTTTTAGGGATTGCACTGCTCACCTCCTGGTGTGAGGAAGGTGGCTAGGAAAGGTACCCTAAACATTGCCTGCTTACCCAACCCTGGCCTGATTACCAAGGCAGATGGGAATCCCACTATGTGGTCAAAATACACAAAAAAGTATGAAAACATCTGCAAAGATGATTCCACTCACCATAGGCACATGGAACCTGCACACACTAACAGACAACACAAAATCCAGTAGACCTGAAAGAAGAAACACAGGATGTGCAAATTTGGGATATCCACCCCAAATATTCATATGGACTATCTGTGCCCAACCTGAGGAAGAGCATCCCAAGCTCATATTGGTCTGATCAGCCACAGTTAGACACACTGAAATTTCACTTTACAATGGTGATGTCATTTTCAAAGATGAAGGACAACGACCAATTAAGCACTTATGTGTCATACCTGAGCTAAACCCTGAGGATGCAAAGACCCAAACCATCCTTGTTCTTAAGGAGTTTTCATTCTAATGTATGAGATAGCATGTGTATAATTAACATATCATGTACCATATACATAATCCCATACCACATATCATGGGTATATTCATATGCATACATACATATTTACCACACACATACATACCATATAGGGAATAAATGAAAGGGAATCTAAGAGGGCAAAACATTCATAATTTTGGTTTCCTGAGAAAGATCTTCTACAGGAGCTGGGATTTTAGTTGAATATTGAAGGAAAACAGGGAAACTAAGAAGTAGAGATAAAAGAAAAAACGGTACGATGCTCAAGATCTTACTTGCCCTAACTTAAATGTGTAATCTGTTGCCACGTCTTATTTCTTCTACCTTTGCATCGTGTTTCATGTATCCCCCACTTCTCATGTAACTGCCAACCATTCAGGCCCTCAAAACCTTGCTCTTTAACTATGGAAATGGGCTTTTAGTTGGTCTTTCTACTTCAAATATTTCCTCATTCCAGTCCCTCTTCCTCTTATCTAGCAGAGTGATCTTAAAATGCAGGTGTGACCATGTCCTCCCTTGAACTCCTCCCATTCAGTCAACTCTACTGACTCCCTATTGCCTTCAGAATCAAATATGAGATCTTCTGTCTGTCTTTCAAAGACATTAACAACCCGAGCACCTCTGTCCTTCCTATCTTTCCACTCTTCATATACTTTTTTTTCTACTCTACATATATACTGACTTCTGTACTGTCCTTGTACAAGACACTTCATCTCCTCATTTGTGCCTTTTCATTGGATGTCTGCCATTCCTGGAATGCTCATACTTTTCAGTTTTTCCTCTTTGATTTCCTGGTTTCCTTCAAGATTCATTTTAAAGTCCCCCTTTTGCAAGAAGTCTTCTTCTTACATCACAGTATGTTCCTTCTGAGATTACCTTCAGAGTATCCTGTAAATCTTGTTTGTGTGTATCTGTCGGCATTATCTTTCCCCCATTACGCTATGAACTCCTTGAGAGCCTGGACTGTTTTTGTTTTTGTGTTTTTTGCCTTCTTTTGGATTCCTAGGGCTTAGCACAGTGCCTAGCAGCTAGATGGCACAGTAGATTGAGTGCTGGACCTGAAGTCCCAAGTTCAATTTCAACTTCAGACACTTACCAGCTGGGAAAGTCACTTACCTTCTGTCTGTCTCAGTTTCTTCAAAACTACCTTACAAGGTAGTTGAGAGGATCAAATCAAATGAGATAGTATGGGTAAAGCACTTAGCACAATGCCTGGCACACAAAAGGCATTTACTAAATACCTATTGCTCATGATGAAAGCTTCCAGAGCTTGTTTTTCTCAGACAAATCCTTTGTACAACTAAAGTCACCTTTTCCACACAAGGGTCTTTAGAATTTAAACTCCAAACTGACAGAAAATACTTTTTCTCTTCATCTTTATATAGTACAATGATTATGAATGATTGTCGCACTGCATGGTAGCATCTAACTAGATCTTTAGTAAAGATGCCCATCTGAAAAATTCTAAGTGACTTACCTAAGTTTACTTAATCAGATTTTATGAATACAGACACCTTTTTATTGTACTCCTTTATGAAGAGAGGTAAGCAAAAACTGTCATTGGGCATCCCCCCAAAAAGTCTTTGGATGAAGAGTAATGGATCTATTAATAGAACTCTGCCCTCTCTTCCTTAGTCAGGCTTTGGTATTTCTGGGATGAGGGTCCACAAGAAGTCCCTTTGTCAACTATGGGGGTCAAAATATGTAAACTTCTGCCACTATTTGGATCTATGATACAATTGTCACCTTACTTCTTTCCAATGTCCTGGCCATAAACAACTTGGTGTTTATTTCAAAGTGAAGAATGATCTACTTCACAAATATTAGGAATATAAGGTACAAGAAAAGAGGAAGTTGTGGTGTTCAGAGTTACAGATAGAGAACCAGTCTCAGAATAAGGAAGATGCAAGTTTAAGACTCATCTCTTATGCATAGTGGCTCTAAGATCCAAGGAAAGTCATTTTAATTCCCACTGCCTCAAGGCAGTTCTCTGAAATTATAAATTGCAGAGCAGGTGTTAATTGGGATCGGTGGAGGAAGGTTCCTCATCAGCAGTTTCCAGAACTGGTCCCACTCACCCACCCACTCAACTCCCCTGACAAAAATAACAAAGTTAGAATCAAAATCCAAAGAGTTATCCTGTTTTGGATCATCTAGAGTAGACATACAAACTCACACAACCAACGAATACTAACAGCTTTGTTTAATATTTAGTTAACTTTTTCATATTTTTTAAAACAATTGTACAATATTTTTAAATAATACTGTAATACCTGAAGTTGGTCACATGGTGTTCTTTCATCCCATCTACATCAGTAAGGATATTTCTCACACTAGGTTTCTTAATAGGTCATCTGAATAGCAAGAAGTGTGGTGGTTGTCTTCAATTATTAACCAAAAATAATGAATGGACCAATCTCCAATGAAAATAATTGAATGGTGAGTTAAAAATCATGATGCTATTAGAAAGTGACACATGTATGTTCAAGGGGGAACACCAGAAGAAATTTGGCTGCATGAGAACATGTCCCCTAGTGGAAGTGAAGTGAGAGGGGGAAAAGGGGTGAGGAAGAGGAGGAAGAAGAGGGAGAAGAAGAGGGAGACAAGAGCAGAAGAAAAGAGAGGAAAGGAGAGGAGAAGAAGAGGAATGGGAGAGGAAAGAAACTACCTAAGGACTGGTTAATTTGACAGTTCGGAAAATGGGAGAAGAGGAGAGAACACGAGAAAACAGGAGGAGAGGGAAAAGGAGGGGAGATGAAAGGAAAGGAACTACCTAAGGACTGATTAGTTTGGCAGTCTGGAAAATGGGAGGCTTAATACTGAAAAGGTACCACTATCAATTTCTAGCTATAGGAAATCCTTGGGGCAACTTCATTTCATGCCAGCTAGTGATAATAGGACTATAATTTCTACAACATTGGTCATCTGTCCTAAGGGGGCCCCTCTTCTTATAGGGCCCTCTTTTATACCCTGAGGGTCAATGGTGGTAGCATGGGACCAAGACCAAGATAAAGAGAAAAGCAGAGAGATGGAATAGAGGAAAATAGAGGAAGGGGATCCTATAGAAACTCAGGGAAAGTAAGAGGATTGTGAGAATAAAATGAAGAAGGGTGTTCAGGGGATAATGGACCAGGCAGCAAATAGGAAATAAAAGATGATGCAAGAAGAAGATGGTAGAGAAGAAAGACAGTCAAAGGGATAAGAAATATGAAGAAAAGGGAAAGAATAAAGAAAGAAAGAGGGAGGGAGGCAATATATCAAAGGCAAAAGCAGAGAAGGGGCAAGATTTCAAGATAATGGATAGTTCACTCTTCTCTAAGGCCCATCAGCGTACTCATTACAAGGGTGGGAAGACATTGGTGTTACCATTCTAACACTTTTCCAAAGGAAAAGGAGACAAAGGCAATGAACAGCACCCAAAGGAACTCCTCCACCCCATCCCAAATCCTGCCTCATTTTACTCAATTATTACTATTATTATTAATTAAATACTAAACCTCTCTCATCAATGAGAAATCTCTGATGAGGGAGCAGGGCAATAGGAAGATCTGGTAAAAGCCTCAACATCTCACCATAGGCTATGGACTGACAGAGGGGAAGTGCTAGTGAGTAGGGTTCTCTGTTGGCCATGACAACAGATCCCAGGAGATCCCTCAAGTAGGTCCAGGAGAAGGTGAAAAGTCCAAGCCAGCTCTCCTCATCATGCAGAGCTGGAAGGCTGGCCTTCAGAAAGCAGAAGTGATGACATAATTTATTTCTTTGAACCCAGGATTCCAGCTCCTCCTTAATTATCATGGGCTGCACTCTCAAGAAGAAGGGGCAAGGTCAAGTTCAACTTGTAGACATCAATGGAACTATAGAGCCATCTATAGAACTGGTACCCCTAGGAAACTGAGAGACATTTGTGAGTACAGCAATGAAGTGTTAATGGTGCACTCTGACCCTTTCATCAACCACCTCCAAAGGTCCCTCAGGAGAACAATATCTAGAGGATCTGTCTTGAGCCGACCTCTGTGGAAGCTGTGGCAATCCGCTGAAAGTCACCCTGTGGGGAACAGAGTCCTAGATTCACCTGAATTTCAAGTTTAGAGGGTGAGTGAACACTTCTCAACTGCTCTCACAAGTCAAAGTCTAGCTTAATTCAATGCCTGTCCTCACCAAACTTCTACTCCTTTCCCCACCTTCCACATATCCTTTCAAGTAAGAAGTACAAGGTCAAAGGTAGTGAGGCTTGAACAGTTCAGGTGGCATCAGAGGGAGACAGCATAGACTGAATATCATCCTATGGGGTCACTGGTGAAAACTGATAATAAAATCTATTCTCATAGGGAGCAGGGTGACAATTATGACAGCTCTTAGACATCCCTCATGCTTTCCTAGATGAAATCTTTGTGCTGCCTGGTCCCAACTTGTAGTAGGGGGCCACCTTCACTGAAGTCCTCCCCCATGAAAGGTCATCAAGAGAAAAGATCTGCAAGGTTAGCTGAATAATTTAGCAAGATTAGTAGGGGAAAAATAGTTAGGAGTTTGCTTTGTTTTGTTAAGCTACAACACCGACATGCAAGAAATTGACCCCTCCTTTGATGATTATCAAGTGGCCACAGTGTCTATAGGTGGGGATGGGCATGGTAAGAAGTCTAAGGAGAACCTGTCCTTCTATGTACAAAATGTTAAAACAAAACAGAATTCTCTCTGTTCTGAAAATGTCCATGCTGGAACCAGTGTTGCAGGAGATAATCAAGAGAGGAATCATTTTTTCTCCAACTTTTCTTCCCCAGTGGAAAAGGCATAATTCCACAGAGCAGAATATAGGACTGAAGGGGAGGAGGTGGAATTAGAAAAAGATCCACTTGCTCAGGGGAATTTACATTTAGTCCTTTCAGGATGGAAAAAAAAATGGCTAGAAGTTCTGGAAAGTTCTGAAGGTTGTCTCCTAAACTATGATGCATGAAAATATGGCAGATCTCACCTTGAAAGAGAAATACCCTAAAGTTCCTAATATAGTAATGAGGAAGAGGAAATAAAGAGAAATGAGAGAGATGGACATGAGCCTCTCTCCAGATGAGTTTTGTTTTGTTTTGTTTTGTTTTGGTTCTCCCCTCAGCCCCAATTCTATAGATGTAGCTCACTTACAATCTGTTTAGCAAGGAATAAATGGGGGATGGAAAAGGGGGACATTATTTGCCCCACTCTCACCCCATTGGCACCTTTGTGAAAATCAGGAGCTCTGTGATGGGTAAATTCATACCCATCCTTTGTCATAGTTGACACATCTATGCCACACTACAGACTATAGATGCTTGGTAAGTCTAATGGACTGACTTCTCAGTCCTTTCTCTGAGTATATCCCTCTCAATATGGGACAGGAGGAAGACACAGTGAGGAGCATGGGGTTCAGACAGAGGGAGAAAGGAAAGCCTGTGCATGAAAGATTTTTTCATCTGGATCATGGAGCAATTTGATGAAACTCTTAGAAAAGTGAGTAAAACAAATCAATGACAACAATAAAAATCCTAAAGAAATCCCTCAAAGGAAAAGGGCATCATACAAAACCTTAGGCTGGCAAGGTCATGCTGAAGAAAAATTTCATACCAAAGGAGTCCTGCAGAGAGCAGTGAATATGTTTCCCTGGTTTATGTTATTTTGCCTTTGGAGGTTTCAGTAGTCCATTAAAAAAAGTTTAACCAACAACCAACCCAAAGCCCTTCCTTGCTCCTGCTCAGTCTTGGCGGCCCCCGCAGACACCCTGAATCTCTAGTTGTCTTTGTTATCTCCATAATCATTGTACAGGACACTGAGTGTCTGCTCCTCACAGGTTTTCTTGAGGTCGCGGCTAAGCTCTGACCACTCCAGTCCATAAGGCTTGATCTCCCTATAGCGGCAGGCCAAGTACTTGAGTGAGGTGCGCTGCAGGCTTATCTTGGGTTCCTGGAGGAGGCCGTTGCACCAGTTGCTGAGGTCTCCAAGTTGGGAGAGGATGAGTCCAGCTTTCCTGCGGGCCAGACATAAAGACAATAGACTGGTGAGTCAGTGAAGGGGGCAGGCAAGGCAAAGAGCAAGGGGACAGAGAAAGTAGAGAAAAGAAAGTGGAGATATAGGAACTGAGTTTGGCAATATGGTGTAATGAAAAAAGGAGGTGGAGAAACAAAACCAAATAATGAAAGGGAAGTAATATGAATGAAGATACACACCTGCACACATACACACACACATGCACACACACACAAGAAACAATTAGGAACTGGTTTTCGATGGCAAAAATAAATGAATCTCTTAGTTTGTAAGAGAACAGCCTACTTATGCCCATGCATGAAAATTGGTTTGAACTGAAGGATCAATCAATTCAGAAAGACATTAAAAAAATTCAAATAACCAAATAGCATTTTTCTTTATGTTATGATTCTCTCTCCTTCCACAAGGAAAAAAATAAAACAAATAAGACATTTGGAGTAATAGAAGTTCTCACATTATAGGAGTCTAATTTTGGATAAAGGAATTAAGCTGGATGTAAAGCTGCCCATGGATTCAATGATACAGATGCTGAAACAATGTGTGCTCATCCTGCGTTGCCAAAGAAGACCATGTCGTCAGAGAAACAATGACATGACTTGCACTTGACTTTGTTTTGAGTGAGGGAGGGCTGTGCAGGTCACCAGCCTCACTTCTCCTCCAGAGCCATCTGAATCCAGTGACCAGATATTCATCAGAATGACTGGAGATGACCCAGGATGAGGCAATTGGGGTTAAGTGACTTGCCCAAGGTCACACAGCTAGTGAGTGTCAAGTGTCTGAGATGAGATTTGAACACAGGTCCTCCTAACTCCTACACTGGTGCTCTATCCACTGCACCACCAAGCTGCCCCTTCTGAAACAATAAATTGCAACGTAAGGAGGATAAGTATAAGCACAATAATCTGACTGACTCACACTGATATTATACTTTTTTGAAAACACACCTCTTTGGACCTATCACCTCATTAACCTTCCAAGGTGGAGGGTCATACTTCTTACCACTACAGGCCCCTGAGGGCTAGTTAGAAGGCTACATTAACCCCATTTAGACCTCAGATTTAAATAGCTAGAAATTTGCCCTGTCTTCCAGGATTCCATGTTTTTAGAGTCAAAGAGAATGTATATTAGCAGTGGGATGGTACCCCTATGAGAGAAGAACAATGTTGAGGACCATAGCCCCATAGACCTCGATGTAGTATGCTCATAGCCTTCCTTAAAAGTAAAGGAACATTTGATCATTGAAACTTCCTTGAGGGGAGATGACCATAAGGAAAGATTCCTGGCCCACTGTCCAATAAAACTAGACTGAAGCTCTCAGAGTCTTTGTGGACGCATTTATCTTTCTCTAAAGCAACCTTTTTCCATTGAGTCCTTATGAGATATACCTAATACATAAATCCTTAGATCTCAAATCCTCCAATTAATTCATTGAATCAGGATCAGAAATATAAGAAAGCAAGGGGATCACCTCACTTAATGGTTAGCACTTTTTAAAGTTAAACTGACAGTAAAAGAAAGGTTCAGGAAAGGAGAGGACCTTGGTTTGGCATAGAGAGGAAGGTGACAGAGAGAAGGCAGAACTATTTAGAGGATCACAGAAGATGAGACCTGGAAGGAACCTCTGAGTCATTTAGTATAACCATATCTGACCACTAATCCCTTCTACAATTTACTCAATAATTGACTGTACAGCCCTTGATTGAACACCTTTATTAAGTAGGAATCACCTGAGGCCACTCAATCAATTTTGGGATAACTAATATTCAACAAGGTTTTCTTGCCCTTACATTGAACCAAAATTATCTCTAGTTCTCTCTTCTGGTCCAAGTCAGATCAGATTAAATTCTTCTACCACATTATAACTCTTCATATTCCAGATCTTTTTCCTCTTTTCCTCACTAAATATCTCCAGTTCCTTCCATCAACATTATGTGTACAGTCCAAAGGTTTCTTAAGTTTCTGGTTTCCCTCTTTAGATTAGCAATGTTCTTTATTATTATTATTATTATTATTATTATTATTATTATTATTATGGCAGCCAGGACTAACAAATAATCCATCTATGATGGGACTAGGGAAGAATACAATGGACCTACTACCTTTCTTGCTCTGTAAATTATGTCCCTCAATATAATCTAAAACTATATTCTTTTTGCCTCCTTCCTTCCTTCCTTCCTTCCTTCCTTCCTTCCTTCCTTCCTTCCTTCCTTCCTTCCTTCCTTCCTTCCTTCCTTCCTTAACTTTTTTCTTCCTTTTCAAAATTTTTCTTTCTTTCTTATCCCTCTTTAAGGAATAGGGTGTAGGGTTGGCACTCTGCTGACTTCGCAGTCCCATATTTTCAGTTAGTACTCCTCTATAACCATCTCATTCTTGTAAAATTGAATTTTTTTAACCAAGAACATATCTTTACATTTGTCTCCATTAAATTTTCTTATTAGATTTTTGCCTATCATTCCAGAACACAGATCTTTTTTTTTATTCTGTCAAAATATTACCCATCCCTTTCAGTTTTGTGTTATCTTTAATTTGACAAGCACACCAACTGTTCATTTATATGAATGATTGATTAAAATGCTGAAAAGACCAGGACTATGGACATATTCTTGATATACTCCACAAGAAACCACCCTCCAAGTTGATATCAAGGTAAAAGACTTTGCCAAATTCTTTACTGATGTAAAGAGAAACTTTGTCTGTTTTATCCTCCTGGTTTATCAGTCAAGTAACCCATAAAATAGAAAATGGGGTTAGTATGTCATGATTTCTTCTTAATAAGGTCATCCTGACTCTCAGTGATCGCTGCTTCTTTTCTTAAGATAATCATAAAGCATCCCTTTTTGTAACTTTGCCAGGAACTGAAGTGCAGTTTACTAGCCTATAATTTCCAGAGTGGATTCCCTTCCCTTTTTCTAAAATAAAGGCATTTAAATACTTCACTAGTCCTACAGAACCGCTCTTGTTCTCCATACTCTTTTATTAAACTAGAAGCTCTTGGAGGGCAGGGACTGTCTCTTTTTTTTGTAATGTGGATCCCCAGTACTTAGCACAGTAGTAGGCGTTTAATAAATGCTTAGTACTTATTTTAGTGCTTATGATAATTTCAGGCAAAGAATGACAGCAGATTAGCAATCACATCTTCCCATTTTTCCCAGTAGCCCAGGACAGAAATTATCCAGGTCTGATGATTTCCATCTCTCTAAGCCTTGAGTTCCTAATTTGTAAGATGATGAAATAAATAGCATCTGCCTCACAGAACTGATGTAAGGATCAAATGAAATAGTATATGTAAAGCACCTTGTAAACCTTAGTACATATCAGTTATGATCACTATTAAACATTATTAATAATGACATTATTATTGGTAGCAAAGGGTATACTATTTGCTTAATTATCTCAAATTTCAACTGCTTATAACCCATTTCTGCTCCATCTTTTCCAATCCCCAAATCATTCTTCTTTGGAAGGAAACATACAAATGAAAAATAACAGAAATAAAGTTTTCATCCTTTTGCATTTCCTTCCATCATCTGTTAATATCATTCTATTTCTCCTGAGTTAGCAATCTTATCCCTTCTTTGATCCTTTACTTTTTCTCAACATAGCTCAACAAAATTATTTATGTTATTCTTAGCCTCCTTCCCCAGGCTTAACTAGCTGTCAGTTTTAACTCTCCGAATGCTACTTGTGCAAAGCTGCGTCATGCTTTTGAATTCAAGCTGTACTATTTCACCTTATTTTCAATTCCTATAGTGTTTTTCTCAAACTAAATTGGTTTATAAATTCTTTGTACAACCACATCAATCTTTTTAGACAGATCTCCTCCCCCTTTCATTATTAGAATTGTTTTGGATCGCACCTGATGAATTTAAGTGTTGACAGTTTCTTACCTCTCTGGAGATGATTTTCCCAGTAGAATTTTAACCCGTATGATTCTAAAGATGTCTATAAACTCATTTAAATCTACTCTTTCCAAATCTAATATGTGTACTAGTTTAGGCTAGAATTTATCACACATTCTAAGACAGAGCATTTAATTTATCCCCAACCTTCTAATTTTTCTTTGTCAACTAGTATCTCCTTGATAGGCAGAAATATGTTGGATATTACAGTTCTCCCAGCCACTACCTCTACCTTTTGAAAGAATGAAAAATTTAGTGAAGAATTCATTATCCATTCTTTTTTTTCTCACAAAGAGAGATCAAACAGATGCCCAAATAATCAAAGTGTGTCATTACAGTGCTAGGGATATGCTTGCAATAGACTTCTGGAAAGTCTTGTCTATTTCCTCTATCTGCACAGGTGGTCTATAGTATGCCCCACAACCATGCCACTTTTTTTTTCCTTCTCCTGATCTTCGTCAGTATATTATCTACCTCTTCTGCATATTTTTTCTTGGTATACAATGTTACTACTCACCTCACCCCCAACCTTTACTTGTTCTTTCTCTGTTCAATAATATGATACACCTTTCCAGTGCCTTATTCCATTCATGAGACCCATTTCACCAAGACTCAGTGATATCCATTAACTCAAATTTACTTCCTTGCCTAGAGATCCCTGGATTACCTTGCTTATTGCCCATACTCTGAGCATTTGTGCTTATGTGGTTTTGTTTCCTATATCTTCACTGTCATTCTTTTTTTAATGTCATAATTGCTATTTTCTATGGTATCTAACTTGATAGAGCTAGGTAGGCAGTGTCTCCCATCTCCCTCCCCACCTTTTTTAGTTCCTTCCTTGCTTTAAAAAAGTTTCATTCTAGGAATTAGAGTACAATAATCTTGTGGGGGGAGTAACTGAAATACCAGAGCAGACCTCCATGAGTTCAAGCCAACAGACCTAATTAAACTCAATTCTATGATAATGAAGGAAATTATGAATGTAATTAATGAACTACTTTCAGGATCTTTAAGGAATCAAGATAGATAAATGTTACTGCAACTGAAGGGCAGGCTTTTCAAATTATAGGTGGGATTATTGTTCTTGGAATAATTATAGAATTGACTACAAAAGGAATTTTTATCAGCACTTAAAGAAAGAAATGACCACTAGTAGCCAGCATCGAGAATAAATCATTTAGTCTACGCCATTTTAAAAAATATGGTTAAAAACAAAAAAAAAGTTGGAGGGGTAGCCATGGTTGAATTTCAGTGAGTAATTTGGTGAAGTCTCTTCTAAAATTCATTGGGACAAGATGGGAAAAGTAAGTTGCTGGACTAGATACCCTTGAGGCCCCTTCCATTTCTGAACTCATGTAATTGTGGTAGAGGATTAACTTCTGGTGAGGTTCTATGAGAGATTTGTGATTTACTTAGAGGTTGGACAAGATGGACTTCAAAGTTCTTTCAAACTAATATCTTGTATGATTCCCTGAGGAAGAGACCTCAGAAATGACCCAGATGGACCTCTGCTTGGTCACCTTGAAAAATGACAACATCTAACACCATCTCACCCACTGAGGGAGAGCTTTCAAAGGTGAAAACGTCTCATTGTCTGAATGATGAACGACCTCTACATCTAGCAAAGAAATGCCTCTCCTCCTTCACCTGGAGGTCAGTTCCCTTGCTAGCTTGACTCAACATTCACTCCTAAGTGGAAAAATTCTGGTTCCTCAGCTCTGAACAGTGGTTATTTTTGCCCACTCTGTTTTTCTCTTCATGGCAACCAATATCACCGAGGGTGATGTCACCTCATTCCAAAGAGACTGCAATAGGAAGCCACAGAGATGATGTGGGAGCAAAGGTGTCATGGTGCAAGAGTAATTTTTGGGCTGAGAGAATAGTGCAGGGTCATATAAGGGCCAGTAACAGTCATCTCAGACTTCAAAGTTGGGTCAAAGGAAAATCAAACAAGCACTCTGCCTGCTGCCTAAATACCATCACCCATAAACCATTTCTCCTTTACCTATTGTCCTTTGTGGTTTGGCTGAGCTGCTGGCCAAGAAGATGTCAAGTATCCAATTCGTCATCACCAAGGACTTCGGACCCCTTTAACCTCTGCTCACGTATTTCCCTTCATCACCAATAACTTATTGGGAGGGAAGGAGCTGGAAGGGTGGGTTTCTACATCATTCACAAGTGCTAGAGAAGGGAAAATGTCCATTTTTTTCCCCAAAGAGGGAAATTGTTGAACTCTATCTTGATCTTGTTCTTTTGTATGGTTAATTATTTTCCAAAAATAATGAATGTAAGTCTGCCCTTGATGATATGGAAGCTGCAATCATGCTAACAATGCAGTGTTCTTTTATTACAGATTCATTCCCTATTTTGCCTTAAATCTCCCTACATTCTAGAAGAGAGAAGCAAAAAAAATCCTGTTCTTCCAAGGAATGCCTCAGGTCACAGAGCCAACATGTTTGCTGCATTTTTTTCAAATTCTAAGGACATCAAGGACATTCAGAATGTTAACAATCTTCATGATGAAATGAAGGTCATTTCTAGGCACATAGACTATGACTTCTGAGACAAGTGGCTGCCAAGCAGAGAAAATAATTTCATTTCAGGAAGATAAGCATACTTTTATAAAACAAAACAAAACAAAAATAAAAACTTCCCTTCTTCCTACAAAAAAAAAAGAAACTAGGGAAAAGGAATGCCATGGGCCCTTTCCTCTCTGGAACATGATGGATGATGAAATTACTAGATTCGTTTTGATCTTGGTTAGAGGAAGGCAAGCAAGATAAAACAAAACTGACATTTCTATGACACTTTGCTTAGCTGCAAGGGACTGAACAAGAGGAATGCTAAAGGGATGTAACAAAATTCATAAAGAATTCATATGTACTCTATATATCTGTGTTATAATGCATGAAATACTTTTTTAGACTCTCTGAAGCCCCTGTTTTCCTTAGGGCATCAAAGAAGGGCTATCTGTTGAATCTTCTAATCCAATCGTCCCAAATCCCTTCCAGGAAATAAATGTTTTGGCTCAGCTGCTTTCACTATTTGAAATGCCACCACCTAAAACATCTTTTTAGGGCTCAGCCAGAGGAATATCCTCTAGGCTCAGTTCACAGGTATTTGGGGAGCTTAGGGAGTGTGTGTTAGACTGTACTAATTGAATCATGTTGTACCTGAGCTGAGGTGGACAGAGGAGGGTAAAAACTGAGGATTCTCTTTTCTGAGCAACTAAGCACCCTTAGTTGCTCATGGAAAAGTTCATGGTGAAAATTCATGACTAGATTATCTTCAGCTTGCTGGGGTCATTAAACTTGAAAGGGACCAAGAGATTTAAATCAGATGATACAATCTGCCGATTACCTGGGGCCTAATTCATCTTCGCATCTCCAGGTGAATTCGCCAAAACTCTCATAATGCTGGTTATAATGATAGAGGACTCGGTGGAGGCTGGGAGAGCCAAGGTCCAAGAGTGTATTATATGCAGTCTGTTGTTCCTTCCCACTGGTATAGCCATTGAAGAGATTGTAGATCTTATCTGCTATTTCTGAGAGGAAAGAAGGAAAAAAGGGAAGATGATGACACTATAAAGAAATACATATATAGAAGACTCTATATATGCATTATATATGTACATTTATATATATATATATATAATATACCTATACCTATATATGTATATACCTATACCTACACCTATATATGTGTAATACATATATACCTATACATAAGTATGCGTGTGTGTGTGTGTGTGTGTGTGTGTGTGTGTGTGAATGCAATCATCTGGTTCAAGCTCAGTTCAATTCAACCTAATTCAACAGATATTCATTAATTACCTGTGTTATTAAATGAAAGGTACTATGCTAGGTATTAGTGACAAAAATAAAAGATTATCCTTTCCCAGAAGGAATTTAAATTCTGTTGTGGGATAACATATTTACTTCTGCCTCAGAGATACGCAGAGTGTCAGTCTGATGATTTAGGTCCTCCCAACTCTAGGTTCAGCACTCTATTCAATTAGCTTTTTTTCTCTTATACACCAGTTGCCTGTAAATTTAAAAAAAATGTCCAGGTATGCCAGGTCCAAGGTCACTTTTATGCTCATTTGATTTCTGTTTTAACCCATGGGCAGGAAAAAATGTCATCTTCCGCAAGATGGCTGACAATCATATCCAGATTAACTTTCACCTCAAATCCACTTGTATTCTGAACTTTCCTTTCCTTGTGGAAGGCACTGTCATTCTTCTATTTACCTGACTTTTCAAGCTAAGACCCATCCTCACTTCAAATCTTCTCTCCTTCCAAACGCTGTCATGTCTACTTTTATAACATCTGTTCTATCTTCTTGGTCAGTAGCATAGTTCAAGTTCTTATTACCTTGAGCCTGGACTATTGCTACAGTCCTTAACAGGTCTTCCTGCCACTAGTGTCTGTCTTCTCTAATATATCTTCCATACAACTATTAATCAATTAAAACATGTATTAAGTAATGTAACTGGGTCAGACGCTATGATCAGGATCATAAAGCCAGAGATGAAACAGTTGCTGTCCTTTCAGGGTTTATATTCTAACTGGAGAAAATCATATGCTTAATATAAAATGTACATACATACAAGATACACACAGAGTAGATAGAAGATAACTTTTGAGATGAAGGCGCTAGCAGCTAGTGGATGGGCTGGGAACCAGGAAAGACTCCTGCATCAGGGAGCATAATTTACTATTTTTATAGAGTACAGGCCTGGCCATGTCACTCCCATTCTCAAGAAGCTCCACTGTCTCCCTGTTGCCTCCAGAATTATAGAATACATACTTCTCTGCTTGACATTTAAAGCCTTCCACAATCTAGTTCCATTGTTAAGTTTTGTCCTCTGCTACATTCCAGCCACACTGACCAACATGCTGTTTTTTTATACATACTATTCCATCTCCCATGTCTGTGACTTCATGAAGGATGTCAACTATGCCTAGAATGAATTCCCTTCTCATATTTGCCACAGAGCTTCCTTAAAGAATCCCCTCAAATAATATCATTTCCTACATGAAATCTTTCCCAATCCCCCAGGCATTAATTCTCTTCCAGCCCTACTCCCATGCAATTACTCTGTATATTTTTTATATTCACCTATCTCTCCCTGCCTAGATAACCAGCAGAATATAAGCTCTGAGAGAACAGGGATTATTTTGTTTCTGCCTCTGTATGATCAGGACTAAGCACAATGCCTGGTATACAGTCAGTGCTTGATGAATGCGTGTTGATCTGATTTCATAGGATCACAGATTTTGTGTCAAAAGGGTTTTCTGAGGTCACCAGTCCAACAATCTCATTTTGGAGATGAGAAATTGAAGCCCACAGAGACTGGAGTGTGGCCCTGGGTCACACTGACAAGTGATAAGGCTGGGTTTCAAACTCAGGCCGTGTGACAGGTCATTTTATAGTCCCCTTTCCACTGAATCAGTTGAATCAAATTTAATGAAAAACATCACACATTCATAGGAGGCATAGGGGTTGCCTGACAATGTTGTGAGGCATACAGAATTCATGTTAAAAACATAGGCTCTGTCCAGGAGGATTTTCCAACTTTCTAACAATTTGAACTCTACCCCTGTACTGAATTGTGTGCCTCGTTGATGACTGTTCACAGAACAGTGACTCTTCTATGTAGACCAATAACCTCTTAGGACTCTTTGTGGCCCTGTAGTTTATGCAGGTCCTGAGGTAGAAGGTTTCCCTACTAGGTAGAAGTATCATTGGAAACCTAGTGTTTGCCTGCAACTCTAAGGACCTCAATCTTTAAAGTCAAAATTTCCCTCATAGCAGAATGTTTGTTGTTGAGCTTTTTTTGAGTCACGTCTGCCTCTTTGTGACCCCATTTAGGGTGTTCTTGGCAAAGTTACTGGAGTAGTTTGTTATTTCCTTCTCCAGCTCATTTTACCAATGAGGAAATTGAGGCAAACAGGATTAAGTGACTTGCTCAGGATATTAGGCCAACTAGCAGGCTGGATTTGAACTAAGAAAGATGAGTCTTCCTGACTCCAGGTCCAGTGCTCTATAATAGAATACAATTAGACTCAATCCATATATTTTAAAAGAAGCCTCAGTCCACTGCCATTTTTCAGAGATTATACATATGTTGGGCCAGTGAACACACTGCAACAATGTCTTGAAGTTTGCAAAGAACTGTACTTAAATGATCTCTTTTAGCTATTTTTTTTTGAATGAACATGGGAATCTTCAGGAGCAGTGTTACAGTGTTGTCCTAAGGAATTCTGAGATTTAGGCTCCTGGATGTTGAGAAGGAGATCCTGGACAATGATAAGTCTTGAACTACGTTTTCTGTAGATATGAGCAGGGGATTCCCAGACACTGCCAAGCTTTTGGATAAAATAAAGGAGTTCTGGAACTAATCAAGAATTAGAACCACACAGTGTCAGGGGGCAGAGCCATTATGTAGAAAAAAAAATCTGGCCTTTGCCATCCACTAGTACTGTCAGTCATTCACTCTGAATGTGTAAACAAAGTCATTATCTCTCACATTACATCAAGTGGTTTTTCCCTTCTGAAAAAAAAAAAAATAAAAGGTGATAGGATATACAGGTCCAGTGCTTAGCAAATTTTCTGTCCCATAGTGAGTGCTAAATAAATGCTAATACACTGACTGATCAGGAAGATGAGACTCACCAGAGGTAGGATTCCCTGACTCCCCTGCAACAGAGTGCTTTCTTTTGTTGGAGGAGGGCTAGCTCAATCAGGGCAGTCCATAAGTCAGGAGGTGAGTTTATAGGTTCCTTGGAAGCTGGTGCTAACTAGAAGGAGAAGGCCCAGCTCACTAACTGACTTGGTGGCTCCTCCTCACAGGGTTGTGTAGATGGCCATACCTAGTTGACCTCTGATGGAACAGTCTGGAAAGCCTCAGAGCATGAGGTACCCACCCCAGGCAGTGTAGCACTGCTTGGAAGTCATAGTGGTGGAGCAAAGTAGGAGGGTCCTGGATGCTTACTTTTGGGGGGATGGGCACAGTGGTTTCCAGAAAACAAAATTGTTGACAAATTTTTGCCTATTTCAAAGTTTGCCTATTTCATCACTTTCTTTAACCTTTGTAGAAAGGCTCCACAGTGAAGAGAAAATTCCTACTCTTTGAACTAGTCTCCAAATACCTCCTCATTTCAATGTAAGAAGATAATTCTAATGTAATTCTAATATTTTAATACTAAGTCTAATACTTTACTTCCTACGTAGGAATCAATCAACAAGTAATTATAAGCACTCGATCAACAAGTAATTATAAGCCATTCCTATGTGGTAGGCATTGTACTAGGCACTGGAGATACAAGGAGAGAAATGTTCCCCCTCACTTGCAGAGATTATACTCTATTGGATGGAGACAATATTTTCATATTTAAATAGATACCAAACATATAAAAATAAATACAAGATAATTTTTGGAAGGAAAACACTAGAAAGTAAGGGGACTGGAAAAGCTTTCATGAAAGAAAGTATTTATTAAGCTAACCTTTGAAGGAATCCAGGTATTATAAGAAGTGGAGGTAATAGAGGACATCCCTTCCAATATGTAAGGACTGGGCCTCTTTGGTCCTTTTCATAAAGGGGAGGAACCTCTAACCACAACATTTTTTCTCACACCCTGACTCTCTTACCTTGGGCTTTCACGTCATCTACCACAGGGCAGGGGGTCTTCACTATCACATCGCTTGGTCTGGAACGTCGTCCTGTGTTGTCCACTCCCCACAGGGTAAACCTGACAGGGAGTGTGGGAAGACACCAGTATCATTATCACAATTGCTAAGAGAAAGTCACCTGAGAGACAGCTCTAGAGCACCAAGTTTTAAGGCTGTGCCTTACTCAAGGGAGACTAGTTTGGGACTTGAGAGTTTGAGGTATCACTTGTACCTTTATGATGCAAGACATGCAAGAAATAATGTTAGTTCAATCACCCTATCTGAGATGTAATGGTAATGTCAATTCTTCCATATTTATTGTCTTTTGTCTACCATTTGGTAGGCATTCAATTTACCCTTCTATACAGAATCACAGCGTTAGAAAGCAACTCAGAGCCAGTGTAATTCAGCATTCATCACTAGACAAGACTCACCTTTGCAATTTACCCAGGTGATCATCCAGTCTTTGCCTCAAAAATTTCAGAAATGGGAAATCACCCCCTACCCATTTCTCAAAAATAAACTCATTCCAATATCAGGTAGCTATCATTCTATAATGACATGTTTCTTTGGCCATCTTGGATGATTATGTTTGGAAGTTCTTCAGTTTGTCAGAAGGCTGAGGGAGTGTCTTATTCAGGGCAAAATAATCAAAAACTATCTGATATTAATACAATGCTTTTTGTATGTCTTAGTGCTTTCACACACACTGTCCCATGTGATATCTGCAATAGCTTTAAGGAGTAGGTGTATTCATATCCCCATTTTACAGATTAGAAAACTGAGGCTCAGAGAAATTACATGGCTTTCCCACCAACATGCAGCTAGTAAGACTGGAAAAGAAGAAGCATTCTTACATAGCTTGCCTCTGTTTGACACTGACCCCTTTCACACTGACACTATTCATGACTGACTGATCTTGCAACAGGATTCCCTTCACCAAACTGACTCAGAGAGGTTGAATGTATTGCCCATGGTCACACAGCGTGGTCACATCAGAGGCAGAATTTGAACCTACTTGCCAGGAAAAGTGGATTTTATGAAAGACTTGGAGGCTGAAAAACTTTAGTTCAACCCCATTTCTCCTACTTATTAGCTGTATGACCCTTGGAAAGTCATTTAATCTCTAGGCTTAAGTGTATTCAACTAGGTGATGTAGTGGATAGAATGTAGGGCCTAGTGATAGGAAGACCTAAGTTCAAATCTAGCCTCTGACACTTCCTAGTTTTGTGACCCTGGGCAAGTTACTTACCCCTGTTTGTCTCAGTTTCCTCATCTGTAAAAAGAAATGGAGAAGGAAACAGCAAACCACTATAGTATCTTTGTCAAGCAAACCCCAAATGGGGTCATGAGGAGTCTGATGTGACTAAAAAATGGCTAAACAACAATAAAAATGAGAGAGCTGGTCTCAGTAATTTCTAAAGTCCCTTATAGCTCTAAACCTCTGCTCTTGTGACCTACCTCAAACGGTTGCTGAGAAGGCGCTTTGTAAAATTTTATGTTGTTATCTGCAAACAGCTGCTTCTGTTCTCTTAAAATAATACTACCAGTGAATCAGCTTGGATGGTGCTCTAAGGTTTCCAAAGCACTTTGCAAGCATTATCCCCTCTGCTTCCCTCCAACATTTCAGTGAGGTAGATTGCACAAGTATAGTCAAAAAATCCTGAATTTGCAGTGCCTCTTTCTGAGTACTACTTCAATATTAGTCATAATGACCCTATAAATAATAACTTGTAACACCTGGGGATGATAACTCATTAATAATAATGATAACAACAACTAAAATTTATATAATTTACTTTGTGCAGGCATCTAGCTAAGCATTTTATAATTATTATCTCATATGATCCTGACAATAACCTTGGGAGGTAAATACTATTAGCCCCATTTTACAGATGAGGAAACTGTGACAGAAGTGACTTGCCCAGGTCACAAAGCTAGTGTCTAAGGTCAGATTTGAACCCAGGTCTTCCTGAGTCCAGACCCAGCACTCTATCCATAGCACCACCTAGTTGCCTAGTGGCAGTAGAATCCTTAAATTTGGAAGACATAAGTAAAATAGTGACTGCAAAGACTCGATCCAAAAAGATCTTATCAGTTTAGAGTTGGATTGAAACTCATCATTACAGAAAAATGTGAAGTCTTATACTTGAGTATAAAAAAATCAACTTCATAATTACAAAACTGGGACATGGGGAATGATGGGTAGTTAGGGACTGTTATGGGGGGATATATCTTGGAGTTTCTTGGACTGCAGGCTCAGTATGAATTATGTGAGATGTGGGAGTAAAAAAAAAAAAGCTAACACAATCTTGGCCTGCATGAAAAGGCAGTTTCCAGAAATAAGAGACGGATGTTTCCCTTGTCCTTCAACCTCTGTCCTTATCAGTCTTGATCTTGAATCTCATGTTCAGTTTCTGGGGGGTCGTAGTTTTGGAAGGGGACTGGAGAGCTGAAGAATATTCAGAGGAGGGCAACCAGATTGGTGAAGGATCTTGAGTCCATGCCACTGGAGGATCTATTGGCTAGGATTATTCTTGAGAAGATACAAGAGGAGTATGTTAGTGGTGTTCAAGCATTTGAAGGGCTGCTGTGTGAAAGAGAGATTAGACTTGATCTATTTGGTCATGGAGAGTCAAAGCAGAAGTAATGGGTAAAAGTTGTAGAGACTCAAATGTTGGCTTTTCAGCCTGAACAAAAACCAATCAACCAATGAAACAACCAAACAAAAAAATGGAAATTCTTGACCATAAGAGCTGTTCGAAAGTGAAATAGGCTGAATCAGGAAGTGGTGGGTTATCCCATTTTCTGGAGTCTTCAAGATAGGACTGGATGACCACTTGTTGAGTAAATGAAATTGAGGTGTCTTTAGGTGAATGCATTGAATTGGATGGATGCTAAAGTCCTTTCCAACTCTCAAAATTGGTTATTCTTGCTAGAACAGCAGAAGCCACAGAACAACAGAGTGAAAGAGGTTTCCAGTCAAAGGCAACCTGGAAGGCTGACAGGAAAAGTCTATCTCATGCGACACTAAAAGGAGTATAGCCTAGCCCTGGCTGCATGGAACTGGGAAGAACAGGACCTGAACAGACATCTGAGGCAGAATTCCCAACCAGGAGGGTCCCAGATCCCTCAACTCACAAGTGACAAAGAAAGCTCCAAAGGTCAGTGTGGGAGGGCTTTCACAGCTGGGAGAGAGGGAAAGGTCCCAGGTGGTAGCAGAGGTGGCAGTAGCAGCAGCAGCAGTGGGTGGTGGGTGGCTTTGGTGGCCTTGGAAGCACCCTGGGTCCATTGTCCAGGCAGTTCAGCTTAAAGCCTCTGGGGGAATTGAGCAGTTGATCTGAATCTCAGCCTTGAGCACAATACTGGGGAAAGGAGGAGCACTAGGCCCCTACTCTTGACAAAGGATTTAGAAGTCAAGTAGTTACTTGACTGGGAAAATGCCCAAAAAAGGGAAAAAAAATAAGACCATAGAAGGTTACTTTCTTGGTTAACAGTCGTCCCCTTCCATCCTTTCAGATAAGGGAGAACAAGGCATTCTGTCAGAGGAAGTCAAGGCTTCTGACTCCAGTACCTCCAAAATGAATATGAAATGAGTTCAAGCCATAGAAGACCTTGAAAAATGAGTCAGCAGCTTGCTAAAGGAGAACCAAAAAAAATGCTGAGGAAAGTAACACCTTTAAAAATAGGTGAACTCAATTGGAAAAAGAGGTCCAAAAAGCCAATGAGGAGAAGGAAGCTTTAAAAAGCAGAATTAGCCAAATGGAAAAGAAGGTTCAAATGCTCACTGAACAAAATAGTTCCTTAAAAGAGAGTCTGGAGTTCAGGGAAGCTAATGACTATGAGATAAACCAAGAAGTTAAAAAACGAAGCCAAAAGATTAAAAAACAGAAGATAATGTGAAACATCTCATTGGAAAAAACAACTGACCTGGAAAATGGATCCAGGAGAGACAATTTAAAAATTATGGGACTGCCTGAAAGTCATGATCAAAAAAAAAAAGCCTAGATATTGTCTTTCATGAAATTATCAAGGAAAACTGCCCTGACATTTTAGAACCAGAGGACAAAATAAATATTGAAAGAATCCACTGAGCACCTCCTGAAAAAGACTCGAACAGAGAAACTCCTAGGAATATTGTGGCCAAATTTCAGAGTTCCCAGGTCAAGAAGAAAATTCTGCAAGCAGCTAGAAAGAAACAATTCAAGTATTGTGGAAATATAATCAGGATAGCACAGAATCTGGCAGCTTCTACACTAAGGGATCAAAGGGCTTGGAACAGGATATTCCAGAAGTCAAAGAAACTGGGATTAAAACCAAGAATCACCTACCCAGCAAAACTGAATATAAACCTCAAGGGAATAAAGGGTCATTCAATGATGTAGAGGATTTTCAAGCATTTATGATGAAAAGACCAGAACTGAATAGAAAATTTGACTTTCAAACATAAGAATCAAGAGAAGTATGAAAAGGTAAATAGGAAAGAGAAATCATAAAGGACTTTCTAAAGCTGAACTGTTTACATTCCCACATAGAAAGATAATATTTGTAACTCTTGAGACTTTTCTCAGTATTTGGGTAGGTGGAGAAATTATACACACACACACATACACATACACACACACAGAATACAGGTTGAGTTGAATCAGAAGAGATGATATCCATAAAAAAATTAAAATAAATTAAGGGGTGATAGAGGAAACTATTGGGAGGAGAAAGGGAGAAATGGAATGGGGCAGACTATCACTCATAAAAGAGATAAGAAAAATCTTGTTCAATGGAGGAGAAAAGGGAGGAGATGAGAGGGGAAAAGTGAAACTTGCCTTCTTCACATATGGATTAAGGAGGGAATAACATGCTCACTAAATTTGGTATGAAAATCTATCTTACACTACAGGAAAGTAGGAGAGAAGGGGACAAGTGAGGTGAGGGGGATGATAGAAGGGAGGGCAAATTGGAGAATGGAGCAACTAGAAGTAAATACTTTTGGGAAGGGACAAGGTCAAATGAAAGAATAGGAAAAAAGTGGGGGGGACAGGGTAGGATGGAGGGCATTATAGTTAGTCTTACACAACATGACTATTATGCAAGTCTTTTGCAAAATGACACATCTATAGCCTGTATTGAATTGCTTGCTTTCTCCGTGGGGCTGGGCAGGGAGAGAGGGAGGGAGAGAAGTTGGAATTCAAAGTATTAGAAACAAATGTTGAGAATTATTATTGCATATAACTGGGAAACAAGAAATACAGGTAATGGGGTGTAGAAATTTATCTTGCCCTACAAGAAAAGAGAGAAGATGTGGATAAGGGAAGGGTGGGGTATGATAGAAAGGAAGATACACTGAGGGAAGGGGTAATCAGAATGCAAGGTACTATGGGGCAGGGGGAGGGGAAAGATAGGGAGAAAAACTGGAACTCAAAATTTTGTGGAAATGAATGTTGAAATCTAAAATTAAATAAATAAAAAATTGATTATTCTATGAACCATTTTGTTTTTCAATTCCCAACTCTAAGTAAGCCTGGCATATAGTAGACACTTAATAAACGTTCATAAAACAAATATTGAAATATCATCTTACACCTACCAGACTGACTAAAGTGATAGAATGGGAAAGTTACACGTTGGAGAGGATGTGGGAAATTTGGGACACCAATTCATTGTTGGTGAAATTGTGAACTGATCCAACCATTTTGAAGAGCAATCTGGAATTATGCCTAAAGAGTTATTAAGCTACCTATTCCCTTTGACCCAGCAATACCACAACTTGGTCTATTTCCAAAGGTGATTAGGCAAAAAGGAAAAGAACCTATATGTTCTAAAATGTTAATAGCAGCTTTCTTTGTGGTGGCAAAGAACTGGAAATTGCAGGGATGCCCATCAATTGGGCAATGGTTGAACAAGTTGTATTATATGATTGTGATAGAATGTTATTGTGCTATAAGAAATGATGAGCTCAATGATTTAAAACATAAAAACATGGAAAGACTTGCACAAAATAATGAAGAGTAAAAACAGAACCAAGTGAACATTGTATACAGTAACAGCAATGTTGTTTTAAGAACGACTTTGAGTAAGTTATTTTGTCTATTATAAATACCTCCCAAAAAGAATGGAAACATGATCCAATTTATCAACAACAAATCAAAATGGAGAGGAAATGTTAGAGAGGTGCAAAAAAGGGAATAATCAATGCAATTATCTTTCATCCTCTCTTGCAAACTTTCTGAGGGCTTCTGTGAGTTTAGGGAAGGTTTATGCTCACTGCCCCATGTAAACTCTTGGAAGGCTTCCTGTGGTGAATCTGTCAACTTCTGGTTTTCGTATTAGAGCCTCTGACTATTGAATGTAATTCTCTTCAATTGAACAGGTATCTATGAAGTACCTATTACATGCTAGGAGCTTGGAATACAAAGACAAAATGAAAACAATCTCTGCCCTCAATGAATTTACATTTACATTCTACTGGGGAGATGTAAATAAGTAAACATATAAGTAAATGTGATATATACAGTGTGTATACACATATTTGTATCTGTATATATGTATTCATACATACACATATGTATATGTGTACATGTATACATACATGGATGAAAAATGCATTGCCACATGTGTACATACATACATGTGTAAATACATGTGGCAATGCAAGTGTGTATATGTATTGCCAATTCAAAGTCATTTCAGGGTGGAAGGAGAAGCACAAAAAGTAGGGTGTGTCCTTGAAGGGACTTAGGGATTCTAAATGGAACAGGAGAGACAGTATCCTAGATAAGGGAGACAGTGCGTCCAAAGGCAAAGGGCTGGAGGACAGAACATTGAATTTTATAAGTTAGATCAAATAGACCAGTTTGGCTGGAACTTAGAATGCAGGATGGGCAATAATGGAACATGTGTCCACAAAGAGAGGTTGGAGGTATATATATATATATATATATATATATATATATGTGTGTGTGTGTGTGTGTGTGTGTGTGTGTGTGCGCGCGCGCGTGCGCGTGTGTGTGGATTTGTATTATGCATGTGCATTTGTATAAATCTACATTTTTCTGCTTTACTAATACCTTTGCAAAGTACCACAAATCACCAGCTGATTAATCTTTATACCACCATATGGGGGCAAATTGGGAACAAGGTAGATCTCCTTGGGCTCTCTCTCTTTCTAAATGGAAATGAGCATCATATAAGCTTAGGTAAGGGATGAGAGCCGGTAATGAAGTTACCTCTGCTTTCTCCAACCGGGCAAGACACTTTCAAATTATTCAATGAACTGAAATTCTGGGACATTAGGCTGGCTACGGGGATCAAGTAGGGCATAACACGTTTTAAAATGGCAATTTGGTGTCCAACCAGTACATAAATGTGCTCTCCTTGCATTATCATCATCATCATCATTATTGGTCACATTGTTATTATTTAACATTTATTGGACAGCAAGAGGACTATCTGTGCTCTTCTAAACCAAAGGGAAGTCATCCACCTTGTCAGGAAGCTAATGGATAATCATCACATTTATAGTCTCTTTAAAGGTCTGTGCTCATTACAAATATGGCCTCCCCGTCTGTGCTTGTTTAGACCTCAGCTGGCATGCTAATAACCACACTTCTCGGGGGCGCGTGAGCATGTGAGCAAACATAGAATTGGATCTGATTCTGGGGCCTCTTAGAGGCTTAACAGCCTGGAATCTGATGAGCATGGAGTAGTCCCCTGCTTATTTTCTTGAATTAGCTGCCCTTGCCTCCCCCTTTCATGGATCCTCTCCCTGCAGGCTTGGCAATCTGAGCTAATCCCTTCTATCTGACTCACTCTTCTCCGAATTCAGAAAGTCCCCAGAATCCTGTAGTTGGAAGGGATCTTAGGAACCATCTGGTCCATTCCAACCTGGAACAATTTCCTGAAGAGATTCTTAACCATTTTGGTGTCATGGACCCCTTTGGCAGTCTGGTGAAGTCTCTAGACCCCTTCTCAGAACATGAGTTGTATATGCATAAAATAAAATGTTGAGCATTACAAATTAATTCAATTACAAGGAAATACAAATATACTTTTTTTTTTTTAGGTTCAGGGTCCCTGGTTAAGAAATTTCCAATAGTAGCAGTTTATCTTTTTACATAAAACTTTAAATGAGGCAAAATTCACTCCTCTTTATGACAGCTCTTCACAGTTATGGGCAGCTCTAATTTCTAGGAAAATTTTCTTGATTGAAGGCCTAAATTTGCCTCTTGGCAACTTCCAACCCTCCTGTTCAGGGACAAGCTGAACTAGGCTAATCCCTCTTTATGATGTCTCTTCTAGTGTAGGCGATCAGGCTGTTAAGAAGGTTTCTTTGGGTACTTAAGTGTAGGCAATGTGGTATGGTTCAGGGTACTGCAGTGGTAGTCAGGATACTCGAGTTCTACTTCTGGCCTCCCCAGTGAGTGACTCTGTGACTTGGGTAAACTTTTTGAACCTCACAGGACATCAGTTGCTTAATGTCTGAATGTGCCTTCCAGCTATGTGATTCTATCAGCATCAGTCAGTCAGTTAATAAGCATTTATGAAATGCCTACTATGTGCCAGGCACTGTGTTTATAGCCAGGGTACAAAGAAAGGCAAAAAACAGTCATACCTTTAAGGAGCTCACAGACTAGTGGGGAGGCAACATGTTAACAACCATTTACGAATGACATGTATACTGGCTAAACTGGAGATAATCAACAGATGTTGGTTACTCTTATTAATTAGGAAAAGCTCCTTGTTGAAGGTGGGACTTTAGAAGGATTGTGAAGGAAGACACATTGTTTGATCCTCACAGGGATGAATGGCTACTGTCATCCTCATTTTTAGGATTGAGAATCTAAGACGGAAAATTTAAACCATTTGTCTCATATTGCTGGTTAGTGATAGAATGAAGTCTGGGATTCAAGCTTACCAGTTCTTTATCCAATGCTCTTTCTACTATATTGGAAATGAAAGTGCAGCAGTATAGATTATCCCCTTATTACCAAAGGAATGTCAGCATCCAGATCCAGGGAATCCCTACTGTCCCACCCTCCTGGGACAGGCATTAGTGCCATCTAATGCAATGAAGTTGCATTTGTTGTACTAGACCTTATACCATATGATCTTATGACTCCATTTTTCTCAACATCACAATTATTGTTTTTCTCACAAAGGTTGTCAGTTCATGCAAGAAACTCACTGACTAAAACCTTCATGAACTGTGGCAGCACATTGCTGGGAGGGTGGTGGTTCTGTCTTCTAAGAGTACCCATGTACAACTACTTAATCTGGTGGTCTAGGACTATCATCTGGAGTTAGACCCCTCCAAAGAAATCCTGTCTTTGCTTTCTTTTCCATAGTAGAGAATTCAGACGGATGGTCAACAGTGACAATACAGTTATTTTAATTACTGATATCTGATTTATTAATTCATTGTGAATCTCAGTTTCCTCATCTATAAAGTAAAAGGGCTACATTGGTTAGCTGCCAAGATCCTTCCCATTTCAGATTTGGGATCCTATGATTGAGGCAGTATGGTGGGGTGGTTAGAACATTGGACTTGGCATTAAGAAGACCTGGATTCAAAACTCACTTCTCATACTTAAAAGTATGGCTACAGAGAAATCATTCAGTCTTTCTCAGCCTATTGTTCCATCTGTAAAATGGGGATAATAATATCTACAGCATTTGGCTGACAGGATTGTAGTGAAGCTGAAATGAGAAATATTTCAAGTACTTGGTGAACTTTAAAGAAATGTCCAAATGTCAATTTTTTCATGTTATTATTATTAATATCTTGTTCTCCTCAGTGTTGAGGGTGCTCAGAGAGAAATAGCCAAGGGACAAGTCACTATGCTACTATTAGACCTTCATGGATTATTGTCAAAATGGAGAAAATAACTGATTTTTATTATTGAATAAACATACGAATGAGTGAGCTCATCTTCTGTAGGCTCACCAGAAGTATTCTTGGTACAACTCCAGCATCAGAGAGGCCAGCAGGGATGACATGTGCCCTGTCTGATTCTCATATGACTGATATACCATTATCATATTATTAGCCAGCTAGATAGCACAGTGGACAGAATGGATGACTTGCAGTCCAGAAGACATGAGTTCAAATTCTGCCTCAGATACTACGTGATCCTGGACAACTCACTTAGCTTCTCTGTGCTTCTGTTTCCTCATCTATAAGATGGGCATAATAATGACCCTATCTTACAGGGTTGTTGTGAGCATCAAATACTTTGGCTGGCTGACTCTCTAAAGTGTTTGGCAAACCTTAAAGCACCATATGAATGTTAATTATTATCATCATTAATTATTATCATCATTATTACCGCCACTACTCCTATTCCTACTACACCATAGATCCTGAACTAATGTAAGGTCCAACCTGTTTTAAGTACTACAGCTACAGCATGGGCCATACAAAAGGACAAACCAACCCCTCATGATGAATGGTATTCAGCTTCAAAACAGTGCAAATTGCAAGGCTATATTGGCTAAGTGAAAATGACCTTGCTTGTTACCGTGATAGTCAAGCAGAGGATGATTCCATGTGGCCATTCTTAAAGGGGAAATTGTCTTTTCTTTGGTATGTTATCATGTTAGAATTCTTAAAATGCCATATAACTTTTTTTTCCTAACAGTGGTTTATTTCCTTTCGGGATATCTACATAGTTGAACCATCTCGCCTTTTCCCAGGCTGTTAGCTTCTTTGAATCTTTAAGATTCCCTAGATCCTATCTCACAGATCATAATTCTTCCTCTGCCTCCTGTCCCCTGTCCACCCCACATCTTTGAGCTTTTGGGTTGTTGAAATGGAAATGACTTCTTCTGGATACTGTGATTTTCTTCTTATGAGCTAATCTGTAAACTGTTGAGTGATTTTCATACTTGGTGGGGACATGAGGTCTCAGCACTGCGTCTCTGTTGGGCCTGAACCCAACAATGTTTCCCTCATTCCTTGGATTCCATTATGGCCTTTCCCCCTTTTTGTGCTTTACAATAATCATAGAAATTCACATTGATCTAGAATCTTAAGATTCATAAAACACTTACAAAACACAACTCCACCGATGAGTTAAGTACTTCAAGTATTATTGTACTCATTTTACAGACAAGGAAACAGGGGCTCAGGTAGGTTAAATGCACGTAATTAGGGGGTCCTAGAGCCAGAACTCACTCCCAAGTGTTTGTGTATTTTGACCCAAAGAGGAGTTTAAAAACATCTCTAGATCTTTGGGGGTGGGAAAGAGAACAGTTCCTAATTGGGAGGTTCACTGTCTTCGTGTAGACACACTGACAACACTTGGAAGACTCAATATATCTCACTGTGGACGTGAAGACAGAAAAGTCATCATCGTCTTCATGTTTGTCCTTCGTTGCTGAAGAACACCGTGCCATCAGAGAAATGATGACATTATTTGCACTTGACTTTGCTTTGAGTGATGGAGGGCTGTGCAGGTCACCAGCCTCACTTCTTCTCCAGTCATCTGAATCCAGTGACCTGATATAGCTCAGGACAAGTGGAGCTGGCCCAGGACGCACTGGGAGACCTTGGGGCCATTAGGCCAAGGTCTTTTCAGGTACTCACTTAGGGTGAGGCAACGCCTATTCATTGAATAAGCCTATATAAAAAGTAGCCAGGGCATGACCCCTCTAATGAGGTCAAGAAGAAGATAGCAAGAGTCATCTGGAAAGGATAGTACTCACAGATTTAGGAATTACCAGCAAGAGGACCAGGGATTTAGAGCTATAAGGGAATTTAGAAGTCATTTTGTCTACCCTCTCCATTTGGAATTGAAGAAAATGAAGTGGAGAGAAAACAAGGGAATTGCTCAAGGTATGGAGTAGTAAAGCTGGAGTCTGAAGCCCAGCTTGCTGATAACAAATCCAACACTCTTTCCACCATGGAAGGTGTGCCTCCAGTGAGTTGAAGTACTACTCACATGTAGGTGGTGTCAGGTTCCAGACAACGAATAATCAGAGAGATGGTGTTGAACTGCTTGTCAGGCACCTGGGAAGGCATGGCACAAGGGGACTTTGCTCCAGAGATGATGTCATCCACAAAACTCAATACCGTTTCTGCACAGAAGGAAAACAAAAGGAAAATGCATGAGAAATATCAAAGGGAAGGTAGCTAACCATGAAGGTCTGTCATCAGAAATGCTATTTCTCAAGGCCCCTACAGTCAATGGATAGTACCCATGGGCCCTGAAAATACAGAGCATGCCAGTGGTTCATCAGCACTCTATGTAAGCTCCTTGAGATCCTTAGCCTGGGCGAGACACAGGAGCCCTAGTAAACTATCACTGCCCATAAGAACTCACCAGGCTGTAGATCCTAATGAATCCAGCATCTTTGACACAGCAAGGGTTACGGATTGGTTAGGCCCTCACCCAGGCTGCAGTGCACAATGTGCCTGGTCAAAAGGTTGAAGAGCAACTGATGGCACAATCCCTTCTAAGGCCTTTAGATCATGTGGCAGACATCCATCACAGGGTAGACTGTGTGCATGTGCCCCCACTGTGGGAGCCCACCTTAAATGCACAAGTTCTATTAGCACCACTGATGCTGACCTCCTTCCTGCCGTGAGGAAAAATTGGCCCAGAGTGCTTTCAATGGCAGCACCCCAAATCAATTTGAAAATTTTCCTCTAACTAAATCTGGCAAAGTCAGAGTTTGCTTTAGGACAAAACATGGGGCAAAACTCCTAAGTTTGGGCAGACTTTTGCCTGGAGGGGACTTATTAGTGAAGGAATCTTTTTTTTTTCCCCCTGTAATCATGGCAGTGGTTAGTAGAGAATTGTTTCCTAATTGTGGGCCATCAACCAGTTTATTGTAATGTTGTTCATTTAAATGTGGCTCTGAGAGAGTGCCTAGAGGCTATGAAATGGACACCTCTTTTATAAACACAGAGAAAAGCAAAATCAAAACAGCTTTTGTTGGATGTTCACCACTAAGCAGCTCTTAAATGGGCAAGATGGATGATCCCTGCATGGTGATGCCAATGACTTCTTCTACTTGTGTCTCCTACACTGGGGATCTGAAGCAGAGCCTTGTTGGAGGCAGCTCTAGGGACAAGGCCTTGTTCCATCACCCCAGAGCAAGGTGAATTCTCAAAGAGGAAGGGTCAGTCACTCACCAGTCTCCACTTTGGAATGGTCCATCCTGTCTGTGACCTTCTCCTGGCGGATGAGATAATCCACAATCTGTACTCCTATTGGTGGCTCTGAGTGCTCCCACTCCAGTACCACCAATGTGCTGCTAGGCTCATGCACCGTGGAGAGCCGGAGGCTGTGGGGTAAGAGGAAAGAAAATGAAATGGGAATCAGTACTAACCTTGAGCTTTGACTGGTTTAGCATTGTCAGTGTTTGGGTTGATCAATGGTTGTCTGTTATTGTCGTTGAGTCATTTTTCAGTCATGTTCAACTCTTTATCACCCCTTTATGGGAGTTTTCTTGGCAAAGATACTGCAGTGATTTGCCATTTCCTTCTCCAGCTCATTTCACAGATGAAGAAACTGAGGCAAACAAGGTTAAGTGACTTGCCCAAGGTCACATAGCTAGTAAGTGCTTGAAGTTAGGTTTGAACTCAGGTCTTCTTGGTTCTAGGTCCAGCTTGAGTTCAAATTCTGACTCAGATGCCTTCTAGCTGTGTGATTCTGGGATAGTCACTTACCATCTGCCTTGGTTTCCCTAACATTAAGAGTAACTACATCTTAGGGGTGAAGTGAGGATTAAATGAGGTAATATTAGTAAGGTGAGAAATGATGACAAAGATAACCACGATGAGACTAGGAAAAGTAGGGGTAGTGTGTGTGTGTGTGTGTGTATGTGTATGTGTGTATGTTTGTATGTATGTGTGTGTATGTGTGTATCTGTGTGTATGTGTGTATGTGTGTATTTGTGTATGTGTGTCTGCATATGTGCCTGTGTGTCTGTGTGCATGTGTGTGTGCGTGTGTGTGTGTGTTTGTGGTGAGATAGAATGAATATATGGGGTAGTAGACAGAGAGCCGGAATCACTAAGACCTGGGTTCATGTTCTGTCTCTGGCAAATACTAGCTCTATGACCCTGGGTGAGTCACTTAGTTGCCCTTGGGAAACTCTCTAAGATCCCAGGTTGGAAGAACTGCTGCAGATTTACACAGAGGGAGTTTCCTATATTACTGAAATTTCGAGTCTGGACTTAAATTGCTTGTTTATCTGAACCTAAGTATCTAGGCCCAAGACTAGAACACTGGACCTGTAATCTAGAAAACCCAAGTTCAAATTCAGCCTCAGATCCTTAGCAGTTGTATGACCCTGGGCAAGTCACTTAACTTCTATTTGCATCATTTTCCTCTGCTAATAGTAGCATCTACCACCTAGGGTTATTGTGAAGATCAAATAAAATAATAATTGTTAAGTACTTAGTACAGTGCTTGGCACATAGGAGGCACTATATAAATGTTAGCTATTGTTATTATTACATCAGTGTAAGGAACTCCTGGTATTATAATTCTCCCTACTAACATAAATTTGGACATATTCTACAAATTACAGTCATAGAGATTTTTCCAGGGCACTGAGAGGTTAATCAACTTTTCTGGGATGCCATGAGTAGCAGTACAAGGGCAGAGGTAAGACTGGTCTTCCTCATTCTGAAGCTGACACTTGGAGTGTGCATTACTCCATGTTGGATCTTGGGTTTCAACATTATTTCAACCAATTGCCTTGGTCTAACTTCTATGTATACCCTATAGCTTTTAACTACTTATTTGCATACTCTTTGCTGTACCCTAACCACCTGCTTCTGGGTATTGCCTCAGGTACAGAGGGAACACATGTCTGTCTCCTACCCTCCATTACTGACCTGGAGGTATTACTCTCCATCTTGGTTCCTCAGCTTATTCCTACAATCTGCCACCAATGATCATCATCCTGGCCACCATAGGACTCATTACTGTGACTTGCTACTTCATCCATGGTACTGGCTCCGAGAAGGACTGGTTCAAATAGTTTAGCTGGTCAGGACTAACTTTCTCCATTATTTGGAAACTCAAAACATAAAGCATGTTGATACATGATGGTGGGTCAGGAGTAAGGATGACACATTGGATCTCTATTGCTAAATATCAAGCTGACTCCAGTGTCCCATGATCTGAAGACAACTATTACCTAAGTCACGAATTAGTCATTTGAAAAGAAAAATAATTTTTTTGGATTATAGAAAGTTCTCATTCCCAAAGCATAGCAATTCTTTGAAAATAAGAATTGTAATTTCCTGACCGAGGCTAAGCTGCTAATTAAGGGACTTCATGCCATTTCGACATGTGCAAAATTCAAGCTCTAACAGCCAAGAAACCATGATGACTGTAAAGAAAAGAAACAGTTGAAACAAATAATTACAGTTGACAAGACATGTGCGTTTGTAATATTTTTTCCAGGCTATGGACTAATGTCCACCTAGCTTGGTCTTAAATCTTTGTATAGCTAATATGAGACCTAAAGATTCAGATTCAGAAGGTATCTCAGAAGTCGTGTTGTCATCTAGACCCTGCACAGTTTAGTCACAAAGCATTAAGTAGTAAAGCTGGGCTATCAAAGTTTATAGATGTGGGAGTGCCTAGAGCCCTTGGGTTCTCAACTCAGAAAGATCTGAGTTCAAAATCTTGCTTCAGATATACACTAGCTGTGGAACCTTCTCCAATGACACTTCTCTCCAGGAAACACTCTAGACTTCTTCTTCCAAGCTCTATCTCTTCATCCTGTTGCTTACACTAGCCCTGGACTTTGTACCTCCAAAGTACCTTCCACTTCTGTTTCACTTCTCATTGGATGGCTTCTCCCACCACCTCCATTTAAGGAGGGTGCCTAGGCCAGCTGTGTCTCATTCCAGGATAGGTACCTTTCCCACCACCTCCCTTTCAGCTTCTATGTACATGTTGTCTTCCTCCATTAAACTGTAAGCTCCTTGAGGACACGGACTTTCTTTCTACTTCTGTTTGTATTCCCAGAACTTAGTATTGTGTCTAGCAAATAATAAATGTTTAATAAATACTTTATAACACACTGACCCTGGTTAAGTTACTTAATTTCTCAACCTCAGTTTCTCCATCTATAATTTGGGGATGTAACTGTTTCTTCATCTAAGTTTTGTTGTGGGGCTTAAATGAGATAACAGGTAATGTGCTTTGTAATAACATGTAAAGTGTTTTACAAACCTTAAAGTGCTATATAAAAGCTAGTGATTAGTAGTGGAGGACTAAAATCTGCCTTAAGACTTTATTGTATAGATGTCAGTAATCGTTGTGTGGAACTTTGGCCACTTGATGACAGTAATAGCAGAATCCTTTCTGGTAACTTAGAATATTGCCACACAAAATGGGCTTGATTTTCCTTTAGGCTAAGAGGGCAGAGAGACAGGGTTAGTCTTGAGCTGTTGAGCGGCTGTTTGGAGAGAAGTACATTTATGGATAAATCAATGATTGGGGAGGGGAATGGCTAAGACCTCTTACTGGGCACCACATTTATAGGAGGAAAGCAAAGATGGAATGTCCATGCAAAAGGGGAAAAGGGAAAAGGAAACATACACAGGCTGAGGAAGAGGAGCACAAGTGGGGAGACCATCTGCCCCAAATGCACTGGAATCACACCGACACCAATCCTCGATGACATCCCCACTTCCTGAACACCACAGTGAGCTCATGGTGGCCTCCTGCAACAACTGAAAGAGGAGGGAGAGAGAGAGACATCGTGATGAGGACAGCAAGAGAAGAAAGAAGTCCTAAGCCTGGGTAATCGAGGCAATAACGCACATGGACAGTCTGAGAGACCACATCGACAAGGTTCCATCTGGTCTTAAACAGCACCCACTATCCCTTCCCTACTGCACAAACCTAGAGCATCTTTCCTTTTCTTCTTTCCTAAAATTTCAACCACTGAGTCAATTATTTCAGTGAGGTGATGAAGACAGTCATGGTGTCCAGAACGCTTTTTTGTTCTCAGGGTGGGGATGAAGGGTGATATGTAGTCTTTTGTTTAGTTCTCTCTGTAGTGCATTAGCTGGACTACTTTGAGAGGAGAAAGAGCATGCCACCGAGACAAATAAAGGAGAAGATGTTGATGGACTAGCTGAGGGACCTGGGGAAGATACAGGCAAGTGCTGAGCCAAGACGAATGCCTGCCTATGGTTGGAGGGAGGCTCAAGGTTGGGTGGGGGGGACATGGAATGGACCAGGGGGTACAAATCTGAGATTTTCTTCTGAGTGCCCTCCTCCAGTATCCTCCTCCTTTCCCTCCTTCCCTCCCCTCTATACCCTCCTTTTCTATAATGCTTCTCACTTTCCTACAATGAGTTTTGAACCAGAATAAGCAATCATATAAATGCTCTGGAAGAAACTGGATAAGGAGTACTTGAAATTAAAAAGACAGCCTCATTCAAGGGGGTCAAGGCACCCTTGAAGCCTATTCAAGAGGGTAGTTAAAAAAATCAAAGGAACCCTGGGGTGGGCCTTAGAGTCCACATGAAGTGAGAAGTGGCCGTTGACCTGCAGGGCCTCCCCATCCAAAGGAGACAGGACAAATAGGGGGAGAAAAATAGCACAAAGTGTTTATTTGAGTGTTGAAAACTTCCAGCATGGTTCTTTCTTCCTTCCCTCAAGGTCTTCTATATTTCTATCTTTGGTTATCAGGTAAGAGAGGGAATGAGGAGGAGAAAAGAGAAGGAAGGGAGAAAGAAAGCTTTTTAGGGTGGCAGGAGAGTCTGATAAAGCCTGCTAAGTAAAAAGCTTGGGACCTGGACTATCCCTCCTTACTTTCATTTCTAAGCACTCTAGTTAGGGGAAATGAAGGACAGGCCCCATCTGCTTCTGCTTAGTGTTAGAATCACAGAATTAGAAGGGATTATCCACGTCATTCTAACGTTCCCAGGTTGCAGATGAACAAACCAGTGTCCGGAGAGGTTGGACCAATATCCTACTCAAGGTCCTAAAGAGAACGGGAGGGACATTTTAAGGCGCTAATCTGGAAAAGATCTGGAGCTCTAGCGTTAGGACTTTATTTTATTGAATCACCAGGGTGTCATGGTAACCAACAAAACCTCGTGTTCTCTGACTGACATGGAAATACATTTCACGTGACTTCACATGTATAATCAATACATTGCTTGATTCCTCAAGGGAGATGATAGGGAGGCAGAGAATTTGGAACTCAATTTTTATTAAATGAATGTTAATTTTTTTACATGTAATTAGGAAATAATTAACAAAATAAAGAAAAGGTATTTTAAAAAGCCTAAGCCTGTCATAGCTGTCATTGAAAGAAGAAGCTAATAACTAATGTATCTAGGCTGTGCAGTGGATTGAGTGTTGCATATGGAGCTAGAAAGATTTGAACTGTGCAGCTGTGAAGTATGCAGCTGGGTGACATTGGGCAAGTTACTTAACTTCTCTTGGCCTCCATTTCCTTGTCTGTAAATTAGAGACAATAATAGCTCTTATCTTACAGGAATGTGAGGTTCAAATGAGATAACATATGGAAAGTGGTTTGTAAACCTTATAGTGCTAAATAAATGTTTGCTATTACTATCACTATTAACAATAATATTATTATCATTATTACTGTAGTCCAACTTCATCCTCTGAAACAGTGCCCAGAGTAAGGGAGGTGATAGTCCCATCATGCCCTTCCCTGATCAGGCGACATCTGATTCTGGACACCACATTTTAAAAAGGATATTCATAAGTAGGAATGCATCCTGGTAGGTCTCTAAGATACCAAGTAGACTACAGACCAAACCACAATAAGGTTGATGGAAGAAACTAGGGGTATTTACCCTAGAGGAGAGGAGACTCAAGGGGCCATGGCCATAATATTCAGGTATGTGAAGGGCCATCTTGGGGATTAGACTTGTCCTGCTTTGCTCCAGTGGGCATACCAAGGAGCAGTAGGTGGAGATTGCAGAAAGGCACATTTTGTTTTGATGTTAAGAGGAAAAAACCTGAAACAACAATTTTCTAATAATGTGAAGTAAAGGGGTTATCCCAAACATGGAGGCAGGAGGACCACTTGTCAGGAGTGTAGGAGATTTCTGTTCAGGTACAGGTGAAAGTAAATGATCTCCAAGATTCTTTTCAATTTCATTATATCATTTGTTTCCCTGAAATAACTTCAGGGAGAAAGAAAAGGAATGGAGGAGAAGGAAAATATCGTGTTTGAGAGGGAAAGAAGGATGGAGAAGTGGGAAACACACATAAGAGACAGACTGAGAGTCTGAAAACAGGAAAGAGAGAGAAAGAAGAGACAAAAAGACAGAGAAGAGAAGAGGAGAGGGCAGAAGAGGAGAGGTGAAGGGAGGGAAGAGGAAAGGAGAAGAGAGGAGGGGATGGGAGAGGAGAAGAGAAAAGAGCAGAGAGACAAAAGGAGGGAGAAAGGGAAAGAGAAATAAAGAGAAATTAGAGAAAGAGATGGGGAGGGGAAGAGAGAAGAAAGAGAGAAAATGAAAGAGACAGACAGAAAGAAAGGAGAGCAGGGAGAGGAATACAACTCTACCGACATCATATGACTTTGGAGAGTACACTATTAAGGTACACATGAATCTCCTCCGTTATTTGTTTTTAAAAGGTGGAGGAAGAGGAGGATGGTCTTAGGTGTTTGGCAAAGGGTTCAGGGGAATGAACACCTAGCCTAAGACAAACTGACTACTTTCTTAAGGCTAACCCTGAAGGGAAGGCTCACCCGAAGCCCTCTCCTCCAGACGCACCTTCAGGCATTGGGAGTTTACTCCCTTGCCCTACCCCCATCTGGTGGCATTCATTAACCCTGCTCCAGAAACTCAAATTCTCTGTCAAGTAGAGCCATTGTTGCACCAGACCCTGGGCTAAGGCTGCTTCTGGGGACATGTGCTCCCCATCTGTGAAGGGGCAGGGACAGACCTGGAGCTCCTGCCCCCTCACAGAAGCAATGGCAGGGGACACTCCTTGGGGTCTTGTTCCTAAGCCTCCCCACCCTTTTGCCATTGCCCACACTCATTCTGATTTGGTTGAGGAGTAAGGGGGCTTTTTGATCAGAGGAAGTCTGGTCATGTTCAGATACTGAACTGAGTAATTTTAAAGAACATTAGTGACTGAAGAAACAAAAATAGGTGGGCACACCCCTCCACCCACACATTTTCCATAGTTCCAGTAATACTAGACCCGAAGTCTGAGTGTCAGCTATATAACAAGGTGCCTCACACATCTCTCTTTTTTTAAAAAAAAAGGAGGGGAAGGGAAGGAGAAAAGAAAATATTTTATCCTCCTGCTACCTTTTCTTGTATCCTCAAGAGAGATGAGATGTTCCCTGGAAGGCTCTCATGATTATAACTCATCAGTAGTACTGCCCTTAATAAGAGGGCATCAGATATATCAGTCCCTTACTTTGCCACCCTTGGTAGTACCATATTCTGCCAGGGGAAAGGATTATTGCACCTGAAGTAGAGATGAGTTGGGTTTGATCCCACCTTAAACATTAGAAGTTGTTGGCTCATGGAAGGTTAATCTACATCTTTACCTCAAAGGTCCCTTCCATTTCTAAATATCTGTTTTGAAATTACTCTTCTCAGAAAGACTAATCAAAGACGAGGTGGGTGGAAGGAAGATGAGGATTTTCTTTAGAATATCCTTTGCCAGATTTTCCTAGCTTCCCAACTCCGATCCAGAACTCAATAATTTTCCCTGGATTCTTAGTTATAGAGAATGTCATCACACATAGTGACTGAGACCAAGTGACTCAGAGCCATAGCATATGGCAGAGAGAAGAGGCTATTAGCATCTTCTATGGAGACCAAAGGTGATAAAATGGAGAATCTTACAAGTCACAATGACGCTGGCATGAAAACCTGACTCTAGTGGACAGCTGCCACATGGCTGTAGTCCCATTTCTATATGCCAGTTAGTTCTGGGTTCAGAAGTTATTAAGGGAAACTGGTTCCACTCCCATGCCCATGACCCAAAGCCAATGAAGAAACATTCCGAGTTGACCTGTCCATGTCCCATCACCCAGAGTCATGCAGATATTGACTTTCATGACTGAAAATGGATAGGGAGGGGGAGCACCCACTTTCTGCTTGGTTTTTATTCCTCATGACTGCCTCCTCTCTCTAAGCCTTATGGGTTAAAAAACTTGTAGTATAATTTCAGGTGTGCTGAGCCCTGAATATCCAATTGGACTCCATAGGTGGTAGGAATGAACTAATTAAATTTGATATGCAAACATGCAAACCCATGCAAATCAAGCTCTCGGATTAACTAAAATATTCTAATAGCTTTAGTCTACTGTGGAGCTTCACCGTATCCTGTCACTTTTTGAACCCATCTGTGAAATCCCCTGTTGTGTTTTCATCTGGAGTTGACAGCCCTGGGTCTCTCACCCGCTGTGTCTGGTTGTTAGTAACCAGTTCATAGATGGGAGCTGCCTTGGTAACCTCCAGGAGAATTGGCTCAGCGGGCAAATCAGGGCTGGCAGTCACATGGCACAGTGGACAAGATGAGGGGCACCGGCCTCGGCTCTGACACTCCATACGGACTCCAGCTGCCATGCGCTTAGTGCCCGACTCGGACAGGCTGGCAATATATTCTGGGAATGTGAGCACTTTAGGGTCTCGCTCCCGCTCCTCTGATTCATCTGAGGGGGAGTTGCCTGCCAAAGAAATAAAAAGAAAGACAAGGTGAAAATGGGGAAAAGTAGAGAAGCAAACAAAGGCAGGAGGCATCAGAAAATGTCATGTTCTTTTTCTCAGTTGGACATCAGGATTTAATCCTTGATCATGTCAGAATATCTCCTGGAGGAGGGATATACAAGAGTAAAGACTTCCAGTTTTGGTGGGGAAATCCACTCTACAGGTTACTCATTAAGTTAGGTTGTCAAGGGCAGGAAGGTTAGCCTGGAGCCTTGATTCCTAGTTACCTCCCCGCTAGTATCATCAGATCATTTGGCCATTTCCTATGGGTGGTAAAGGGAAAACTTTGTAGGTGAACTCAGAGAAGTTCAGGAATGAACAGCTTGCTTCTCTGATATCACTTTTATGCCAGAAAGTAAATCGGCACTTCTATGTTTAAGTGTTAAAACAATGATAAGAAGATGGGGAAAATGCTTTTTGAGTAGGTAGAGAGTACTGTGTTTAAAAAAAATACCCTGCCGCTCTTGGCTGAGAGATGAAAAACAAGTTGGGGGGTTCCAATTCTATTTTTGATGGAGACATTCACCACCGAGCTGGACACAGCGCAGAATTCATCAAACCCCTTCCAAAGACATTATCCATTGGCAGTGCTATTCTAGCCTCCTATGCTCTTGTAATTCTCACTCTGATCGAAAAAAGTTTGAAGAGAAAGTTGTAGAGGATCAAAATGCTGTGCATCAAAGAAGTCCTGAACCCTTTCAGAGTGAATATGGGCTCCATTATGAAGCATTAACTGCTGGTGTCAGTGTAAAAATAATCTTCTGGGGGCAATGGACAGTGGTTGAATATGTATGAGGGTGTTTTCTCAAGCATCCCTGGATACCTGACAAGCTGGATCTTTGAGGAGTAGGGGGCAGGGGATGGATGGAAGGACTTTAAAGGAACTCAGAAAGATCCAAAAGAAGTCCCATTTCCATTAGCAGAAAGAGGGATTGCTTTTAGGGTTCTTCAAAGCTTTCTTGTGATGCTCATTTTATTCATTATTCAATATGTATCTACCCAAGTATACGTGATCATCCCTCACACAGCCAAGCAGTAGAAAAAGGACTGATGGTTTCTCTCAGAGGAACAGGCTTCAGTTTGCATCTCTCACCCTTGTGACCTTGGACAAATTGTTTAACCACATGGGACCTCAGTTTCCTATTCTGTAAAATGGAAAAAAAATTAGACCAGAAGGCTTTTGAGGTCCCTTCAAGATCTATTATCTTTGCTGATATGGAAATATGTATGTCTTGTATGACTATGCATGTATAACCTATATTGAATTGCTTGCCTTCTCAATGAGGGGAGTGGGACAGGAGGAAGGGAGAGAAGTTGCAAATGTTAAAGATTGTTTTTACATGTAACTGGGGAAAACTAAAATACTAAACAAACAAAAAGGATTTTTAGTCTCTATTTTAAAAAAAAGATCCATTTTCCTTGTACTCACTTGTGCCTCCTTGAAAGGTCTTTGAAGTGTTATTAGTACCCTGCCCAATCACTTTGTGTTTGTTTTGTGAATAGCCTGTATTTTTTTGTTTGTGACCTTGTTGTATTCCCTCAGTAGAAAGTAGGTTTGTTGAGGGTGGAGATAGCCTCCCTTTTGTCTTGAGTTGCTCCTTCCCATACCCAACATTCCACCTGCCATCTCTCTGCCTTTGGATGGGATCTGCCCTATGCTTGAAATGTGGTTTATATTAACCTCCACTTTTTAGAAACTCTCCTACCTCCCTTCAAAATTCCCTCAAGTGCCCCCTTCTCTAAGAGATTTTTTCTGCTTCCCTCAATGATTAGTGCCTCCTCCAATTATAGTATTATTTTGAAAGTATTTTGTATTTATTTATCTGTGTACTTGAAGTTCACCCCCACCAGTGGAATATATGTTTCCTGAGTGTAAAGACAGTTTTGTGTGCATCCAACACCTAGTACAGTGCCTGACATATAATAGGCACTTAATAAAATGGCTATTAAATTAAAATCAATTGGAGAAACCACAATGCATGGGATAGAATAGTGTGTGAGTTACTTAGTAATACTAGTAGTATCAATTTGGGTAGATGCCTCCTGTTTCTCTAAAGTAGGGGAAAGGTTCACCATGTACTTTTCATCACAGATGACCTATTGCTTAATAAGGGATGTAAAATTTGAGCTGAAGGTCTTTTGAGTCAAGAACAACTCTGTAAAATCTTAAATAGCGAAACCAAATGTGATTCCATCGCAAAGGAGATGATACCTGGACCAACTTGCCAGATCCCTTGGAGGGTTTCCAGACTAAGTGGATATGTCTTTACGGAGATTCAGTTTCACACTTTGATGTTTTCAGCCCTTCAGGAAAGAGTATCCATAATCCTAAAACTCTTATGCTTATCTGCACTCTGGACTTTATCATACCCTAACCATTTATCCTAAAGCCTCACTCCAGCCCTGGAAGTACCCTTCACTCCCAGTAGGTTCTCTCTCTGATTGGATGGTCCCTCCCAGAACCTCCATTTAAGAAGAGTGTTTGTGCCAGCCAGGTCTCATTCCTCTCCAGAATGGACTCCAGACTTTCTCTACCAAGCCCCTAAGCTAAGTAAGTCCTTTTTGCTATATCCCAATGCCTCTGCAGCCCCCTTTTATGTATTATATTCTCCCTCTTAGAATGCTGCTCTTGTGTTTGTCCTTCCTTTTCTAAGAGGTGTCACTTATATGACAATCAGGGGTGTGATGCCATGAGTTGTATGAGAATTGGATTTACGTGAGCGAAATCGCCAACCTCACCCTCTCTTCTAGAGATCTGCAGGTCCAGTCACAAGACATAGACCAGTATGAATGGAACCTTAAGAATGGGACTATTTTTCTGCCTAGATTTGTATTTCTAGAGATTAGCACAGAACTTGGCTTATAGTAAGCGCTTAATAAATGCTTGCTGACTGTTGACTGAGTGACTGATCCCTACCTATCCTCCCCCTCCAGCCCACCAGAGCTTTGGTCTCTTCCAAACTCAACTGTAAGCACTCCATGGTTTCTGTTAGGAGGACTATAACCACTGACCAGGAATAAGCAACAAGAATGAATGAGATATCTGAGGACTCCCAGAGATCTGTTTCTGTGACATTGTTCTTTGTAACAAAGAGAAAGGAAAAAGGGGAATTTGAGCACAGAAAATCAGTGAGGAGTACTTCTTTCAGAAGCAAAGTTTCAAAAAATGTCTCTGTGAGGCTTTTTTTCTGGTAACTCAAGTGGATCCTGGCACTCTATATAGAATATAATAACTCTATATAATTAGCCCTATTTCAGCATACAGTAAACACAGTCTTGCTTATGTAATTGTTAAACAAGTGTCTACTTTGAAAATGACCAGTAGATGGCACTCTGAAGCCTAGAATAACTGGAGAACAGCTACAATGTAAGGGAAGAAAGATTACAATGTATCTCATCTGACCATCTCAAAAATTCCACTTATATGACACATAAATAAACAGAAGAGGACTTTCTATTTTATTTTATTTTTCAATTATAGGACATGTTGCAAGAAATTATTGGCTGGGCCTTGCAGTGTTGTAGGGTGGGCATGTCAAAGTCAAATAGAAATGGGGGTAACCAAATAGTCCACAGAAGGTGGCTAGGTGGTATAGTGACTAGAGCTCTGGACCTGGAGTCTAGAAGACTCCTCTTCCTGAGTTCAAATCTGTCCTCAGACACTTATTAACTCTGTGATCCTGGGCAAGTTACTGAACCCTATGTGTGCGTAAGTTTTTTCATATGTAATATGAGCTGGAGAAAGATATGGTGAACTGCTCCAGTATCTGCCAAAAACCCAAACCAAAACCAAATGAGATCATGAAGAGCCAGACACGACCGGACAACAATGAAAAAAGTACGTGGGGATCCCTGTGGCAAAAATCCTATATTAACATTACCATATTACTAGGTTTCAGTGTATTTTTATTCATTTTGTTCACTTTTTCCCGATTTTATTTTAATCTGATTTGGTCAGCCCTCAGGAGAATCGTGGGGATGTATGAGCCTAGATATTTGATATCTCTAGTGTGGAGAAGAGCGAAGAATCTGGAGTCAGAACACCTGGGTTTGAATTCCAGCTGGATGTAATGGACTTAAAGATCTGGAGATGGAAAGGATCTAGGAGATCATCTGATCCACCACACCCCTTCATTTTAAAGGTGAGGAAACTGAAGTAGAAGTGACTTGTCCAAGGTCACTTAGGTGGTAAATAAGAAATGGGCATTTAAACCCATTTCCCCTCACTCCAGCATCTGACAATCACTACTTATAAAACCTTGGATAAGTCTCTGCCCCTCTCTGAATCTCAGATGTTTCAATTATAAAATGGATGGGGAAGGGATGACCTCAAAGAACCCTTTGTCTAGCTCTAAATCCATGACTCTAGAAAATACTGGAAATAAAAAGAAATACAAGTGTAACAAAAGAAAAAGGAGAGCAAGGCACTGACTCAGGAGCCAGAGGAACTTCGAACCCCACCTCTGACACTAACTCTGTGATTTTGGGCTAATCATCCAACATTCCCAAACCTCAGTTTCCCCAAATGAAAAAATAAGTAGATTGTATTAGCCTGCGGTTCATGAACTTATTTTATTTTTACAATATACTCTGATAAGGGAATTTCAATATAATTGATTTCTTCTCTATTCCTATGCATTTTATTTCATGCATTTAAAACCATTATTCTAAGAAAAGGTCCTTAGGCTTCACCAGACCACCCAAAGGGGTCCATGACACAAACAAGGTTAAGAACTCTTGTTCTATATCAATAAGAAGACCCTACAACAATCCTCTCCCTCTAGTTTCCTAGTAGTTAGGATGCACAACGGCTCTGTGACCACTGGGGGGCACTGTGACAACAGTCATGAAGCAGTTCTCTTGAGTTTTTAATTCACCTCCAGAGCCACCAGTTTTCCATCATTAACACTTGTAATTGCTATTAAACATTTGAAGGGACACTCGTTGGTTGATGTCTACTGGCTGTCACAATTAAAATCAAGATGCAGTTAATCCTTTTCAATTCCTTTAAGCCTTAGAAAGGTTGGAGGGTTAGGGATGGGACTTCCTTACTCATTCCCCCCTATTTATTTCTGCTGCTCCAGAAATCATTCTGGGACATATGAGAAGAGAATTACCCAAGGCAAATGACCACTGTCCCATCCATCCTCCTATTCTCTCTAGGATGCCTCTGCCTGACATCTAGAGAAAGCGCTATTCTCTGCAGAAGACTAAGGAGCTGTCCATCAATTCAAAGTAGACTCCAGTAGAAAATGGGCAAGCGTGAGTGTGCTTAACACAAGGGATAAGCAGAATTTGCGAATAGTTAAAGACAAATAGGATCTGCTCCATCTAAGTGATGGGGTGGAGATATTCCTAGAGTCAGGAACATTTGAGTTCAAATCTCTCCTCAGACATTTACTAACTATTAATTTATCTTCAGTTTGGTTTCCTCTTCTGTAAAATAGAAATAATAACAATCCCCCCATGGTTATTGTGAGGATAAACTGAGATATTTGTAAAATGCTTTACAGATCTTAAAGCATATAAATGCTAGTTGTTTTAAGATGCTGCTGCTGCTGCTGTGCCAGGTATGGCTTGGATTATATCACCTCTGAGTTCTTTTCAACCCTGAGATTCTGAGGTTTGTGATATCAGTCAAGTGAAACAGTAACTTCCTGAGCCCTACAGCTCTTGGAGAAGCTGATCTGACATGATCTCTAAGGTTCCTTTTAACTCTGAGGTTCCAGATAGAGTGATTTTTCACATTTCTTTTTAATCTATTCTCTTTATTGGAGTAGTCTGGAGTAAGGTTCTAGCAAAGAGACATGCCAGATTACAAGGGCTATGGGAAGATAATTAAACTGACCTTGGTATTCTGAGATCCACTTCAGGCCCCAAAGAATTACTACCCTCATTCTGACCTTCCTCCTTCTGCCCTGAACATATCAAATCTGTCTCCTAATTTCTGTCTTTTTTTTCTTTTTCTCCTCTATTTCTCTCCCCAAACCCACAGCATCAAAAGGCTGTGAACAACATGCAGAATAGCTTTCTGAAGATCAAAACTGACCAAATCGCTTCGAGGTGCAGCATTACTACCCAGGTCTAACCCTCAGCCTACCAGGGCGGTTAGCAAAATCTATTGTTACTCCAAGAGGAAAAATGCATAGCTAATCCTATACTATTGGCCTCTTTCCTGTTCTTCAAACATAACAGGCTGTCTCCCACCTCTTTGCCTTTGCATTGGCTACCTCAATGCCTGGAGTGCTTTGCCCCCTCACCTTACTTCTTGGTTTCCTTAATTTTATTCAAAACTCAGCTCAAAGGAGCCCTTTCCCCGTTCTCCCACATGCTAATGGCATTATCTCTCAGATTGCTTTTCTCTCTCTCTCTCTCTCTCTGTCTCTCTCTCTGTCTCTCTCTGTCTCTCTCTGTCTCTGTCTCTGTCTCTCTCTCTCTCTGTCTCTGTCTCTCTCTCTCTCTGTCTCTCTCTCTCTCTCTGTCTCTCTCTCTGTCTCTCTCTCTGTCTTTCTCTCTGTCTCTCTATCTCTGTCTCTCTGTCTCTCTGTCTCTGTCTCTGTCTTTCTCTGTCTCTTCATCTTTCTGTCTCTATCTTTCTCTATATCTGTATTTATGTTTTCTGTATCTGTGTACGTAGCTGCTCATATGTCTCCTCCATTAAAATATAAACCTCATGAGGGCAGGGACTACGCCTCTGCCTTTCTTTGTATGCCTAGTGCTTTGTATAGTACCTAGAGAAGGATAAACCCTGAATTAGAGCTTTTTCAAATGTCATGATACTTAGCCTTGTTACCAGCAACTTTAAAAGAAGAATGGCACTTTGCAAAAAACAATGTATCAAGTTACTATAAATAAAGAACAATTGGTTTTTAACTAAATAATCCTTTTTCAGAGTATATTGCAAGGGTGTCCCCAGTAGGCTAGCACAGAGTGACTACAATGCTTTTGGCAATGCTCTAAAACTTACCCTTGCTGTTCTTTAGATCTTAAAGATATATGCATATCGATCCACTTAAAGACAGCATTACATTGACATCATAAAGGCTACTAGCTAACACATAGACATGGTCTGCTCTGATTTTCAGAGATTAAAGGATGTAGCAGTAGCAGAGTTTTATTCTAGAAGTTTCTGAGGCAGACTACTTTTCCCACACTTAAAAACTATAAATGACAGTCCATCAGACAAACATTTATTAAGTGCCTATATATGCCTGGTGATACAAAGAAAGGGAAAAGGCAGTCCCTGTGCTAAAGGTCTTGACTTTTCTTAGTGGCTGTTTCCCCAAAGCGGTGTGTGTGTGTGTGTGTGTGTGTGTGTGTGTGTGTGTGTGTGTCTGTTTCATATGTATCTGATACCTTCACTGGTTGATGTAGCAGAAACATTTGTGGTAAAGAAAAAAGAGTGATATATCTGGAGTCAGAAAATCTGGTTTGGAAACCCAGTTCTATTATGAACAATCCATAGGACTTGGGGAAAGTTGCTGGATCTCTCTGGCCCTCAGCTCCCACATCCATAAAAAATGAGAGTTGAACTAGAGGTTTAAATTCCAGCTGTTTCCTACTCTCTCTCTGAGTTACTTCAACACCTTCAGCCTCAGTTTTCTCATCTGTAGAACAGGGGGTTTGAACTAGAAGATGACCTCTAAGGCCCCTTCCAGCTCTGGGAATGTACTCCTTCCTCAGCTCCACATCTTAGAATCCCTAAGCTCAGCTCCAGTACCACTTCATACATGGCTCCTTTCCCAAGTCCCTAGCCATTTGGGTCCTTCCTCATCCTCATTATCTTGTCTTTATTTCGCCCCTATGTTATATACCTAGTAAATACTTATATTTTTCAGTGTCTCCCCTTTTTTGTATTCCTAGCACTTAACATAATACCTAGCATGTACACAGTAGGGATTTAATAAATGCTTGTTTGTTAGCTGATTGAGCACGTAATCTGAATTGATAGTATAAACTGGTCATTAGATGTGAATTAGTTAGTATGTGATCAAGAGAAAGCTCCCCTTTGGTGACTCCTTCTGCAGTAGCTTTAATGATATCTCACACCTACAGAAATCTAGCAATAAAGTATAAACTAAGATGATTTGAAGGTAGCCTAAGACAGATAAGGGTGAAGTGAAAAGTCAGCCTGATATCCTGAATTCCACGGCTAAAAGTAGCTAGAATTCTAATCCAGCCTTGGGTTGGAGTTTCAGTCCCAATTCTCAGTCATCAGGATCTTGGGCACGAGGCAAACGTTATTTGGCTCATTGCATTCTACTCTGTAGTCCCAACACACGCAGAAATCAGTGATCACAGGATGAAAATTGAACACTGTCAGATATAAAGGGTAAAAATCAAAACAAGAGTTTAAATTTCCCTTAAGATAGGCATCAAAGCAGCAAATAGGGCAAGGTGTTAACTTTTTTTTTCTAATGATCTATAAATATAGAAATTAGCCTTTATGTTTAGTAGAGAATGTTAAAGCTCTTTCAGAGGAGACAGTGCAGAACAATGAAATGAGTACTGGATCTGGAGTCAGGGGAACCTAGGTTCAAATCTTGGCTCTGCTACTTACTAGGGGTGTGACCTTGGGCAAGTAACTTAATTTCTCTGGGCCTCAGTTCCTTCATCTGTGAAATGAGATGATTTAGCTAGTTGACCTCTAACATCCTATGCTATTTGTCCTTTGTTTTCTAGGAGAACCAGTGATATCACAGTTCATGACTTGCTCATGAATTAGATCAAAGTGGGGCAGATTTGCACAGTCCTCAGCTTCTCTTCCTGAGTCACTGAAATCTAGTGGCAAGACGAAAGTTAGGATAACTGGTGATGGCTTGGGATGTAGTGAATGACCTTGGCATCTTTGATATCTGACCAAACTAAGCTCCTGCTTCAGCTGCCTTCATATGGCTGTTGGAATAAATTGTTCTCATCTATTTATTTCACTGGGGGAATGCTTGGGGTAGACATACCCTAATGCACCAGGTTTGAGGTCTATAGGTTCCCCTCAGCCTAGACAGATTTAATCCTTCTTCTGGGTCAGTTTTACCAGGGTGTGACCACTGGGCATGCTCCAGCTTCTTGGAGCCACAGGTGAGAGTTGGGTGAAAGTGGACACCAAAGGAGGATGAGCAGCCCTGAAAAGGGCCCAGTAAGCCTTCACTTCAGAGGGGCTAGTCCTCCTTGACACCCATGAATGAATGAAAAAGCATTTATTTTGTTAGCCTCATTATAGGGAAATTGAGGAATATTTCAGTTCGGAAAATTACTAGGATGGTGAGTGACTGGAGCCCTAAGGGAGTTGGTGGACCTACCCTTTCTAGGAGCAATAGTTGAATTAATTTGTGTATCATTCTAGACCTGGGAAGGGGGAGGAACAAACAAGAAGTAAACATATGTCAGCCAATGAGATGCCTCTAAATCTATGATCCTATGATCTTCTCCCTCTCTGTATTTGCTTGTTGACCTCCTAGGCCCACCATCAACTGGCACCTCCGCTGTGAAGTCTTCCCTGATCCTCCAACTGAATGTTCTTTCTCATCTGATCTGATGGATATTGTCCTCTTAAAAATGGATATTCTAATTCTTATCACAGTTTCTTATTTTATGATGTACAAGTTTTATCACTGCACTTTGCAAGCTATAAAACATAAATGTGACTTATTATGACTGTTATTACTAGGCTGGAAGACACAGAAGGAAGAGAGTCTAATTTACCCTTGTATACCTTGCCATCTTCTCCTCCTCCCCTCTCCCCTCACAGTATGTTACACAAAGAGATCAGGGCTAGATTAGTGATTTTCCTAGTAGAGGAAATTCCCTGTAAGAAACTCCCTCTGTTAACGCAGATTGGCACCTTCTCTGTCACTAAATGTCTTAGACAATAGCCTAGCCTAGAGTACTGGGAAAGGCTGAGTTGCTCGGAGTCACAGAGCTGGGTCAGGGACAGGACACATACATTTAGGCCTGGTTGTAAGCCTAAGCATACTGTCCTCTTATGAGGCATAATCCACTCTCAGTAAATATTCCTTGAATGAACAAATTAATGTGGGTAGGAGAAAAGCTCTGCTTTACCCATGCTCCTCTTTCCTATCTTGTATTCTGATACGGATTTAACGACTTTATTGTAGAAGTGGGACATTGGACAAAATGGGGAAAAAATGCTTCACAACCCAAACAGTGATCTTTCTGAAAGATAGTGAGTAAATGTAGCTGCATACATGTTGGGGAAACAGTGAACTAAATTCAGAGCCATAATTAGCACATGGCAACTGGGGTTTTGCCCCAGGGTGCTGACTTAGCAGGAAGATGCTTCCTTCCTGCAACAGTCATGCAGAACAGGGTAGGACCAGGGGGGTACCAAAGGGGAAGGAGGAAAGCATCACTGTTGCTGTCTTAGGAAAAGTCCTGCTCCTAGTGCTGGGCTGAGAGGCCCCAGAATCTTGTGGGCCATCAATTCACATAGATGGTAAACACTCTGTACTGGGAAGGATTACCCACATACAGCCTGCCCTGATGGTAATAGCAACGATGGTATACATTAGTCATGAGATATTTTAGGGTTTTTGTCTCCCCCTGCCACTTGCAATGCATCCACTCCAGTTGCCAGAATTCTCTGTTATAACTTTTCCTAGGTTAACTTTTATCTTACAGGTAATGAAAAGTCACTCTGAATAAAGGAGAGTATTGTAGCGTGAGAAATGGAAAAGTTGGCTCTGGCTCCAGAGTGTTGACAAATGGATCATAGGACATGATCATGGAGGTTAGCCCAGGTCTGTGGAGAGATTTCAGAGGGTTCATGAACTCAGTGGATGAAAAAATCACATCTTTATTTTTATTAAATAATAATTAAATTAATAAATTATTTTAATTTATTATATAATAATATACTAAATTAATCTAACAATTTATTAAATTTATTTTTATTAAAATTTATCTTATTTGATTAAATTTAGCAGTTCCTTCAATTATAAATTTTTAAAAAGAAAACATTTATTCTTTTATTTTTTGAAGGGATTACATGAGCTTCACCAGAATACTAAGATTCTAAGAGTCCCCCATCACACACATACACACACATACACACACATATACCCCCTCCCCATACACCCCTAATTTAACCTAGAATGGATATTATAAGTCATTGAGTACAACTCCCTTATTGTACAGATAAAGAAACTGAGGCACAGAAAGGTTAAGTGACTTGGCCCTGATCATACCTGTAAAGCTTCTGAATCAGAATTTGAATTCAGGTACTCCTTACTCCAAGTGTGGTACTCTATCCACTATGCAACCTGGCTGTTTAAATTTGTTTTTCTCAGTGGTTACAAGGAAAAAGCAATATGGACAAGCCATTGCACTGACTTTGCTGAGTGATGTTAGGATGTGACTGGTGTGGCCCAAGGCTACCTGTGCAGTCATACAGCTCCTGGGTTGGAGGAGAAGGCAGCAGAAGGTGCTTGAAGCCACGCCAACCTAAGTTTCTATGGGGGTTTGGACAGTTTGAGTTTGGAGGCTTTATGACTCTAATAAGATTGGGATCCAGCATCTCATCCTAATATTTGCAGACAAAACATTCAAGGGTTATATGACAAGAGCAACCAAGAAGAAAGATCATAGAAATCTCTATCTTTTGCATTTTTTCTATTTTATCTATTATTAGCCTCCTCCTAGGTATAGAATCCAGCCTTTCTCTTGGAGGCCTTCACATCAAAGAGCCAGGTATGAGCATGGACGAATAATATTTTTCTTTGAGAATTACTAATGCTCATAAATGTATATTCTATTACAGTCATAGCACACATGGCACTATGAAACTAGGTGGAATAGCGAAGAAGATTCTAGAGCCATTGGAAGTCCAGAGTTCAAATCCTTCCTCCAACACTTACTATGAGACTCAGGGTAAGTCATTTAATTCAATTTAGCCTCAGTTTCTTTACCAGTCAAAGGGAAGGTAATAATCTCACCTAATTTATAGGATTGTTGTGAGGACAAAATGAGATGATCTCTATAAAGCAATTTGCAATCCTCAAAATGCTACATAAATATTAGCTATTATTATTATTTTTATTGTTGTTACTATCCTTTTCTTTTCATCATAGTTTGATGGGGTTCAAAGAGAAAAGATCTTAAGGATATAATTTAGTGGCCCGGATTCTATATCAGAAGCTCACTATCCCTCCTAAAGTAACAGATGACAAATACCTGGGTTATAAATACAGATCTCAAAATATCTACGAGAATACCAGAGATAAACCACTGTGGGAACATCATTATGCTAAACAAAACTATTGCCTCAAATCTCCTAGATATAATGTTTTAATCGTTTTACTCTCCAAGCAACATGAAATAAAAAGTTTCCAAAATGTAGAGATTTAGCAGGAGAATTCCCAATCATATGGGTCAAATTTAGAATTAAAGGGATGATAGGAGCCATCAGAATTCCTCATTTTACAGATCAGGAAACTAAGATTAAAAGAGATTAAATGATTTATGTAGGGTCACAATGCTATTAAATGTCTGAGGCAGGATTTGAACTGAAGTCCTAATTTAAGCCCCGCACTCTATCTACTGCTCCACCTAGAAATGGAATAAAATACAAATAATCTCCATTAAACTTTCTGCTACTGGAATTGTCTTGAAGATGCTTTCAGTGAGCCTACAGAAAATGAATTTGCATCTCAAGATTTATTCAGCTACGAAAAGCTCAAGTTCTCAGATTAGATGTAGACAAAGAATGGGATGGTGACTTGTCCCTAGATCATTTTCATGTAAGATCCCTTATATCAAAAGATGAAAAGGACAAGGTAATAGAAATGAAGATGGCAGACACTGCTCCTATTTATATGGGGTAGCAGGGGTGAAAGTTCCACCCCTCATTGATTTGATAAGATCCCTAATTAACTTAATGGTATTATAAAGTATGGATCTTTATTTGGAGGTATCTCCCCATGGACATTGTAGCCATGCCTGCTAGTGCCTTCTGAGAGTTCCCAAAGTATTCACAATTGGTTTTCAATAACTGGCGATGCCTCCAAAATGAATGACTAGCCAGGATTCAGGAGGATAGACTTTTGTAGGGGTCACTTTGCACCAGTCAATAAAGGAAAATGAGAGACTGCTGTGGGTCCTTCTTTATCTTACTTAGCAGAAAGACCATCATGCATCAGCTTGTGCCTGGGCATGAAGGAATGTAAGTATAGATCCATATACCATCCCCACCCCCACAAATGGGGAATGACTACCTTGGGGCAGATGCACATGGGAGTTACGTGAATTTCTACTCAGTCTTAGAGAAGAGATCCAGAGAGTGGATATTCTAAGCCTAAGAAATGTTAGCATCTGGGTTGGGTCAATGATACTTCCTGAAGAAGCACACAGTGATTCCATGTACTTGCTCCTAAACCGAACAGAAAAGTTCATAAACAACAGTAATAACAGTTAATGTTTATATGGTGTTTTAAGGTTTACAAAACACTTCTCAAATATTATCTTATTTCATCTTATTTCATATTACGCTATATCATTCACCTTGAATACCTAACCTTCTGTGAACAGCTGTAGCATACTAGATTATGTACTAGATCTGAAATTAGCGCACTTGGATTCAAATCCTAACCCAGTTACTGGCCACTTGTGTAGGTGAGTCACATCACAATTCTGAGTGCCAGTTCCCTCACCTACAAAATAGAGTTAGTTATTCTCTCTTCTGCTTACTCCACCACCTCCTCCTCACTAACTCCCCATGGCCAACTCTAGTTACCCTGATTTATATCTTGCCACTGGACCCAAATGGCTCTAGAGAAAAAAGTGAGGGTGGTAACTTTGCCCAGCCCTCCCTCATTTAAATCCAATTGCAAGTCATGGCATTGCCTTTCTGAAGCTGTGGTCCTCTTCTAGAACAGAGTACCAACAACAATCTGTGAGTAGTATGGGCCACCCCACCGGGGACCCAACTGCCATTTTAGTTGGGCAATGCAGCTCCTTCTTCCTTCTTCCCTTGCTTCCCTTCTCCTCCTCTCCCTTTTCCTCCACTCCCCTCCCCTTCCCTTCCTTTCTTTTCCAGACGTCTTAAGGTTTACAGGCTAGATTTCTTTCTTAAGGATCATGCCTTAAACCCAATCACTCTGGCTGTCGTTGATTAGCCAACAATAGGTCCCACTCCAAGACCCACTTAGTAGTCATTGAATGGGCCCTGATTGGCTCAGAGTAAATGTAAATAGCAATTGTTTCTGTTTTGACCAGAAACACTTAGGGTCTTCCCCTCCCAGATTGATTTTTTTTTTTTGACTAGGCAAAAGAGCTCACTCTTTGTCTCATTTCTTACCTAGCCTTAATAACTGAGTGAGCACTGCCTCAGTCAAACTGAGACCTGGAAAGACCTTGGCTGCAGTTGTCCTGATTTGTATCTTGACACTGAACCCAGAAAGCTCTGGAGAAGAAAGTGAGGCTGGTGACTTTGCACAGCCCTGCCTCACTTAAATCAAATTCACTTGCCAGTGCTATGGTCCTCTTCGAGAAAGAAGGACAGACTACAACAACAACTTCACCCCACCCCCATGATTGTAGAAAGTGTTGAATGAGATAACACCACTTAATGTGTTTAATAAAGCACAAAAGTACAGATACAAATATACTCAGGTATTCTTTTTCCCCACCCCAGTAATTCTGTAAATACTGTTCTATTGTCATCATTTTTGTTCTCAATGCCTAGTATAGGAGCTTTCAAATAGTAGGCACACAAATAGGGTTGAGTTGTTGAATGAAGTAGGTATAAGAATCACAAAATCATTGAATATTAGACCTAGAAGAAGACCACAGTAACTGATCTAAAGCCACACTAATGCCAAGACAGACACTAAAAGCTCAGTGGTTTTAAATTAATCAGTGATGTCAGTTCATCATCTTGTGTGTTGTTTCTCTTAAAAACAGAGAGGAAGAAAAAAAGAAAAAATTCCATTTAATTGAAGGTCCCAATTAGATGGTTCTACAGGTAGTGCTAAAACTGCAGAGTGGCCAGACGTCAGAGAGTCTGACCTCCATGATCATGTGTTACCCACAAGCATCCAAATATCCTAAAGCATTGGCAGACTTGGAAATATCTACTTCTTTCTTTGCCAAAGACTGCAAGAGGGATTTGTAGATGGTTCTTTGGTTCACAACCTTGGCATCCTCCTGGACTCTTCTTTCTCCCTCACCCCACATATTCGATCAATTGCCAAATCTTGTTTTTTTTTTACCATTGTACCATCTATTGCATCAATAACCTCACTCACATAGCCATCACACCTCTCTACCTCTCTTCTGGGCTATTGTGATTGCCCTCTGGTATGTCTCACTGTCTCAAGTCTCTCCCAAGCCTAATTCTTCCTTCATACAACTGTCAAAGGGATTTTTTGAAAGCACCTGTGACCATGCCATTCTTCTGTTCAACCAACTCCACTGGCTCCTTGTTCAGTCATGTCTGACTCTTCATGACCATGTGGATCATGCTGTCCATGAGATTTTCTTGACAAGGCTACTAGAGTGGATTGCCATTTCCTTCTCCAGCTCATTTTACAAAGGAAGAAACTGAGGCAAACAGCGTTAAGTAACTTACCCAGGGTCACACAGCTAGTAAGTGTTTGAGGCCAGATTTGAATTCAAGTCTTTCTGTCTCCAGGTCCAGTGCTCTATCTACTGAACCACATAGTTGCCTCATATTGGCTCCCTACATTACTTCAAGGTCAACTATAAATGCCTCCACACAGCATTTCAAGGGCCTCATAACCTGACCCCTATCTACCTGTCCAGTCTTACCACATATCACTGCCTTCATATATAGAAAGGAAAAAGCACAACAACTTTAAAACAAAGAAGAGCTATTCCTCGTATATCCCATCTCTATACCTTTGCTTTGTCCATCTCCCATACCTGAAATGGACATTCTAGAACCCCTAGTTTCCTTCTAAGCTCAGCTCAAATGCCACGCTGTATTTGGGGCATTTCATTACGCCTCCTTCCATGTCCCTCACTCCCAGAGCCTCCTGACCATTACATATGCACACGTCATTTCTCCCATTAGAATATAAGTTCCATGATGTCTGGGAACGTTTCACTTTTACCACTGGATCTTGAGCACCCAACACAGTCTAGTGCATACAGTAGATACTTAATAAATTCTTGTCATTCAGTTCAGTGTTGAGTGGAAAGGACAGTCACTGAGAGAAAATTAAAATGAATGGGTTAAATGTTCCTTAGGCATTCCCTTGTGTTAGTAGTCACATTTAGCCAGTGACAGGTTGCACTGAATTGGTGTATGTCTGTGTGTGTGTGTGTGCAGGGGAGGGGATTAGGGTTGGTGCTTTGAGCCTGACCTTTATGCAGAGAAACCCAGGTATAGCTCCCTGGAAGGAGATTTCCCAACTGGTTTTTTAAAAGGCTTGGCAATGAGTTCTTTCTGTTTTATCTATCTTCTTTTTGTATTGTTATAAACAAACCTGGCCTGATGACTGCTGGGAGATAGTGTTTGAGAGATACAAGTCAAATTTTGATGTTCACAGGAGAGGCCCTGGGAGAGAGGCATGGGATTATTATTAGAGAGAGACCCTCCAAGTTCCTCCCCATAGAAAACTGTCTGACATATCAGAGGCTAGGATCTAATGAAAATGATGGTAAATGAATGAATAGAAAGGATGGCTATGATTCCTGTTCTCTGGTGACTGAAGCCTCTATTTTTCAAAGCCTTCTCAGTCCCAAAGCCCCTTTCTCATAGGTCAAATGAGTGAAAGGAGAATCATTTCAAATATTTACCTCAAAAGCATTTGCTTAGAAGTGCTCTGTGTCTGGGAGCAGCTAGGTGGCTTAGTGGATACAGCACTGGGCCTGGATTTAGGAAGTTCTGAATTCAAATCCAGCCTTAGACACTTACTAGATGTGTGTCCTTGGGCATGTCACTTAACCTCTGTTTGCCCAGGAGGAAGCCAGATGATTCAGCGGATAAAGCACTGGGCCCGAAGACAGGAAGACCTGAATTCAAATCTGACCCTCAGTAAATCACTTAACCTCTGTTTGCCTTAACCCACTAGAAAGGGAAATGGCAAATCATTCCAGTATCTTTGCCAAGGAAACCCCATGATAGTATGGTCCACAGGGTCATGATAAGTCAGAGGCAACTGACCAAGAACAAAGTTCCATATTAAAACTACTATGAAGTCTTTAAGTAGAGTAGTTTATAAACCATCCAAAATCCATCTTTCCTGTCTCACTTCTATTACTTACCTTCAAATGTAACACCTTGAATGTGTTCATCTAAAAATCACCCAGGTTTCAGAGTCCAGGGTTTTCCCTATGTAACATTAAAAGCTGACACCTTGCCTCAGACCTGGGTCGACTGCCCTCCTCTGTCACTTATGAAAATCCATCAGCTGGGAGGCCTGCCTATTACTGTTCTGAGGTGGGTAGGAGATGATTCTCTGACATCCCTGAGTTCTATCCACTGATCCCCATCCCAGTGACAGCTGTAGATGGTTTCTTGTCCAAGTCTAAATAAATCTGACAGAGAGATTCATAGTCACAGACTTCAGAATCTGCAGAGCCTTGCAAGATTATACCTGCTGCTGCACCACAGAGAGGGGGGCAGGAAAAAGAGGAAGGGAGAGAAGGAGAAAGGAATGCAAGGGAGAGGAGAAAGAGGGTTGAAAATGAGAAGCACCTGCGGGATTTGCTATTTTCAAATTTTCATTAGTAAAAAGACTTTGCAAATGAGTGGGCGCACTCAGCATACTCAGGGAAAGCCTTCCCTGCACTTGTATGGAGATGAAGTCTGTATTTGTTGCCTTATTTTTCCCCCTCTTTGGAAGATTGAGCTGGGAAGCCAAGGCTTAGATCCCCTGGGCCAGTGAGGAGCAAATGCTCCTCCTACATTGGCTGCTGTAAGGAAGGAGGGGAAGTGTCCCACCAGTGAAATGACTTGGGGAGAGGCCAGGGGAGGGAAGGATAAATCTAGCAGAGGGAGAAGGAGTGGAGGAAAGGGTTTTCCTCAGCCCATTAATAATATGATCGACAAAATCAAAGAAATCCAGGGATTCATCCTCCTCCTTCTCCGATATACCCCCAATACATCAAACTGAATTTTTGAATTCTCATCTTGACTCTGCCTCCCTGTGCCTCAGTTTCTTTATTTATAAAATGGAGTCAAGTGATGTTTGTCTCATGATGCTTGCAACATTACTTCTCAAACTAGGGGGTCATCAGGGGTTACTTCAACTTTTAAAAAATGATCAGCACAGTTCTTCTCCTTTATTTTTGATCTACCCCTTCCCCATCATTATCTCATTCTTTTCCTCACAGTCACTACCTTTTGGTTTTCTCCCTAATCCTAATCTTGGCTAGAAAGAACACAGCTCAGGTGACTACCTGATCATTTCTGAAACTGAGAAAAAATACATGTTATTATCATTGACTCAGTATCACAAAGAACCAGCTACATTCTATATGCATTTTTATTAAAGAGAGGGATTATTTGGTTCAGTATCCTCAGTCATCAAAGGAAAAGACTGAATGAAGCCCAGTTTTGTTGTTGGTTAGTTGTTTTCAGTTGTGTCTGACTCTTCATGACCCATTTTTTGGTGTTTTCTTGACAACGATACCAGAGTGGTTTGCAATTTCCTTCTCTAGTTCATTTTTTTTTTTTTACAGATGAAAAACTGAGGCAAACAGGGTTAAGTGACTTGCCCAAAGTCACACAGCTATCAAGTGTCTGAAGCCAGGTTTTAATTCTGGAAAATGAATCTTCCTGATTTCAGGTCCAGCACTTATCCAAAGTACTTCCTAGCTGCCCCAAGAGATCCAGAGTTGAGTCCAATTCAAATTAATATAGCTCAATACAGCTTTTATAAGCTTTCATATGTGCAAGTCAGGAGTCCTCCCCCCCCCCCCAAAAAAAGTAGCATAGTTGGTAGAAGCCTGGCGTTGGAATTAATTGAGCAAATAATTCATTTAATCTTTCAGTGTCCCTTTGCATCTAAGACTACAGTTACAGATAACTGGATGATTTGCTTCTATAGAGGAAGTTTCCGCACCAGGAGTGACCTAGACTAATGAAACCACATGTCCGGCTCAACCCCCAACAAAAAAGGAAAAGGAAGGTCCTGAGGCTAGAGGCTGAAGATGAAAAGGTAAACCAATAACCTAGCAGCTTCCTTCAAGGATCTTATAAACTAATTAAGGCTTGATGACTTTTCACAAATAAGCAAGCATTTACATAGCACTTTTAAGATTTGCAAAGCAATTTACGTGCAGCATGTAATTTGTTACAACAATCTATTATTATCACCCCCATTTTACAGATGTGGACACTGAGGCTGATAGAGATTAAGTGATTTGTCCAGGTTCACACTGTTAGTAACGGTGTAAGGCAAGAGTGGGGAACCTGTGCATAAGGTCACTTTTGAACTCAGTCTTTCCAACTCCAAGTCCAGTGTGCTATTATCCACTGTATCAACTTTTTTTTTTAATGAGTATGATATCCAATCTAATGAGCAGATATGTCTATGGAGGAGGGGAAAGGGAAGAAGGGCCAGTAATGGGAAGGAAAGATACAGGGGAAAAAAGTGTTTTAGGACAATTTGATGAGAGAGAGTTCACATTAGATTGGGGAAACAGGTAAAAATTCAGGAAGATAGTGGCACCTGAGTTGAACCTTGAAGAGAGATTATTTCCCAAAATTATCTGCTCGCTTCATTGCACTACACTGAAGTTGTGGGTTCATGTTGATTTTGGGGGGCAGTAGGGTAGGAGTAATGGGAATGTGGGATCCTGGAGGGTAACTATAGGATAGAACAGTCTGGGGATCCAAGGTTTCCCAGGATGCTGCAAAGCCTGGTGAATAAATGTTCATAATGGCAAAAATGATCCAGAAACATTAAATAACCCATCAGACAAAAGATTGCTGCCACATTCCCCATTCTCCTCCCCAGATACTTATCTGGTTCTTGCTGTTCAAACTGAATGGGATGCTAAATGCTTTTGCTGTTCTGACCAATTTATTTTGCAAATTAACAGCATATGACAGAACTTAAATTCCATTACCACTTAGCTCTGCCTCAGTGAAATTTATGCTGCCTTCTCTCCCACTGGCTGGCACCCCCAATGCAAATAGCCTTGGAGCTCTTCCTCTTCTCCTGGTCTCCAACTCTTCAGTTCTAACATGCACCCAAGTTTCCCTCACCTTTCCAAATGACAAGTGCCCCTGAGACACTGGCATTTTCTTTTCTGGATAAGCCTTTCCATGGCATTAATGAAAAATCTGCTCATGAAAGGTGAAACTGCAGCATACTTGCTCAAGCCTATTTTGGGCTATCCAGGAATTTTGTCTATGGAAGGAAACAAGTATTTATGAAATGCTTGATTCCAGACACGATGCTAAATGCTTTAGAAATGTTATCTCATTTGATCCTTATATTAGCCTTGGAGAGGCAGATTATATTACTCTTATTTTACAATTAAGGAAATTGAGATGACAGAGGTTAGATGACTTGCCTAGGGTCACACATCTAGTAACAATCTGAGATCATAGTTAAACTAAGCTCTTCCTGATTCTGGGTCTAACATTCTATCTACTGCACCACCTCTAAAAACTCTCTCCATCTGATGGATATCTTTGGGTGAATCATAGGATCATAAATTTAGACCTAGAAAACAGTTTAGGTATCATCTAATCCAACTAATTAATATCATAAATAAGGAAACAAACCCATTGAGATGAAATGACTTGTTCAAGGTCTTTGTGATTTTGAAAATAAGGTCTTCTCACTCTGAATTCAATATGCTTTCCACTGAACTGTCCAAGGTAGCTAAGTGGCTCAGCAGAATATGGAAGACCTGAGTTTAAAACCTACCATTTACTAGAAGTGTTACCTTGGGCAACTCACTTAACATCTCCAAGCCTTAGTATCCTCATGTGTAAAATGGGGATGATAATAATAGCATCTATCCAACAGGGTTGTTGTAAAGAATTAAACATGATAGCATATGCAAAGTGCTATACTCATCTTAGAGCTAACATTTTATAAATGTTAGCTATTATTATTATCATTACTACCCAAAACTATTTGATTCAATTCAATGACCATTTATTAAGCACCTACTATGTGCAAGACACGGTGCTAGATTCTGGTTGCTATAACAGCAGAGTAAGAAAAAATAGTTCTCACCCTAAGGAATTAACATTAAGTTGGGCTACCATTCCTGATAACTGTAGGCTCTTTAGGAGTCAGCATGGTTTAGAGGGAAGAACAGTGATTCTGCCTTCAGTGATTCAACTTACCTGCGTTCAAGCCTCAACTCTGATGCTAATTAAGTGTATGACCTTGGACAAATCACTTCAACTCCTGGGCCTCAGTTTCTGCATCTGTAAAATGAGGGGAATTGGGCTAGACAGATTTTGAGGTCCTTTCCAACTCTAGATTTATATTTTTATGAAATAGAGTACAGATTTCAGTTCTGGCCACCGTGTTTTAAAAGGGACATTAGCAAACTGTAGTCTGTCATAGATGGTTTTTAAACAATACCTCAAGAAGAAAAAAAACTGAATCAGCAGAGATATGGGGGAAAGGGGTACTGAGGGGCTTGATTTCAGTATTCAAATATTTAAGGAGCTGTCTTATGGAAGAAGGATTATATTTAATCTGTTTAACTCCAAAGGATAGAACTCAACTCAGTGTATGGATGTCACAGGGTGCAGATTTAGGGATTAGTAAAAAGAACTTTCCAACAATCTGAATTGCTAAGAAGTGGAATAAGATGTTGTTGAGTCCCGTTACGGGAGTTGAATGAGCATCTATCAATAATATGGTAAAGAAGGGGTTCCTCTATAAGAGAACCAGTTGGACTGGTTAGTCTCTGAGAACCTTCCAAGCTTACAGGGCAGATTATAATAGATAGCATTGAGAGCTTAAATTTTACAAAATGCTTTGCCCACAGTATCTCATTTGATTCTCACAATAATTCTGTGAGGTAGGTACTATTACTATGCCCATTTTACAGATGAGGACACTTAGGCTAAGAGAGGCTAAGTGATTTGCCCAGGGCCACACAGTGAATAGTGTCTCAGACTAGATTTGAACTCATCTCTTTCTGACTCCAAGGTCAATACTCTGTCCATTGTGTCATCTAGTTTAGGATCATGGAGGAAATGAAATAGCTCTGGAGGTCAGAAGAACTAGATTCTACTTAGTGCCTGTGTGAATCCAGAAAAGTCACTTAGTCCTTCTGGGCGTATATTTCTTCAACTGCAAAGTGGGGGGTAGGGTAGACTAAATGACCTCTAAGTTCCCTACCAATCCTATATCTATCTACAATTCTACCTACATTCTATCTACAACAATTCTATCTACAACAAGTGTTGTGTGGTTCAGAAAAGACCCAGGAATGAGCTGGGAGTTGGTAATGATGAAGAAAGAGGTGAATTGTCATATGACTTAGTTCTTGGTGCATATGTGATCACTGCGCATCAGACGGGGACAGAGCTGGAGGGGGAAGCTTGACCAACAGACATAGCAGCTATGCTTCATGCTTTTGTTTGGAAAGGAACTAATTGGAGGGGTTACAGAATCCCTTGGGGAAGAAAATACTTGGACTGTGGACCTAATTTTACATCAAGAGTGACTTCAAGGATTATATTAAAGTCTGATTACTGTTTTCTGAGATGAAATTCTCCACTTCAAGATAAGAAGTCCTGCCACAGACATTCCCATCTCAATGCTATCTGAATATTAGACTTTGTTTATAGTATTAAGCTGTTAATCCATCTTATTTGAGTGTTATTCGAACATATGCTCAAAACCACCTGAGCCTCACAAATATAAGTGTATTTCAGAATCGTCAGTTCAGGATAGAATCTCAGAGCGGGAGGGGGTGCTCAGACATCCTTTAAGCCAACAGCCCCATGGAATATCTGTGAAAACCAAGGTACAGAGAAGTCAGTTCAAAGTGGCTACTTGTCAACAAAACCAGGATGAGGGTCTAGGTCTCATGACTTAGCTCAGTCTTCTCTTGGATGTCACTTGGGCTCAGGGGGGACAATGGAGAGACAAACATAAATGGACAAAGACAGAAGAAAGCAAAAACAAACACATGAAAAAACATCAGAATGGGTGGTCTTCATATCAGCCTACCTTTAAACAGTTTGTGACAAAATTCTTTCTGTGTATATAGATTTGATGGTTCACTGTTGGTGACTTTTCCACTTGCCACCTGTGTGACCTTAGGGAACTCATTTAATTTCTCTGGGTCTTAATTTCCTCAGCTCTAAAATGAGGATGTTAGACTACTTGACCTCTGAGGTTCTTCCTAGCTTTTTAAACCTTTAAAACCATAAAAATTATGATGCCAATTGGGAACTGGGACTGATTCACCAGAAAAGGGTTCCTAGGAGTCATTATTTCTACAGGGCTATTTTTTACAGTATCCCATTTGGTATAGCCTCAAAGCTCATAACACTGGTCCCTCAGCTAGTTGGATATTAAATTCATCCTTTTAGCAGGAGTAGGGAGAAAAGAGAATGGAAAGAGCATTGCTCAATATGTGAAGTGTCAGTTAAAAAAAGTCTAGTAGAGTAAGGTAAGAGTTTGGGTTCTCAAAAATTCATCAAGTAATGAATTGTGTAATATAGTAATCATAGATTCATAGACTGATTAGACCTTTAAGATCATCTAGTTCAACTCCCTCATTTATAACAAGGGCAATCTGAGGCCCAGAGAGTTTAAGTGACTTGCCCAAAGTCACACAATAAATGATATAGTCAGGATTTGAACTTGGGTCCTCTAATTCCAAATTGAGCCTTCCTTTCCCTCTGAATTGGTTGACACAGTCTATGTTTTAGAGCCTGCTTTACCATTATCTAATTGTTTGACTTGGGGCAGCCTCTATATTGCCCCTGCAAAGGAGCTGCCAGCTGCCAGCGTTGCAGCTCCATTCACTCTATCCAACATTGAACTCTGGGATCTCTTTTCCTCATTGCCCCAAGTTCCCACCTCAGGCTGCATCTGGCAGCACTCACTCTTCAGTTAATGAGTTGGGGAAAACTGGCACCTCTCGAGTCTAATTAAACATTGTAGACATGTTCAGTTCACAAACTATGGTAGCAGACAAGTACTAAGGCAGCTCATGATGTACAGTACCAAACTTTGAAGGCAGAAGACAATGGAGCTATTATATCTGGTGATCTATTCATAGAACCTAAGATTAACTAAGCATCATTATTCTTTTTTTAGCAGCCTCACAACTTGGCTGCTGCTGTAAAGTATGGTTTCCTTTTTGGTTACCAATTGGACTAGACGGCCCCAAGTCCCCTTCCAATCTAAATTCCATGATTCTATGAGTGATGAGGAATAAGATTCTACAGAAATGACAAGGACATGTCATGGGGACTTGAAAAAGCTGGGCAGAAATCTTATAGCTTCATGTGATTCCCAATCATAGTATCGGTGGACATAGCAAACATCTGATAACTTTTTTTTGAATAATTTAACATTTTGCTGCATGTTCCCCATGAAATGGGGTTAAGGGGGGACTGGCAAAGAGAACAGAGTAAGAAGAAGCAGTTCTCTCTCACAACCACTTCAAAAATGATCAAGGAAGATCACCTAAGTGGTGACTGGGAAATCCATGCTCTCTATAAAACTTCTCTTCCCCAGGGTAGACATTGGAGATTTCCTCCAAGATCTTTCATTTTAGGAGGGTGCCAAGGAGAGTTATCTTCATTTCTTCCATGGCTATACTCCTTTGGACTTCATCATACCCCCTTTCAGCTTCATTTTATGTGTTGTCTTCCCTCCATTAGATCATAAGATCCTTGAGGGCAGAGGGATAGCTCTTGCTTTTCTCTGCATCTCCAGTACTTAGCACAGTGTATTGCACATAGTAGGTGCTTAATAAATATTTCTTGACTGAATGACTAAACATTGCCGATTCCTTTAATGTTATATAACAAAGTTTATGGACCCTGCATTATCCTAGTTACTGTGATCTGCTACTAACTTTCTTCAGGCGTGGCATCTAGAATTGAACACAACATGGTAGATATCCTTGATGAAGGCAGAAGATAAAAGAGCTATTATTTCTGATGATTTTTCTATTAATAGGGTCTAGTTGTTTGTCTTTCATTTTTGAAGAGGACTGATGACATCACAGATGATTAATGTGAATTAGATTTAAGAGATGCAGAGTTGCACAGAGCCATCAGCCTCATTCTATCTTGCAGAGTCACTGAAATCCAGTAGCAAAACAAAAGTTAAGATGATTGGTGATGGTCTGGGAGAGGGTAGAGGACATTGGTATATTTGATGTCCAGCCAATCCCTAAGGGTCTAGGAATAATTAATCAGTACTTTCTCTAGCAGCCTTGCCACTTCTCTGGCACTACACAATGTGGCTTCTTTTTGGTTACTTGTTGGACTAGATGGCCCATGAAACTCCTTGCAGTGCCTGGCATGTACTAAACATTTATTGACTAAATTCTATGATTCTGTAAATGATGAGAAATAATTTTATACAAATATATAATATGATGAGGTCATATCAAAGAGTTGATAAGTCAAACAATGGAATGTGGGTTTGATAGAGTGGGTAACTGGGAATCATTGCAAATTCTCAAAGAAGAATATGGAGTAATTGAAAGCAATACTTCACCTGCCAGGAAGTTGAGTCTGGCGTTTATTCTTGGAGAGGGTGTGGAGACTAGTGATAAGCAGAACAACTACTGCCATTACAGTAATCCAAGCATCAGGTTATAAAGGATTAATACATGGTAGTCGTTGTTATGAATGAAATTCGGGAATAAGCTGGATCACAGTGGGAATGTAGAATGAGAGGAAAATTCAGGGGGTATTTTCGTAGATAAATTGATAGGATTTGGTAATAGATTTACATGTGAAAGACGATGGAACTGGAAGAGTCAAGAATAACTCTAAAGAAAGTTGATTTTTCTTTAATTCTTTTCACCCTTTCTGGGATAACAGAAGCATCAGAACTTTCAGATGTATCACACTGCCAAAACTGAATTTGTCTAGTTGTCCCCAGAAAATTCTGTATTTTTTTTTCGAAGAGGAAGAACTTCAAACTTCATTGACATGCTGATATCAGCCTTCAGTCTATTTTCACTGATTCATTTGTGTGTTGCTTTTCTTGTCATTGATGTTTAGGCAGCTAGGTGGCTCAGTGGATAGAGTTCCAGGTCTGCACTCAGAATGGACCTGAGTTCAAAACCAGGCCTCAGACACTAGATGTGTGACCCTGAGCAAGTCACCTAATCTTGTTTCCTCAGTTCCTCATTTGTAAAATGAGCTTGAGAAGGAAGTGACAAACCACTCAGGTATCTTTGCCCTAAATTCCAAAATGGGGTCACAGAGAGTCAGACATGACTGAAAAATGACTAAACAACATTCCTTTAACAGAGGTGCATCACAGAATTTTAAAGTTATATTGAACCTTACAGACCAGCTAGTCAAATGCCTATGTTGTACAGATGAGGAAACTGAGACCACAGATATGAAGTAAGCAGTCTAAAGTCTAAGAGAGTTCATATGAGAGTCAAGAACAAAAATGAGATTTTAATTCCCAAATCCAATGCTCCCTTTCCTACCACACCACTTTTTGCTACAGCTAAGACAGGGCACAATGAGAAATTTTGTTTCTTAGTGCAGTTGGGCATGATGGTGGGGGAAGGAGAGAAAGATACTAATAAGTTTCTGATTTCTCACACGTTTTTGGAATTGACATGCGCCATACCAGTTCTCACAGCTGCTGCTACAACAAGCAGTTTAGTCTTAAATTTAGAATAAAAACCAATTAAAAGATAACAAGGAAACATATGCTCTGAATGGCAAGAATCAGCAAGTTAAAAAAAATCATGACCTCTGGCTACTGCAAAGAAATTTTAAATATGTTTCCTTCCCTCCCTTGCCCTCCAAAATAAAATCATTCCAAGCAAAAGATACTCAAACTTCTGTTGCTAGGAACAGACTAATCACCCCCACCGCTTCCCCAAAATGGAAAGGACAAAGAACAATGTGTAGAACATCCCATTCATGAAATACTGGAATTAAGAAACTCTTATGAAATTCCAATTGGTACCTGGACAGGGATAGGATTCCTGTGTTAGATACTTATTAAGGATTTGCCTGAGTGGTGCTCCTTGGATTTATCTCTTCTTAAAATTTTTTAAAATTAATTATTTGTTTTCAGTTTTCTACAATCACTTTCATATAGTTTAGATTTTTTTCCCCTCTCTCTCCTTCCTTTCCCCCTCCCTCCCCCCTCCCTCTCCAAGACAGCATGCAGTCTTATATAGGTTCCATACATACATTCTTATTAAATACATTTTCACCTTAGTCATGTTGCATAGAAGAATTAAAATGAATGGAAGAAACCATGAAAACAAAACAAAACGTAACACAAGAGAAAATGATCTGCTTCACTCTGTGATCCAATTCCATAGTTCTTTCTCTGTAAGTGGAAGGCATTTTGCCTCAAGAGTTCATTGGGAATTTTTTAGGTCCTTGCATTATTGTGAAGGGCTAAGTCTACCAGAAAAATTTCTCACACATTGTGGTTGTTTCTGTGTACAAATTTCTCCTGATTCTGCTCCTTTCACTCAGCATCAGTTCATACAAGTCCTTTCAGACCTCTCTGAAGTCTTCCTGTTGATCATTTTGTATAGCACAATAATATTCTATTACATTCATATACCACAATTTTTTCATCTATTCCCCAATTGATGGGCATCCCCTCATTTCCAGTTCTTGGCCACCACAGAGATACTATAAATATTTTTATACATGTGGGACCCTTTCCCATTTTTATGATCTCTTTGGCATACAGTCCTACAAGAGATATTGCTGGGCCAAAAGGGTATGCATATTTTTGTAGCCCTTTGGGCATAGTTCCAAATTGCTCTCCAGAATAGTTGGAACAGCTCACAGCTCCACCAATAATGAATTAGTGTTCCAACTCTTCCACTTCTTCTCCTTGGATTTATCTTGATCCTCATTCAATGAATGATTGATGTGACCTTAGGCAGAAGAGCCTTAACTCTTAGGAGCCTGGATATAGAGATGGAAGGGATCTTGGACATAGGCTATATCTAGTGCAGCCCTCTTCACTGTGCTGACAAGGAAACTACAATACCAAGTCAAGTGATTTGCGCAAATATACACAAGTCACATGGAGATAGATTTTGAATGAAAAGGACCTTTGATGGAAGATGACCCTAAAGATAAATGCTCTACCATTTTGAGGGAGCTGGAAAGGCCTTTTGTAGAAGGTGTGTTTGAGATGATTCTTGAAGAAAGACATGGATTCTAAGAAGTAGAAGTAAAAGGGAAGAGTACACAAACATATAATGGTCATTGGTCATCGCTCTGGCCAGCAGATTGTTAGGGGTGAATCTGGCTATACCAGAATATCTAGTGCCTCTCTGGGAAAGTCTGATATTTTACAACCATCTCTGATAGCTCTAAGATGAGAGGTGGGAATAAGGATGTCTGTAGACAGCTGCTCCAACTCATGGGGCTGTCAAATTTTGCCAAAGCTGGTTTCCTTGGTGTTTTGTTCATCGGAGATATCCATTAACCAGGTATTTTCATGTCTCATCAATTTAATGATAATCTCATTCATTCAATAAATATTTGCTTAATAATAACTATATACAATGTTCTGTTCTAGGCAATGTGGGGTTGATATCCTTGGATATCTGATACTGGACTCTGATAGGTGAGTTATTGCAATTTTGTGCCCCAAACCAGGCTAAGAGACCACTTCTCCAATCATTTCCTGTCCAGGCCATCTGCAACATCTCCAGAACTGAGACTCTTTCAGACACTAAGCTCTGATAGGTCAGATTTCATATTATCTTGCTTGGAAACAGGCCACTCCTTAGTGTTTTCCAAAGTATAGTGTCCCACCTGCTCTAATCCTTCCAATTTTAGCTCTTCTTTATTTGTCTTTATTAGAATGTAGTAGCTGTTGTTATTTGGCCTTTGTTCTCAAAGAGGACCATGACATCCCGGAGGTGATGCTGTTGGTGATGCAATTGAATGTAAGTGAGGCATGGCTGTGCAAAGTCACCGACCTCACTTTCTCCTCTGGAACCATCTGGTCCAGTAGCAAGACATAGATCAGGGTGACTGGAGATAGCCCTGGATGGATTAGACTCCTTGAGGGAAGGGCCCATCTTGCTTGCTTGTTGTTATAACCTCAGAGTGTAGCACTGCACTTGGCACCTGGTAAATGTTTAGTTTTTTTTTTTTTCATTCATTCAGATATATTTCCGATGCTCCCTCATCTTTCCAAAAAGCTTACAGATGAGATGGCCAATTTATAGACATCCATTCTTTTGTTCTAGGAAGAAGATAATGACAATTTTTCAAGCACCAAGAGGAATAACATCTCTTCTTCATTCCCTGCCTTTGTATAAGAAATTCAGGGCTTCAGAAAGCTTGGGAGCCTCCACTCAATCCACATACTCATTACCACACATATTTTCAGAGCACACACTTATTGCTTGGCCCACAATCAGACCCTATGGGGAGTTACAAAGGAAGCAAAGTCACAGCCCCTGGAAGGGAGAGAGAAGCTTCTGAAAGGGGTCAGAGGACAGACACAAATAAAAATATATAAAGCCATAAATGACCAAAACATGTACCCATACACATGGCCAATTACACCTGTAGTGAGCCAGACGAACAAAATTACTTAGAGGGATTCAAAGACATCAGCAGGGCAGTGAGGACACAGAGAAAAAGTAACTTCATTAACTTCCCCTGTGTAATAAACAAAGCTATCGAAAATCCAAGAGAAAAAATATAAGTGAGGCCGGGCTACTGGTTTACCACTTAATCTTTTCTTTTCCCCTTGCCCATGTCCTCCACACTTTACTTGTAACAAAACACATTTCGATTCATGGGTTTGTCAAGAAGTTGAGCTGGGAAAGCATTTCTTCATATCTTTTTTCCCCCTTTTATCAACGATGCCAAAGTATTTGAAAAGCTCTTTTTGAACCTGCCTGGTTATTATGTTTGTTCTGTACAGGGGTTTTTTGTGGCAATAAACCCCAGCCAGTGAAATGCCCTCCTTCTCCAACCTTTTTCTTTTTGATTCCCAGCACGGTAAAGGCCTGACTTGAGCTGTTTCTTTCCTTTCTCATTAGTTTGGGTGTAAAAGATACCTGTGTGAAAACCTGTAGAGTCCTAAAGGGCAGGAACTCTATTTGGGCAGGTGCTGCCCACTGTCCACACTCAATGGGAAGCCTCCATTACTGTGTACAGCCCACAAAAGAGCATTTCTTAAAGCTGTAAAGAAAGGACCTGCATGTATCCTTCTAAGCATTCCTGCACCTGCCCACTAAAACCAGCCTGGCTCTTGCTACTCGCAATTAACTCCTACAGTGCCATGTTCTGCCTTTCCTCAAAGCTTCTCCAGACTTACCTGCCAGTTCCATCTAGTAGACTCTCACCAGCTTTTACCAACAAGTACTTACTGACTCCCTTTATAGGACATTCTGGGTATTACTAGAAATCAGTTCAGAAAATGTACATCTTAACTCTTTGAAAATCTTTTTATAACAAAATCTTATGGGTTAAAGTACTGTGAAAGAATGTGTGTCCCTGATTTGGGGAGTTCTTCATTTCTTTTTATACATTCCCTTGATTTTCCTCTAGGTTCTAGGGATTTATGAAAGCAGGTGAAAGTATGGGATGGAAGGAAGGAGCAAAAGGGAGAGGAAAAAAGAGAAATGATAGGTACATGAAGTGGAGAGGAGAGGGATGGAAAAGGGAAAGAGATATAGAGGGATGGGAGGGGAGGAGATGGAAAGAGAGGAAAGGAAAAGGAAGAGAAAAAGGATGGAAAAAAGGAGAGAAAAAGGGAGGAAAGGGAAATAAAGAGAGGGGAAAGGAAAGAAGAGGGAGGGATAAGAAAGGAAGAGAAGAAGGTAGGGAGAGGAGAAAGGAGAGGGAGAAGAAAGATGAGACAAAGAGGGGAAAACAGGCAAACAGGTAGGAAAGAGAAGTCTAAGAAGGACAGGCAAATATGTTTGCATTTATCTTCCACATAAGTCAGGCAGCACAGAACAATTCAGTGGCAAGGCTAGGAACAAACTATTGTATTAACATTTCAAACCCTGCCAGTGTCCTGCCTCTGTATCCCACTGCCTCCTTATAGTACTGTAAGGTACCTGGACTATTAACTAGACCAAGAACTTTGTATGCTTCCAAGACTCCTTTTTCAACCTACTCACTGGCCTGACCACTGATTAAGAGTTCTGCACTGGCCATATGATGCCATCAAGAATGCCTCTAAACTAGCCCTGTCCACCACTACAGGAAAAATGATATTAGGAGGAGGCCTGCCTTTCCACAGAAGCAAAAAGATCCTTCTTCTCTTCCAAACCTAGTGAACAGCCAAGCAGGGGAAGGAACACACGCCAACCAGAATGCACTTTTCTTCACTAGCACGCTCCAAAGACCTGGGCATTTTGCAAAGGTCTCACTAGTGAAATCAGCACAATCTTTCTACTTTCTCAGGCCATTTGGCAAGAAGAGGATTAAAAAAAAAATACATTTACTCTTTTTTTTCTAAGGCAAAACTGATCGGAATCTTAGAATACCTTTTCATGATCAGTTATGGAAATGGAAATGATTTACTTGGAGAGCCATGATCATTCAATTCTTTTACCCTACAAAGAATAATTGTATTTAAAAATGCAATTACCTGTATTTTTGAGAAATTTTTTAGCTCTTTTTTAGAAAGTAGGTTTAGAAACCTACTTTGGAGGGCAGGTTTTGGAATTATAGTAATTCTCCTTTTTACCAATGACTATTAAGCAGAACGATTCTGACCTGTTGCCTTTAAATTCCTTTTCTTTTGTTTTTAATGAGTTTTTATTGATATTTTATATCTCCTGTATCCCTTCTCCCCCTCCCAGAGAGTCATCCCATATGACAAATACTATGAATTCCTTTTCTCTTTATTAGAAAAATCACAATCTCTGGTAGTTGGAAGGGACTTCAGGACTAATCTATACCAACAAATATCTGCCACTACAACATAACCATGAATGGCCATGGAAAGTAGGTACTCTCACCTGCTCTAAAGATAGCCCATTTAGTTTTTGGACAGCTCCAGTTATTAAGAACTATTTTCCCCTATGGCAACAAGTTTAAATTTGTAGGTTTCCAAGTATCTGTAAATCTCTATATTCCTAATATGTAGGTGGAGATCTAAGGAGCTTCCAGGTTGGTGTCATTGTCTTGAGCAACTTTTCTTGGCTCTTGTCTGGGTAAGAGACAAGAAATGGAGAGTCCTCTATGTTTGGAATAGAATCAGGGGTTTGGCACTGTTTATTCAGATGCTCTTTCCTGATGGGCCCAAGGAAAATGGGGTAAAATGGGGAAGAAGGGGTTAATATCTTGTCTCTTTTCTCTCCTCACAATGAGTTATACAATTCCCTACTCTCTTACTTGACCCTCTCATATAATGACTGTTCAAATGTAGAATCTGTCTTATCAGCTACTTTGCCTTACCTAAAGTGTTTTGTGTTAATTTTCTTTTACTTCCAAATATATTGATACTTTCAAGTATCAAATTATACTTTTCTTCTGGAAAAACTGTGTCCTAGATTAGGATGGTACCCATTCTCATGGTTCTAACACTATTAATTTTTGCTATTTAGATCTGGTTCCATTTTGAAGCTTAGCTCAGGTCAAGTCCTATTTATAGTAGATGAATCATTTAGGTTCCACTGTATGTGGTCACTCAAGCTCCATTGTCTCTGAGACAAGGGAAATGAAAACTATGGACAAACCAGAAATAGAAAGGTAGCCAGACACATAACAATTAGGCCAAGTTATCTTCTTCTTGTGTTTCAGTACTGACCTGTGGGTTGGTTTGTTTCTATAATTAGAGAGAGAGAGAGAGAGAGAGAGAGAGAGAGAGAGAGAGAGAGAGAGAGAGAGAGAGAGAAAGAGAGAGAGAGAGAGAGGAAGACAGAGAGAGAGAGAGAGAGAGAGAGAGAGAGAGAGAGAGAGAGAGACAGACAGAGACAGAGACAGAGAGAGACAGTGAGACAGAGAGACAGAGACAGAGAGACACAAAGACACAGAAATAGACAGAAACAGACAAAGACAGAGATACAGAGAGGGTCAGACAGAGAGAGACAGAAAGGTAGGAGAGTAGGGAAAGAGAGGAGAGGGGAGAGAGAGGGGTTATCTTAATTATTTTCAAATAGTGGACATGGAAAAGATAGAGAAAAAAGGAACATATTTGCTCTGAGCCACAGCAAAGCTAACTAGGACCCAAAATGTTGGGAAGATGCTTAGAAATGTGAAACATACCAAATGATCTCTTCTAATATCTGGTCATACATGTTCTTTCCCTCTTTTTAGGTGACAGGGCACAGGGCACTTGATGATAGGAAATCTTGAATGGAGAGTTTTTTCATTAGTGGGAGAATAGAAGGAAGAGGGCTATATTCAAAATGGCACGAGGGTTCTTCTACAAGAAAAATAATTGATAGGGAAGAAAAGGTGGGCTAATATTGTTGGAAGTCAAAATAGAATTAATTATCTTATATAACATTTATTTCTTTGAGAATCTGTAATATGAATACATGCTGAGAACTAGAAAGAAGTATTATACTCAGTCCCTTCCCTTAAGAAACTGGAGTCTTATCTCCTTGTTTATGGGAATATAATAAAAATGTATCCCACCTAATCATAAGTAAAGCAGCATTTCATAGGAGTAGTGTTATAATGTGACATAATGGAAAGGATTCTGGACATGGAGTTGTGAAACTGTGGGTTCAAATCCTACCCCAGAAACCAATCCATGAACTTTGAGGAAGTAATCTCATCTGTCTGACCCTCAGTTTCTGTATCTGGAAAGAGGGTTGATGACTGACATTTTTTTTTCAGTCTACAAAGGAAACTCCTCAGTGACCTAACTCTGTAGAAATTAGAGTCTTGAGAGAGTTGCTCAGATCACTGAGAGCTCTACTTGTCCAAGTTAATATAGACAGTTTGAATCAGAGGTGGGATCTTAACCTTTGGATTCCTTATTTTGAGGCCAGGGCTTTAGCCAGACAAGAAGCAGTAGCTTCTTAAATTATCTTCTTCCTTTGTTTCAGTAAAAAAAAATAAACAGCTTACATTTATTTAATATAACATTTTTGGTTTTGCTAAGCTTTTTGTAAATATTATCTCCCCTGAACAACCTTGGGAGGTAGATGCTATTACGATCCTTACTTTACAATTAAGGAAACTGAGGTAAAGAGGTTACATATCTTGCCTAGGATCACACAACTAGCAAGTATCTGATGCCTCATTCAAACTTGGTTCTTCCTGAGTCCAACTTAAGTATACTATTAATTTTGCCATCAGGCTCCCAGGGCTTACTTCCTGGTTAGCTTGGGTGTTGTAATTAAACACATTAAAATACATATTCCAAAACATTTGTAAAAAGAGGATGAATGATAGTGTTTATTTCACAAGATGTTTCCAGGAGTCAAATGAGATAATGTGTGTGTGTGTGTGTGTGTGTGTGTGTGTGTGTGTAAAGTTCTTTGTGAACCCTAAATAAATTCAATCTATTGATAAATAAATGTTTGCTTCTGACACCAAATCTAATTTTTTCTCTTTGTAACCCCTACCTCTTCCCCCTAATTATTCCTCTGAAGTCATGAGACTTAATATTGGGAGGTAATCCAGAGGTTCTTAACAAAGGGTCCATGGATAGATTTCAAGGGGTTTCTGAAATGGGTGATCAAACAAATGTAAGCAAGGTATAGTGGAAAGTGTGTTAGGCTTGTGATCAGGAGGAGCAGGGTTCCAATTCTACCTCTGATACCAATGATACCAAGTCCTGAGCTTGGGAACATCACTTAACATCTATGTTCCCCCAAGCAGTTACTTAAAACTTATCATCTAAGTCTGCTTTGGACTGATGGCATTTCTAAATTGGGAATATTCCACAGTAAGGAAATCACAAATCATTTCTGTATTCTCATAGCATTATAAGGGAGTTGGTTGTCCTATAATTATAGCGTTATTGTTCAATGATATTGGCTGGGACTCTTTGCAGCACTGGCCTGTCTGTTTCCTTTGAAAACAGGACTCACCTCTCAAAATCAGGCCACCACAAAAAAATTCCCATCATCAAAAAAGTTCTTCAATCCTAGTAAGCGCTCTTATTTGAACTTGGGTTATTAATAGGGCTAGGGACCAACTGCTGTGGCAACAAGAAAAGAAAATGCACGTATCTGTATGCAGGTCACGGCACATAGGGGGTTCAGAGCTTTGAAACAGGGGGGAAAAGGGAAGCTGATGCATCTGGACTCTTTCATGAGACTTTTCTTCTGATGATGAGCCTGACAGCTTCTTTGCACTTAAAAGGCAATAACACCCAGGCTGCTTATCAAAAAGTTCCCCTTCCCCATCCCAAGAGCCCACTCTAGGAGGGAGGGGGAGACTTCCTGCAGAAGAAACCAGAATCTCACTCTATGTGGGAGGAGAAGTGGTGATTCATTCTTGGTCATGTTTCAGGCACAGGTTTGTAAGCCTAAAGCACTACGTAAGTACAAGCTATTCTTATCATTACTTATTATTATTCTTGTTAATAATAATGTAAACTAAGGTTAAAGATTGTTGGCATCCAATGCCAGATCTTGGAACTGGGACTGTGCCAGCCATCTTGGCTTTGGGTCTTGGCTACGACATCTCAGTCAAGTTTCTTCACTTCCTCCAGCCTCAGTTTCCTCACGTTTAAAAGAAAGGACTCAGACTAGATCAAGGGGTCTTTACCTTTTTTGTGTGTCTTGGACCTCTTGACAGTCTGATGAAGTCTATGGTCCCCTTTTTTACAATGGGTTTATTTTTATTTTTTAAACTATAATTGATGAAAATGTAAAATTTCAGTTAGAAGTTTACAAAAATAAAGATTCTTTCCCCATCCAAGTTCAGAAACCCCTTGAAATCTATCCACAGACCCTTTGTTAAGAACCTCTGGATTATCTCTAAATTCCTCCCAACATTAAGTCTCATGGCCCCACAGGCCATAATTAGGGGGAAGGGGTAGGGGTTACAAAGAGAAAAATTTAGATTTGGTGTCAGAAGCAAACAAATTTCCAGCAAGAGAGTGGTTTACTCCCAGTAAAGGTGGTGTGTTCTTCGTTACTGGAGGTCCTGCTGGATGACTAAGTGCGAATGGTATGGAAGGAATTCTCTCTTGCCTATGGACTGGACTAGAAAACCACTGAGGTGTCTTTTAGCTCTGAAATTCTGTGATTCTAAATACTACCAGTGCCAACTTTCACCCAAATCCATTTAAAAATAGAGACAATCTCCCACTTGGAATGCCTCACCTACACAGATGGGTGTTACTACAAAGCCCTTGCAACATGATCCAGGCAACAGCAGTAAACATAAAGGGGAGGGCCTTGCCTTTATGGGTACCTGGACATATTTCAAGAAAATGAGTGGGAGGAAGACATTTCTACTGTTTCAGAGTGCTCTGTGTGGAAACTGAAATTGCCTTGGGTGGAGAAAGAAGTGCCTCCTCTTCACCATAATTTTAATTCTGAGAAGTAAACTTGCCCTTCTCTTCAGGGACTGTGAAGTGCCCAGTTATGTTAGGGTACCTACTATGTTCCCTATGCTACAGTAGGTGCTGTAAGGGGGTCACAGGCAAATGCACACACACTAAAATGCTGGAGCTTTTCACATGAATAATTGTGTCTGAGGTATATTCAAAGTCTAGGGAGATAGAGTGGTATAGAGGTTAGCCCAAAATTAATGGGTACAGCTGCACTGGGAAGGGTAGTGGACTGCTCCCTAAGTCTGGTTTGATAATGGGGATTATGGAAGTGCATGGAATTCAGGAGAAGGGCACTAAGGCAATGGGAATCTGGGGATGGCAGCCTAGTGGAAATTCTGGTATGTGGTAGCCTGGGCTGGTGGAGGAGTGGAAGGTAGATATGGAGATGTTGGTTGCCACTTGGAGGAAATGCAACCCTGGGGACAAAGCAAGACCCTCCTCTGGATTTTTGGGTCCTGATGCAAAGCCCCAGTTGCCCTGGGCTAGTTTCAAGTCTGCAAGACATGATCTCTAGTTTCAAACAGCCAAAATCTAGCTGAGAGGCCAGAATTAAAGACATAAACAATTGGAGAACAAGCCAACGTATAATTAATGGTTAAATTTTATAGTGCACACTATAAATGACTATAGTTATGTGAAAGTGTCTTCAATCTTGCCTTCCAGAATTGTCCCATTAGCTTGAATTCTTTTCTGCTTAAGATCTCAAACAACACAGAATCAATAGCCTCTGGGAAAATGGACTTCCTCTGAGTATTGATGAATGCAATCAGGGCAGGGTCTGCCTGGGATAGCAAGATGAAGACAGTGCTGACTGTACTTTAAGAAATGGATAAAAAAATCAGCTTATCAGCTTTAGCCTTGATCGCTGGCATTGGTCCAACTCCTTTTAGTGCTGTGGGGGAAAGAAGGCAGCTAGATTCTGCACACAAGCTCTTTTCTCTGAGTTCCTTAATGATTCACAGCTCAATTGGAGAAAGGTCCTGGTCTGCAGTGAAAGCTAAATGCCATATGTATTTCATCAGGGTGAACATTTCTTCCAGTCTGCCCAAACATCCCACTGGAAGGGTTATGCCACCATGACCTCCCATGGGGTGGTGCCATGGCACTGTTTACTGATGGAGATGGCGAAGAAGAGTCAGGAAAGACTGCTATCTGACCTTCAACTTCCTTGGATGATTTTCTTCTTCTTCAGTTCAGGGCAGCACCGCACAGCACTAAAAGTTCCCAGAGTGCCCACATCATGACCCATACAGAGCACAAAAGCTGGAAAGCTCTGTGTGAGAGAAAGATCTCTAATGAGGTTGGAACTAGGGCTGGCAAACTTCTGGTCAAGAGAAATGGAATCTTAAACCTTAAATCTTCCAAAGGAGAAAACATACTTCATCTCCTACATCCAGGTTAGCTGTTCTACCATCCTGTCTTCCAGAGCTATATGAAACACTAGATGGAATCCTGAACTTGGAGTCAAGAAGACCTGAGTTCCAATCTTGTTTTGCTTACTAACTAGTTGTATGATACTGGGCAAGTCACTATAATTATAAAATGGAGATGATAATAATAAAACTGTCTCATAAAGTTGTTTTGAGGAACAAAATGTGAAACACTTTGCAAACTTTAATGTGCCATATAAATGCTAGTTATCATTACTGTTGGTATCACGGTTATTATTTTTTATTAATAATAATACTAGCTATTTTGCTGGAACAGCTATGGCGTGAAATCTACATATGTCTCCATGGCTGTGCTTTATTAACTACTTAGTGTGATTGGGTGTCTCACATAGACTCAGTAACAAATAATTAGAAAACTTATCAGGGTCCACCTAATCCAAAACTCTGTTCAAGAGATGACTCTTCTTTGTGATATTATCAACAATCCTGTTTGTTTCTTTAAATTTGTGCCAGTTCCACAGATTGACCACACCATAGACTGTTCTTATTTTAAAAAAAATCTTGTTAATGTGTATTTAACTGTGTTGAATTGAATAGAACCCATAGTGGGATCATATTCTCGGGTACCATGTCATTTCCTGAAAAAGTTCTCCCTAGACACACAGAACTCAGCCACTACCTCAGATCCTCCTGACTTCAGGTCTGGCACTCTATCCACTGCACCACCTAGTTAATCCACATAGATCTATAAAGATGTTGGTGAGACAACGTGGTACATTGTCAAGCACTCTCACTGTCAGAATCTGAAGTCAGAATTAGGAGTCAGAAGCCTAGTGCAAATCCCAGTATGGTCACTTATTCCCTGTGATTCTAGGCAATAAGCATAGGCAATAAGCGTATTGGACCAGATGGTTGCGAAAGTCCCTTTCATTTTTAAATTGTGGTTCTATTACTCTCCCTTGATCTTCACAATAACCTTGTAAAGCAGGTACTACAAGAAAAGCCCATTTACCAGGAGATAAAACTGAGGGGCATAGAAGTTACAGGATTTGTCTATGGTCACACAAGTAGGAAGGGTCAGAGGTGGGATTTAGATTCATGTTGTCTACATGTCACATACACTTTCTAAGACACCTCTCCTAGAGATGGCCATCCAACCAGCTGAGAACAAAATGTACTGAGGTTGTCTATTATACATCTTATAGTTATAAAACCAATACCACTTGTCTGCCGGTTTCCCTGGCTCCCTTCAAGTTCTAGCTAAAATCCCACCTTCTACAAGAGCCTTTCCCAGCACCTCTTGATTCTAGTACCTTTCTTTCCTCTTGATTTTCTCCAGTTTATCGCGTACAAGCCTTGTTTCTACATACTTCACATGCTGTTTCCCCCATTAGACTGTGAGTGCCTTGAAAACAGAGACCATCTTTTGCCTTTTTTTATACCCCCAGCTCTTAGCGCATCGCCTGGCACACAGTAGGCACATAGGAGGTACTTACTAAGTTTGTTAATTTATATTTAACAGAATTCTAATAAACTGATTCGTTTGAATAAATGGGGCCACAGTCAAGGAAAAGGAGGGAAATCTTTGTTTCCAGCTTTCCTGATGAACTGAAACCAGGCACTTAGAAATGCCTCTGACTCAGAGTTCAGCAGGTACAAGGGGAGGGCTGTTCCTCAGGGAGATGTCTGTCTTTTACAGCTTGTCAACCGATATACATCCTATGATGTGCATCAAGAGTAAAACCAGAAATGAAAATGGCAGAAGCATACTAGAGTAACACTAAAAAGAGGTATTGAGAAAGGACAAAAAAATGTCTTCCAAAATCAGTTTCTGAAAAACAGTGGTAAAGAAATAGGAAAATGCATACGAAGAGGTCAGGTAGAGAATTAAGTTATTGGAAGCCAAGGTTCAACCTCAGTAGAAATGTTTCTCCCGAGAGTTAAGAGCTTACAGTGCCCTATGTTTGTCACTTTTGAAGTGAGAGACTCCACAGAGATAAAGTGATCTTGGAGGCATCAAAGTGCAGGGGAAAGAACACTCCTTATGTTTCTTAGAACCTAAAGCTTAACCTTAGACTGAGTAGGGAAGACATAACGGTACTTCTCTTAGTAAGAGCCCAGCTCATAGGGAAGCAAACTGGGCTTTGAATGAAGATGAAGGTTAACATGAGGGTCATAGGACTTTTTCATTCTGCTCTTAGACCTGGGAGAGGGAGGGTGTGTGTTTATGAGAGAGAGAGGGGGGGGGGAGATAGAGAAACAGACAGAGACAGAGAGACACAGAGATAGAATGTGTGATGTGTGTGTGGGGGGTATGTGTGTGTGTGTAAGGCCTTTGTGCATTTTGTGCCTCTAAAGTCATCCATTTTGTACCTCTATGAAACACCACAGGTTTAGCTCTGAAGTTGGTCTAATATATCCATCTCTGAATCTCTGTTAATTAGGCATGATTAATCACCTGTACACAAATCCATTGAAACTCCCCCCACCTCCGACGTCATACTGAAAGGATGGCCTGTGGAGAAGAGAGTCTGGGTTTGAATTCTTCCTCATAGACTTGTTTTCTGAGTGGTCATGGGTAAATCACCTAACCACCCAGAGGCCCAGTGTCTTCATCTGTAAAATGATGTTGGAGTAGATGGCCTCCAGTGACCCTTCCAACTCTAAATCTAAGAAGTCATTAATCCATGACCACATTTTTATAGCATTGATATTCAAAGTATTAAGTGCCAAGCTATGATGGGTAGCCTCCTTTAGAAACTTACTACTTCCTTCTGTCTACCTACAGCTCCACAGAGGTTGCTTTGCCTATACCTGCCTCCCTGAGTAGTCATTCCATCATGTTTCGGGTGCTCCAGGCCACTTACAGCTCCCTCCCATCCCCCAATTTTCTAATCACATACTTCCTAGTGCTCTAGGACAGTTTCATCTGAGACCAAACCCCTGTGGACAATGATAACTGACACAAACTCATTCCTCAATGATTAACATACTTCTACACAGTCATTCCTCAGCCATTCCAATGATTCTAGACCCTACCATCTCCCATTGACCTCTCCCTTAGTCCCATTGTGTCATTCTAATCCCTTTCTGCACCCCCTAAAATGTACCACTCTAAAGATCTCTTCCAGTGCCCTCTGTACAATACCTACTCTGTTGATAGCAAAACAGCTTTCCTATTACATCCTTTTTTTTCTCATTCTCTCCCTCTTCTTGCACTCACTGAGACCTGGCTACCTCTTCATGACAATTTTCCTGATCACCTTGGTTCAATTGACTGGTTGCATTTTCATTCACTTGTCCATGGTGAAAGAGTTTGAATATGCCTTGCTCCCCATTATCTTTTCTAGGCTCTCTTGCTACCTTCATCATTCAGTAATCTCTCGTCCTTTGAAATTCATAAAAAAACATATTTATCAACAAATCAAGATGCTTCTGACCTTTTCTACCAATATCCAAAGCAATCTCCTTCCTTTCTAAATGAGCTCCATGCCTGGCCCAAGTATTAATCTCCTCTCCAACTACTACCTGTGTTTTTTCTGTACATATATATATATATATATACATATGTGTATACATGTATATACACACACATATGCATACACACATATGTGTGTATGTGTGTACATATCCTAGTCTGAAGGTTAGGATGTTTGAGGGGAAAATATTTATGTGTGGGTGCTATATATATAGCTATGTATATGCATACACATGCATACCTATATACATGCATATACATATTTGTGTACATATGTACGTGTCTATGTGTATATATATGTATGTTTGCTTACATATTGCCTCCACTATTAGACTCTGAGTTTCTCAAGAGCAGAGAATATTTTTTTCCTTCTTTGCATCCTCATAACTTAGCACAAAGCCTAGATCACCATAGGCACCTAATAAATGTTTACTGACTGATTCATCACGCATTTCAATATACTTTCATACTAGCCATTATGCAGAATATGAAAGGATAAGAGTTCTCTGCTCAATGAACTTTCAATTCTAATACAATGACTGTTCTCCACTTGTCCTTTGAAATTAATGATGATGGGAGTAACAAAAGTGCTTAAAAGTAAAATAAATAAATGAATAAAACTGAGCTATCACAGAGACATCACTGTCCTGAAGGAGAATGGTAGACATTGATGGTCAATAGCTATCCAAGGGGAAAACACTCAAATGTCTTCAATACCTTTTGAGAACATACCAATCAAACCATGACTGAGGGAGTCACTGGAGACTCTTGTGAGGAGGAGGGTGATAATGAGCATGAGGAATAAATCTAAAATTTGGGAAAAAACAGTGACTCTCTAGTCATAGAACTAGGATTCAAAATTCACCCCTGATACGGATTACCTCTGAGACCTTGGACATGTCACCTAACCATATTGGGCTTCAGCTTCCTCATCTCTAAAATAAGGAGGTTGGACTGCATGGTCTTCAAGCTCTAGATCTAAGTTCCCGTGATTCTTCTCTGAAGATGTGACAGACTATAGGTCTGGAATATTGCATATTCTGTCAGATTCAGTTGATATATGAGTTGATTTTACTAAGCTGTTTTTTTGTCTTTATTTTAAAGAATTCTTTCTTACAAGTGATAACCCTTTTTTTAAATTTGAGACAACTGGGGTTAAGTGACTTGTCCAGGGTCACACAGCTAGGAAGCATCTGAGCCCAGATTTGAACTTAGTCCTTCTGACTCGAGAGGTGGTACTCTATTTACTGTACCACTTAGCTGCCTTTCTCCATTTTGTTTCTTTACAGCAGCAGGTGACTCAGATGCTCTTGAGGCACTACAGTGAGCTTTAGGAATTGGGGGTGGGCAAACCTGGCCCAGCCTATCTCAGAAGGCTTAGAAAATTAGGGTAGCCCTGGGGTAGGCAGGAGCTCTAGGGGCCCAGAGATTCCTCTTGGGGAAAAGTACAGGGAAAGAATTGGAGGTAAAAGGGAGAGGTCTGGCTGGAGATGAAGGGGGAGGCAATGTTACATATACTAGAAGGTACTTGCAAATACTTTCAGTTCCTGTGACCTTTCTTTGCAGAGATGAGAGACTATGGGTCTGGAATACTGCTTATACTGTCATATTCAGTTGATATACTGGCTGGCTTTATTGAACTACTTTTTTTGTCTTTCTTTGTAAATTTTTTTTTTTCTTACAAGTGATACCTTGCTGGTAGGGGAAGAAGGAGGAATATATTTGGAAATCAAGGTGATACAAAATCAAAAAGACATCACTAGAAACATCTTAAAAGATTAAATCAGAGAACAATTTCAAAAATAGGACTTTAGTGAAAAAAAGAATCTCAGACAAGAAGAGCACTTTGAGTGAGACCCAACAATGGTGCAGCATACAATGCAAAATTTCCTATCAGCTTTGAGTCCGATTTAGGATATGGAATCCCTAGTTCAAGAGAAAAGAAAAGCGTGTAGCTCCCAGGCCTGTTTGTGGCCAAGTTTCTATTCTCCATGGAAATCTCAAGACAGTGGTAACTCTGGGAAAGGTAAATTCATCAGGTAATCAGCATTCCCCAATGTAAGCTAACTTTGAGAGCATCCTATGTACATGTGGAGAGTTTGTTTATTTCAATTAGCCTTATCTATCCCATACAGTCAGTTGAACTCACTTCTCTCCAGGCAAACTATAGCCTTGATGCTTTCATGCCTTAGGAGTTTTAGCACATAGAGGATGGATACCATCAGCTCATTTGAGGTCAGAAGTGACTAGTCTGCGGCCTCAGGAACTTGGCTAAGAATGCTGGAATTGCTATGAAAAGGATTTGGTGATACACACTGAGGGTGGATAGTTCACCTCTGCTAAGAGGCAGGATAAACTCTCAAGTTATAAACACTCTGACAATCCACACAAACTATATTGACATTTTTAAAGTGCTGCCAGGTGAACTAAAAGAATGATAGGAAGGAGGGTGGGGAACCCTAGTTCACAGAACACATTCTCCTATCTTCCAGCTCTACAACAAAGGAAGGACACAGTGACCCCTTAGTTCTAATGTTCTTGAGTATTGGTTGCATATCTTTGGTCAGTAATAGGGCACATACTTACTAGATTGGCTCAAGGAATATATGTGTTAAATTTTTGTGCTCTCTAAATTTTGATGTCCTGGGTCAAAGCACCTTATGTTCTGCCATTGTTAAGGTTCTGCCCAATACAGGAGAGTTTTAAATTATTCTAATTGTAAAAGAATTCCTTAATTTCCAAAAAAATTTGCTTCCTCTTTTACTATTTACAAATGATTTATTACATGACAGAAAGCAGTGACCAGAAGCAATAACCATGACTAATTAAAGATCAAACAGAAGCGAAGGCAAAGTACTTCTGAAATCATCCTTTAGGTCAATAGGGAAAGGATGTTGATTTATAAAATTTTGATTTTTTGACCTTAAACTAGGAGAGGCAGCATGGTGTGGTAGATAGTTTATCTTGGAGGCAGGAAGACCTCGGTTCAAGTTCCAGTGTCTTACACACACTGTCCATAGGACCCTGGGCAAATTTCTTAGCCTGCCAGGGCTCTGTGCAAATCTATTATACATGGTAGATAAAGTCTTTAATTGACATTGATAGATGGAGTTTCATCATCTTGGAATTCTTTACATTAACAAAATCATAGATCCACCACCTATCTCTTATATATGTACAAGTCAGTCTCTTCCATTGGAAGGCTAGCTAATTGAGGAGAGGATGTCTTTCGCTTTTGTCTTTGTTATACCCCCCAGCATATATTGCAGTCCTTGTTAATGGACTTGCTTACTAAATGCTTTTTAATTTACTGATTATATCTAAAATTCTTTCCTTTGAAGAAAATTAGATTAATACCTAAGCCTTGAAATGTAAGGGAGATCACAGTCCCCTAAGGTGAATCACCCCTTCCCTTCCCTTCCCTTTCCTTCCCTTCTCTTCCCTTTTCTTTTCTCTCTCTTTCTTTTTTTCTTTTTTTTGCCATTAGACTTTACCACCTTGAATGTACTAGAAGAGCAAACAAGGCCAGCTGATGGGCAGGCCCCCTACCTTTACTGATGTCTTCATATTCTAGCCAGAGCCGCCGCTGCACCTGCTTGTTTGGGTACCAGATGGAGCAGGACTCCTCAAAGCCATAAACAGCCTCCTGGATGTAATGGTTGCCAAACTGGTCCAGCAATGCTACAAAATCTCCCCGAGAGGTGGCTCCATCCAGAGAATGGAGGGCATTGCTGAGAGCTATAAAGGAGAACACCGTTATCAAATGGTACAAAAATTCAGCAGGGAGAGAAAAGAAGCGAGCATTTCCCTTACCTTTCCCCTCCTGGAAGACCCAGTTTTCTCTGGGTTTCAATCCCTTCAGTCCTCATTATTCCTTTTAATCAGACCATATTTGATTGTAACTTCTTACAACTGGAGGCCTCTCACCTTTGGACCAAGCTGTATCCTTCTTTGTTCTACATGGACAGGATGGATGTGGCGCATGAAAGCAGAGGTGTCTAGTCCCATGGGTGACTTTTGGGGTAAAGCAAAGGAAATAAGTCTGAACTGCCATCTGTTGACCATGTAATTTCTTCTGTCATTCTCTGGCTAAAGGCTGATATTCAGTTATGCTCACCAGCTTGAAGCTGGCAGAAGACAGGGACAGTCTCTCTTGCCAGACTGGTCCAAAACGAAGAGTAGCCAATCTATTTCTAGAGGTTTTCAGTTGCCACAAGAGGCCCTGTACCTCTTATCAGTGATGCCCATGTCCTAGTCGTTTTTAGCCAAATAATTCTTTGGGAACTAAGCAAAATTTTAAGGACCCTCTGCCAATGCTTGCACATAAGTTTTCTGGCTTTGGGCCCCCACATTAGAAATTCCTGACTCTTTTTACTGCCCTTTTTCTTCTTCCACAAATGCACAGAGATGAGGACATTCTTTCATACTTCTCCCTCTGTTCTTTACAAGATATTTCTCTCACTCAGCCTCTCTATCTTTACCCTGCGCATTCATTATTTATGTCTGGAGAGACCTGTGCAAGTATCACAGAGAAATCATATCTCACTTTGGAAATATATTAGGAATTTAATTCTATAGCTTTCTCATTTGGAATGGAAGAAAAAGACTCATGGAATCACAAAATTTGGATAGCCCTTAAAGTTCCCAACCACTTCCTAAATCATAAATTCTGTGATGCAGTAGAGAAAAGCATTGGCTTTGGAAGACTTGAACTTGGATTCTACCTTTACCACTTACTACCAGCATAACCTCTGTAGGCCTTCATTTCCTCATCTGTAAAAGAAATAAGATAGACTAGATAACCTCTAAGGTCCTATTGACCTCTTTGACACTAATAGGCACCCCTAATAAATGCTTCTGTTTGAAATTATCTTACGATGGGAGAGGTCATTACACTTCAAATCAGCCAATTCAATTTTTAGAGAGTTCTAATTTTTTGATTTTTTTCTTATACTGAGCTGCCATCTTTCCTCCTGTTAACATCTACACTGGTCACACTTCTTCATGGTCATGCCAAATAAATCTTGATGTCAAAATCCATTTGGGAAAACATGTCTCTATCAATAAACTACAATACAGGCCTTATTCATGGGTCTCCCTGCCTCTCTGATGAGTCTTCCCCTCTACCTTTGCTGAATATTTTCCTCATTTCTTTCTCCCTTTAACCTAAGCATCTCCTAAGGTTCTGTCTTATACCCTCTTCTCTATATTTCTACTTTTTACCTTAGTCTTTGCTTTCAGGTCTCATTTCTATTGGATGATACCCTGAACAACTTTTCTTTTCCAGGTTCCCAACTCAAATTTCTAAATGCCTACAGAGTATCACCACTAGATATCCTACCAGTTAGGATACCTCAAAGTTCACCATGCTACAACCAACCTAGCTTTGCCACAAGTCCTAATATTCTTGACTTCTCTCTAAGCATCAATGGTGCTACCATTCTCTCAGTCATATCTTCCCTTCTTCAAAACTGTAGGGTCCACATGGGAATCATTTATTATGTAATCTTCATTTCTCCCTAAGCACTTAGAACAATGACCCCCACACATGAGCCATTTAATAAATGTCTGTTAAGTGAATGGATGCTTGTAATCTTGGGGTCATCTTTGACTCCTCCTTTTCCTTCATCCCACATATAAAATCAATTGCCAAGTCTTGTCAAACATACCTCCTCAATATCTCTTGATTTTACCTCTGACTAACCAGCCCAATTCTCATTACTCTAACCTCATCATTCATTACCTATCACCTGGTCCTTTATAAAAATCTCCTCTTAGTACACCATGCTTTCAGTCTTTTTCCTTTTCCTAATATTCTGACAAAAGGTGGCCATGTTGTTCTTTCTGGTGCATAGGCATGATGATGTCACCCTACTGCTAAAATCATTTTATGGTTCCTCATTACTGACCAAATAAAGGCCAAACTTCTTATCCTGGTACAGAAGAGGTATTCTTGGGGGGGGGGGTCCTGAAATTACATCAATGCCTATACTACTTGGATTATTTTAAGTAAGTCACCTAACTAGAGACAGGGGAAGGCACACTGGCCCTGGACACAGAAGGCCTAAATCCACATTTTGACTCTTTTTCTTGCTACATGTCTATGACCTTGGAAAAACTCCTTAGATATCTGGGCCTCAGTTATTTATCTGTAGAGGACTAGATAATTTCTAAGATCATTTCAAACTATAAAATATATGATTTGTATGACCCTGGTTACATGTTAGGCCATGTCTACTTTGCCATACAAACACCAATCTCTCCTACATGATAGGAGAACATCTGCTAAAGTAAATGCTCAGGTTATTTAAAAAATTTTTTTGTCATTCTGTACCCCAAATTGCTGCTCTATGATACTCACCCTGAGAGATGGTCGCTTGATTGAGCCTGATGTGATACATCACAGAACGGACTTTCCAATGTTGTAGTAGAGGGTACCCAGATACCTCGCTAAAGTTCACCATTCCTAGGAACAAGGGAGAAAATATGACTGGAGTTAGAAGATGGCCCACCAAACATACTGCTCCCCAATGCCCAGATCCAGCCATTCAATATCAAGTCTATCTGTTTTAATCTCTTTAAAAAGAACACAAGGTCCCATAGAGAGTGTTCTGGGAGTTCAGGTTACACAGTGTACCAAATTTTGATTTTCCCCTGATCTCAGTTTCCTTCAATCAGTCAATCAACAAACATTAAAGTGGATATTATGCTCCAGGCACCACATTGGATGTTGAGGGACACAAAAATAAAACAGCCTGTGTCTTCAGGAGCTTGTACTTTACTAGAGATATAAAACAACAATATATAAAGGACCTACACTTGGTCATTTGGGGAATTCTTCCATCTATTGTGGTCTGTTTATAATTTGAAACCTTAGAGAACTGAGGCTCAGAGAACTTATGTGTGTGTGTGAATGTAGATAACATTATTCACCTAACTATCTATCCCTCCATCTATATAGAGATAGGGCTAGAAATGATAGAGAAACATATGGATAGATTGATAAATAGATGGAGAGACAGATTTATGATAGATGAATAGATGATAAATATGCAGACAGATGAATAAATAGATGGGTAGATGGTTCAGTGATAGATGATAGATTGATGAAGAGATGATAGATGGATAGATTCACAGAAAGATGATGGATAGACAGATGTATATATGCCATTTGTCCTTTGTTTTTGAAGAGGACCAATGACACCATGGATGATATCTTTAGTCAAATCGCCTGATTCAGCCACTTTTACATCCATTGGAACAAATTGTTCTAATCTGCCCATTTCCCAGGGAAACTCTTCATTTGATTGGGATAGACATCCTCCTAACTCACTCACAATTATCCTCAACTTGGTTTAGTTTGTATGCCGAGATGGTTTACTATAGTGCAGCAGCTGTGCGTGCTACAGTTTTTTGGGGTCACAGGTAAGAGCTGGGTGAAGGTAGGCTCCAAATATAGATGAGCAGCTATGAAAAGGGCTCGGCAAGCCTTCGCACCAGAGGTGCTAGTCCTCCCTGAACACCCCATATACCACAGATGGATAGATACATGATAGATAGATAAAAGATTGATGGATAGATGATGAATATGCAGGTAGATGATAAATAGATGGATAGATGTTAGATAGATGGATGGGTGACAGATGATAGTTGACAGATGGATAGATTGATTAATGATAAATATACAGATGGAAAGATAGGTGATAGATGGGTAGATTCATAGATTCAAATATAGATAACAGATAGATGGATAGATGATAGATGGAAAGATATAGATAGATAGATAGATAGATAGATAGATAGATAGATAGATAGATAGATAGGTAGGTAGGTAGGTAGGTAGGTAGATAGATAGATCACAGACATACTATTATAAGCATTTTTGTTTGGGGCCTATTATTTCCTTAGTATGGGAAACTTTGGTCATGCAAACTCCCTACACCAATACAGACTGACAGCTTGTTTGTAATCTGTAGCTTTAGCACTAACAGATTAAGTTGGCCAAGGTTACACAGTTAATGTGGGACAGGAGCACGTCTCGAACCCCAGATCTTCTGACTTCTTAACTAGCCTTCTATTCACTACACCAAGGCACCTCTCAGGTGGCACAGCAGACAAAGTGTTTGATTGTGAGTCAAGAAGTCCTGATTTCAAATCTAGTCTCACACAGATACTAGTTGTATAATCCTGGGCGAGTCATTGGACCTCTGCCTGCCTCAGTCTTCTCAACTGCAAAATGGGGAGGAACATAGCATCACCCTCCCAGGGCTGCTGTGAGAATTAAATGATGAAATATTAATAAGTACTTTACAAAAGTTAAAGTGCTTCAAGCCTGCTCATATTTCTATGATGTGTTCAGGTTTACAGAGCACTTCCCCCTTCCCCAACCCCCCAACAAGAACAGTTGAGTTAGGCAATGCAGGGGACTCTTATCCCTATTTTACTGACGGGAAAACTAAGATTTAGGGAAATGAAGTCACTTCTCCAAGGTCCCACATAAGCATCAGAACCAGGTTCCAACCCTGTCTTTCAAGTCCAAGACCAGAACATTTTCTTCTCTACTCAGCTGCTTCCATAGGTCTCCTCATGCTACTTCTCTCTGAACCTTTGGGAATGCCTCCAGGAAGATCAGAATGAATTCATCCTTCTTTGCAGTCCCTTGCAGAAAGCTACCTACATGTTATTTTTTTTGAGTACTTCACAAGAAACACACTAAGTGATTTCAATTCTCAAGCTACCAATGAAACTAAAAGGATTCAGCACACATGAACATTTTATATGGTGCTTTGAGGTTTGCAAAACACTTTATCCGTGTTATAAGATCCTCACAACAACCTTGTGAGATGAGTACTAGTATTATGCCCACTTTACAGATAAAGAAACTGAGGCAGACTGATGTTAAATATTTTGTCTAGGGTCACACAAATACTAAGTGTTTGGGGCAAGATTTCAGCTCATGTCTTTCTAGCTCAAAGTCTAGCATTCCATCTACTCTACCACACTGCCATACAAGATCTCATTCTTAAAAAGAAGTGGACTGGACAATTTCCCAGTCCTGTTGTAGTTTCAATCCTGGTCTCTGCACTGAGCCCTACCCAGGGCTTTCCTTGTTACTCATTCTCTACCCCAGAACTGCCCAGTTGGGAGCCTGTCCTGTCTAATGAGAAAGACCACAGGACTTGGAGTCTGAAAAGCTGTTTCCTCATCTAGAAAATGGGGATATTAGTATCTACCTTGCCTATACCACAGATTTCTTGGGGGGGGGAAGAAATAAGATCATTTCTACAAAATTACTTTGAAACAATGTCTATCAATTACTATTATGATTAACTTGAGTGAAGACAAAGAGCAGAAGGAAGAGGAAGAGGAAAAGAGAAGGAGAAGGAACAGGATGGTAAGGATGCTGCCAGGATTCTCATGAAAATGGAAAAGGCTGAAGAGCCTGGATCAGGAAACCTGGGCTCTCTATAGGCCTCATTTTATCTGCAACTTATGGTGGAAAGATCATTGAATAGGCCCACAGACAACCTGGCTTCTAAAACCTACTCTGCCCCACCATATGTGGTGGGAGACTGAACAAATCACTTCCCTTCACAAAGACTAGTTTCCTTATTGGCCATGTGAGAACAATGCCTACTCCACCTGCCTATAAGGGGTGTTGGGAGAATCACATTAAACAATGGGTGTGAAAGCACTTTGGAAAGTATAAAGGACTGTATGAATACAAGAAAATGTGTTCATCCTTACCATCATACCTACAATCAGAAAAAAAAAAAAAAACAAACTTTACAATTGGAAAAAAAATCTAGAGCTGTGGGGGAGGTTGAGGGTTGGGGGGGGTGATGAAGGGGAGAGGTCCTAGGGAAGAAGGCTGGGCTCTATTTCTTCTTCTTCCACTTGTTTCTGAGTTTGGGACATGATCAGGTCATTTCATGTCTGACTGATTCCATCTCTAAAATGGGTATAATTATCCTTGGATCACTTACCTCTCAAGGATGGTGTGAGTTCCAAACGAGGTAATCTAGGCAAAGCACTTTAGAAACCTTAAGGTGCTCTGTCAGTGCTAGCAATGACTAGTTACAACCTTTGTACCTCACAAAACAGAACATTAAAGTTGAAAAGAACCTTAGGGAACACCTGATCCAATTCCTTTATTTTCACAATAAGACAATGGAGTCTCAGAGAAGGGGAGAGACTTGTGCCATGGTCGCACAGCAGGGACAGCTCTCCTAACTCTGTTTAGTTCTCTCTCTCTCTCTTTCTCTCCCTCTGTCTCCCTCCCTCCTCTTTCCCTCCATCCTGTCACTCTCGCCCTCTTCTCTGTCTCTTGTTCTCTGTCATGCTTTCTCCCTCTCTCTCTCTCCCTCCCTCCCATCTGCCTTTCTCTCCCTCCTGCCACTCTCTCCCTCTTCTCTTTCTCTCTTTCTCCCACCCTTCTTTCCTACCCCCCCAAAATTTAGTTTCATAAACTTTAGCTCAGCAAAAGGAAGGGGGAAGGATAAGAAAAGGGATGGGATGAAAGAGAGAGAAAGCAAAAAAGATATGAGAATAGAAATTACGGCAGTCTGCATTCTTCTAGCGTTCATGGAAAAACAGTTCAGTTACTGAAATGGTCAACAACACACCTTCCCAAAGCAGAGTCATAGAACAGTTATAGAACTTTTGATGCCTATAAAATGTTGTGTCATGCCTGTTTAAAGGTGATATTTCTATAGCTTAAAAAACACAGGGTTATTTTTAAGTATGTATTTTCAGACCAAGCATATTATCCACCAAATCCTAAGTGTAGCTTTGTCTATGTCTATGTATCTTGAAATTCTGAACCTCACTAATGTGGTGGCCTAGACACAAGGGCAGTTTAGGATTCTTTGTGGAGGTTGGGGAGGTGAGGGGAGTTGGAGAGTGGAGGAAGAGGAGACATTTCTGAATGAGCCTGTTTGATGCGGGAGAAGTTTTTGCTTCCATCTATGCTCGAATCAAGAATGGGTGTGCAGACTTAATGGAAAACCTGTCTTTAATATCTTCTAACTCTGCTGTACCATTATTGATGCTAATGCACAATAGCAGTGTTTGCCAGACTGATAGTCAGGCTGCCCTTCTGGACGATTGTGGAGGGGTTTGGAGAACACTTTTGCAAGCAGAGCAATGGTGCTCCGAGATATGAACAACATGGGCTGGTGGGTCAGACTTCCCTGCCTCCAGGGCCTTCTGTTCTCCCTTCATCTCAACCTACCATATCAAGAGCTTCAAAGATCTACGCTTTCTCTTGTAAGGTCAAATTATGTGTCAGATTTACAGATGGTACAAAGTTGAGAGGGGTATTCATGATCTAAAGAGAATTTCACAGGCAAAAATGATGGGCCAAGCTGAAAAACATAAAATCAAGTAGGAATAAATATGAAGTTCTGTACTTTAGCTTAATCAGCTTCTCTATGCCAGCATGAGGGTAGTAGCTAGGTGGCACAGTGGATAGAGTGCTGATCTTAAGACAGAATAACCCATCTTCTTGGGTTCAAATCTGGCCTCAGGTCGGTGTGTGTCTCTGGGCAACTCACAATGCTGTTTGCCTCAGTTTTTCATCTGTAAACTGAATTGGAGAAGGAAATGGCAAACCACTTTAGGATCTTTGCCAAGAAAACCCCCAACGGGGTCACAAAGAGTCAGACATGACTTAAAAATAACTGAACAAGACCTGCAAGATGGGATGACTGAAGGAATTGCTGTCCATAGATATAGTTTCTGTGAACAAAGTCTAGGGGGCTGCAATGAATTAGAAACTTAATGAGTCTGGGCTGTGACAAGTGAGATCTTTAGCCTCATCATTATCCCCTAAAAACTCATGCTGTTCTAAGATTCAGGAAAAGGGGAACAGTGTCTTAAAGTGTGTGTACCCTAGTTCCTACTGTACCCAGCCTCTTTCAGACCACATCAGGTATATTCAGTTCTAGTCACTGGATTCTAGGGAGAAGTATGTTCAGAAGAGGGCCACCAGGATGGTGAAAGGACTGGACACCATGCCATGAGAAGACTGACTACAAAGAACTGGTCCTGTTTGTTTATGAAAGTTATTTTCAAGTATCTGAAGGGCCATGGAGCACCCAGCCTTATTCTTGTGGACTAGGGGTTGGTCTCATTACATTTTGCCTCAGAGGATAGAACTTGAAACAACAGGTTGAAAAAATGATGAAAAGCCAAAAAAAAAAAATCCAAACAATTAGATCCATAAAAAAAGTGGATGGAGTTGCCTTGAGATATGGGATGTTCCTTCTCACTGGAGTTTAGGTCGTTAAGCTGAGGCTGGACAGCCTACTGTCAGCACTGGGTGGGAAATTTGTATTAAGGTTAGTGTGACCCCTGTAAGAAGGCCCCCGAAGCCCTCCCAACTATTAAGATCAGTCATTTTCTGAAAATAAATTTCACATGGAGGCACGGTATGACGGCTAAAAGGTCCCGGGATAAAATAATCTGAGACACATTGCACACTGATACGTCACAGAATGATAGCAGTATGGAGAGATAGTATGGTATAATGGAATGAGTGCTAGATTTGGAGACAGAGGACCCAGGTTTAAATCCTAGATCTTTCACCTCTAGCTTTGGGACTGTGGGCAAGTCACTTAACTTCTATGAAATCTTATTTTCCTCATGGGTTGAAAAAAAAATTAAAAATAGATGTTGGACTAAATGATCTGCAAGATTTCTTTTAGCTCTAGGTATATAATCCTATGATCCCTTGGATCTGGGTGGGGATTCAAGAAAAACTACAACTAAACCAGTACTTAGGGGTCTATTCAGTTGGAAGGAAACCACTCAACTTTAACCCAATTATTCTATTTATTCTAGCCATGGAAAGAAGACTATTCCTGGGGAGGTTCCAATCACCTATTAAGTACTCACATCCTAAGGGAAAGAAAGTAGTCTTAAAAAATAGGAAAGGAGCTTTCATTGAATCAGAGTCTAGAAATCATCAAGGTATCTAGTAGTACTTTTGAGGCTGGTTCAGATGTGAAAGAATTCATTTAGACCTCCTCTTTTAGCCAACAGGAGCTTTTTATTTTATGTGAAAAAACATCATGGGCCTCCTTAGCAAGAAAGCTAAATGAGACCCTGATATCTGGGGGAGCTATGCTTATGTCGAGATGTTCAGGATGCAAACACCCTCCAAAGCTAAGGTTGAATCCATGGCCTTGTCCTCCTCTGCAGTAAGCTCTAATTAAAACAATCTACTTGCTTTGACCAGACTGTCTCAGGACAATAGGAAGTTGGCAGAAGAAGAGGAAAAGGAAAACATCAGCTATTAGAAATGGAAAACACTTTGGACATGGTCTCAAGTCCCTTTTACAGATGAAGAAACTGAGGCTTGGAATGAGCAAATGTCTTGTCCACTGTCCCAGAGCTCATCATTGCTGAATCAGGATCAAGAACCCACGTCTTTTAACTCCTAGTGTTGAGCTTTCTTCATTAGACAGCATTGCCTTTCACTATCAAGTGAAAACTGCCTCCTCAGATCCTCTTGCCTAGAGAATCTCCAATGCCAACCTCGATAAAAGAGTTCTTTTCTTCACCTGCAGCCATAAGTAGGTTACAAGCTAACATAGAAACCAGGCTGTTTCATTTGGCTTTAAAGTTAATAGAAATAACCCAGTGAAGAAGGTTTAACAGTGCCTCAATAACTCCCTCTCTCTATAGCAAATACACTGGGATTAAGTTTGTCTTCCCCTAAGTTGATGAAAATGAAAGAATCCCATTTAAACATTATTCTGTCCTTAATACTAATAATCTTTCACAGTAGGGGAATCTAATGGCTAGAGGAAAGCATTCTAGTTCTGGGATAGGCCCCAGACATGGCAGAAGTCTCTCCTTATTTCCAGGTATGACATAAAATCCTCCTGATTTTGAATGTCCCCAGTTTCATCCACCACTACTTTCAGAAAGCTTTAGGAAAAAGTCTGATCACTTAGAGCTCTCTTACGTGCATTAGTGGAGCAGTCATTGAATCTCCCTTTACAGGAAAGGAAGAATCCCGTGATCATCGCCTCGGATTAAGAGTTAAAGGGAACCTTGGAATTCACCTCCCCTCCTCATTTAACAGATAAAGATAAAAGAAAGAAAGAAAGGAAGGAAGAGAGAAAGAAAGAGAGAGAGAGAAAGAGAGAGAGAGAGAGAGAGAGAGAGAGAGAGAGAGAGAGAGAGAGAGAGAGAGAGAGAGAGAGAGAGAGAGAGAGAAAGAAAGAAAGAAAGAAAGAAAGAAAGAAAGAAAGAAAGAAAGAAAGAAAGAAAGAAAGAAAAAAAGAAAGAAAGAAAGAGAGAGGCCCAGAGAAGCTAAGGCCCTACAGGTAGGTCACATATCAGATGTGGGACTTGAGCCACTGTTCTACTGCAGAGACAAGGATCTTTCTAATGTATCCTGGTGGCTAGAATACTGTAAGCAAAGGCTTAGCTGTCTATGAGCTGTGTAGAATTTACATTATTATTAGGTGCCATTTTACACTCTCCTTTAGGAGGAAGAAACACAAAGCATTAGTAATCTACTCTTAGCAAAATATGGTAAAAAGGTAATAAGACCCTGTGGGGCCATGGGTGAAGTTTTGAATATTCCCAGGCACTGGATTTTAATTTCCTGAGTTTGAGGGTGATGTTTCCAAGGGCAAATGGCTAAAAGGAGAGCTCTTCTTGACCCATCCTCCTGTTAACATGCAGCAAAATATTCTCTCTCTCTCCTCTCTCTCTCTCTCTCTCTCTCTCTCTCTGTCTCTCTCTCCTCTCTCTGTCTCTCTCTGTCTCTCTCTTTCTCTGTCTCTCTCCTTCCCTTTTTCCTTCCCTATCTCCGTCTCTCTGTGTCTCTATGTCTCTTTTGCTGGCTCTCTCTTTCTCTCTCTCTCTTTCATCTTTCATTTTCTTTATTCTTTCTTTTTGCTTCATTTCTATCATCTTTCTTCCTTCTCTCATTCCATCCTTCTCTCTTTCTCTCTCTACCTTGGTTCCTTCTCTTTCCCTCTCTCTCCACTCTTCTGGTTATTCTCTCTCCCTTTTTCTTTAGTCTTTTCCTTTCTCCCCTTCTCATCTTCCTTCTCTCCTTTCCTTCCTTTTTCTATCCTTTCCTTTCTCTGTATTTTTCTCCTTAGATCTTTCACTGTCTGGGTCTGTCTCTATTTCTGCCCTTTTCTATCTCTATCTCTCTCAGAAATCTGTCATCTATTCCTGACTCTGTCTTTCTCTGTCTCTGTCAGACTCTCTCTTCCTCCCTGCTAACTCTCCTCCCCATTTCTTCTTACTAAATAACACTCCATTTCAAGACAAAACCCAGCTGATTATTTGAATGGGCATATGCATCAGGCACAATATTGGCTCTTAGTCCTACCCAATTGTTTACCTGGATCCTGGAAACCCCAGAGACCATGACCAGGTGTACCTGGTATCTGACAGATAGCCGATAGCCACACTCATGCCCCGATCCCAAGAATCATACCCTTTGGCTCAAAATAAGAGACAGGTGAGTAAAGACCAATAAGCTCAAAGGATTTTAAAGGAATGGACCTTAGAGGTCATCTAGTCTAACCCTCTCACTTTATAGATGATGAAACTAGTACCCAGAAAGGCTAAGTGATGGACAGTCACAGTTAGGACATGACAAATCTAAGATTTATCCTAGATTCAGTGATTCCAAATCGAATTTCCACTATCCCATGCTGACTGAAAATTCACATTTAAAGAACATTTTAAGGTTAGTACTTGTGGAGAAGGAGAAAACTCTGTTTGCACAAACCTATCACTTTCTACCATTTGTAACTATGTTCTGGCTTGTGGTGACCAGAAGAGATTCTAGTTAGAAGCTTCAGACAAACCGTTGTCAGGGGACACCGAAGCCACTGAACCCCCAGTGAAACTGTTTTGTCCCCCTGTGTGACATGGTCCAGTTGTCTGTTTGCCTCCAAAACCTACCTTCTCATGAAAAGTACTCAGGAGGCCCAGATTTTAGACACGGCTCTTATAACTAACTCCCTGTGAGTTCATGGGCTAGTTAGCTTCTTTAACTGTGAAATAATTAACCCAGAAGATGTCTGAAGTCCCTGCTATCTCTCACCTTCTGTAAGGTATGACCTTACTTAACATCTAAAGCATTCTTACAAGATAAGCAAGGACAGGTACTGTGATACATAATTTGTTGTTGTTGCTGCTGCTACTACTACTACAACTGCTACTACTACTGCTACTACCACTGCTACTGCTACTGTACTGGTGCTGCTACTACAATAAAGCAGTTTGGCATAATTTACAGAATTAAACTTGAAGTCAGGAAGTTATGGTTCAGTTATTTTTCAGTCATGCCCTATTCTTCATGACCCCATTTTGGATTTTCTTGACAAAGGTACTAGAGTGTTGGGGCAGCTAGGTGGTGCAGTGGATAGAGCACCAGTGCAGGAGTCAGGAGGACCTGAGTTATAATCTCACCTCAGACACTTGACACTCACTAGCTGTGTGATCTTAGGCAAGTCACTTAACTCCAATTGCCTCATCCTGGGTCATCTCCAGTCATCCTGATGAATATCTGGTCACTGTTTTCAGATGGCTCTGGAGGAGAAGTGAGTTTGGTGACCTGCACAGTCCTCCCTCACTCAAACAAAGTCAAGTGCAGGCCATCTCATTACTTCTCTGATGGTCTTCTTCAGCAGTGAAGGAAGAACACACACTAGAGTGGTTTGTCATTACCTTCTCCAGTTCATTTTACAGATGAGGAAAGTGAGGAAAGCAGGATCACACAGCAAGTGCCTGAGGCCAGATTTGAACTTAAGAAAGATGAGTCTTCCTGAATCCAGGTCTGGTACTCTATCCATTGTGCCAATTAACTGCTCCAGGAGTCAGGAGGACCTGAGTTCAAATTCCACTTCTGATAACATCCTGATTTTGTGATTCTGGGTAAATCAATTAATTTCTCAGAGAACCAGGCGACTCCCTAAGACTATAAATTACAGAGAGGTTGTCAATCAACTGGAAGAGAGTTCCTCTAGCTCATAACTCTACACCATTGATATCTGACATCCAGATTCGGCTGTCCCTACAAACATAAAACCATAGTAACGGTTCCAACAATGGCAGCCTCATTGAAATGGGTCCTGGAAGCATAGAGGGGCAGGTATACTTACCAGTCAGGAACTCTGGATCTGGCGTGGGCTCTGAGATCTCCTCTAGGCACTGATTCTCCAGGGGGACAGTGGCCACTACAAGGCCATCTGGCAGCTGTTGCTCTAAGCCTCGAGCAAAGTTGTTCTGTCTGGAAAGAGGAACAGGCCAGTGATTTCTAGGCATTCATGGCAAGCACACTTCTCTGGGGCCCTCCTCCTCTTCAAACCTCAGGGGAAAATTCTCTTCTGGTACAGTGTGTCAAATTCCCACCAGCCTGCCTTAGTTTTGAGGAAGGAAGGGGAGCCCTGTGGAACATGTAAGGATAGAGTTGGAAAAGATTAGAAAGGGGCATAGAGCAGAGGTTGCTTAAGGGGCAACATGCACCTTTCCTATCCAACTGCCCTCAGTCCCAGGGTCTATTTCTGAAGGAACAGATAATAAGATCCCCAGCCAAGAGCATTAACATAGGGAGTCTCTCTCCTGCCTGAACCAAAGGCAAGGACCCAGCTGTGGTATAATATAATTATTCATTATGAAGCACAATTCCCCCCCAAAAGAAAAGTTTTGATTCTTCAAGCCTGGCAAAGTATAGACTCTCATAGGTCCTAAATCTCACATTCTACCATTCACCATCATTTCTTCTCTTTCATCCTTAAAAGAATTCCCAAGGGAAATAGGAGGAAGGGTACATACAAATGGATGAGGTTTTAGGACCCCTGAGAGAGAAGTCAAAGTCTCATATAGCTTCAAATACTTTTAACCTCTGTAAACAACTCTTCCACTTAAAGAGAAATGACCAGAATCATCTTCAAGTAACTCTAAATCAGGAATGAATGAGTGAATGAGGAGTCATATATATATAAAGCACTATGTTCCAAGCACAGTGTCAAGTGTTGGTGATATAAAGACAGAAGTGAGTCATCCTTGCTTTCAGGGAGCCAACATTCTAAGGAAGACTTTAATAAGGATTCATTTAGAGGAATGGTGACTAGAAAAGGGAGTTATGATCCATGACACCACAAAGGTAAAAATAATGAATAAAATAATTGGCAGTTTCTTTCAAGAGGCAATGGCAATGTTTACACACACACACACACACACACACACACACACACACACAAAGTATGTATATATAAAATGCATGTGTATGTATATGTATGCATGCACAATACATATATGTGTACAACATATATACAAATACATATATGTATATACACACATGTGTGTATGAATATCCATATTCACAAGTAAAAATGTGTCTTGTACAGTTTTGACCTTGATTTTCTGCATAGCTTGTAGAGTCTTTTCATCAAGGGAGGTATCTGCTCCACAGGTTGCAAATCCCCTGGAGCACCTAACCACATGCTAAGCACACAGTGAAGATGAGATGACACCTCATTATTATAGCATTACAAGTGTTTGAAACATCACCCCCACTATTACCCCACCCCCACACATTACCATTTCATAGATATGAGACAGCTTAGACAGAATCTACAATTCCAATAGAGATAAGGTAAATGCTCATTCAACACCTCTCTGTTACTGAAATAATGAATATTGGACCTATTGAGGACCTTGAAAATTTATCTGTCCCATCCCTCTACCTTCAGGCATCATCACATGTTATCTACTTGAGACTGTATGATAAGTTTATAGATGCCCAAAGACAAAGAGGCCCTCATCGCCCTGGACGATGCAGCCCACACCCATGGGATTCACCTGAATGTTCCTTTCAGCACTTGTCCTGGTGCCACTTCCTTGGAGTGATTGTTGTAGCCAAAGAAGATCTCCCCAAACAGAGTCTGGTTCATGGGAAGCTCTCGGCTTTCCCCACATTCGGCTCCCTCCGGGCAGGTCTCAGTGATCAGCTGGCAAGAGCGCCCATCCACACCAAGTTTGTAATCCTCAATGCACCTACCATGATAGGAAAGCAAAGAAAGAGATGAGGCTATCAGTCAACCGAATGACTGGTTCAATCCATTGGATTGTAGCGGAAGAAGAAAAAGGAAAAGTCCTAGATAGCAAAAATGTTGAGATTTCTCTTGCCCCTGTTAACTCACTATTGTTCAGTTACCCTAATCTGTAACCTGTCTCTCTTCCCATTTATATGAACAAGGTAACTAAATCTCTTTTCTCTTTCCCCTATGCCAGGACTTTCAGAATGTCTAGAGATAACTACTTCTCAAGGAAATGGGTTGTTTCCCAAGCAGCTTTTGGGTAACACTCACTCAATGTAAACTTGTAAATGAATCAGTCCGCTTTCAAATCTTCCTCAGAAATTTATCTATATCTTCCTAACATTTGATCGTAACCAATTAACAATCATTTATCCAGAGACTATTATGTGCTAGACACTAGGAATAGAAAGCAAAAAAGGAAACAGTACTTGCTGTCAAGGAGTTTACGTTCTATTGTAACATTCTATTTAAGGACAGCTAGATAGCATGAGTCAGGAAGCCCCAAATTATTGTGTGACACTTGGCAAGTCACTTAACTTCTTCCTGCCTCAGTTTCCTTCTCTGTAATATGGGTATAATATCTCCTACTTCACAGGGTTGTTGTGATGATCCAGTGAGAGAACATGTAAAGCACTTTGCAAACTTTGAAGTGCCATATAAATATCATCATTATCACTATTGCTATTAGTAGTAGTGTAATAGTAGTATTAGTAGCATAGTAGTAGTAGTAGTAGTAGTAGTAGTAGTAGTAGTAGTAGTCATAGTAGTCGTAGTAGTAGTAACAATAGAGAAGGCAAAAGACTCCCAGAAAAGGTGGGCAGAGACTGCAGACATGAAAGGCAATCCAGACAGAACAGGTACAGAAAGACATGGTGCTCAAGGTATCATTTCATTGTATTAATTTGGCCTCTGACCAGCTAGCTAGGCCATAGAAGAGATTTATTATCTTCTGCATCCCAACATAAGATTAATTGAAATTAATTCTCACCTTCAAGGAGTCCTCTTGATCTAAATACATGCTCGTACACATATTCACATATTGTAAACCCTCCAAGCGCAATTAATTCATAACTATCTATTGGCTTTCCTCCGAACTGGGTGCATGTTACCTCAAATATGTACCATGGCTAATGCCTATAAAGAGGGATTAACCATTAGCAAATCTGTTTATTACTGTCATGTTTCCAGTTGTATTACAAAGGATATTCATTTGTTAGCTGAAGTATGAAATACCTCTTTGTGATTATGAAAATACAGGAGGGTGCCTGGGCCCAGCTAGCCAGAAAATTTTAAGATGCTTATAAATCACACACATTTGTGAAGTTCAAAAGCATTACCTTTTAGAAATAGCATTAATGTTTCTAATAAAATAAGCTGAGCTCTGGTTAAAAGCCTAAAATATTACAGCTGCCAATAGAGGTCTAACTATGACTCTACTTGCTATCGTAACAGGAACCATGGTGGAGTAGTGAGAAAGAATTGGGGACTTCAGGGTGGACAAACTGGTGTCACTTACTGCCTGCGTGACTTTGTACATATCACTTAATTTCTTTGGGTCTCAGTTTCCTCAGCTGCAAAATCAGGATGTTTGAGTAGAAGGCATCTAAGGTCCATTGCAATGCTAAAGGCATGGCCTTATAAAACACTGACACATGTGAGAGGCACTGTTTTCCTGTGCGGACTGCTGTCCCTACACGGTGTGAGCTCCTCTAAGGCAGGGTCTCTTTTTTGACTTTCTTAGCATACCTAGTGTCTAGCACAATGCCTGGCACATAGCATGTACTTAAAAAGTGTTAGTTGACTTACTGACATCTCCATCAGTCAAGCTATACAACTGTTTGCAGGCTGCTTCGCTTTCCTCCCTAACTACAGAGAGGTCAAGAGCTGAACTACACTCAATCCCTCCCAGTGTGAAAGTGCAGGCCTTTTCTGCTGGAGGACTGTCTTCTGAGACACACACATCTAACCATCATTTTTTGTGCATGTGAAAAATATCCTAATTACTCTTTGGATGATAACTAATTTTCTTTTTGCCTGACCCTGGGATATATGTATACCTATATGAACAAATATGTGCGAACATGTGTACCATACTCAATTATCTAAGTGAAAATGTTTTAAATAGAAATAGATATAAATAAAAATAAATAAATGTAACATACAATATTATTAAATAAATAAACAAATGAATAAAAATGAATAGTTTTGACTCTATCTTCTGCGAGGCTTGTATGTCTCTTGTGGAAAAGGACACATCATCTCCGAAGATTTCTCAATGCATTAACCCATTAAAATATTTAGCAAACAGTGAAGAGAAATTGAAGGCTCGCCACTGTACTAGAAGTGTTTGAAACCCCTCCTACATCTAGATTTTAGGAGATTGATCAGAACTAATGTAAGTGAGAATGAATGGAACATCAATGAAGTGACCTAGGTCAACGTCATGGTCTTCTTCAAGACCAAATGCCAAATGACAGTAACAACAAGTCAGAGTTATCACAAGGCATATGTGGCATATATGATGTGCACACAATAATCCCTCTGGTGCCCAGAATGATTGTGGAATAAAGTGTTTCAGTTTCAACTCAGAATCTCAGAGTTGGATGAGCCATTACAAGTCATTAATCAATCATCACATATTTATCAAGTACCTACTATGTGTCAGAAATGTGCCAGGTAGTTAGGATAGAAAAATAAAATGATTCCTGCCCTCAAAGAGCTTATAGTCTCATGCCAATCATACATTATCATAATATGAATTTCTGATTTTCAGTGTCAATAAAATACTCATAACACTAAAACCATATTGAACATAATTTCACTTTTTCTTGATTCCAAAGTATTTTGGCATCTTGCAAATGCCCCAGGCTCTTCGTTATGAACACTGATTTACATAGAAATTATAAGGGAATGGCCTGGATCTGAATGTAATCTCTGACATTTATACCCTGTCAACTGCTTGATTTTGGATATCATCTAGTTTCCTGCTGCTATCTCAGTCCGAGTAGAGTAACTGTCATGTGAAAGGAAGTGCTAGGCTGGGAGTCAGAAGACTTGATTTGAATACTGGCTGGGTGACCTCAGGTAATTCACTTAGATCTTTTGGGCCTTATTTTCCTCTTTTGTTCGAGAGAGAGCAATAATATGCTACCTAACTCCTACAATATGTTAGAAGATAAAAGGAGACAATGTTAAGTGAAAGTTCTGGGTAGCTATAAAGTGTTATGTGCAGCTAACAGATTACTGGGATTATTGTTTCACAAATGTAAAGTTTAGATTTCTGAGGCAAAGGTGAGTTAACTTTTTACTTCTTTAACCTATATGAATCTTGCCCAGATAGGCACATTATTATCAAGTATTGCCATACTCATGGTGTATTACTGTAATGACACACTGGGTGATGATGAACAACTGTGCTTTGAGATTCTTGACCATCAAGCCTAATCTCTTTGAGTGTCAACCTAACTTCATTTAGATCCTGAACATACAGGTGGTTTAGGTCATTATCTGTTTACATTGGGAGATTTGGGACTAAGTTGCTATTTTATGAAGGGATTTGCTGGTAAATGTTTAGCAATAGACTTCAAATATTAAAAAAAAATGCAATATACTTTTAAGTTTTTTTGAATTATTAACATGTTCTTAAGTCTAGATAATTAACAAAACAATAAATCAAGCTTAATTGTAATGATTGCTGATTTCTGAGGTATAAACACTGATAACGAAAATTTAACAATTAGCCAATTAGATCTAGCTTCAGCACACCCTTGTGTCAGGTCATCAAAGAATGATAGCTATTTTCTTGTCTGGCTTCAAGCATTTTTCTAGACAGATGCTCCCTCTCCATATCTCAGAGAGTCATGCTACAAATGAGACCAAACTCAACTGCTGTATCATTGACATTTTCTGCTCTGACTCTAAGCCCTCTGTCCTAACCTATGTACCTCTTTTCCATAAAATATAACTCCTCTATGGCATATTTGCAAAGACTGAGTCCTAGGTGAAAAATACAGTATAGATTACCCTTTGTTAATTATACAAAACCATCACCATTATCAGTCCCAGAACCAGCACCAGCACCACAACAACTTGATCACCAGCAGAGGGGGTATTCCTTCCATTTATAGTAGAAGCATATTTTAAAGAGATGAGCATTGAATAAGGAGGCAGAAGCCCAGTAATTTAATCCTTAAACTGTCATTTACCTACCATATGGTCTTGAGCAAGTCACTTAGCTTATTTGAGACTTGTTTTCCTCATCTTGCCTACTTGGCTCTCTCATGGGATTGTCATAAGGACCAAAGAAAATAATGTAATTGAAAAGGACTGAAAAATGTTAAGTAACAACCATGACTACTACAAAAAAGTATTACAAGAATTCGGGAACTTACAGGAAAATATTACCTGGAACCATATTCCACTCTCATAGACAAGCTTGTTTGCTTTTGGATAATGTTGATTCTAGTAGAATAGGTAAGAACTTGATGTAATTGTCAGTTTTTTTTTGAAGAATGGATCCCTAAGCTTCAGTTTCATCACTTACAAATTGAGGGATTTAGACTAGAAGATCTCTAGTGTCTTTTTCAACCCTAACATTATAAGATCCTACAGTCTTGAATGCTCTTAGAGGGATGCTGTGAAAAGTATATTGGATTTGAAATTGAAGAGCTTAGTATTCATTTCTAAAAGGAAACTGCTGAACTACTATCCCACATAGCTCTAAAGTAATATGCTTAACTCTCAACTTTGTTTTCCCCTTCAGTTGATGAGATTTCCTAGCTAGAACAAAGGAGATTTCCAGGTAGAACATCACTGAGAAAGAAGGCTGAGAGCTGAAGCCCTGAAAGATAATCAAACTTTATAAACTAAATGCTAGCCTGAATATGATCCAGGTGCTTATGTATCTGTTATATACAGAGAGTATGGTACTGTAGAAAGTACACAAGGCTTGGTGAGTTCTGGCCCAATGTCTGTTAGGCACATGACTATGGGCATATAGGACAGTTATATGTCACAGTGGATGGAGTTCTAGGCCTGGAGTCAGGAAGACCTGAGTTCAAATCCATCTCAGACATTTACTAGATATGTGACTTTGTATAACAGCAAGGACTATGATATACACAGGAAGGCCTGCTGTATAGCTTCTTAGATTTTCTTTTCTTAAAAGGAAATCAACTTTTGAGTGGTCAACAATCTACTTTAATCAAGTACATAATAGTTCAGGGGAAAAAGTCAGCATCCTGAACTTCAGAGAAATACAAACAGAGAAATGAAGAGCAACAGACAGGGCTTCCAACTGTCTGACCATACATGCATAGTTATCAGAGAGACAAGCACCAACAGCTGGGTTTTCAAAGCCAGGGGGCTCCTTAGGGGTTGCCCAGAGTCTCATCAGGCACACCAACCTTCTTCCAAAAACTAAACCCCAAAGTATAACCTCCCCTCAGAGTATATATATACTTCTCAGAGCCAGAGGCCATCACAAAAGAACCAGTGCCTCATTAGAAATTTACAAATAGTGTGGACCTTCCCCACACTACAAAACAAATCTCCCCTAATCAAACTTCCCTTAATGGGCAGGCTCTTCATCCTCTTGGCTACCCTCTCCTGGACACTCTTCAGATGCTCAATTTCCTTCTTGAACCTCCATGTGTATAGAAAAGAATGCCATACTCAAAATGGAGTCTGAGGAGAGTAGAATACAAGGGAACTATCACTTACCTGCTCTTGAAAGCCATGCCTTTTGGTGCTGCCCAAGATTCCATTAGCTTTATTGGCTGCTACACTATACTGCTGACCCACATGGAACATGGAGTCCATTAAAACCACCAGATCTTTTTCAAAACAATTGCTAACCATACTTCTGCCTACACTGAACCAACAACATGATTTTAGTACCATTTAACCTACTGAATTTCATTTGATTGGTTTCATCCCTATGCTCTATCCTGTTTAGATCCTTTCAAATCGTGATTTTGTTATCTGCCATGTTAGCTATCCCTCCCAACTTTTTGTCATCTACAAGTTTGATGATCGTGCCATCTGTGCTTTTCTCTAGTTCCTCTTGTTTTTGGCTTAAAGGCTGGGCATTTACATATAGATATTTGAGGTCTTGGGTTTTACTACTGAATCCTTTCTTGGATGTTTTCCGCTGTGAACTTCTGGGTATATCAACTGCTATCTCTTCTTTATAGCTATTTCCCATGGTATCTAACTTGTGTGAGATACAGATATAGTTACAGTTAGATTAGATGATATACATAGGTAGATGATACATAGATTTATATATATAAATGTATATGTGTGTATATGTATATATGTGTATGTGTATGTATAACTATTTAGGCACCTTATCCTTCTTCCATCCTTTTAAATTTTATTTTAAAGTTCTTTTGATTAGATTTGCATGACACCCGGCAAATACATTCTTCTCAGCCGTTGTTAGATGTATCTTGTCTCTGGCCTGGAGTCTGTTCTGCCTCTATTTTAAGCCATGGTCCAAAAATCTCAATCTCATTCTCAGACACCACCTTCCTAGCTAGCTGTTCCCTTCTCAAAGCTACTGCTGTTGTTTTTCTCTTTTGCATCCCTCTCCTTCATTGGGAAACAATGGGGAAAGTAAGACCTACTTCCCCAGAGTCTTCAATTTCTTGCCCCAGACTTCTTTATCATTGCCAACAAATTTTAGGTTCCTTCTAGTGGTGTCATTTGTGCCCACATGAAATCATGAAAAGTAGGTAATTATCATCCATTGCTAAGTCTTGGGCGGTTCTGTTATGTCTTGGATGCATGCCCTGGGAAGGCAATAGAGCTTTCTCTTCTTTATATCAGGTTGAGAAATAGCTCCCTCCATACCTCCTGAAGAGGAAAACACTGATTTCTACTTCTTTCCTTTAAATGTATATTTTCACACCTGACAACTTCTGGGTATCAACTATGTCATTTTCCATAGGACAAGTTGCTGTTCCTCCAGCTTTCTTCTGAACAGATAAGTGAGGAGAAGGGGGGAAAAGGAAAGGAAGGAAATGCTGTTCTGAAACTGATTCTCACTAACAGAAAGGAGCTGGTTGTTGGGGTGGAAATGATGGGAAAACCTGAGGGGACATGATTTCTTCCCCCTAAAGTTTGTGATAAAGAAGGAAAGAAAATCTCCATGTAGTATGAACATATACCCTAGATTTTAGGAAGACAGATTGCAGAGAGTTCAGAGGAAAGAAAGGTCAGGGTTATGAACTAAAAATGCTACAGGAGAAGTTATCTCAGGAAGAAGAGATGCTCAAGAGTGAAATTCTGAAGATGCGAAGGGATCTATTAAATGAATGAGTGGGGGAAGATGTGTTAAGCACATACTGTGTGTTAAATGATGGCAACACAAACCATAAAAGTGAGCTTCTCCTTGCTCTATAGAAACTAACATTCTGATTTAGGGAGCCACAAGTGTAAGAGAGGTCAATTGTAGGGCAGATGCGAAGACCCCCAAACTCTAAAGGTGCAGTAAAACAAAACAAAACAAAAAACAGGTAGCAAGGTCCTAAGGTCTTTAGGGGATATCAGTAGATCTGAAGGCAGTAACTGTGGATGGAACAGAAGCCTTTAGGACACAGCAATAGGGCAGATGGCTAGGTCTGGTGCCTTTTATTTTACTAGAATTATTATAGTTGGGGACTACCAGCTCATCCAAGTAGTACAAACAGTTAAATTTCTTCCATCCCAGCTGCCTCAGTGGACTCTGAAGAAAGAGCCTCAGATCTAATTTTTTCAGGTTCTTCTTGTAACACCTATTCTCTTTTCCCTCTTGTTCTTCTGTGTGACAGTCTTCTATTCTCTGACATTCTGGTAAGGGTCAATTCTCACTCCTCTCCTTCAGATTCCTTCCCACCCGCTATTGATACCTTCCCTCAGTGTCCTGCACAACTTTAGGTATGGAGAGTCATTCTTTGAATACCTTCACCTACCAGGAAGGTGATCAGTCTACACTTGGAACACAGAGAACATTCATTAAGCTATGGAAAAATTATAATCATCTTGCTGTCATGGAAAGTGCCTCCTGTCCATGCCTTCCCCTATCCTCCATAACTTAATATTTTCAGCCTTTAAAAATAATAATCGAAAGAATTTATGTATCACTTTTAGGTTTGGAAAGCTTTTCACAAATATCTTATTTTGTCTTCACAATGATCCTGGGAGGTGCTATTGTCGGTCATTTGTTTTCAATTATGTCCAACTCTTTGTGACCTTATTTGTGATATTGTTGGCATGTCTGAGTTCACATTTGAACTCACATCTTCCTGGCTCCAGGCCATTGTACTACCAACTAGTCCCTGGGAGGTAGCTACTCTTATTATCCCCATTTTACAGATGAGGAAACTGAGGTTAAGTCCAAGGTTAAGCCACACTGCAACTTGGGCTCAAGACAGCATTTGAACTCATAATCATACTTCAACCATAAACAGATGATTAATAATTTTATACCCTATTGTCACATCTTAATAACTATACAACCCCACTCAACTTGCTTTTCTTAGTTCTAAAAACACCACACCCAGGTCTACTTGAGTCACACCAATTTCCTGTTTTGCCCTACCCACAGATCTACCATGCCAGATTTGCTTTGCTCCTAATTGATCCACTTGCCTTTTCTCACTCACCACCTCCCTGTCTTCCCAAGTGCTTTCTCCTTTTCCGTCCTGAGTTTACTTCTTCAGACTCTACAATTCTCCTTGATCCTTTGCAAACCCCCTTAAATCTTTTATACACACGCTATTTGTCCTTGATCCTGCTCTTCTTTCAACCCAAAAGTAGTTTCTGTAAGAATAGCTGAGTCTAGAAATTATTCTCCTTCAAATGTTCCTTCATTTTGCCCAAACGTTGCCAAATTTCTCTTCCTCCCCTTCCATCTCTGACTTATATAACTAACCTAACCCCTTCAAATCACCTTCATGCTTTCATTTTTATTCAGCTCAAGTCCTCTTTTTTTCCATGTCCTTTCTCCGATAGAAGCTGGAAAGTAGAATGGACCTCAAATCTAGTTCTTTCTTCCATGATATCATAATGCTTTATCTATGCGTCTCTCCCACTCATAAAAGTAAGCTACTATATTACAGACCCATGGTGGTCAGAAGCTGTGTTATTTATCTTTCCATTCTGAGCTCCTAACATGGTACTTGCCCAATAAATATTCAATTGAATTAAAGTATGCAAACTGACTGAATATACTCACCCACAAAACATGAGGATGTTATATAGCAAAGGATCATCTGGGAAGGGTGCCATCTGCTGGAGACATAGCTGCTCACAGCCCCCGTTGAATCCGTCGGAGCAGTCAACCCCAATGTGGCGATCGTAGCAACCGGTACCATCCTTCATGGGGCTGAGTCCTGATGGGCACTAGCACACACGGAAAGCATCCACATAACCCAGATGAAACAATGCTCTGAACAGTCTAGGGACCAAAGTTTACCCACAGGCAACTATTTTTAATGCCAGGGCATGAAATCATTAGCATTAGAAATTCATTCATGAAATTCCTGCTGGACTGGACTACCTTTAAAAGTTTGTGACCCTCTGTGTCATACCATTTCTTTTCTCTGGGCAATGGATCACACACATGTGTATTGAAACTGAGTTCCTCTATGCCCAAAGGGCTATAAAAATGTGCATACCCTTTGACCCAGCAATACTGCTTCTAGGGTTGTATCTCAAAGAGATCATAAAAATGGGAAAAGGACCCACATGTACAAACATATTTATTGCAGCTGTCTTTGTGGTGGCCAAGAACTGGAAATCGAGGGAATGCCCATCAATTGGAGAATGGCTGAACAAGTTGTGATATATGAATGTAATGGGATACTATTGTGCTATAAGAAATGATGAACAGGTAGACTTCAGAAAAACCTGGAAGGACTTCTATGAACTGACTTAGTGAAGTGAGTAGAGCCCGGGAGAACATAACAGTTACAGTGACAGTGTGAGAGGACTGTTTCTGATAGACTTAGCCCTTCACAGCAAGGCAAGGAGCTAAAACATTTCCAAAGGACTCATGAAGTAAAATGCCATCCACATTCAGAGAAAGAACTATGGAGTTGGAACACAGAATGAAATAATCTATTTTCTCTTTTGTTATGTTTGGTTTTGTTTTGTTTAGTTTTACTCATGCTTTCTCCCATTCATTTTAATTCTTCTATGCAACATGACTAATGTGAAAATTTGTTATGCTGTCTTAGGGAGGGAGTGGGAAGGGAGGAGGAGAAAATTTAAAACTTATGGAAGTGATTGTTGAAAACTGAAAATAAATAAATAAATCTGAAAAAATATGAATAAAACTGAGCTCCTCTTTACCTAGATAGAAGGGGTTGTAAAAGAAGGAGGCATTGCAGCAAAGCAGCATGTGTGAGGCATGCTGGTTGGGCCTCAAGCTAGCAGAACAGTGGGTGTGATGGGCCAGAATTAAAATGCCTTAGCAGGGCTTCCTTAGGGCTGTGCTGCTGTTTAGGCCAAGTATTCATTGGACCCTTTCATGTCCAAAGTACTTTGTCAACATTTAGTGCAGAGTTAGAGTGAGTATACAGGGGCAAGTGAGGACATCTCAAGACTCCTGGAAATAGTTGACTTTCCAAGTGACCTTAGAGAGGCCACTCGGCTGCTTTGCACAGGAGGCAGGACCAAACAGCACCATTTGTTTAATCCCACAGGTGCATGTGTGACATTACCAACTTTAAAATGATCCTTCAGACCAGGAGAGAAATGTGCCAGGAGGTAATGGCACAGAGTTTTCAGCCCTATTACTATGACTTCTTTCTAAAAATGAGAAAAATGCTTCCTACGTCACAAGGAAATAGAACGTCTGTTAACCTACTAAGAATGGATGAGGCACTCTGATATAATGGAAAGTATACAGGTATTAGGAGGCAGCTAGGTGGCAAAATGGATAGAGTGCTGGACTTGGAGTCCGGAAGACTCATTTCCCTGAGTTCAAATCTGGCCTCAGATGCTTACTAGTTGTGTGACCCTGAGCAAATCACTTCACCCTTTTTACCTCAGTTTCCTCATCTATAAAATGAGCTGGAGAGAAGGAGATGGCAAACCACTCTAAGGAAACCCCAAGTAGGGTCACAAAGAGCTAGACACAACTGAAAAAATGACTCAATCACAACACAGGTATTGGAGTTGGATGCCTCAAGGTCTGACTCTATCTGTCATTAGCTGTGTGGTCCTTGAATAATCAATAGACTTCTCTGAGATATTTTAAAATATCTTCAGCAGATAATCCTTGTACTGCCCACCTTAAAAGATTGTTGTGAGGATCCTTCCAAATAGCTCCTGGTAAATGAAAATCCTTATATAAATATTTATCAATGTTTCCCACCCTAATTTAGTCACTGAACACCTTGGGGACTGAGTTATATGGATGGAGCTTATAAATACTCATTTAAAAGATGTTAAAGTGTCTGGAGATACCCCTAAAAGCAAGGATATTGGGAGATGTTTGGAGCAAAGTAGAGGAAATTAAACCTATTTTAATACTCCTAGAAGTAGTACATTTGATCTAGCATGCCATACTCATGTCCTAGCTGTTTTCCTACATTTCTTTTGTAATGAATACTTTTCCAATGTCCTAGTAAGAGGACTAAAAGTCTCCACTCACCTCCACACAACCAGTTTACTCTGTCACCTTGCTGCCAAATATACCAGCCCAGCAGCCGGAAGCTGCAGCAGGTGTGCCTGTTAAAACATACCCTCCCTCCTTCCCATCACCCTGATCGAAGATCGCAATGGGAAACATGCTGTTTGATGACACTAACTCTGCAATTTCCCAAACAAATGGCACCCCTGTGGGTTTACTAGGCTCCCAGCCTGGTCCATCCCCTTCTTCCCCACTGTGCCAGCTGGAGTGTTGGAAGGTGATGGCCCTTCAGGAGGTTTCATGAGGCTGCCTCTCACTGTGCAAACCCAGATGCTCCAGATGATGGTAAACAAGCAAATGATGCACCTGGGGGTTCCATCCCATGTTCCCTTTTCTCCCAACCCATCCACTTTCTTGGCTATTCAGCTGTTTGGCCATATGCTCTACCAGAAGGAAATTTGGCTTTACCACTGTGCAGCTGCCAAGGCTTGAATAGAGGGTCCTAGAACAGGCAAGGGTGAAGCAGGATTAAAAGGGCTATGTTGAAGTCCATGAGCATTTCCTGAAATATTTGCCTGAATTGGTCTTGGCAAAACTTATCCAACCCTTTCCTTTCATTCACCTAACGTGCACTCTGGGAATTTTACTGATGATGAAATATCCCCTGCCACACTTCTATTCAATGCCATTGGAAACTAGTCATTTCAACCAAGAGTCAGAATTCTATATCTTTCAACTTAGTTGAAATTTCTCTCTTTTATATTTCTCCCCACCCTCCCCAGAGCATCTTATCAGCATAGTTCTTAACAGAAACATCTCCAGATGAAAACTGAATAAGCTCAGATCCTTTCAGGGTACCAGAACCTGGCTTTAGCTTGATCATGCCTGTTCCCCAATATCCAATCTATAAGCTTCATCATCTGCCATTCTCTATTTGGAGTAGTTAGACTAATAAATAGAAGTATAATAAGCCTTAATTGGAAGTTTTTACCTTAGAGGAGAAGGCCTCATTCAATAAGACCTTAATAACAAGAATCTACTTAGGAAAAAGGAGCAAGTAACAACAAAACACGTTTTGTATACCCATGCTTCCTCTCTCCATATTTATTTGGATCCTATATAAACACAGTTTCTGAGTGATGAGTCTGACATAGTGAGATCAAAGAAGGGTTTAATGACTTTCACTATTCTATACTTATTAAGGCAGGAGAGTATATAAATGCATCTCAGAAAGATTTCTACCAACAGGGTTAAAACGAAAATATGTGTTTATTTAACCTTCATTATGCTGTAGTGGAAAATATGTTGGAGACACTATAATTCACACCCTAGATCACACTTGCACTGTGATCTTGAATAAGTCACTTCATTTCTACCTCATTTTCCTCATGTATAAAATGAGGAAGTTGGGATAGAGTAATTGCTAAGATCACTTGAAGCTCTAACATTCTGTGACAAGAAAGTTTCATTAATGAGAGCATTCTATTCCGTAAGCTTCCAATAAGAAAGTATGGTGCTACAGGAAATATGTCAGATTTAGAGTTAGTCAGTTTTGAATCTCAGCTCTACCACTTTTAATACCTGGGTGATGTTGGATGAGTCACCTAACTATTCTGGTCCTCAGTTTCCTTATTTGTAAGGGTAACACAGGATTAGGTGACTACTAAGGATATTTTGAGTGCTAAATCCATGATCCTATGAATCAAGTTTTCATTGAATTATGCATCTAATTTTATTTTAGCTAAAGAATTCTTACTGTTGCTTCTCTCTGGGATCATTCAGGATCCATATTTCTCTATAGAGGGAAGCTTCAATTCTCATAAAACAACCCTCTTCACATCAAGGACCTTGAGTCAGACTGGAGGAGCTAGAAGAAATATTGCTTCTAGGTCTGAGAGAATTGTTGTTCAGTTAATTCCAATTTACAAGGATTTTAAGAACGTTTCTTTGGGTGTGTGATGGACCCATCCATTTTCATGGCAATATTGAAGGTTGTTTCAGACTGGGACAATGGGTCCTCTCCAACCCCACTTCACACAGTCTATGTCCACTAAGCCCAGACATTCCAGAAAAGATGCATTCTGGTGGGAGGTATGGAGAAAAATCTCTGTACCTGCTGATGTGATTGAGTAACATGAAGTCCCTTCCCTTATGCCCTGCATCAAGCATAACTGATAAATGAACATTCTATTTCAGTGACCCCTAAAACACACAAGGTTAATTGTCTTTCATGGGCTGCTCATGGCTTCTTGGCTTAATTCTCATCTAATGCATATTTGTGTTAATGAGATTAAACTTGTTTTCCCCACTCAACTCACATCATCCCACCCCTCCCCCCTTTTATTTTGCCCCCCTCCCACCCCATTCCCTATTCCTGCTAGTAATGTTCTGCTGGCTAATTAGCCAGAAACTAAAACGAGTCTCGCCACATCCATGGTGTACCAATCGCTGCTCCTGTCTATCCCAGACTGAGAGATGGATGCTCTGGTGACAGGTGAAGGAGAGAGAGAAGCAAGCCTAGCCAGTGCCCTTGGGAATAAAGTGGGTTGCTTGGTTTTGCTTCCATTACCTCATTTTGTCTGGGCACAAAATGAGCAGTGACTCCCCAAAAACGACCCTGCATCCCTACTGGGTGAGGAAATAGGTCTCTTTTGACTGGTCAAAAGAAACCCTCTTCTCTTCACAAACCACACTTTCTCCAACTTCCTAATAAAATCTGCCATCTAGGTCTTTTCAGAATTTCATTTCCATACCCTGCCCCCCCCCCCCACATACTCCCTGGAGAAACAATTTATCGAAGTAAATTTAAGTAAAGGGCTACCTTAGTTCCCAGCTGTGCAATTTCTATTATAAACTTCCAAATCATGTAGTATTGTTCGTGGCTTGCTCTACAACAGGAACAGTCATAGGGTAAATCAAGATAGTGGTTATTGGCCCTGGTAGACAACTTAGTACAATGGACAGCTCCCTGAAGGTGGAGTCAGGAGACTGGGTCTCAAATTCTGGTTCCATCCCCTACTACTTATACGACCTTGGAAAAATCCCTTAACCTTTTCCTGGACCTTGGTTTTTATCTCTATAACATCAAATCCCTTCTAACTGTAAATCTGTAATCCTTATGCAACTACTATGTGCTGATCTCACAAATCACTGCCTTTAAGAATAGGGGAATAATACAACTCTATGTAGCACTGATTTAAAGGGGACAAATGGGTCAAGGGAGGGGTAAATATGAGAGAAGAGAATGGTTAGACAAGGAGGGTCAGTGAGTAATCTAAATTTCTGGTTAGAGCCTGGTAATTTTCTTTTATATTGTACTTTGTGGTTACAAAGAAATTCTTATATACCATCTCATTTGATACTCATAGGCATCTTGTGAGGTAATACATATGCTATCTTTTCCATTTTACAGATGAGGACACTAAAATCCAAATTCTGAACTTATACGCACAGGTGGCGAAACTTTGAATTCTGTCTCCGGATAGGCCAATTCATTTAGCTCTCTTTCTTAGTAATAGAGTATGGTCTTAACATCAGATAGACATTCAAAAATACATCCCCTGTTCACAACAGAGACTTAGTGAGAACATGTGTTTGAATAAGTCAACTCTCCACCCATTGGCAAAAGAGCTCTCAAAGGCAACATCCTAAAGATGATGGATCAGTCATTAATGTCATCTTTGAATAATAAGGACAGAGTTATAGTTTAGTCATTTTCATATTAAATAAAAAAAGATTCTTCCTTTGGCAATCAATGGAAGGTTGAATGGAAGCTTGTTGATAATGCTGTACGTGTTGCTGTTTTGGTATGAATTGGACTAGATAGCCTAATTCTGAGATCTTTTCCTTGATTCTTGAATATTTGTGATTATGTCTTGGTAAAAATAAGACACAGTCCACTCTCGTCTTTATCTCCTCCAGTGCTCAGCCCATCTGAATACTCAGCCCCATCTGAGTGCTCTGCCAAAGAGGCTTCCAGCTGCCTGTGCAAGGTTTGATTTGGAGGGCAGGGCAATTATACTTTGCACAGGTCTTTGCCTTTCACGGGTATTTGTTTTCATCCTCCAGAGAATATATAAACAACAGGGCAATTAACTGAATAGCAATTAACCCTGTGGGAGTCCATGCAGAGCCAAAAAATATGTGTCCTGCCTCCTTAGAAATACAGATGAAGGCTGAACTGATAATGGGGACAAAACTGGATTCCCAACCTTATCAGTTTGCACTGAGCTCTACTGTGAAAACATACTTGGCGAGAGTTTTCTGGGGTTCCTTTTCCTATTTGCTACCCAATAAAACCTCCTTTTCCTAGGGTTACCTTCACACAGATCTTTTCTTTAAGGGAAAGGCAGCAGCAGTGTTGATGCTCAAAATTTGGGAAAAAAAGAGAAAGTCATTCCATATCTACAAATAGTTGGTGAGAGAGAGATGTTTCTAGTAGCCTCTACAACTATAGATAGAGATAACTGGGTTATCTTTCTTCTTGTGACCCAAACTACATGTAGAGAGATTGATCTTCCCTTAAGAGAAATATATATGTGAAGGCATGCCCAAGAAATGAGTCATAAGATAATAGATTTACAGACGGAAGAAACCTTCAAGGTCATTGAATCTAGCTTCCTCATTTTATAGATGAGAATATTGAGGTTCAGAAAAATGACTTGCCCAGGACCACCCCCCCACCATCTTTCTCTCTCTCTCTCTCTCTCTCTCTCTCTTTCTTTCTTTCTCTCTCTCTCTCTCTCTCTCTCATTATCCATACATAACTGAGTTGCAGTTGGAACACAGATCACCCTTATGCCAAGTCCAGAGATGACACTAGGTTGGCCTCTTCATGCAAAAAGGATCATGGGTTAACATGGGAGCACCATAACAATGGACCGCTTGGCAGCAATTCAAATTGAGATGAGACAATGTAGTAGAAAGATCACTGAATGAAAGTCAGACAAGTTGAGTTCAAATCTTCCCTCTGCCACTTTACTATCTGTAAGATACTTTTCCTTCCCTGAATGTCTCCAGCATGAACAAGTTTCCCCATCAAACTTCACATAACACTTTGTTTTACAACTCTGCAAAGCATTTATCATGTAGACCAAAATTATCTGTTTGTGACTTATGCCCCAGGTGGCACAAAAATGCATAGAACTCTATGCTGGAAGTCAAGATGACCTCAGTTACAATCTGACCTTAGACACTTAATAGCTGCATGACTCTGGGCAAGTCATTTAATTTCTATTTGCCTCAGTTTCCTTTGTTGCAAAAATGGGAATAATTGCACCTACTATCCAGGATAAAATGGAATATATTTGTAAGTACTTAGTACAATGCCTTGCACTTAATAAATGCTTGCCCCCAATCTCACTAAACTATCGTGTAAATATGTTTGGACTAAGAATAAGATGATCTGCATTTGAATCTTGATTACACTACGTACCAGCTGTGTGACTTGGGACAAATTATTCAATCTCTCTGAGCCTCAGTTTTCTCATCTATAAAATAAGGGCATTGAACTATATAATTTCTAAGGCTTCTTCCTGTCCTATTCCTATGAGTTAAGCTTTGCCTTTCTCTTCCCCCTACCAAGTGCTTGGTATTGCATCTGGTTTAACAACTGTTTGTTGAAGGTATGAATTGAACAAGTCTAGGTAGCACTACATCTCAAACATTACAGACAGATCTCTGTCTATTCATTTATCTGTCTTTCACAACAGCACTAAGGGACTCTCAGAAAAGGGTTGAAGTTCCCAGCTTCAGCCCGACTCTATCCCTTCCTCAGTTCAAGTCTTCAGGCAAGGCTGAATGATCACTAGTTTGGCACATTGTAGAAAGGAAGCATATGCTTCAGATTTGGTTAGAGGTATGGAGGTTTCTCCATATACTTGGATTCTATGTGCCTCAGTTTCCTAATCTTCAAAATGAAAGTGAGTCAACCGGCCCAACTGATCATTCTTCTTACTCAGGAGTCATGAGATTGATGGTTACAAAGTGCTATGAGAATACAGAGCCACTCATTATGAGTTGACTTTCTTCTGGGGGACAAATTCTAAAAAACAATGGTCCTATTACAAATGCATATTCATCTCAGTGATTCCTGCCAGCCTCAGTCTCACAGAGCTTGGTGTTAAAAGAGAAAAATCCATCAGCTTGGATCCAAGCCAGGCAAAAGGCCAGGATGATGGACCAGGGGTATTTGACAGGCAAATCATCATGAAGGATAGGGCAAAGGCAGAGGTGTAGGGGAGAGAATCAGAGAATAAACACATCTTTGAAATATGTGTGTGTGTGTGTGTGTGTGTGTGTGTGTGTACAAACACTCACATGCAAGTTTGACATGATCCAATTCACAAAGAAAGTTTAAAATTTAGATGAAGAAAATGCAGTCTGAATAGCAAGAAAACTACCCCAACCTTGAGCTCTGCTAGACAGTGAAATTGTCTCCTGAAGGACCTGACTGGGATCTTCATTGCTTGAGACATTGAAAATGAAATTAGGAATAGCCAAGAAGAGTGGAATGAGGAATAAACCCAGCCCTTGTCCATAGGGTATAAAAGGTAACCTAAATCATCTTTTCCTTGGTGTGTTCCTATGAGGCCATTCTCTCTTACTTTGCTGTCGCTATGATGGAACTGATTTCCCCTTCCCCATCCTCCATCACTCTGTCTCCATCTCTCCCTCTTTCTTTCTTTCCCTGTCCTCTCTCCAACTCTTTTTCCTTCTCTCTTTATCTCTCTCCTTTTCTTTCCCCTCTCTCTCCCTTCCTTTTTTATTTTCTTCCTTTCTTCCCCCCTTTTTCTTTCTTTCCCTACCACTTTCTTTCTCTTCCTCCCTTCTTTCTTCTCCATTGTATTCCCTCTTTCTTTTTCCTTCTCTCCTTCTCTCTCCTTTCTTCATTTCTTCCCTCCTCTCTCTTCTCTATCTCTATCTCTCTTTCCCTCTGTCTCTGTCTCCCTCCCTCTCCCATTCTTGAACATTCTTTCCTTTTCCTCCCTTCTCAAATGACACATGCTCCCTTACAGCCACAATCTTCTCAGGAGAAATTGAGAAAGGTTTTGTGGCAGGAAACATTCCACTTCTCCAGATCCATGCATTTTCAACAGAAAGCTGCTCCCTGTATGGACCAAGGGAAGAGAAGCTTGTGAGAGACAAGGACTCAAAAGGAGCACAGCTAGCATCTAGAGTGGAGGGTTGCTTTGCTCACAAACAATGTGAGAGTGAGGGGAAGCTACCATGTCGTAACTCTGGAGGTGGAAAGAATCATGTGGGCCACCATGCCCAATCCTCTCAGTTTACAGATGAGGACTCTGAAGACCAGTTAGCTGAAGGTTACACAGCTAATAAATGGCAGAGGCAAGATGTCTTCTCCAGGATACACATTATATATGTCACCTTTGCTCTTCCCATTTATCTTTCCATCATTCTTTGTATGTGGATGCCCAGCACCTAGCATAGTGTTCGGTGCTTAATAAATACTTGTTGATTGACAGCTATCCCTTGCCCTACTCCCTTTCCTCATTCCTTTGCCTTCCTTCTCCATCCCTTCTCCAGTCCGCTCTACCTCCAGAGTCTGAGGCTTCTGCCATTGTTTGCATTCAAAAATAGACAGGCCTGCCAACAAGAATTCATTTTTCCTTTCCTGGTCAATACAACCACCCTCTTCTAGGTGACAGAAAAATTCTAATGTCCTCTGTTGCTCAACTGACTCCTGAGCTTGGTAGTTTCAGATTCTTGTGGAGTTGCCAAAGGCACCCTAAAGGAATGATCAGGCAGATGAGTGGTCACCTAGAGAAGAATAGGAGTTAAAATTGCAAGGATTTTACAAGCATGGATCCCGACAGAAACCATTATCCTCTGCCTGTGCTGACCAAGTCCACCCCTTGTGTCCCTCTTGAGAAGGGGGAGGACTGTGTTAAATTAACTCTAAGTGTGCTGTAGTTCCTTCCCCAGTTTCTCCAGTCCATTCTGAGTTCTCCCTTTCTTGAACTTCCTGTATGCATACAGCCTATGCCACAGAGTTAAACACTAAATGAAGGAATGAAAACAAGAATTTATTGAGCATTTACTACATGCAAAGAAAGATACTAAGAGTCTAGATCCAAATAGAAAAGGAAAACCAGGGCCTTGTATTCAAGTGATGGTATGGTAAAAAGATCACTTAAGTTAGAGTCATAGTCACAATCCTAGCTCTGTCACTGACCAGCTATGTGACCTTGGGAAACCTGATTAGTCTCACTTGGCCTCAGTCTCTTTATTTGTAAAATAAAGCTTGGATAGCTGCTAAGGTCCCTTTCAACTCTATTCTGTGACCCTACATTCTTGTACTGGGTCCATGGGTAGCTCTTTTTTCCCCAGCTGGGTTGTAAGTTCTTGGAGGACAGAGACCATATATAAAATTACTATTATTTTTTCCCAAAGAACCTACCCATAAAACATCATAGGATATACTCAATAAATATTTCCTATTTAATTGATTGATAATTGGACAGGTGATGAGTTTGTTTCATTTCTTAACTATTTAGATTGTGCTAACCAACAATCATTAATTAAGCAACTCTGTGTGTGTGTGTGTGTGTGTGTGTTAGTCACTGTATTAAGTAATGGGCTCCAAATGAAAAAAGTGAGTCATTTCATGACCTCAAGGAGCTTATATTCTACTTCTAATGGAACTCCTATGTGGACTGAGAGTCAAAACCAAAAAAAACTGCTCATGTCTCACCCCTCATTTTTATTTTTTTGTTCACAGCGTATTACTCATTGGATATTCACATTATTTCTTATCCTATCATCCCCATCTTTCCTTTTCTCATACTCAGGACTTCCAAAGGCATTTCTAGTTCTTGGCTATCCTTTGACCTGCTCCCAGATTTAAAGAAGAAGACTGAAGGGAATTAACATACCACACAACCAGTGGAATCCAATTTGCGATCTGAGATGCATCGAAAATTCTTGCTACAGCCTCCATTGTCCTTGGTGCAGTCCCTGACGGGTCCAAATGAATCCAAGAGAACTTCCAAACTGTCGAAGGAGGATGAGGTCATCAGCTCTTCTCTGTGGGTAGAGGTAGACAGAAAGTCATAGAAAAAAATAAAAGATGTCATATACACTTATTGATTACACAGACTTGCATATGGTCTATCTCATTTGATCCTGTGAGTTGATGGATGTATTGATGTGTGGTTTCCATTTTGTGGATAAAGAAAATAAAGTTCTTAGCTATTTAAATGCCATACCCATAGCTGGTCAGAATTCAGTGTGACATGTTCCTACTGTTAGTAACTGAGCCGTGTCATTATATCTCTCTACAAATTAAATAAACAAATTAATGAATGAGTAAATAAGTGAAATAGAGACAGATAGATGAATAGATAAGTAAATTTTAAAAATCAACCCAACATGAGTCTCATATCAATGAATATATTAGTGGTATTTGAAAAAACAAGATAATAAGAACAATATATCCTTTTGCATTTTTCTCATATGTAACATGAGCTTCTGTTGGATTTTAAGTGATCCTTAACTTCAATTCCTAAGGTTTGTGATGCGTATATATACACATACATATATTCACACATAAAGAAACATCCATATGTATGTATATGCATATAGAATTATATACAAATATAATATATGGATAGAGAGTCTTTATGAGCTATGAGTCTTGAGGAACTAATATGTGACTGAGCCTGGCTTCCCACCCGGGACCTCTTACTCCAAGGCCATTGTTTTGTTTTTGTTTTTTTGTTTTATCAAATATAGCAAGTATAGCATGGATCCTGAAGCTGTCATTCTATTGGTCTGACTATAGATTGTGTGTGTGTGTGTGTTTCTGTGTGTGTGTGTGTGTGTGTGTGTGTGTGTGTGTGAGAGAGAGAGAGAGAGAGAGAGAGAGAGAGAGAGAGAGAGAGAGCATATGCTCCTCACAGCCTCCAATCCACCCCTTAACTACACACACACACACACATACACACACACACACACACACTCACACACACACAGTCACAGAATATCTTTATATACTTACTCACCATGTAGACTTCTAGCGGGCATCATTGTTTCCTAGGAAACTTTCACTGAGCACCTTGTGAAGGAAGCCCACAGGACAAGTCCCCAGCCTGCCATTTTCTCTCTCAGCATTAGGACCATATAACTTCATAGCTACTCTTCACACTCATATCACATCTCTCTCAACTTCAACCCACCTGACCTCCACTGCATCCTCCATCACGGTCATATCTGTCTTGCACTTAGCTGAAGGGTTGATGGCTAGTTCTGCGGGTGGAATCACAAAACTCTTGCTTAGAGGCAGCCACATTCCCTCTCCTAGAGTATAGGTAAATCTGTAGGGATACAGAGAAGAATGTAATGATTAGTGGCCATTACAGCTTATCTAACTCTAGGGATACTGACAATGTATAGGATAGCTATGGTCTTTTCACCAGTCCTCTTAGGTAAAGTCACACCTTTCCGGATATTGCTATAAGACAGCTGAAATATCTAAAGGAGAGAGAGGAAGTTACCAAACTTAGCTCAGCCAGCCTCTTAATCACAGAACTGATTCTAATGGTCATGCCTTAAAAACAACTATGAAAGACCCGGTAACATGGCAAAAAGAAGACTCCAGGTTAGGAGACCTAGGTTTGATTCTAGCTTAGGTATCATTTGTGATTTGGGGTAAATCATTTAACCTCTTTAGGTCTCAGTTTACCTATCTGTAAAATGGAGAAGACTAAATATTCTCTCAGTTCCCTGAGTTCTAAACATTTATGAATTTTATAGGTCACAGAGAGATGACCCTTCAAATTTAAGATGATGCCTTTAACTTAGTGAATGAATCCTTTTCCCTAAAACAAATCTGAGAAGAGATTTACAATCATGTTGAGAAGAAATTTAAAACATGCTATTTATACTTCCCAATCTGTGAGTCAGTGGGCAATAGCAATGTCCCGAGTGAATGTGTACATATATATACATATACATTTATATATATATCTATATGTCAGTGTTCACATGTATACTATATACATATCCATCCACCATAAACACATTCATATATTTGTATATGTATGTGTATATAAATATAGATAGATAGATATAGATCTGCATACAAGTATATTCTAGTTTCTCAGTGGGTCCATGATCTCCCATCCTTGCCTACCCATTCTGGGCAAATCTCATCCATCCCCTCCCATAAGTATACCATAGGTGGCCTACCGAACATGCCATGGACCTTCCTCTTCTTCTCTTGACATAGCAAGATATCAATGGAGAAAATAAAACTATCCCTTGGGTATCTCTTGCTCTCACTCTGTGACTCACTTGCTTTTTCAGTTATAATTTTTTGATGACAATCTTTACACTGCTTGTCCTGTATCTCTCTTTGTTCATGGCAGAGAAAAACAAAATCCCAGCTCTTGGGATGTAAGAATAGTCAAAGTCCACCCAGTCCAACCCCTTCATTTTATAGATGAGGAAAGTAAGGCCCATGAAGGTGAAATGATTTATCAAGGTAGTAATCAGTACAGCCAAGATTTGAACTAACGTCTTTTGATTATAGAACCAGGTCTCTTTCCACCATATCATAGTGCCTCCGCCATGGCTTTCTCTGAGTCTCTCCATTACCTTTTGGATGATCCTTATCTTGAGTACAATAGAGACTATAATGTTTCATGGCTACCTGTCTGTCATACATAATCATGTATTAATACAAGCTTCAATACTCCATGGAATGAATATACATGATTTAATCAGTGTGTGTATAACCTTCACTAATGGTAAACACTATTTTTTGCCTTTCTTTGTAATCCCAGTGCTTAGGAGAATGTTGGCACAAAGTAAGGGCTTAACAAATGATTGTTGACTAAATGAATGACAATGCAAACCATCACCCTTCATGCCTGAATTGATAATTTCAAGAGTTGTTATGCTAGCGGTCAAATTTGTATTGATGACTCTCTAAACTTAGCAAAGCTGGTCTTAAAATGGCAGATACACAAAATGCTTCAAGGACTATGCTCTAAACTTTTTCTGTCTTGGTTGGATTTGCCAAGCTGAGCCTCCAAGAACTCAAGGTTCTTCATGCAAGGAAGAGGCACTGGAGTTGGACTTTAGTAAAAAAAAGAAAAATGTATCTGTATTTATGTAGAAGCTAATATATTTAAGGCCATGACATATATTTAAGCTCCTCAAGCAAAGCTTGGATAATCACTTGTTAGGTATAGGTTCAATTAGATGATGATATAAGTCCCTTCCATTTTTTAAATTGTAGGATTCTGTGGTTTCACATAGGGGCAGCTAGGAGACATAGTGGATAGAGTGCCAGCCCTGAGGTCAGGAGGACCTAAGCTCAACTGTGGCCTCAGACACTAGCTGTGTGACCCTGGATAAGTCACTTAGCCCTGTTTGCCTCAGTTTCTCTTCTATAAAATGAACTGGAGAAAGAAATGGGAAGCCTCTCTAGTATTTTTGCTAAGAATACCCCAAATGGGGTCAGAGAGAGTCAGACATGACTGAAATGACTCAATGACAAATGGTTTCACTGTATACGTACTAGTAGAGAAATAGAGACTGATAAACACAAACCTCAATGCTGTTCTGAGAATGTAACAGCAAGAAACTAAACCCTTTCATTTTGAAATCTGCTACTGTTAAAGTCCCTGAAACCATAGGCTCTGTCCTGTCTTGTTAACATTACAAGAGGGTCCTCTACTTTGCTTCCATGAGATAAACAATTCTGTCCTGATTTGTGGTGTTGTACATGTAGATGCTAAACCAGAAGTGATGGTGCAGAGTACTCTTGAGAATATATACAACCTACTGAATTAGGGTTGTTATTCAGAATTTTTAGAAATGCACCGGGTTAGTCTGCTGATCTGAGAATTTCCCTTGCTCTTGCATGAAATATTATCATACGCATATAACCTTAAGAGACATGAATCTAAGCCCAATTCTCTCTCTCTCTCTCTGTCTCTGTCTCTGTCTCTGTCTCTCTCTCTCTGTTCTCCTCTCTGTACCCCCATCTCCCTTTTCATCAGCAGGTTGTATTTCTATATCCCTAAAAAATATCTCCACTAGGGTGAAGATGTGCTCAACCCCTCCCCCTTCCCAAACTTTGGTTGTAACAAGAAGGTGATCTGTATTGGAGGAAGGAATAACTACACTGATAAAATTGTGAATATCCTAATATATAACATGAGCGAATGGGTGTTTGCATATCTGTGCACTTTAAGTTTACTAGAAGGATCAAACAGGGGTGTGCTGACGCTAACTTGAACCACCTTCCAAGAGTCAAGTGTTAAATTTTCAGTGTGAGCATATATACTTCGGAAATCATCAAACACTACAAATCAGTATGAATTTACTGTTTTGTTTATTGTCTAAACTCAACAAAGTGATAGAGATAATACTGAGGCTTCAGAGTTAAGTTAAAAGTGTGTCATGTATTTATTTTTTCCTCAGAAAGTCAGTTGTTAAACCTTTACCAGCCAAACCCTAGGTCCAACCCAGTAGGACTCCTTCTCCTTCTGTGAAATAGAAAGTGAAAAGACTAAAAAGCAGGATGATTCTTTTAATGAAAGAGAACAGAATGGGGGAAGTGGTGTGGTACTTAGAGCATTGCCTCTGGGGTTAAAAGACCTGGGTTCAAATTCTGCTTTGATGCTGACCACTGGCATGACCTGACCTAAGTCCCTTCATCAACCAGGGTCTCAATTTTCTCTTCTGTAAAATGAGGAGGGGTGACCCAGTTTGTTCTTCTCAACCATTAACCTTTGCTAATAATTTTCTTCGTAGGGTTTTTTCAGTAATTTTCCCCTGTATCTCTACAATGAGGGTAAAAGCAAATAAAAGAACCAATCAACATTTCAAGAAAGATCTTAAGGAAACTGTGAGAGATTATTTGTTTATTTATCCACTCGTTTCAGTTCAAGGTAGTTCAAATGCTTCATGTTCACAATCGAAATAGTTTGAGGGATAAAAGCCCAGCGTGGGTGGGATATCACAGGGCTGTTTGGCAGCCTGGCCTCTCTTTCCAACTTAATGTGAAGAGGTGAACAATGAAAGGACACGTACAATTAAAGAGAACCCAGATCTGGCATGTTTTCGATGCTAATCACAAAGCATCATTCGTGAATCCCTTTCAGTTTCCTCCTGAACACCTTCTCCTCTCCCATCCCACTTACTTTACTGCCCAGGAAACTGAGGCAGGTAGACTGATAGGAGGTCTGCAATCAAAAGGCAGCTTTATCAATAATACCAGTCAAATAATGGTGACACAAGAGCCTGGAACTCACTGGGAATGCCTTGCATTTGGTAGCAGGGGTACCACTACACTGGCTCTTGTCTGCTGACTGAGATGGAGCCTTCTTCCCTAGACAAAGCAGCTGTCAAGGGAGAATGTCATATCCAGCTTAAACAGCAGGGGGGACCCTGGGGAACAGGATGAACTGTTAGGGAAGCTGGACACTAGCCAGGACCCTGGGAATGCTCCCCCTGACCATTAAGCCTCCTGCCACTGAAACCTGCTGTCTGATCACTCCTTCAAGATGCAGTTTAGAGATGCAGTCACTCCCTGCTCTGAGGGAGGCACCCTCACTCCCTTCCTGGGAGACTGGACACTGCTGTGTGTGGCCAGTCAGCCAGAAGGATTTTCACCAGCTGTACCTCATCAAAGTGGAAAGGATGAACTACTATCTCCCTCTTCAATAATGCAGCTGGCTAAATAAAAGGATTATCACCACTCCCAAACACCGACCCCCCCTTCTTTTGACAAAGATTAGGGAGATCACTCTAATTAGGTGAACTCTCAATCCTCCCAAGACCTGAGACTAAGGATGCAGGTGGGCATGTAAATTGAATGAGACAGAGTCAGGAAGCTGAAGGGAAAAAAAGAGTAGATTCTGTTAGACTGTTAACTGCCTAGACAAGAAAGGGAGAATTCAATAATGGATCAAATGAGATAATTTATGTAAAATGCTTGGCAAACCTGAAAGATCTGTTTAAATTCGGCTATTGTTATCATTCATAATAACAAGCAGATTCAGAGCCAACAAGACTTGGGTTTAAATCCTAACTCTGGCACATGCATGCTGCATGACCCTTGTCCAGTCACTTGATCTCATAGCACTAGACAACTCACTGATAATGATCATAATGGTGATGATATGTTGAATTTCACATAAAGCTTTAAGGCTTGCCAAGAACTTTGCCTATAAAATTCCATTTAATCCTCACAATAAACCTGGAAGAAGGCAGGTACTATTATTACACTCATTTTATAGATGAGGAAACTGAGGCTGACAGAGTTTCTTTCCCAGGGTCACCGGGTTGTGTCTGGAAAAGTATTTAAATGCAGGACTTCCTTCCTCCAAGTCCAGAGGTCTCTGTACTGCTAGATTATATGTTGCAGAGAAGATGCCAATATGTATTGGTGAGGGGAATTTCCTTATCCAGGAATTCTTCATACCAAAGAAGTCACAAGTCCAGCCTGTAGTCCTAACTACCCAATTATCACAAATACTGGGAGTGGATGGACCAGAGTAGCTGCTGAAGTTGAGGCTGTGAGTGATGCATAAGATTGCATGTTCATGAGGAACCATGACTTGGCCTGAGGCATGAAAGAATGCAGGGTCCAGGAAGACATTTTGTAAATTGTCTTACCTATACACCGGAGGAGTTTGGCTAGATGACCTCTAGCCAAAAATTCTTTGCTCCTCTGGCATTCTATGGCTTGGAAAGTAGGGATGCCTCCTGATGATGGTTGGCTGAGGTTCAAGAGGGTAGACTTTTGTCAGTCTGACCATTTTGCAGTCTACAAAAACGGGAAATTTTCCCCTTTGACTCCCAAGGTAAGAAAATGGCAGCTGGCAGGAGAAACACCAAGTAAACTGTCTAGTTTGCCTGGGTGGTCACAGTGGGAAGTCTATGGATAATGGGTTCCTGGCTGGCTTGGCCCTTTCTGTTTCCATTCCTGAGCACAGGTCAAAGATTAGAATTCCTGAGAATAATATATTCATGCAAATTTAAAAGTTCCTAAGAAATCAAGATGTGCAGAGTTTTAGCTTCAGGCATCAGTCTCCTAAAGAAGGTTCCTCAATGGCTGCTCCTTGGGGAAGAAATAGGCTACTCACTAGATGATCTTCCTGCAGATCAAAGTCTAATGCTATGCCATGGGAGTGAGGCAGGGCAAGAGCTCTGGACCACGTCAATCGTGCTGTTACAATAACTTGGATCATGTGAGTCTAAAATGAATGGAAGGCATCTGTTTAGCAACGAGTCTCATGGGCTGTTGGAATGCTTTACATTTCTTTGTTTGTCCATGGGCTTCTAAGAATCCTTTATGTCCTATTCATTTCCTGTAATGGAGTAAATAAAATTTGAGCCATACTTATTCTCTGTGGGGCTTGTTATCCACTCTTGGGAAAACCTAGATATCAGCCATATCTATGCTCTAGATAGGTGAATTCTTGGAAGCTTCTGGGATGGAGAACATAGGTCAAAGATACTTAATTGCCCCTCTTTGGAGTTAAGCCCCCAGCATCATAGCCAGGCTCACTTGAGCACAGTATTGAATAAGTTAAAAGTCTTGTCCCTCCAATTAGATTATAAACTGCCTAAAGTCAGGAACTAGGCATTATTGCATTTTCACATTCCAAGTGCCTAGAATATGGTGTTCTTGGTCATAATAGATCTTCCACCATAATTCAGCTAACATTTATAAAGCATCTCTTATGCATGAGGTACTGGGGATAAATAGATAAAACAAAGGAAAATTAATAAAAATTTGCTGAATTTAATTGAGTATACATAGGTAGTTTCTGCTTATTTTACTCTCTTTTCACCTTAAATTCCTCTTTATTGTATTTATAAGATTTCCAAAAATGCATACATACATACATACACACACACACACACACACACACACACACACACACACACACACACACACACACATATATATATATATATATATATATATAGAGAGAGAGAGAGAGAGAGAGGGTCTATCTATCTATCTATCTATCTATCTATCTATCTATCTATCATCTATCTATCTCCTCTAAAGTGCACTCTGTCTCTAAAGAATCAATCTCATTCTTATTTTTTTCTTTTGTCCAGAAATTCAAATCTACCTCTAATTACTATCTTCTCAACCAGCTGTTCAATTGTAAACCTTCATTTCTCTTCTGAAACTCCTGCCTTTAGTCAGAAAGAGTGAAGAAAGTAGCTAAATGTACTTCCAAGGTCTTCTTTGGTTTTCTGTCTGGGATATCATAATCTCTGGTGAGGTTTCCTAGGTTTCTTCTCATCATATCATTTGTGCCCATATATATCATCAAAAATAGGTTGTAGTTAGGTTGGATTAGTCTTGGGAGGTTATCTGACACAACCTGAATACATGCCTTACCTCCATGTTTACCTTTAATAGGGAGTCATCAGCTACCACAGATCATGTCAATCTTCCTCTGATCTCCTTATCTGGATGGCCTCCTTATCTATTGGTCAACATTGTTATTCCTTGGAGATTAAGGAATATCTGTATTTACCTTGGAGGGTCCAGCTTCCCTCTATACTACAGGAATATCTGCTACTTGTTCAATGGTCCTTCTTTTCCCCTGTATCATATTCTTCTACTTTCAACTACTCTGACACAAGTCAGGATCCCTTTAGCCCTTTCAGATCATATTGCTTTGTTGTTTTTACCTTAATGTCTTTCATTTTTCATAAGATTGGATCTCCCTGCCTCACACTCATTGGCCCATTCCCACTACTGATTGTTGGCCTGAATACTTTGACCAGCTTTGTTTCTCACTTAAGTTGGTTGGTTCCTCCTTAAACAACTTGATGAAAGCCCACTCTAAGAAGGTTTATCATATTGGTACCAAACAGTGCAGACACCTGAATGGCTTAGCCCATAAAGCCCATTCCTTTCAGCCTCAGCCTGAGTAGTAGTAGTTGAGATTATAAATGTGTGCCAACTGGCTCAGCCTCCCTGCCCCATCATTTTTAAGGGAGCATTTCATCCTTTCAGGTAGTGGAAAGAACATTGGTATTGGAATCTGAGTACATAGGTTCAGTTCTTGGTCATGCTACTTACTATTATTATAACCTTGAGTAAGTCACGACCTCTCTGAGCCTCAGGTTCTAGTACTTGGAGAGTAGTCTCTAAGGTCCCTTACTGCAACTGCAATGGCCCTTACTAAAAATTTGATAGCTTCATCCCGAGGCGGCTCATAATGTCCCTGCCCCAGATGTTAAAACTAAGTCCTGGAATCACCAACGGCCATACGGTCCCTTGGCGATCCTCTGCCTCCCACTTTACTGGGTGCATTGTCTCTAAGGTATTTTGGCACCCTCCTATTCCCCACACTGGTCTTTGGCTTTCTTTGAGCTTCCAGTGCCGGGGTACTGAGCGACCGCTAAGGCAGGTCCTATCCGCTCCAGTATCAAGGAGGCCAGTCATGGGAATTCCATTAAGCCAGATTGTACACTCAGGTCTATTCTGTCCTATTTCCTTTAGTAACTGGATTTGAACTGAGTGCTTTAAAGGAAGGGCAATAGCTATGGGAAGCTGATCCTGGCCCCTCCCTGTACTTATCTCTTTCTGCCCAGGGGTAAGGCAGGCTCTAGCTAAGCTCTTCCAGTCATTAGGAGTCAGAACGAACTGACCACTGAGAGTTTCAAGCATGGCTATGACAAAGGGTGAATTAGGGCCGTGCTTGGTACAAGCCTCTTTAAGAGTCGCCACTCTCTTCCACTCTATAGGTATGTGGCTCCTCCGAACCCCACCGGGGACACTGGGGTCCGCTATTTCTAACACAGGAAATGTCCCTACATCTTCTCCATTCTCTATAGCCTTTCTTATTCCTTTTTCCAAACTGGACTGTGGCCCTGAACTGTCTGACCAATGGAGCAGGTTATAAGGAGGTGCGGAGGGAAGGCACGGCGTATTCTCCCCTGCCTCGCCTTTTCCATCCGCTAGATGGAGCTCCGGGTCTATTTTTTCTTTACGCTCCTTAACTTTCCGCTTAACTTTCTGCTTGCCTGGACTCTCCGTCCCTCCCGTGTTCTCCCCTCCCCTCTCTCCGCTTCCACTCTCATTCCAATCCCGCCCTGGCCTCTCCGGCCCTTCCAGCAGGCTTTTAATTACACCGAATATCAGGAAATCTAAATCCTCCAGCTCCCCAGGGTATTGTTGCTCGTAAGCAGTCATTTGCTCTCCGACCGCTCCCCATTTTTCTCTTGATATTCCTGCCTGCTTGAGCCAAGGAGAAACTTTCCAAATCCTTTCACAAAATTCTTGGAGGTCATCTAACTCTATTGTGACCCCCGCCTTCCTGCATTCCCTGTGAAGTTTCTCAGCCCAGACCTCCTGTTCCTCTGGCTTTATTACTGGCAATAGATTCCCCATCTCCACCCTTTTCCCAGGGGTTTGGGAAGCTTCTCTCCCCTTTCTCTCCTTCCGAATCTAGGATTCGGGACTCGCTTCTTTCACAGCCCCTTCCGGGTGTACCCCAAAAGCACCCAGGATTATCTACGCTCCCAATCCCTGTTGGGGCGCCAACTGCCAAGCCTAGAGGCCTGTATTGGGCTACCCGAGTCTTTCCTACCTGTCCCAGGTCTTCGGCTGGCCACGCCGGATGCACATATGAGAGAAAGGACGTTCCAGAGTCAAACAGGGGTTGAGCTTTATTTCAGGGTCCGGGTTACAAATGCAGGGGAGGGGTCTTCCTTAGGAAGAAGAGGGGGAGATTTCCTAAGGAGGCTAAGCTTAAGGGATTGGAAGTAGAAGTACAAGGGGGGGAGAGAGGGGGAGGGGAGAGAAGAAAGAAAAGAAGCGGAGCCCTACTTTTCTCTTTGGCTCCACACGTGCTAAGAGAGAGCTTTCTGGCTTCCTTAATCCTACTTAATCTTCAGCCACACAGTTTGCATCTCAATACCATGCTGTTAGGTAACTAGGTGTGCTCCAATCCGGGACGACCTCGAGGGCAGGGAGACTCCACCCATCAGGTGTCTCCGGGGGAGAGGCGGAAATACCCGAGCTAGCCGAGCTAGCTCAGTCTGACCTTCTCGAACCCCCGCTGTTCATGGAGGGCCTCGTAAGACTCTAAGATTTAGAAGTCCCACTTTTACCTGCCCGAGACTGTCCACACGGAATTGAGCTTCCAGTCCCAACACCTTACTACCTCTAAAGCTCCTTGAAAGCACATACTCTTTCATTTATTTTTTTCTATTTGTATCCCTGATTCTTTGCACATAGAACAAGGACTAAATGTATAGTTTGATTGATCTAGGTAACTTGCTTTGCCAGTGCAGGCTGTTACCTTCTCTTCATCTTGTAGTCTTAGAGATTTTCATAGGGCACTAAGGGATTGAGTGATTTGTCCAGGGTGACACAGCAGATAGGTATCAGAAGTGGAAATTGTTCGCACTTCTTTTTGTTTTCAAGATCATCTATTTCCTACTCCATGTTGTCTCTGTTGCTTGGTGCAGAATAATCATGTAAACGCTTCTTACCTTCTTCTCTGCCTTCCTTTCTTCCTCCTTTCTCTTTCTCCTTTCTTTCTTTTTTTCCTTCCTTCTTTCCTCCCTCCCTTCCTTTTTTATTCCTTCCTCCTTCTCTTCCTGTCTCTCTCTTATCCTCTTTGGTCTCCCTCCCTCCTTCACTCTTCCCTCCCTCCCTTCCTCCTTCTCTCTCTTCTTTCCTTTCTTTCCTCCTTCCTTCCTTCTTTCTCCCTTCCTTCCTCCTTCCCTCCCTCCCTCCCTCCCTTCCTTCCTTCCTTCCTTCCTTCCTTCCTTCCTTCCTTCCTTCCTTCCTTCCTTCCTTCCTTCCTTTCCTCCTTATAATCCAGAAAAACAAAGGAAGTCTTTGAAAGTTTTCATCTCTTCATCCTGGAGATTAGCCTACTAACACTTTTTTTCTGGATTGAAGCTACTTAGCCAAGGCTGAAAGATAGGCACTATAGATCCTATAAAGGTCACTTACAAAATTATTTTTGCCTGGTATGCCTGTTAACATGCAGAACTTGAGTTTTGTCACTTTTATTTTTCATTTTTTTGTTAGCAGTCATGTTGGGCAATTTTCCTGGCAAACTTCCATACTTACTAGCCACACATTTTCAGATCACTAGGTGCTACACTGCTGGGGCTCCACAGAAAGGTTTTAGTTACTTATCTTGGTCTTCCTGCCTTTTCTCCTGAGATAAGGCTAGCTTGTTCAACTGTCTTTGCTTGGCAATTAAAAGTTCCTGACAAAAGCCCAATGCAAACAACAGTTGCTGTAGATGAGAAGTTATCTGGCTGAAAGTAATTACCAACCACTTCACACCTTCCTCCTCTTCTATCCTCCCCATGATCAGTTTTTGGAAGTCTTTTCCTACATCCTTCCTTCTCTCCTAGTCCTTGTTTCCCATTCTCACTGGGGGGTAGGAAACAGTGACTTAAACAGCAGCTGGAAGGATTTGGAATAGAAGTGACAGGGAAATTATTTTTAATAAGAAAATTCTTTGAAGTTTATGCTGTAAGATAGTAGAGTTTGTTGCCAAGGGAGGTGGGGGAAAACTGAAGTAACTGGGGATGTTTAGCCTTCAGAAGGGAGACTGGGAAGGGAGTGAGGGAGGAATGAAATCTGTCTTTATGTATTTAAGGGACTGTCATGTTGGAGAGAGATTAGCTTTGCTGTTTTTGGCCCCAGAAGGCTGATCGAGAAACAATCGATAGAAGGAACCAAAGAGGCAAATCCAGACTTGATAATAAGGAAAATCTTTTGAACACTTAGAGCTAAATACAAATACAATGGGTTGGAAGTAATGATCCCTACTCTGCACTGTAGGCATTGGAGAACTTGAAGTAAAACTGTAATGATCCCGTGTCTGGTCTTATTGAAGAGGGGAACTTGTCTAGTATGGCTGAATTAGTGGTCTCCTCATTCCTTCCATCTCTGAGATTTGATGTTTCTGAACCATTTTATGGCAATGAAAACTGCCTAAGAAAGCTCAAGTAAAGTCATATCTGAAGACCAGAGGATAATTGCAGCTAGGTAGTACAGCTAATAGAGCATGGAACTTGGAATCAGGAAGACCTGAGCTTGAATTCTGCCTCAAACATTTCCTAGCTAAGTGACCTTGAGCAAGTGAATTAACTCTTCTCAGCCTCAGTTTCCTTTTTTGCAAAAATGGGGAAAATGATCACAGTTTCCTCACAGGGGTCTGTGTGAGTATCAAATGAGTAACAGATATAAAGCACTTTGCTATTAGTACTGCTTAAACGTCCTCTCAAGCTGATCCTAATGCTATAACAATGACATTCTGGGATCTCCCTTTTGGTTGCACAACCTTTTTACAATGGCCCCAAATACCAAGGACAGAGAAAACAATTGTGGAAAATCTGTGTTCTCTGAAAATTCATCTGTTTCTTTTCTTACAAATCTGGCAAGACTATCTTCAGAAATATCACAAGAAAGAAGTTGTGGGAGACCTTGAAATGCCTTCCCAAGCTAAACCTTCTGTTCTACCCTACCAGCAATCCTTACTGTTGTGGGTTACTGCAGCCTCTCCCAGAACCCTGTCCATGGCTTTCCAATACTTCTTCCAAAGCACTGAGCTCTTTGCTTAAAGACTTACTAGGGAAGTCTGCATACACACATACATGTGCACACACACACACACACACACCTACCTCCAACTATGACATTATGTGGAATAAAATTTGTGGAAATCAATCATTTCTGACCTGGCAGGCCCCCTCTCTCAATCCTCAACTCCTCATTCTCTTCTTTGACAGATTCTTTCTATCTTTTCTCTCATATATGCTCCCTCCTCTTCTCAGACACTGGCACCATGCAGTGTAGACCTTTATTATCTCACGCATACGTTGTTGAAATTGTCCTGTGGTTGGCTTTCATCCTTCCAGTCTTCTTGTCCCACAATCTTCCCTTCAATTGTCAAATTGATTTTCCTGAAGCACAAGTCTGACCACGTCACCCTCCCCCAGATAAATCAACTCTATTGGTTGCCTGTGATCTCCTGGGTGAAATGGAAAACCCTCTGCTTGGCTTTTAGAGTTCTTCATAACCTAGTCTCTTCCTAGCTTTCCAGACTTTTTACTGTTATACCTCTTCAAGTTCTCTAAGTTTCAGAGACCCTAGCTTCCTTTCCTGCTTTTATATAAGACATTCCATCTCCACGCTCTGGATTTTCTTTGACTGTCCCGTAAGGCAGCAATATTCTCCTTTCTCATCTGCCTCCTGGCTGCCCTGGCTTCTTTAAAGTCCTAGGTAAAACCCCACAAGAAGCCTTTCCTGATCCGCCTTAATGCTAGTGCCTTTCCTCTGAGATTATTTCCAATTTACTCTCTCTCTCTCCCTCTCTCTCTCTCTCTCTCTCTCTGTCTCCTCTCTCTCTCTCTCTCTCTCTCTCTCTCTCTCTCTCTCTCTCTCTCTTCTCCCTATTTTCTCTCCCTCCTCTCTCTGTCTCTGTTTCTCTCCATCTGCGTATTGCTCCCGCTCCCTCATATCTCTCTGACTCTCTCTCTCTCCTTCTCTCCCTACCCCTCTTCTCCTCTCTCTCCCTCTCTCTTTGTCTCTGTCTCTATCTCTCTTATTCTCTCTCTCTTTGGTCCTCCCTTCCCCCCCTCCCATCCTCTACACACACACACACACACACACACACACACACACACACACACACACACACACACACACACACACTATAAAAAAGTTTCTCCATAACTGTCTGCATGGTGTCTCCTCCACTGGATTTAAGTTCCTTGAGAAGGTGGACTATTTTTCCTTTCTTTTATATTTCCACCATTTACTGCAGAGCCTGACACATAATTGGTACTAAATAAATACTTATTGGTTTGATTTGAGCTTCTTGTGGTGATTGCTAGGGACATAGATATAGAATTTGGACCTTTCTTAAGTAGAGTTTCTTTACCTTTCGTGTCATGAACTGCTTTTGCAATTGGTAAAGATTAAGCTAGGTGGCACAGTGGATAGTGTTAGCCCTGGGGGCAAGAAGACTCATCTTTCTGAGTTCAAATCTGGCCGAAAACACTTACTATCTGTGTAACCCTGAGTAAGTCACTTAACCCTGATTGCCTTGGTTTCCTCACCTGCAAAATGAGCTGGAGAAGGAAATGGAAAAGTACTCCAGTATCTTTACCATGAAAATCTAAAAGGGGTCACAAAGAATCAGAGATGACTGAAATGACTCCAACAATAACATGGACCCCTTCTTAGAGTATTTTAAATGCATCACATAGGATTACAAAGGAAATCAAAGATTAGTGAAATTAATATATTTTCCCCCCATCCCAAACTCCCTGAAGTTTATGCACTGACTCCATAAACATTAGGTTAAGAACCTCAGTTTTAAAGTCAGTTAGTAAAGCTGGGATAGTTTGGGCACTCCCTAAGAGCTTCTGCTATAAGGAGAGGTTTTCTGCAGAAATTCAGTTCAGAATCCTGGCCCAGCATGTGTGTGTGTGTGTGTGTGTGTGTGTGTGTGTGTGTGTGTGTGTGTGTGTGTGTGTGTGTGGGTGTGTGGGTGTGGGTGTGTGGGTGTGTGTGGGTTGTGGGGAGTGTTTGGGGGTATGTGTGTGGGGCAGGTGGGTAGGTTTTTGCTGGCCAAACCTTTTGGATAAAGGATGAGATTGTTCTAGTTTTTACAGTCTTTGGGACTGGAAATGATCAAAGCCAGGGTAGAATTTCCAGGATGGGTCTTCTCTAAAATCACAGCTAATCTTCTCAACCTCTTCCCAGTTCAGACCCAGGAGAGGATAATTAATAGGAAAGGGTTTGAAACCAAACAACCAAAATTGTTAGAACTGCTTCAAAGCATTGGTACCTCAGTCAGGGTCCAAGGACAACAATATTGAAAAGTACTTCTCTTCATGCTACACAAATCCTTCAAACCAGCCCTGGGTCAATCCTATTAAAAAAGTGCAAGTTGACCTGGACTGTCACCAAAGAAGGAAAAGAGAAAATTCAAGGCACAATAAAGAGGTGATACTAAGAATCAGTACTAGAGCCACGGGGCAAGGTTTATGAGTGAACTTCTGTGACAAAGGCAGGTGCTACCTCAAGGAACAGGAAGAGCTGTGGGCTGAGTGCCCACAGAGATTCAAAATCACAGACAAGGCAGGAAAAAATGCCTAGAGCTGATGGGTCTTGGTAGAGCATAGGGGGTGGGGTGGAAGTAGATCAGTTTATTAAAGAAGAGTCACCAAGCACTGACTTTTCTGAGTAAACTTAAGTGAACTCCAGTCCTATGGGAATCTAAGGCCAATCACTGTTCCCCTCCACGAATACAAGTATGTTGATGCCCCAGGGTTATTTAATTATTCATCAGGTCAGAACTTCTGTACCTTTTCCTCCCTCACACAGAAGGGAAAACAAAAGAAGCAAAAAAAGCAAGACAAAGTAGAGAGGTGACCGGGACAGAAGAGAAAACAGTTGGAGAAGAATAAGTTGGATGGAGTGGAAAGTCATAAAATTATTGGGTATCTGATGTCAACAAAGAGTCATTTATACATACTTGGCACATGCTACAAGTCTTGTAAAATATCATCTCCCTTAAAGCAGCTCATATTCTACTTGGGGGGTGGTGGTGGCATAGGATAGATACATAAACACAGAGTTAATTTGAGGCAAATTTTAAGCATTAACAAGTATGAGGGATCAAAAAAATTCCTCAAGTAGCCACTGGCTTAGTGGATAAAGTGCTAGTCCTGGAGTAAGGAAGATCTGAGTTTCAATGTTGCATCATATACTTACTAGGTAAGTCAATTACTCTCTGTTTGACTCTTGTTTCTTCAGCTGCAAAATGTCAAAAACAGAACCTACTTCCCAAGGTTGTTGTGAGGATCAAATGAGATATTTATAAAAGTGCTTAACACACAGTAGGTACTACATATTTTTTCCCTCCCACAGGAGGAGATATCTTTGTGGAGCTTCCAAGGAGAATGCTTTTCGTAAGTGGTAGAAATGAGAAGGAAAAACATGCCAGGCATGGAGTACAAGAATGTATATGGCAAGCAGAGTTACATAACGGTTAGTAATCCAGCTTGGCTATAATCCAGAGTGTATAAGGAAAGGTAAAGTCAAATTATTCTGTAAAGGTAGATTATAGAGGACTTGAGATGTCAGAAGAGCAAGCTTATATTTTATTCCAGAACTGACAGGGAGACCCTGAAGGTTTTTGAACAAAGGGAACATGGTGAGGTCTGGGTCTCAGGAAGATTATTTTGGCAGCTCATGTGTATGTATAATGATGGATTGGAGGGAAAGAGGATAGAGTGGAAATAGAGAGACTTGCTAGGAGTTTATCACAAGAGTTCAGATGAAAAACAATGACTATCTGAAGCAGTTTGGCAGTACTGGAAATAAGGGTACCAGAATTAGCAAATGTTTAGTTATGAGAGGTGAATAACAAGGAAAGGTCAGGGGTAAGACCAAGGTTTTAAACTTGGATTACTAAGAGAATTCCAGAGTTCTTAAAAGAAATATGGACATTTAGAGGAGAAGGTTTGTTTAGGGAGGAAGATTAGCTGTTGCTGCTGAGTCATTTTTTCAGTCATGTCTGACTCTTCATGAGTTTTGGGGTTTTCTTGGAAAGTTTGGGGGTTTTCTTGGAAAGGATGCTAGAGCAGTTTGCCATTTCCTTCTCCAGCTCATTTTGCAGATGAGGAACTAAGACAAACAGGATTAAGTGACTTGCCCAGGGTCATACAATTAATAAGTGTCTGAGGCTCAATTTGAACTGAGGCATTCCTGACTCCAGGCCCTGTACTCTTAACCACTGCACCATTTAGCTGCACTAGGAAGAAGATAACATGTTCTATTTTGAATATGCTGAGTTTGAGAAACTGATGGAACATTGAAATGGAGATGTTCAGAAGCCAGCTAACAATATGAGACAGGAGTTTTGACAAAAAATTAAGAATGAATACACACATGTGCACATATACATATATAAACACATCTATCTATCATCTATCTTTCTCTATCTCTGTCTGTCTCAGTATATGTATATACATATATATGTATGTATGCATATACTATACGTGTATATAGAAGTTGTCAAAAAAGTCTTAAAACCATGATTAAACTTTTGGAACAACCTGTATATGTATACACATATGCATTGTGCAATCACTGCACTCATTCATTAAAAGGGGAGAATGGTCCAGAGGCAAGTAGGTGATATCTGCAAGTCTCTGGACAGGAAGATATGGATTGTGGAATTAGTGTCAAAAGGAAAGAAGCTGCACGGTGTTAGCTATATAGAGAATTCTAGTAGTGCAGTGGGTAGCAAGAAGTAGGTAGGCTTTCTTTCTCCTAGTCTGTTACATGATGTAGCATGATAGAAGCAACTCACTCTAGGGAATATATCTTTTAGAGTGACTCTAGAAATATTAGCAATGACAGGAGATGGGAAGAGTATGATCTGCCATGATCTAAGGTTAAGATATGTTTGTTTAAAATAGAATGATTAAAGTGAGTAAAACAGAATCAGAGTAAAAAAAAAATCACTGGAAAGATGTATATCTAAACTGGACAAGGATGCAAGTGTAAAGAGATATGGTGGAAGAGAGGGGTCTTATCTCAGCAAACAGTGGTTGAATGACTGAGAAGTAAGAGAATGGGAGGTTGCCCCTTGTGGGAGAAGGGAAGATCAAGCTGCCTAGGGCCTCCACTCTCCAAGGTCCTGAAACAACTATGTGGTCGAAGATGGAGATCAGCTAACTACAAAATATTCCTCCCCTAACTCTGGAGCACAGTATTCTGAAAATACAGCAGGTATGGGAAGAGCAGGCACAAACTTAGAACACAGTGATAAGGAGATACACTTGTAGGGACAATATGTGGCCAAGGCAACTCATACCTCTGGTGCCAACAGGCCTCAATAACCTTTTTATTCCACATGGGATCCTCAAGAAGCTATACCCTGGATATGAGTTGTTAAGCTGGGCTCCCAGGGTCTGCTTTCTTCCACAACATGATTCTCAACTGCCAAAGCTAACTGGCTCCCTTCTCTGCTGCCAGAGGTCCCTCTACTGGACATTACTTCCTCACTGGAGAAATCTGTGTTCATATCCATCTGGAAAGTGTATCCATGCTCCATGCTGCTGGTCATATAACTGCTTTAGGTGATGAGTCTTGAAGAGGAGGAGAGAAGAGAGAAATTCTTTGCTTCTCCTATAAGAAATATCTACTTTTCTACACTGAATAATAGCAAAAGTCAAAGCAGAGGCCAGAATGTCTCTCAAGGATTGTTCCTGGATAGAATTTGCATCTGGGAACATTATCTCAATGTTATTATTAGTGGTAGAGACTGAGTCTAGCTTTTATTTGTTTGTTCATTTTTATTGTTCTTTATTTGTTTGCTCTGGTTTTGCAACCCTAGCAGGAGGGCAACAATAGTTATAATGTTAAAATGACAAAAAGTAAAGGGGTTAGTGTAACTGGAGCAAGAAACAGGGAATGAGGTCTCAAAGGATTATGAAAGCTGTGGGCTGGGGCAGAATTTTGTCATTTTTCTACTGAATGTGTTACATATTGATTGTAGAGAAACAAAAAAAAATTAGTATCATGGAACACAGGATTTAAACCGGCTCTTGGATATTACCTATTCCAATCTCATTTTAAAAATGTATTAATGAATTTTCTTACTATATTACAGTCATTTCTGAATATCTCTCCCAGGTCTCCTATACCATAAGCCATCATACTTTGTAACAAAAATTAAAAAAAAAGAAACAGGATAAAAAAGGAGTTGAAAAAAATCAACCAATACAGGGTATATAATATTCCATACCCATGGTCTCCTACCTCAACAATGGAGAGATCATTTACTCAATTCTACTTTGGGGCCAAGTTTAGTCATTATACTTACAAAATATTCACTTTTGTTTTATTTCAACTTCTCATTTGAGAAGCAAAAAAATTTAGGATTAGTGAGTGGGATTGAATTCACCAAGGTAACATAAGTAAGAAAACAGAAGAGCAGGGATCTGGAATTTAAATCAAGTTCTCTGATTTCAAATCTGGCCTTCTTTCCATCATTCTCTTGTCTACTTTTTAATCAGCACAGAGGTACTTTTGCTATAAAGAAGTATTTTCCATCACTTCCTTTGTAACTAAGGAGCAAATTAAAGTGGGAAGAGAAGAACTGTGAGAGATGAGGAGTCCAGAAAACCAGCTCCTCATCATTCACTTACCTGAATATCTTATCTGAAGGCTGCTCTCCCAAAACCAAGTCAAATCCTCTCTGAAATATCGTGTAAGGCCAAGGCCTAGAAGGAAAAACAAAAACACAAACACAAACTGTTTGCTTTCACACAGCACTTTGAGTCCTCAAATCCTTTAACAGTATAGACACAAGCTAAGGTGCAAATCACTCAGCCCATGACTCATGTCTGGCCTTTAACTTCCCTATGCAGGACAACTAGAGGCACACACCTAGCAAAGCCCTGTCAATTTAGACCCAAAAAATTCAGTAATCATAATTTGGATGTGGGCTAGGCTGATGCGTACATTGAAAGTATTAAAATTATTGATCAGGGGCAGGGTGGGTGGGAAGTTGCTAAGCAGAAGCACAGTAGAAACAGGATGGCAGAAGAATCCTTATTTGTCTCACAGCCAAAACGTTTCAATCATGTTTGCAGCTGCCATTTTCAGGAAAAATAATTGATAGTGTTAATTGACCATTGTCTAATGTAGAGAGTATGAGGGTTAACTGACAGCTCATTTGCTCAATTGATACCCACAGAATCCCAACAAAATTATAGAAAAAGGAAAATCCCAGTGTGAGGAGTGGATTCGTTATGAAGGATTCACAAGAGGATATGGACAAGAGTTGTGTACATGTTTTTCCCGCATCAGACTATAAGCCCATGTCTTTATTTCTCTCTAGCCTGCACTGCTGGCTCTTCTCTCAGCCCTACCTTACAATGCCCCCAAGTCAGACATCTTCATTTCACTGACCTCCATCACTTTTCCAGTTTTCTTTTGTATGTTACCTTTTCCAATTAGAAAGTAAGCTCCTTGAGATCAGGGACTTTTTGTGTGTAGTTATATTCCCCACACTTAGCACAGAACCTGACACATAGTAAGCACTTAATAAATTTTTCTTGCTTTAGACCAACTAGTTGAGAACAGGGACTGTCTTTTGCTACTCTTTGTATCCCCAGCACTTAGCACAATGCCTGACACATGGTAAATGTTTGATAAATGCTTATCAATTGACAGGTGACTGAGTAGAACAGACATAGACGGACTATGATCTACACCTCTGGTGTCAAACCATTGGAGGGAATACCCATATTGATGATATAATAAATCCATTGAAATATAATGATAAACTACTTTTATTGATTATTTCCTGAACAGACTCTCTCTGTGGTAATACTTTATTAGCTTAATTCGTGTTCTAATACTTGTATGTAATAAATTTGTATTTGTCTAAAACAATTTGTATACCTTTTTCATTAATCCAAAGTGTGTGTCTGGTCTCTTCTCCCTCTATCTCAATTGATGAGAGTTTACTTTCTGTCTCTCTGTCTCTGTCTCTCTGTCTCTGTCTCTCTGTCTCTGTCTCTCTCTGTCTCTCTGTCTCTGTCTCTCTGTCTGGCTCGGTCTGTCTCTCTCTGTCTCTCTCTCTCTGTCTCTCTCTGTCTCTCTCTCGGGCAGTAAGGGCAATTGCTATAATCTGAGCAGGCTAAGTAAATCCCTAAGAGTTCAAATCCAACCTTAACATTCAGCCCAATGAGCTATTCAAGCAACTACCTGGAGAGGGCACCCTTTGAACTGTTAGCTGTGGCTTCTGTGAATGAACAACACTTTTGCCTCGTGTTTCTTTTCTATGCCCCTAGAATTCAATTTAGAAGCCCTGAGAGCAACCAGAATTGACTCATAAACCATACTAATCCTACGAACAACCCCTATACCAGGGGAAAAATTCCCTTCTCCTAATGTGTTTTTTTCATACTTTCTTTGTGTTAGTTCTGTCCCATTTAGATGGTGAACCCATCATGCAGGGTTCACATCCAATTCTCTTTGCTGAGCAGAGCCTGATGCATGGTAGGTACTCAATAAACGTCTGGTATGATTCATAGTAAGGTCTAGAAATGAGAAGGAAACAATGCCAGTCTGATCATCTGAATCCTAGAAAACAGCGGTCAAATAGACAGTTCAGATTGCATCTATGGTAGGTAAGATCCCACTTTGTTTATGGTTAACATGTTCAAGAATTATACATGGGGTTTGGGCTCTGAAATTGCCAAAATTACATGCATTCAAGTTAATTCCTAGACCAGATGTCATTAAAATTAATTCCTGTGTTGTCTGATATATTTTATTTTAGGGAGTAAATCTCAGAGTTGGTGTGTAATCTAAGACTTAGAATTGAAAGTCTGGGTTTACAAAGCTCATGTTACAAGGCTCATGTTCAATGTCGGAGGGTCTTTCACACACACACACACACACACACACACACACACACACACACACACACACGATCTCTTCTGTTCATGACCCCAAAGTGATGCTTCCCCTGGGAAAGTAGAGTTTACCTAATGTTTAGGAGGCTTTGGGTCCCATGCAAGTGCTCAGGCTAGCAATACATAGAATCTGAGAGAAAGGAAGGGGAAGGAATTAATCATTCATATAGAACCTACTATGTGCCAGATCCTGTGCTAAGCACTTTACAAATATTATCTCATCTGTAAAAAAAAAAATCCATTAGCACAAACACAAAAGCCTCATTGTCAAGCCCATAAGAACAATATAGCCAATTCTCTTCTCTCTGATGGGTCTCCAGGGACTATCTGAAGTTTGCATACTCCCTGAAAGAGGACAACATTCAGGGTCAATGTTCAGTCAACCTCCTTTCCCTCTAGTAAGCCCTGTCTTCCCAGGGCTCATTCATTTTCATTTGCGAACTTATAATACTAGTTGAGGGCCCCCTTAGTGTTGCTAAATAGTCAAACAGCCCTTCCTTTTGATGAAATCTACTCTCCCCTAGGGACCTATACTGTGGTTATACCATGGCTGCTTACTTATCAAGGAGAAAAAACTTGGGTTTGAAATGGAATCATCTTCCCTTTCCCTCCCTCCAAAAAAAAACCAACCAAAAACCAACTAAACTATAATGAACAACTGAACTATCATACTATAGAATATACAACTCCCAATATTGGTGAGAAGCAAGGTCCAGGTTTGCTTCTCCACATGATGGCTCTGACCCTTTCTAATCCTCAGTTCCTCTTGTCCAGGAATTGTCCACTGTCCACTTGTCCACTGTCACTGTTTCCTGCTGCTGCACTTTCTGAGGCCATGTGTCTCCTTCTTCACATGGCTCACCTGGCTCCTTGGAAGAGCCTCACCCAGGACCAGGTTTTCTTTTCAATGCCACTGTGTCTCAGCATTCACAGTATAGCCCACCTCTTTTTTTTTTGCTCCTCTGCTTTGTTTCTCTCCTGCTAATTATCCCAGGTAGGGGCCTCATTCACAGGTAAAGCTCAGAGACTCCCAAAGTAGCAGTAAATACATCACCCTTAATGTACTGTCAATGGACCAAAGACTACCCAAGGCAAGTGTAGTTTACATGACATGATCAGTGACAGAATAATGTCTTAAATGTGGTGCCCATGGGACAATTTAGACCTTGTAGAGGGAGGTATCTTCAATGCCCAGCTGAGGCTTCACATCCCCTAATCCTGTTAAACTTGTTAACAGTGAGTTAACTTTGATCAGCCTCTTCCTAGATCCATCCTCTATAAGAGTAAATCACACTGCCCAAAGTATAATTGTTAATGATGATGAAAAAAATAAACATCTATGAAAGGCAATGGTAAATCTGTCAATTAAGATGTGCTTATTAAGCACTGATCTGCATGCTGCCTCATTAAAGTTCCTGTGTAGATCAAGATAGATATGGTCCTTGCCTTTGGGGAGTTCACAATCTAAGAAAGACAACCGAGACCCAGACATAAAAGAGCTAAAGAAAACTCTAAGAGGTTAAGAAGAATAAACCCTCAACAACCTCACAGATTTGCTAATTAAATGAACCAAAAATAAATAAATACCCTATTAACAGTTACAAGGGAAGGGATAAAAGCAAATTGTGGGGTGACAGATAAATGAGAGACCTGAGAGTCTCGTGTTTACATAGGAAAGGAAGAGGCAGGCCAGGAGAGGGATTCACGACCTTCCTTTCCATTGATCATGGAATGTTTTATGGAAGAAGAAGGGTTATACTACCATGACTGCTTAAATGAAAATAGGAAGAAATCAAACATTATGATTATATCAGTGGATGGAGGAAAATGCCCTGTTAAAGTATAGTGCTCATTTATACTCCTTTAAAACACATGGGAACAGAAAGAGCTTCTTGTAAATAACATATAAAGCATCTATCTGAAACAAAAATTTTACATTATATGCAAATTGGAAGCAATAGAGACTTTAAAATAAATGCTTCTGTATATCAAGGCTGGCCCCTTTCCCTACTATTGTTTCACTTACATTTAGAAATGCTAACAACAGTAATCAGACAAGAGAAATAAATTAAAGGTCTTAAGATAGGCCAAAAAAAAAAAAAGATATTGCTTAAGACATGATGGTTTACTTAGAAAATTTTAGAGAATCAACAAAGAAATGGAGACAATAGCTTCAGTAAAGAAGCAGGGTACAAAATAAAGCTACAAAATGAAAAGCATTTCTATATTATATTTCTATTTCTAGACTATATTACTATTTATTATTTCTATACTATATTTCAAATAATACTAAAAACTGGGATATACGAGGAAGAAAGTCCCATTCAAAATAAGGTTAAAAAAACATAAAAAATCTAGGATTTACTGCACATTCAAGATGTGAGTGTGTACATTTATGTGTATATGTATGTGTACAGATATACACATATCAGCACATCTCTCTCTACGTATAGATAGATAGAGAGATATAAATATAGATATATAATATATGTTTACAAAGTACCCCTTAAAGAAACAATAAATCAAATAAAAGGAGGCTTATTCAGAACTTACAGTCAGGACATTCCAAAATAATAAAGGCTATGATATTACATAAACACAAGAGTCTGTGTGGTACAGTGGGTAGAGACCTGGACTTGGAACAGGGGAGATCTGGATTCAATTCTAAACTCTGACACATACCGGCAGTATGACCCTAGACAAGTCTCATGAGCTCTCTGTGTACTAAACCAGAGATGTCAAACATAGTTGACACTCCCAAGCTGTACAAAACTCCCAAATGAAGCAGCTCAAATCAGATTAAAATGTAATTGGGAATTTTTTTTTCATTTTTTTTTCATTTTTTTTTTTATTTAGCTTTTAACATTCATTTTCACAAAATTTTGGGTTACAAATTTTCTCCCCTTTTCTCCCCTCCCCCCCCAAATGCCAAGCATTCTAATCGCCCCTATGACCAATCTGCTCTCTCTTCTATCATCCCTCTCTGCCCTTGTCTCTGTCTTCTCTTTTGTCCTGTAGGGCCAGATAGCTTTCTATACCCCTTTACTTGTATTTCTTATTTCCTAGTGGTAAGAACATTACAGTTGATCCTAACACTTTGAGTTCCAACTTCTTTAGCTCCCTCCCTCTCCACCCCTTCCCTTTGGAAGGCAAGCAATTCAATATAGGCCAAATCTGTGTAGTTTTGCAAATGACTTCCATAATAGTTGTGTTGTATAGGACTAACTATATTTCCCTCCATCCTATCCTGTCCCCCATTACTTCTATTCTCTTTTGATCCTATCCCTCCCCATGAGTGTTGACCTCAAATTGCACTCTCCTCCCCATGCCCTCCCTTCTATCATCCCCCCCCACTCTGCTTATCCCCTTATCCTCCACTTTCCTGTATTGTAAGATAGGTTTTCATACCAAAATGAGTAGGCATTTTATTCTTTCCTTTAGTGGAATGTGATGAGAGTAGACTTCATGTTTTTCTCTCACCTCCTCTCTTTATCCCTCCACTAATGAGTCTTTTGCTTGCCTCTTTTATGAGAGATAATTTGCCCCATTCAATTCTCCCTTTCTCCTCCCAATATCTTTCTCTCTCACTGCTTGATTTTATTTTTTTTTAAGATATGATCCCATCCTCTTCAATTCACTCTGTGCACTCTGTCTCTATGTGTGTGTGTGCGTGTGTGCATGTGTGTGTGTGTGTACTCCCACCCAGTACCCAGATACTGAAATGTTTCAAGAGTTACAAATATTGTCTTTCCATGTAGGAGTGTAAACAGTTCAACTTTAGTAAGTCCCTTATGACTTCTCTTTGCTGTTCACCTTTTCATGGTTCTCTTCATTCTTGTGTTTGGAAGTCAAATTTTCTTTTCAGCTCTGGTCTTTTCATCAAGAATGCTTGAAAATCCTCTATTTCATTGAAAGACCAATTTTTCCCCTGAAGTATTATACTCAGTTTTGCTGAGTAGGTGATTCTTGGTTTTAGTCCTAGTTCCTTTGACTTCTGGAATATCCTATTCCATGCCCTTCGATCCCTTAATGTAGAAGCTGCTAGATCTTGTGTTATCCTGATTGTATTTCCACAATACTTGAATTGTTTCTTTCTAGCTGCTTGCAATATTTTCTCTTTCACCTGGGAGTTCTGGAATTTGGCCACAATGTTCCTAGGAGTTTCTCTTTTTGGATCTCTTTCAGGCGGTGTTCTGTGGATTCCTTGAATATTTATTTTGCCCTCTGGTTCTAGAATCTCAGGGCAGTTTTCATTGATAATTTCATGAAAGATGATGTCTAGGCTCTTCTTTTGATCATGGCTTTCAGGTAGTCCCATAATTTTTAAATTGTCTCTCCTGGATCTATTTTCAAGGTCAGTTGTTTTTCCAATGAGATATTTCACATTATCTTCCATTTTTCCATTCCTCTGGCTTTGTTCTGTGATTTCTTGGTTTCTCATAAAGTCCTTAGCCTCCATCTGTGCCATTCTAATTTTGAAAGAACTATTTTCTTCAGTGAGCTTTTGAATCTCCTTTTCCATTTGGCTAATTCTGCTTTTGAAAGCATTCTTCTCCTCATTGGCTTTTTGAACCTCTTTTGCCAATTGAGTTAGGCTAGTTTTCAAGGTGTTATTTTCTTCAACATTTTTTTGGGTCTCCTTTAGCAGGGAGCTGATCTGCTGTTCATGCTTTGACTTCATGTCTCTCATTTCTCTTCCCAGCTTTTCTTCCACCTCTCTAACTTGATTTTCAAAATTCTTTTTAAGCTCTTCCATGGCCTGAGCCCATTGAGTGGGCTGGGACACAGAAGCCTTGATTTCTGTGTCTTTGCCTGATGGTAAGCATTGTTCTTCCTCATCAGAAAGGAAGGGAGGAAATGCCTGTTCACCAAGAAAGTAACCTTCTATAGTCTTATTTCTTTTCCCTTTTCTGGGCATTTTCCCAGCCAGTGACTTGACCTCTGAATATTTTCCTCACACCCACCTCACCTCCTGATCCTCCCAGCCAGTGTTTGGGGTCTGAGATTCAAATGCTGCTTCCAGCCTCAGGGCTTTGGGTGGGGGCAGGGCTGCTATTCAGTGTGAGATTAAATTCAGATGCTCAGGTGAGGGCAGGGCTGCCTCTCAGGCTCAGTTCCCTCAGGGAGTTTATGCACAGACCTTCAACAATGGATCCAGGCTCCTGCCTGCTTGGAGAGCCCTGGTCTGCCGCTGTCCCTCAGCTTCTGTCTCCCGAGGGGGCCCGAGCCATGGGGGCACCCCACTCCCCCCTCGACCCGCCAAAGGGACTCTCTCACCGACCCCCGTCACCTGTGGGTGGAGGTACTTGTGCTGCCGCTGGAGATCCCGTCCCTGAAGCCCGCTCTGATCTGTTCCTCTCGGTGCCGCGGCCACGGCAGGGTTGTACTCAGCTCCCAGTCCCGGCGCCCAGTCTGCAGCATGAAGGACCTTTTACGAGAGGTTTGCAGGTCTCTCCGGAACAGAAATCTCCCTCGCTCCAATGTTCTGTGGCCTCTGGGTGCAGAATTCGCCGTGAGTTACTTCTTTGTAGTTGTTCTATGGGTTGTGGGTTCATAGCTATGTGTATGTGTGTCTTTCTACTATGCCATCTTGGCTCCGCCCCTAATTGGGAATTTTTTAATACAACACAATACAATATAACATAGATAATGCTAATTTGTGGGTTTCTAAGTCAATATATGACTGATAGGAACCTGTTTCTATTTGCATTTGATACCAATGTTCTAATCAACTCGATAAAGCTATTAATTGCAGAGAAAGTGATGACCTGTGTTGATAGTAGGTGTTTCCTCATCTGATAGGAATCACAAATTCAGTCCATATTAAAATCTGTCCAAATTAATTTAATATGCAAAGGAGAAACTTTATACAGGTAAGCTAAACAATAAAGGCATTCATTGAAAGGAACAAATGTAGAATCTCAAGAGAAATAATAGGGAGACCCCCCTTTTCCCCCGGTTATGAAGAGGTAAAATATTTCCAGACTTCAAATCATAGTATAAACCAAATATTCAGCAAGACTTTTAGTTATCATTTTTAAAACAGCAAACAATTATAAATATATAAAGGAATATAAGAGGGGGAAACTAGACAACAAGAACACAGCACCAAGACCAAGTGCAACATTCTCTGCCTGCTGCCCATCCACACTGAGGTGAGGTTTGACAGACCAGCTTCTTAATGTGTGTGTGTGTGTGTGTGTGTGTGTGTGTGTGTGTCTGCGTGGGTGTGGATACTTTCCCCACATCAGAATATGTATCCTATGACTATTTTCTATTGGCTTCTCCTCCTCTTCCTTCTCTTTCTTCTTCTCCTGTTCCTCCTTCTTTCCCCTTTCCTTCTTCTCTTTCTCCTCCTCTTCCTCCTCTTCATTCTTCTTTTTCATCTGTTTATTATTTTCCTTATCTTAGGTGAATGGGCATCAGGAGGAAAAGAGGAAGAAAAAAATGGCTACAACTTTGTTATCTCCCAAAGGTTGAAAGCATTATCAATGATCTCCTTAACCATCTGAGCCATAAGGAGCCAAGTCAGTGAGCAGACAGCCAGAGGAGCGATGTGCTTGAGCCAACCCAGCACTAAACTGACCCAATAGCCAAAATACTGTGCTGTGCTAGCAAGGGAGGGAATCACTCACTGGCTGTACCACATGCAACAGTGAACTTGCTGAGAACTTCTTGTGACAACTACTTTAGCTCTGAGGCAATTCTAAAGTTGAGCATGTAGTGGAAAGAGTGAGTCCCTGGTTCTGAGCACTTGTGTTATACTCCCATCTTAACTATATATTCTCAGTAAATATCTTTTTATTAACTGATTTTGGGAAGATGGTAACTGGTTGAATAACATTTGGGTGAATACATCAGATAGTGAATTGTGGGTGACAGCAGCAGAAAATTTCCTAACAAGTAGAGATGAGGAGGGAGAACACTCCAGACAGCATTAAAATAAGGAATAATGGTGGACTTATATACCTGTGCACAAGCTCTAGCTGGCTATATGACAGGTTAGTATGAGTTGTACATGGGGAGTAGTGAAGGGAAACAATCTGATGACAAGGAATGTTTCTTGGAAGAAATAACATGAAGATCGCCATTTACAGGTTCCCAAGGGAAAGCTACATATCACCTCTGAACCTTAATTTACTAATAGGTAATGGATACAATCAGGTCTCGTGTTTCCTTATGGATGAAATGAATGTGCTCTAATAAAATAGCTGGAATTGGTTGATTAAGTGGAAGCTGAGAATATACATTAACTAGTGATTGTCAGTTTGGACAGAGGTATCTAGTCAAGTGTCCAAGCCTTCTCAGTACTAGGAAATATTTTTTTATCAATGGCTTTTATGAAGGTATAAAAAACGTTTGGTAAATGTGAGGATGAGGTAAAATTTTCTGACATCTCTAACACGTTGGATAAAAAGAATACATTTAATACTAGTACATGTTAAATTCTATACAAGGGCTAAAATTTTTTTAAAAGCTCCACAAGTATAAGATGAGGAAAATATACCTAATAGTAGTGTTGACTCCCATTCTCTATACCCTCTATACTTCTGTATTCTTCTGAGCTCTGGATGTTCTGTAGGTATTTCAAACTCAATTTATCCAAAACTCGTTATTTCTCCCTTTATCCCCAAACTCCCCATTTATCTCATGGACATCACCATCATCCTTCTGGTTACTCCAGATTCACAACCTTGGTGTCATCCTCGACTCCTCATTTACATTCACCCCTCGTATCCAACCAAATGACAAATCTTATTATTTCTATGTACAAAACTTCTCTCACTTCTGTGTTCTTCTACTTACTCATATAACCACCATGCTACTTTAGGCCCTCATCTCCTCTTGCCTGGACTATTAGAACATTTTCTTCATTGGTCTCCTTGCCTCCCCACTCCAATCCATCCTCTACACAGCTGCCAAAGTAATTTTCCTAAGGTGCTGCTTCACCCATGTCATTGGAAGCTCAGTGGCTCCCTAATAACTTGGCTAGGATCAAATCTTATTCCTCTTTTTGACACTGAAAGCCCAGTGATAGTCTACCTTTTCATTCTTATTACACATACTTATTCATACATACTATGGTCCAAACAAATTGGCCTTACTGCTTATTATACATAGCTCCATCACTTGTCTCTGCTAGCTTACCTCCTCATCATTATCTTAGCTCAAGTATCACCTTGTATATCCTAGTTATCCAACATTCAACTAGCAACTGCTAGTTCCTACCTTCCACTACACCTTCAAATTATCTTATATGTACTTTGTGTATATTTTTTTTCTATACCTAAACAAATGATGGAGAGAGAGATATCTAAGTGTAGCACAGAGAGAAAAGGAAGTGTAGCATAGAGGTATGGCCACATATTGCCCACAGCCCTCCTGAGTGCAGCCTGAAACAGATTAAATTGTGATTGAGAAGCAGTTAACAAAATAAATAAATTACAATAAAACATGACATTACTATATGGTTTTCTAAGTCAATATACAGCCTTCATGGATTTTCATGTATGCTTTAGTGGCACTCATTTCTATTTCACTTGGACACCACTGGCTTAGAGCTCAAGAGCAGGCCTTGAGGACTGGAAGACCTTGATTTATGTCTAACATCTGAAACTTCCTACCAGCTAAGTTACAACCTCTCAGTTATCTTGGCTTGTGCTGTCAAACTCTAATAGAAACACAACCCAGAAGGTCCTACATTGACTTAGAAAACCATAAATCAACATCATCTAAATTGTATTGCATTTTTATTTACATTGTTAAACATTTACCAATTGTACTTCCATCTGGTTTTGAGTGACTTTCACTTACAGAGCTGTCCATGGGCTATGAGTATAACACCTCTGCTCTAGGTCACTCTCTATTTCTATAAATTACAGAGAAGGTGCTCTATCTAGGTATATACTATCTTATTCTGGATTGTAGCTCAGGTTATCCACAATTTGATCTGGGAAAATTTCAAGGAAATACAGCATTTGATGGATCCCCTAAGGGGACTAAATTTCTTCTGGTAGATTTCTGAAATCCAGTGTCCTTGGAAGTGACCAAAACCTTCAAGTAGACACAAATTTTCACTTTGCCCATAATTAGTTTCTAGATTTGAAACAGGTTTTGATCCTGGGGCAGTTTGCCTTTCTAAAGACAACTTATCTTACCCACTACAGTTGAACTTCCTAAATTACTCAGAGGATCCTAAATTGTCATTCTAGGAGGCAACAAGGCTCAGCAGAATTATTGGTGTTTACAATGGAAAACAAGGCTCCCTGGGCATTGGATACCATCTAATGGTTGCTTAGCATAGTACCTCATACACACACATATGTATATATACACATACACATATACCTATATATAGATAGATATACATATGTATATATATATATATAAATATAGATATATAGATATAGATATGGAGGTATAATAATACTTTGATCCCCTTTGGGATAACATTTGCACTCTTTTTTGGACTTTTCATAAGTGGTTTTCCTATTAATTATCTTAGTCTAGGAAATTCAACAGGGTAATTTATAAATTCCAACTATTAATTTAGTTAGAGATAAGAATGGGAATCTACTAAAGTTGTACTGTGTACAGTATATATGGCATGGAGCTGGGTTCTACAAGACTATACTAGTGGAGCACAAACTTTGACTGCTACTAACAAACAAAATGATATAGTGGATCGTGTTGTCTTTAGAGCCAGGAAGGATTAGGATTAAATACCACTTTGGATATACATTAACTGTGTAACCCTAGGCAAGCCACTCTACTTCCTTGCTCCTTAAGAACAGGACTATCATTTGCCTTTCTTATTATTCCAAGTGCTAAGCACAGTGCCTGGCACATAGTAAGTGCTCAGTAAACACTTACTGACTTGTTGAATTGGGAGTCAGTTTCTTCTTCTATAAACCGAGGTTATTGGACCTGATGACTTCTAAAGACCTTCTAAATCTATGTTACTATGAATGACTTTGGTCATTGTCAAATATTTGAAGGACCAGATGTCTGCCATCCAAGGAGAAGCCCACCCCCATCAACAAATAGTTGGCCACTAGGCTAGAATGAAAATTTTCAACCTACCAATTTATAAATTTGAACTAGTAAGGCAGGAAAGAATTCTTATCTGTATTGCTGGACACCATATGCAAATGGAAGAAATCACAAATCCTTGAAGCATAAAAAATAGAGTTATAAAAGGTTCCACACTCATATAAGCCCAGACCCTGAAGATTATCTCCTAAATAGACATCCAGTTGCCAGTGATTTCTTCAGGCAAATCCCATCATCCCAACAGCAGAATCCCTCTTGGATCTGTTATTATGAACAGCAAAGGAATCTGTGGCTTAGAGATATGCTCATTTGAAAGGGAGGCCAGGCAGCCAGGGGGGCACAGACTCAAAGTGGAGATGCTGAACACTGTTAACAATCCTCAACTTGCCTCTTTCTCTTCTGGCCTTGAACATACCCCTACATTATTTTCAGAATCCTCCCTAACTGGTGACCCTTTAGACACATTCATCATTACTTTTGACTCTATTTTTTTTCTATAAAGAGCACTTTAGACATACAATCCTTTCCCTCTATAATTCAGCCTTCACATTCTTTTAAAAGAAGTGCTTGAAGCACAGTGCTGACCATGGTACTACACTGCTCAAGAAGCTATTGTGGCTTTCTCTCATCTCTCTGAGAAAATACAAATTCCTTTGCTTGGGACTTAAAGTCCTTTGCAATATGGGTCCAGCCAACTTTCCAGATTTATTCACAAAATGCCTTCTTAGACACTCTATATAAAACAAACTAACCTCCTTGCCATTCCCTGCATAAAGCACTCCTTTCCCAACATCCATGACTTTGTACAGTCTGTCCCCATGCTTAGAATGTTATTCCTCTTTTATCTCTGCCTCTTGGAATCCTTAGTTTCTTCAAAACCTAGCTAAGATGTCACCCTCTGTGAGGTTTTCTTATCCCTTCTCCTTTTACAGTGTCTTCCCCAAAATGACTGCATTTCCTTTGTAGAGGTATTATATGAACATGTCATGTTTATCCTCTTCCCCTTCAGCAGAATGTAAGCTACTCAAGAATATGCCAAAGCCTGGAACAGTGTCTAGGCTACTACAGTTTCTTAAGAGACTGGATTGAATCATACTGACTTCGGCGCTTGTTACTGCAGGCCTCAATGCTGGTCTATATGATATGACTACTTTTCAAAGAATAGATTTCATCCTCTCTGCCTTCCAGATGCCAGAGGAGTTTTAGGAGTAGGTGATCTAGGCTCTGCCAAGAACATGATGAAAACCAACTGAAAGTTGACCAGGCTCAGCATTCAGCTAGGCTAGAATCAGGATGTAAGACAACTATTTCTATACTGGTCCCATGTCCACAGAGGGAGGCTTTATTGATTAAATCTCAGTTGTAACTTCTCATTGAAAGTGAATAAGGACATTAAGTTTAAGGCTGAGAGCCCCTAAAATATAACACCTGGAATGGGGAATTTCATAGTATAGTGAAAAGGGAGTCAGACTACTTGAGTTAAAATCTTGACTTTGTCGCTGAAGAGTACGTGTGAAGGGGCAACTGGAAGACAGTACATACATAACAAGCCCTGGAGTCAGGAGGACCTGAGACCTAAAATCCAATCTGAACTTAAACACTCACTAGCGGTGTGACCCTGGGTAAATCACTTAACTCTCAATTGCCTGGAAAAAAAAAGTGTATGTATGACCTTGGTTTACTCACTTCTTTTCTATTGGTCTCAACATTACTCATCTGTAAAATGAAAGAATTAGTACTGCCTGACTTTTAAGGTCCCTTCTAAGCTCTAAATCTCTGACACTCTAAATGGGAGCTAGTGAAGGGGCAATTTCACTCTTTTTTTCTGGGTTGGGACAGCTAGATTTGTTCGCTCTCCCATCAAAGAAGATTAACTTCTCTCTTTCATTCCAGGGAGATTTTACCATATAAAGAAAGCAGTGAGTCCCTTTTCTCATAGAGAATGTTTTATAACTAAGGGGATTCTTTTTACAAGTAATTATATTGATTTTTTTTCTTCTCATACCTTGAGGCCCCCATCCAAGATGGGGAATATTTTAAAAATGAAAATAACACATCAATAGTCAAGTGCTGTCAGATCCAGTTAAGCCTCCCTCTGGCTGGCATGAGAATGAGTGTCTTATGGAAGTGAAGTTTCTAAACCTGCTGTGTAGCGTCTCTCACTGCATCCTGCAAGTGATGTACTGTGTATGATGTCTAGAGGTAATTGGAGAGCTTATAACAGGATATTACTTCCTGCATCTTGGAGGTGCAACTTTTGTGGAAGGCTGTGCTAGTTGGGGGTTAAGTGGCAATTTATTTTAGCTAATGTTTCTGAGGGATAATCGCTTGGTTTCACGGATATTCAGAATTCAGGAGGATGAAGGGCAGGAGGCTAACATCATGTCATATGAGGATAAGCTTAATGTATAGCCTGGAGAAGGAAAGAAGAGACTAGGGACAGGGAGGGTTGGTAAATGTTTAACAACCTACTCTCCCGGGGCGGGGGGGAAGCACAAAGGACACTTACATTTAATGTGCATTTATAACATTTTCTCCACTACTTTCTTAAGTCTAGATAATCAACAACAAAATGAATCAAGTCCTGATTTGTAGTATCTACTGATTTCTAAGCTGTAAAAGCTCATATTAAAATGCAAGAATTGGCTCTTTCAAGCTGGTAGGAGTTGGCTCTAGTACACCACCCGGGTCTATGATTATGGAGGGAGCTGGGTCATAATGAGAGCTCTCTTCAAGTGTTTGTAGCAGAGATTAGATTTATTCTGCTTGGCATCAGAAATAGAAATGGTAGATGGATGTGACAAAGAAGTAAATTTTGGTTTTACAGAAGGAAGAGACTTCATAACAGTTATAGCTATCTAAAAGTAGAATGAAAATAGAAAGAGTGTACTGCTCCTTACCAGAAGTCTTTAAGCAAAAGCTGAATGACCACTTGTTAGAGATGTTATAGAAAGGATTGTTAAGAGCCATTTGCTAGTCAATAAATGGTCAAAGGATATGAAGAAGCAGTTTTCAGAAGAAGAAATCAAAGCTATCTATAGACACATAAAAATGCTCTAAATCACTAATGATTAGAGAAGTGAAAATTAAAACAACTCTGAGATATCACCTCATACCTCTGAGAATAGCTAACGTGACAGCAAAGAGAAATGACAAATGATGGAGGGGATGTGGAAAAATTGAGCCACTAATTCACTGCTGGTGGAGTTGTGAACTAGTTTGATCATTCTGGGGGACAAGTAGGAACTATGACCAAAGGATTATCAAGCTATACATACTTTTTGACCCAGTAATACCACTCACTACTAGGCCTATCTCAAAGAAAATAAAGAAAAGGGGAAACAACCTATTTGTACAAAAAATTATAGCAGTTATTTTTGTGATGGCTAAGAATTGTGTGTGTGTTCATCCTTCATTGCCGAAGAAGACCATGCCATCAGAGAAATGATGACATGACTTGCACTTGACTTTGTTTTGAGTGAGGGAGGGCTGTGCAGGTCACCAGCCTCACTTCTCCTCCAGAGCCATCTGAATCCAATGACCAGATATTCATCAGGATGACTGGAGATGACCCAGGATGAGGCAATTGGGGTTAAGTAATTTGCCCAAGGTAACACAGCTAGTGAGTGTCAAGTATCTAAGGTGAGATTTGAGCTCAGGTCCTCTTGACTCCTGCACTGGTGCTCTATCCACTGCACCACCTAGCTGCCCCCAATGGCTAAGAATTGGAAATCAAAGGGATATCCATCAAGGACTGACTAAACAAGTTGTGGTATATTCTTATGGTGGAATATTATTTTACTATAAGAAATGATGAGCAGGATGGTTTCAGAAATACCTGGAAATAATTATATGAACTCATGCATAGTGAAGTGAGCAGAACTAGGAGAATGTTATATATAGCAATGGCATTACTGTAAGATGATCAACTGTAAAAGACTTAGCTACTGTGATTAAGACAATGATCTATGACAATTCCAAAGGACCCATGCTAAAAGATGCTATCCACATCCACAAAGAGAACTGCTGAACTTTGAATGCAGAGTGAAGCATCCCTTCTTTCACTTTCTTTATTTGTAATGTTTTATTTTGTCTGTATTTTCTTTTGCAACATCGTTAATAAGGAAATGTGTTTATCATGACTTCACATATATAATCCATATCAAATTGCTTACCTTCTCAAAAAGGGAAGAGGAGTAGGAGAAAGGGAAAGAATTTGGAACTCAAAATTTTGTAAAATGAGTGTTAATTTTTATATATGGTTATAAATATGTGACAAATTAATAAAATCATTTCTAAAACAAATGATTATTACTCAAGAGCAACAAGAGGGATTAGAAGAGGTCCCTTCCAACTCTAAGACTGGAGAACTTGGTAAAATGTCAGAGACCACTTGTCCTAGTTACACCATTGGTTCCAACACTCCATGCCTCAGTTTATATGGCAATCACTTTTCTCCTTGAAATTTGCAATGAAGAAAAACTAAATGCAACTAATATCCAATATAGAAACTAATCAATGAGCGCTTATTATCACCACCATCATCTTCGTCACTGTAAGATTTGAAAAATACTTTATAGATATCTCACTTTATCTTTAAAATAGCCCTGGGAGTCAGTCATTCAATATACATTATTAAATGTCCACTATGTGTACAGTACTAGGCACTGTAATTGTTTGGTCATTTCAGTCATATATGACTCTCTGTGATCCTGTTTCGGAATTTCTTTGCAAAGATAGTGGAGTGATTTTCCATTTCCTTCTCCAGCTCATTTTACAGATGAAGATACTGAGGCAAATGGTTAAGTGACTTGCCCAGGATCACACAGCTAGCTAGTAAGCGTCTGAGACCAGATTTGAACTTGTGAAGATGAGTCTTCCTGACTCCACTCTACCAACTAGCTGCCATCACTAGGCTGTGGGATACAGAAAAGGGAAAAGATCATCCCTGCTCCCAAGGAGCTCATAATATAATTGGGGGTAGTTTGGGGACATACTATATTCAAATAACTATATACAAATAATCTATATACGGGATAAATTTGAAATAATCACTGAAGGCAAGACACTAGAATTAAAGGGCTAAAAGGCTTCCTGTAGAAGACAGCACTTTAGCTGGCTCTTGAAAAAAGCCAATAGGCAGGAATAAACAAGAATGTCTAGGCAGTGGGGAGAGAGACACTATTATTATCTCCATCTTTCAGATGATGAAACTGAGGACAAGGGAGATGAAGTGACTTGTGAAGGGTCACTAAGGCTGGATCTGAACTCAGGAGTCAGAAATATTCCAGGCCTGGCATGCTATTCAATGTATTACCTAGCTCTCTAGACATTTATGTAAGATAGATATAGGATAAGTTGATAAGAAACTGTGCCTTTTAAAAAGCCAGTAGAGTCTTTTGGTGCTTAGATCAAGCCTACTGTGAAGGAGGAATATCACTTGGATTAAGCCTACCTAGTTCTGGTTTGTACATAGGATATCTAGATTGCTTACGTGAATCTGGCTATTTGATGGAAAAAACAAAACAAAACACTGTGTAGTATTGGTATAGTGGTATGTTGGTATAGTAGTAAGAACACTGATCTGAGATTCTACTGACTCAAACCATAGTCTCATCTTCATCACTAATTTGTTGTAGACAAGTCTCTTTGGAGAAGTCACTTAACTTTTCAAGTCTTTTTTAAAAAATTTATTTATTTAAGCTTTCAACATTTATTTCCACAAAATTTTGAGTTCCAAATTTTCTCCCCATTTCTCCCCTCCCCCTACCCCCAAATGCCAAGCATTCTAATTACAATCTGTCCTCCCTTCTAACATCCCTCCTTTCCCTTATCCCCATCTTCTCTTTTGTCCTGTACAGCAAGATAAATGTCTATGCTCCATTACCTGCATTTCTTATTTCCTAGTTGTATGCAAGAACAATATTGAACAGTCATTCCTAAAACTTTGAGTTTCAACTTTTCTTCCTCCCTTCCTCCCCACCCATCCTTATTGGGAAGGCTAACAATTCAATATAGGCCATATCTGTGTAGTTTTGCAAATGACTACCATAATAGTCTTATTTCCCTCCATCGTATCCTGCTCCCCATTTCTTCTATTCTCTCTTTTGCCCCTGTCCTTCCCCAAGAGTGCTGACTTCTAATTGCTCTCTCCTCCCATTGCCCTCCCTTCCATCATCCCCCCACACCCTGCTTAACCCCTTCTCCCCCACTTTCCTGTATTGTAAGATAGGCTTTCATACCAATATGAGTGTGCATTTTATTCCTTCCTTTAGTCAAATGTGATGAGAGTAAGCTTCATGTTTTTTCTCTCACCTCCTCCCTTTTTCCCTCCACTGAAAAGTCTTTAACTTGCCTCTTTTATGAGAGATAATTTGTCCCATTCCATTTCTCCCTTTCTCCTCCCAATATATTTCTTTCTCACCCTTTAATTTCATTTTTTAAGATATGATCCCATCCTATTCAACTCACCCTGTGCTCTCTGTCTCTCTCTGTGTGTGTACATGTGTGTTTGTGTGTGTGTGCGTGTGTAATCCCACCAACTACCCAGATACTGAAAAAAGTTTCAAGAGTTACAAATATTGTTTTTCTACGTAGGAATGTAAACAATTCAACTTTAGTAAATCCCTTAGGATTTCTCTTTGCTGTTTACCTTTTCATGCTTCTCTTGATTTTTGTGTTTGAAAATCAAATTTTCTTTTCAGCTCTGGTCTTTTCATCAAGAATGCTTGAAAGTCCTCTATTTTATTGAAATATCATTTTTCCCTTGAAGTATTATACTCAGTTTTGCTGGGTAGGTGATTCTTGGTTTTAGTCCTTGTTCCTTTGTCTTCTGGAATATCATATTCCATGCCCTTTGATCCCTTAATGTAGAAGCTGCTAGATCTTGTGTTATCCTGATTGTATTTCCACAATACTTGAATTGTTTCTTTCTAGCTGCTTGCAATATTTTCTCCTTGACCTGGGGATTCTGGAATTTGGCCACGATGTTCCTAGGAGTTTCTTTTTTTGGATCTCTTTCAGGTGGTGATCAGTGGATTCTTTCAATACTTATTTTGCCCCCTGGTTCTAGAATATCAGGGCAGTTTTCCTTGATAATTTCATGAAAGTTAATGTCTAGGTTCTTTTTTTGATCATGGCTTTCAGGTAGTCCCATAATTTTTAAATTGTCTCTCCTGGATCTGTTTTCCAGGTCAGTCATTTTTCCATTGAGATATTTCACATTATCTTCCATTTTTTCATTCTTTTGGTTTTGTTTTGTGATTTCTTGGTTTCTCATATAGTCATCTGTTCCATTCTAAATCTTAAAGAACTATTTTCTTCAGTGAGCTTTTGAACCTCTTTTTCCATTTGGCTAATTCTGCTTTTTAAAGCATTCTTCTCCTCTTTGACTCTTTGAACCTCTTTTGCCAATTGAGTTAGCCTATTTTTAAAGGCGTTATTTTCTTTAGCATTTTTCTGGGTCTCCTTTAGCAAGGTGTTGACCTGTTTTTTATCATTTTCTCGTGTCACCCTCATTTCTCTTCCCAATTTTTCATCCACCTCTCTTCCTTGATTTTCAAAATCCTTGTTGAGCTCTTCCATGGCCTGAGCCCATTGAATATTTATTTTGGATGTTTGGGATACAGAAGCCTTGACCTTTATGTCTTTCCCTGATGGTAAGCATTGTTCTTCCTCATCTGAAAGGATGGAAGAAGATATCTGTTCACCAAGAAAGTAACCTTCTATAGTCTTATTTTTTCCCTTTTTTGGGCATTTTCCCAACCAGTTACTTGACTTTTGGGTCCTTTGTCAAGAGTAGGGTATACTGTGGAGATCTGTAAGATCTCAGTTCCTCCAAGGTGGCACAATCAAGCGTGTACACTGGTCTGGGAGCAGGAAGAGATTTTTGTGCCCAGAATCTTAGCAGAGTTTCCTCTTCACAACCACCTGGCCTCCAGTTCCACCAAGCCAGCTCTGGGTGCGAAGATTCAGATAAGCTGTGGGGGCAGGGCCACCATTCAGTGTGAGATAAAGATCAGCTGCTGCAGGGCCTCTACACAGGGCTCAGGTAAGAATCAGTTGCACAGTGCCCCCAGGGGTTTTATGATCCAACAATGGATGCAGGCTGCTGTATGGGCTGCTGTGGGAACTGCTGCTGCCTGCCCAGTGTGGCCTCTGTGGCAGCTGCCTAAGGCCAGAGCTATGGGAAGGCCCTTCACCCTTCTCCCTTCTCGGCCAGCTGAAAAAACCCTCTCACTGACCTTTGGGTTGAGGGATCTTCTGTGAACTGCTGTTACTGAAACTGGAGATTCCTCCCCCTTGTTTGCATCCTCCTTCTAGAGCCATGTTGCACCAAGCAGCCAAGGCTGGGCTGGGCTCTGCTCCATGTCTGGTGCACCAGACGTTTCCTGTTGGCCTTTCAGATCACCCTGGGCTGGAAATCTCCACTCTGTTGTTCTCCACTTCTGCTGCTCCAGAATTTGTTGAGAGTCCCTCTCTACAGGTATTTTATGGGCTGTGTGGGGAGAGCCAGCATATGTGTGTCTTTCTACTTCTCCACTTTCTCATTTAACCTTTCTAGGACCCAGTTTCTTGAATCCTGGTTATTTCCCTTTCTAATTGTGAGACCTTGAGTGAGTCACCTATCTAACCTCTCTGAGCTGTAGTTCTTTCATCTATTAAAGTAATACCCGTACTTTGTGGGGTTTTGTAAGGAAGGAAAATACTTTTCAAACTTAAAATTATTATTGAATGATTGTTGTTGTTGAGGTTAGGCTACATGATTCCCAAGGTCCTTTCCAGTTCTGAATTCCATTTCAGCTGGAAGTCCCCATAAAGGGTGGAGGTCTTTGGAACTGTGCATCAATCTCACCTGGCTTGGGACATGCCCCATTTGGACAGAGAGGGCAAAGGAAGGCAGAACAATAAAATTAAACAAAGAGGCTATGAAAATGGGCCCCATCTCTAGCACCTAGTAGGCATGTGACCTTGAGTAAGCCCTTTCTTGGGCTTCTAGTTCTTCCTCAATCATATTCTAGTAATAAACATGCAGTACCAACCTCAATGAATAGGGTTACTGTAAGAATCAGAGGAGAGAGTGTATAAAAATTCTCTTTGTAACTCTCATGTCAACGTGAGGTCTTATGTATTGATGATGACATTTATTTATTTACTATTGGGGCACTCCAGCCTTGTGAAGCTGAGATTAGCAGGTGGGGTAGCTGCAGTACCAGTTCATGGTTTCCTTGGATTGTAAGCAGCCAGGAGGGCAAGTACAGGAACAAACAATGATGGATTGGGATGAATTTATTTTGTATGCTATCTATGTTCAGGTTGTCTCTTGGAATAGAATGTAAGCTCCCCAGAGTCTAGCACAGGGCCTGGCACATAGTAGGTGCTTATAATTGCTCATTTATTGATTCACCAATTAGTTATCCATCTCTCCTTGAACAACCTCAAGTGCTTGGGGAATCAAAAACTAATAAAGAAGCTGACTCTACTTCTGAGCAGTTCTAATTATCAAAAAGGTCAAGATGGAATCTCCCTCCCTATATGTCTAAGAACTGATACTAGTTTGGCCCACTAGGGCCACGCTGAATAAGACCTCACCTTCCAGTGCCTAACGATATCCTGCCCCACCCCAATGTCTTTCTAAATATCTCCATTCCCTTTAACTAGTCCACAAACACCACAATTTCAAGGTCCCTGCTGGCCATAGAGGAGCAGGAAAGCACTATCTGGAGACAAAGCACCTGGGTTTGAATCTGGCTCTGTTCATTCCTTACCTGTGTCACTTTGAATAAGTCATTTGCCATTTTGGGGGATGAAGAAGTTAGACCAGAATCCCAGGGTTGGGGGTGGGGGACAGGAATCAACTTGAACAGGCTCTTTAGAGCCGACTGTCACATTTTCAGTGTGAGCACTTACACCTGGGAATTCAGCAAAGACTACAAATCAGGGCTTGATTTATTGTTTGGTTGATTGTCTAGACTTGAGAAAGTGATGGAGAAAATGTTAATAATGTAGATTCAATGTAAAAGTGTGTCCTGCATATATTATTGAGAGCTGGTCATTAAACATTTACCAGCACACCATTTGGGCTAGAGGCTTTAAGTGTATCCCATTTCTAGACACAATGAATCTGAGTCACCATCCTGATTCTCCCCCCTCCACAAAAGCTACAGGGTGTCAAATTTCCTTCTAAATTGAGGTTTTCTACCAAAAAACGAAAATCGAAACAAGGATGGTTAAGTTGAAAACTGATATTTAGTAATAAATTCCTATAACGTGACACAGTAGGTATGTAGGTTCAAAGAAGGCCAATAAAGTCAAGTTGATAGCAGGAATTACAAAGTCAAATAAAACATTTTTAAAGGAAGAAATGACAACAACAAAGCTCTGCCATTAATGGATACCAGATTAGCAAAGGGGCATAGAAAAGGAAGGAGTAGGAGTGGCTAGGTGGTGCAGTAGATAGGGTACTGGCCCTAGAGTAGGAAGGACCTGAGTTCAAATCCAACCTCAGACACATATTAGTGTCAGTCAACTAACCCCTATTGCCTCAAAAAGAAGGAAAGAAAAAGGGTTATCCCTGCTTTGAAAGGGAAAATACCAAGCCAGCACAGAAAAGCCTAAAGACACATTGGGAATGGGGTTCTCAAAGTCTAGGTCATCCCCATGGTCTAGAAGTGGGGATTTTTTGAGGCCCTCTGACTCTGGGCAGGAGTGTGATTTCTTCAATGGACTAATGAAAAGAGGGGGCCAAAAAGGTCTAATCAATCCAAAAGGGGAGTCCAAGGTCATTAACAAAATAATAGCTGCCTCTTTTGTGCTCCGGTGTTTTGTTTTGGGTTTTGTTTTTGTTTTGGATTACAGAATTTTATAAAGGATACACAAAAGGCTAGAATGCATAGCAAGTCTTAAAGAACTGAGCTCCTGAATTGTCTTCCATATCTATCTTTTATGTTAAGAATTGTAAGAAAATGGGTAGGATATAGTGAAGGACTTGAGCACAAGGCTATTTCTGAAATACAGGTCAAGGAACAAAGCGTGTCCTGTCTTAACAATGGTCCCTTTAACTTGCTCTCTTGCTTCTTACTTATATAGTTAATTCAGTTGAATTCCTAAATCTTTTGCTTCCCCTTCTTGACCCCTTTCTGCTCCTTCTAGAGCCCAGTCCTTGACTTTTCTAGTCCGAGGCTCTTAGGCTTCTCTTTTCTATCTTTCCTGTGTCAATTAGCAGTTGTTTCTTGTTGCTATTGTTTAGTCATTTCAGTTGTGTTTGACTTTCTATGACCCCATTTGGGGTTTTCGTGACAAAGATACCAGAATGGTTTGCCATTTCCTTCTCCAGTTCATTTTACAGATGAGGAAACTGAGGTAAATAGGGTTAATTGACTTGCCTAGGGTCACAGAGCAAGTAAGTGCCTGGGGCCAGATTTGAATTCAGAAAGATGAGTCTTCCTAACTCCAGGCTTGGCAATCTATCCTCTCCAGCACCTAGCTACTCTAACGTGTTTCCACTCCGTTACAGATTTTGGTTCGTCAGTTAAAAAAGAGCCTTGCCTTGCTCTGTATGAATGTCTCATATGGCTATGGGCACCAGGTCTTCACTCAAAGTCCTTCTTCCATGGCCTTATCATGGAATGTAGGGGACTGGGGATTCTCAAGGGCTGTTCCAACATATTTCAACAAACCTTAACCAAGAGGATAGATGATGAGTTCAACAAACTCTGTCTCTATCATCTGGGAATGACTCTATCTAACAACTTACCTTTAGATGGAGTTTTCTAGTATTAGAGAGGTGGTGTGGTTTTGTGGATAGAAAGGTAGCCTTGGAGTCAAGATGACCCAGAACCCAAGACTTCTTTCTAGCATGTTCTTGCTATGTGACACTGGACAAGACATCCAACTTCTTAGTGACCTAGGTAACAAGATTCTCAATGGCAAAGAAAGTGCTGATCTACATTGGCAGAAGTTACTACTCATGCAAATGAAATATACCAATGAAATAATAGGTAAAAATAATAACAGGTAAAAATGGTTGAAAAATTCTGTTCCTTACAACAACTCCATAAGGCAGATAACTCAAGTTTCATCATCCCCATTGTGTTTATGTGACTCATGAAAATACACACAGTTAATAAGTGCAAGGCTATCTCATTTCCCAGCCACTGGCTCCGTACTATGTCCATTCCTGCCATCATCCCTACCTCTTAACCACAGGACCTTAACCCTGGAACTATTGCGACCTCTGACAGGTGATCTTTAAACTTATCTTGCCTAGATGCAGGCCTCTAAATCTCTTCCCATTCATCTCCAAACCATGCCTTTGAATGTGTGCACCTTAGCACCATGCTGGACACACAGTAGCTATTCAATAAAGGCTTCCTTCTTTCCTTCCTTCTTCCTTCCCTCCCTCCCTCCCTTCCTTCCTTCTGATATTAGAATATAAGCTCTTGATGACAGGGACGGTGTTGTTTGCTTATCATTTTTATCTTAGCTCTTATCACAATGCCTGTCACATAATAAGCACTTAAGTTCTCTCTCTCTCTCTCTCTCTCATTGTCTCTTTTTTTCTGGTTTTTCTCTTTCTCTCTTTCTTTCTTTCTCCCTCCATTACGTCATGTTGCAGTTCATCATCAGAAGGATGACCACCATTTGATTAACTTTTGGGAGCCACAGCTTCCCAACTCTTTACTCAGGTTTTGTTTTTTGATGATGTAAATAGAAACCACAGTAATGAAACAATCATTTATTCAGAGCCTGGATATGTGGGCACTGTGATCACTTACATACTAGCACAAAAATATCTTTGTAAATTTAAGAGCACCCCAACATAATTTGCCATCTGTCTTACCTTACACTATGCTACAGTAGTAGAAATAAGGGAACAGATAAGACAGAGTCACTGCAATCTGCCAGTGGATCAGTGTAAAGTGTGCTCTCCAATGATGTAGAATCCAACTCATCTGTGCTTATCCTTCATTTTCTCCCATGGATTCACTGTAGAGGGTCTCTTTAGCCTTCTGGGGACTTTCTTCTATATCTTATTACATTACATGAGTACCAGTGGAACATATTGGTCATTCATTGGTCATCACTTACTCAATACTGATCTGACCACATCTTCCCCAGCTTCTTCTGCTTTGCTCCAATCTTCAAATTCCAGGTGGAAACCCTACTTTTGTAAAGAATGTTGACAATCTGTGTAGGTTGTCCTGAGGAGAATGACTAAACTATTGACTTGGGATCACAGGATACGGAAATTGAAGAGATCTTAGGGATCATTAGTTAATTAGTTATACTTTATCTGATATCAACCCATGAAACCTTAATATAATCAATCAAAATTTCATCCCAAAGTATGATAGAAAGCTACTTTGGAAAAGAGAGCAGCAGCACAATTCTTTTTTTTTAATAATGTAGACTTTATATTCAGACACTTGCCACCTGGCATCTGGCTGCTTTAAGCTCCTTTCCCTCTGTGTTACCACTGATTAGAATTCCCTCCCTCATTCCCTTCTCTCCTCCAGTACTCATTGTCTAGGACTGCTCCTCCTCAACTATCTAGTCTCAAGAACCAGAGTATTATACTGTGGGCTAATTAAGTTTGCACATTACCCCTAGGAACTTAAGAACCATTTATATCATCGTTTCCATGGGAAAATGTGTTCTAAACAAAGACCCAGAAACAAATTAGAAGAAAAAACACAACAACCTGTTAGTAAGTTGGCACCCAGGTGTGTGCCAATGATAACATTCTCTCTTTATGGAGAGTTTGGCACCAACGATTGTCCAGTAAAAAACAGCCTTTGTGGAAAAAAACAAAAACAAGCAAAAAGTATACCATGTCCCCCTACCCCAAAAGGAGAAATTTAAGCTAAAATGTGATTAATAAAGTACTTATTTCTATTTGAATGATGAAGGGGGTAAAATATTCATGATCCCCTTCTCTTATTAATCTCTTTGATGATGAATTAGGAAGCACAAAAATTCAATAATGATATAAAATATTCACATGCATGAATAAAAACTTCTTGTCCAAGCAATCATTTTCATTTCATAAAAATTAGTATTTTCACAGTCAACCTTGCTTAAAATGTGTCTTTCCATATATTTACGTGATGCAAATCTAGTGGCCTATGGGACAGGGAGCATGTATGGATATTCATTGCCTGATAGCAGACCAAATAATCATGGGGACACTTGAGGTGATTCTAATTTTGACCATGATGTTTTGGGGGGGGCGGGGTGGATTATGTGATGAAAATAAGTTCTCTAATTGGCTGCAGAGGCCTGAAGAACTGGATATCCCTGCTACGCCAGAACTTAACAGGTCTACATAAGAGACAAACTGCTTTCATTACTCTTTTCTTTTTCACTGTGAGGATGCAGGACTACTTTGAAAATGAGAAATGGCTTCTGTGTGTCCCTTTCAGTCATGGGGTGCATGAGCACACAACCACCTCTATCTTTTGGTTTCTGTTTATTCTTGATCTGAGGTGAGCGAGTATCTCAGAGTTCTACCTAAAAATTCTAACACCAAGAGTTGGGAGCCACCCCTTTGCTACACACAGTCTTCATTTGTGTGCAGTCACAACTATTTTATGCTCTTTGTACTCGTTCTCCCCTGTATGGTCTCTATGTGGATTGTTGGGAGAATGATTCCCAGGCTATTGAGTGAAATGCTTTGTATCCTTACTATACCTTTTATAATACTTCTTGCTATGGGTTCTTAGTAAATATCTTACCTAAAAATGACTGAGATTACTGGCTGATTGCTAATGGTGAAGCATACCTGGAGGGCTCAAGAGGGACAAGGTTAAAAGCACAGCCCCCTTAAGATAACCTACCTCTAAAACTCTTAGAAGAGTATTATTCAGTCACTCCTCTAGGGACCCATCTTTGGAGTTTGTGACAAGTTGAGGAGAGTGGCCAAAATCTGTATGTCTATGTGAATCTGCATTCTCTCTCTTTCTCTCTGTCTCTCTCTCTCTATCCCTTTCTCTTTCTCTCCTATTCTTTTCTCTCCTCCTTCCCTCCCCCCTTTCTCCTCTCCTCTTTTCTCCTCTCCTTTTCTTTCCTCTTTTCTCTCTCTCTCCTTCCCCATACCTACTACTGTCAAGTGTTTACAGGGAACATGTACAACTACTGAATATTCCAGTACTCAAAGGATGACAGGGATATCAGCATGGGAAAGAGCCTCAAAAACCAGTTGGTTCAACCTATACCTAAACAGAAATGGCTTCCATGAGATATGCAAAAAGTGGCCCTATAGATTTAGTTTGATGACCTCAGGTGATGAGTCACTCATTACCTGCAAGACAGCTCCCTCTGTTTTTAGATCATTCTGACGATTATGAAGAATTTCCTGACACCAGCCCAAATTTTCCTCTTTGCAACTTTCACCCATTGGTTTTACTTCTTTCCTTTGAAAGAACACAACACAACACAAGTCTAATCTCCTTTCCATGCGGTGAACATTCAAATACTTGAATAGAGGAATGTTATGGTAAATACTTAACAACTAGCTCTCCAGCAAAAAAAAAAAAAAAAAGGAAAGATTATACACTTTTCATTTTAATCTTTATGGTTAAGACTTTTTCATCACTTTCTTAGGTCAAGATAATCAACTAAACAATAATTCAAGCTCTGATTTGTAATGGTTGCCAATTTCTGTTGTGTAAATGCTCAAATTGAGAATTTAACAATCGTCTCGTACGAGTTGGTAGGAGCTGGTTTCTTCAGACCCACATTTGAAGGCAGTTTTCATGACTGTATTTTTCAAGTCCCAAATGATGTCAGTCAGGAAAGAAGTCAGGCAGAACTGAATTACAAGACAGCAAAGCAATTCTTAGCCTTGCTTCAGAACTATGGCCACTCCCATGAAGCACCTACAACCATTTCCACGGTCATCTATGGACTCTAAATCAAGACAATTTACATCTCAGTGAGACATGAAGACTTTCATCTAAGTTTAAACATTGTGTTAATAAGTCCCAGATTACCTCTTCAAGCCTTATTCAGGCCAGGCCCTGTCATTCTATCATAGGATTTAGAAGACAACTATAAGTTAAGGGCCAAATTTAGCCTACCATGTATTTTCAAATGGCCCAAGAGCTAAGAGTGGTTTTTACATTTGTAGAAAAACAGGCAGTGAGCAGATTTGGACCACAGAACATAGTTTGCTGTTCTATTACATGGTCACAAATTGTGGAAAGCAAAAAGACCCCTGGATTTGGAGTCAGGAGACATGAGTTCAAATCTCTTCTTTGCCAGATATAAGCTGTGTCACTGCCTGCAGATCATTTACCCTCTCTGGGCTTCAGTTTCCTCATCTAGAACATGAAACAGTTGAATTAAATCATCTCTAATGTCCTTCTCCTAATACTAAAATCTTTGAACAGTCATTTTGTGAAGGGATACATGGCTTTAGTTGCAAATGGATTGGGTAAAAGAATGTTGATAAAGCAGTATAAATCCATTTCCACTAGAGGAAAAGAGCTCAAAATGTACACTATTTTGATGATGGATCAGTAGACATGGCTTTATATCAGCACAAAGTGCTCTCTCTTTGTCTCTCTGTCTCTCTGTCTGTCTCTATGCGTATACGGATGTGTACATATGCATACATGTATGCATATGTACATTATATCTGTTTTTATATATGACCAAGAAAACCTCAAAATGTGGTCACAAAGAGTCAGACGTCACTGAAACAACTGGACAGCAATAATAGTTGTGGGACACAGTGAGGTTCTTGGAAGGCCCAGTGGCCAAAAAAAAAACCCAAACCAAACCAAATAAACAAAAAAACATATTCAGCCAAGAAGTGTCTCTTCTAAGTTCTGCTAAGCAAGGCGCTCCTGCTGGGCTGCCCTCCCTGCCTCGCAATATCAACCTCCTTCTGCAAAGCACCACAACTTCCAATCCATTCCTTGTTATTTTTCATGTGATAGACAGATAGAAAAAGGCAATTCAGTGCCTCAGCCCTGTTGGGTGTGCAGTAGATTTCAATCCTCCTCATTTATTTATGGGCCCATTTTCTCCCAAGCACTTTTTTCCCCTGGTATATTTGTAAACACAATTTTTATTCTACTTAGTCATTTTGGCTATATTAACTCATTCTGCTCTTTCCACCCTTATCTTTTCTATGAAAAATGTTCACATGATTTTGACAGGCATTGGAGGTCTACTGATTTCTTTCCTTCCCCACCAAAACACACACATAGACACAGACACAGGCACACACACACACACACACACACACACACACACACACACACACACACACCCCTTTTTCTATTTCTATTTCAGAGTTTCATATCTTTCTATGAGAGTCATTTCTATTTATGGTAATTCCTGTATATGTTGGGAATATGTACCTTATATCTCTTTATATTCCAGTCTCTAGTATTATAATTATCTATATTATAAGCTCTGATAAATATTTGTTGAGTGAATGAGCAAATAAAAGAATAGATGAATGACCAACTGCCCAAGTATAATTCTGCTCTAGATGAATAAGCCAGAGCATCATTGTGTGTCTGGAACTAGAGGAAGTCTGCTTGCGACCAGTGGGGAAACAGCGTACATCCAGGCCAGCATTTAATTACCAAGGAAATGAGCACTGAGACTCCTTAGATGTCCAAATTATTTTAGCTTTCTGTACATTCATATCTTAATTAATAAGACAGGGCACTGGTAAGTGAGACACTAAGTCAAGTTTCCCATTCTCCCTAAACAAAAGGGTCTTTTCATCACAGGCCACTAATTTGTAAAGTAGTCACTCCCTGACTCATTCAAGGAGAATGACAATTTAATCTGGTTAGGTTTCCTTATTTTATTTCCCAATGTCACCTCCAAAGGCATAGTAGTAATAGGCAATTACGTGTAGCTGATGGACAGCCAGAGTGCTTTACTGAGGTCCATATCATATCAAAGGAGGTATAGGAAAGTTTCCTTGTAGGGTGGAACCACAATGGAGGATTTGATATAGGATGTGGACAATAATCACACAGGATAAAAAGGCACTAATGAGTCATAATCTGGAAGGAGAATGTGCATATGTGTGTATGTATGCATGTGCATGTGTGCAGACATGCACATGTGCATGTATGTGCATACATGTGTGTACATATGTATAATCAGAATCTCTACTGACCCATATTGGGCAAAGAGCTAATCCTGGATCCGGAAAGACCTGGGTTATAAATCGTTCCTGTGACATATAATGGCTGTGTGATCCTTGATAAGTCATTTAACTTCTGAGTGCTTTGAGGAACTCTCTAAGACTATACATCTATGCATCACAGACTAGGTGCTGATTTGTGTTGCTAGAAGGAGTTTCTAAATCCAGGATTTCCCTTATATTAATCAAGTCACATGCCCTGCCTCTTTCCTAACACTATGTGTATGAGTGTGTACACACAGACATCTACATGGGCATATATTGGGGGTGAAGAGAAGGACCACTGATTTCACCTGGTTCAATACAGATGTTTTATAGTCTTAGAAGTTTTAGGGGGCATTGGCAGGAGGAGTGACTTTGCTACTTAGCATATGGATTTGCATTTGCTCTTATGTAGTTCTTTAACGCTAATAATTTATATTCCTTAAGTCCCTCCCCCCACCCAAGGATCATTACTCCTATGTTACACCTGAGGGAACTGAGGCTTGCCCAAGGTAAGTAGAAGAGCTGGGATTTAAATCTGACATCAAGTTCAGGGCTTTGTTGCCAGAGCTGTAACAAATGACTTTGGTAGCTAGTGTGATGGTGGAAGTGAGGGTGTGGGGCATGGGAAGCAATGGACTGGGTTGGAGCCAGTGATAACTAATGATTTTTTGTAATTATGCTCTAAACTCAGTTCCCCACCCCCACCTCCACCCTGGCTCTTAGTTGCTATCAGACTATGAGTGCTATTAATGCCCTCATAATTTTGTGCATGGGGACAAAGCTCTGAATGCCCCACCTGAGTTGTGGCTCTGTTGATAAACTGCATTATTTTGACTTGGGAAAAGGGCAAAATGAAGCTTGTCAGAATCAGTACAAATGTGGCCTTTTATTTCCCTAAATCTTATCCTGTGAGGCCCACAAACTGACCTTCAAAGTAATTGTAGGCATTTTTGTATGTACTGCAAAATGTAGAGGGCATCTGTTTTCTAGGTGAGCAAAAGGTGTACTGTCCTACTGGGCAGAGAAGGGGACAGTCTTTCCAATTCTGTTTCATAAACTGAGGATACTGTTCATTAAGGACCAGTCACAATTTCTCACTGCATAATTAGTCATTTTCATCCTCATGAAGGATAGATCACAAATCAATCAACCAGTTAACAAAAGGACCAAAGAAACTGGATCCTCAGTCACAATTTTAGTTCAAACCTTCCTTTCTTCTTATCCAAACTGTTACTACAGCTCTCTAAGTAGAGCTTCCAATCTCTTGTCCCTCTAATTCATCATTTCCTCAGCTAGAAAAATAACTTTCCTACAGCACAAGATCATGCCCCTGATCAAGAATGCTCAGTGGCTCCCTATTACTTTTAAGATAAAACACATTCTCCTCAGTGAAGGGCATTTAAAGGTCCCCACAGTTTGGATTCAGTTTGCCTTTCTAGATTTCATTCACATAACTGTCACCCACACACTCAGTAGTTCCAGTCAGACTGGCCTATTCACTGTTCTCCACGTTTCCCCAAACTCCTCATGCAATCTCACACCTCAGTGTCCCTTCACAGGCTGTGCCACCTGCCCTGGGTGTCCTCTCTGTCTGCTTGGTTCACATGTCACCTCCTCCAGGAAGGCTTTCCTGATACTTCTAATTGGGAGGGCTTTCTCCCTCCCTCCTCACATTCCCTTGCATTTACTTATCCATACATATCTTCATCCCTCCATTAAACACAAGCTTCTTAAGGGAAGAGACTGGTTTAAAGCTATCTGATCCAAACTCCTTCCTTTTACGGAAGTAAGAAAGCACTCCAACAAAAATAGCAGCTAAGGGAAACATTTAAATAGGAAAAATCATCAGGTGTCTTTGCATCTTTAACGTGTGTGTGTACACATATATATGAGTACATATATGGGGGTGTATGTTTATATATGTATATAAAATGTGTGTATAACATGTTGTGTATATATGCTGTGTACCTGTAACATATGCATTTGTTTATATACAGCAGTGTAATAATATTTGTAGCTTTAACTTTAATGATTTTTAATAAAATAAATATATACATCCTTATAAATATATCCACATATATGTAAAACACATATGTAAGCACATGTTTATGTACACATACACACATATACACATATCTGTCTGTGTATATGTTTATAGAGAGGCAGAGAGATAATAGTATATGTATATGCGTATGTGTGTACACATACAAATATATAATGTGTATACGCATATACACATAAATCTATACACATGTATATACATGCATACACACATATATACATACATCCACATATATATACATATATACATACACACACACACACACACATATATAAAGAGAGAGAGAAACAGAGATGGAAAGAGATAAAAAGAGAGAGAGAGACAGAGACAGAGAGACAGAGAGAGAATGAATGCTGGCAAAATATCTAAATCTAAATATCTCCAGAGACAGTATCACGGTGGATAGAGCATGGGTCCTGGAGTCAGGCATGTTTTACTTCAAATTCAACTTCAAATACTTCCTAACTGTGTAACCCTGGGCAAGTCACTTCACCTGCCTCAGTTTGCTCAGCTGTGAAATGGAGATAAAAGTAGCACCTCCCTCCTCAGGTTGTCGTGAGGATCAACTGAGATAATGTCTAAAGTGCTTGCACCGTGCTAACACATACTAGGTGCTTAATAAAGACACTTGTTTACCCCCAGCGCCTAGCCCAAGGCCTTGCACATAGTAGGTACTTAATAATTACTGAGTTGAATTGGTAAGAATTTGAAATGTAAATGGACAATTTGGAGTCTATGAACAAAAATGGGCACTGCTGGCTCCTGCTAGATGGATGATGCCCCTGTCTAATGTTTGAGCTGGGGAATAATGAACTCTGTGGAGCTTGCTAAAAGTGGAGGGCAACAGGAAGCCCAGTGATTGCCGCATTCCGGCTCGAGCAAGATACATAAGAACTATTGAAGAGTGCTTTGCCTTGTCTCACAGATACCTTGAAAGCTTTGCGATTCCCTGGGTCTTTCAGTATTCTCTGAGGCAGGGGCTTTATTCTGCCTCCACACCGGTACCTCTGTTGGGAACAAAAGGCTGAGGGTTCAGTAATTGTTCCACACAGACAGCAAGGACAATGAAGTGATAGAAAAATGCTATTCTGCAGCAGATGAATTTTCTTTTCTCTCTCCCCTCTTTTTTATTTTTTGAGATGATGGAGGATGTAAATATTGTTCAGCCAGAAAAGATGGAGAAGGACTTTCTCTCAATGAGAATAGTTTTAAAAAATGGAATGGGAAATTTTGTGAGGGATTGAGCTCCCCATTCCTGGCAGGGTTCAAACAGAAACTCACAACCATATTTTTGACTTTGAAGAGACCTTAGGGGCTATCTAATCTAATTTCCTCATTTTACGGAGGAGGAAAGTAAGGCCCGTAAAGATGAGGTGATTTGCCTAAGGTTGCACACTGTAAGTGGCAGAGCTGGGTTTCTGATCCAGGTCCTTTGACTCCAAGGATAATCAGCTATCAAGGATACTTAAGAAAAGATTCCTTCATAGGATGAGAAGATGGGACTACATAAATATAAAGATCCCTTAGAACTAAAGCTGTACTGATAAATATTTAACAACCAACTCTCCAGGGAAACAAAACATACAAACAACACACTTTGAACTTTAATTTGTTTATAAATATTTTCCCCATCACTTTAAGTCTGACCAATTGACATTTGATAACTCTAACTGATTGAAACTTGATTTACTTTTTGTAAATCAAGTACTGATTGGTAGCATTTTCTGATTTCTGAGATGCAAATGCTCATACTGAACATTTAACAATAAGCTTTTGTGAGCAAGTTGGAGCTAGTATATATAAGAACTTTTAGGAATTTCTATGAATTGATGATCTGCATTAATAGTGTTCAGGCACAATCACAGGACCATGAGTTCATAGACCTAGAATTAGAAGAGAAAGTAGAAATTATTTCATCTAATCCCATCATTTCAGAGGAATTTTAAAGCATTCTTCCCCTCCACAAACAAGGCAAGAGCTAGTAACAAAGCAGCGTGCTGTGGTAAAAAGAATATTGGATGAGGAATCTAGAGATTTGGATCACCTTCCTAACTGTGTCAAAGGCTAACAGGGTAAACTTGGGTAAATCACTTACTCTGTTCATTTGTAAAATGGGACTTGGGTTAGATGGCATCTCAGGGGCCTCCTGGTTCCAGTAGCCTAGGAGGTCTGATTTCTTTGTCTGCCTCAGCCCATCTCTCCTACTTCAGCTCCCATCACCCTCACTGGTTCCCCACTCTCCCTCCTCCTGTGCCTCTGCTCTTTCCACCTCCCAGACTCTTGCTTTATTTTGCTTTGCTCCTCCACCAGCCCCATCTTTTATTTTCCCTCTCAGCATCTCAAAATCTCTGCTGGCTTCTTGCCGCCTCTCTATGATCCCGGCTCTTGGCAGGCTCTCCACCTCCCATAGCCTTTGGAGTTTACAAAGAAAACAGGGCTGATCAAACACCAACTTGGGGCCACATCAGCTAGATTAGATGGGCTTGGAATGACAGATTTCTCTTTTCTTCTTCCTCTTTGTTGTTGCATGTTGGGCTCACAAAGGCAACAGCCCAAAGCACTAGTCACGTGTAGACACGCAAATACCGCTTAGTGCACCTCACTCTTCAGAAGTCTGGCCTCCCACTGCATCCCCCTGGATGAAACTCTATCCATGTAGAAAACGCCCCCTGGGCTTTCTGCTGATTCTGTGCGGCCCCTTGCACTGCTCCATGGAGCACCTACCCTAGATTTGCTGTCTGCTTCTGTTCTCCAACCATCTCCTTAGCCTGGTATTCCAAAACTTGAAACTCTAGCACCATCTTCCTTTTTTAATCTTATCTGACATCCTTTCCCATCAATTTCCCTCCACTACATTGTGCCTCCTCCATTCCAAGACTAGCCACCAGAGCTTCGATAATTCCCAGTCTCTACATTTCTTGGCTTCTGTGTTTTTGGCCTTACTGTTCCTTGGGACTGGAATTTCCATCTCTTGCCACCATCTTCACTTGATGAAACCCAACCATCATTGTAGGTATAGCTCAAATGTCACCTCTTTCATGAAGCTCAACTCTTCATAACCCTATTTTGGGGCTTTCTTGTCAAATATTCTGGAATTCTCCAGTTCATTTTACAAATAAGGAAATTGAAGCAAAGAGAGTTAAGTGACTTACCCAGGGTCACACAGCTAGTAAATGTATGAGACCAGATTTTAACTCCAGCCTTCCTGACTCCAGTTCTGGTGCTTTATCCACTGTACTTTCTAACTGCCTAGATAGAAAAGTTTTAAGTATTAGCCCAGTCAGACTTCATGTCTATCTATGTGTGTGTACATACACATAAGTCATATACATACACACATACCTACATACATTAGGAGATAGGGTGTTGAGGGTGCTAGGGAATAATATAGAAAATTTGAAGAGGATAAGAACACTTTCAATTGAAAGTGTCAGGAATGGTTTCATGATAGTAGAAGTCTTCAGCTAAACAATAAAAGAAAGGAAGGATTTTAATTGGCAGAAATGAAAAGGCAATACTTCTCAAAAATGGAGGAAAGACAGATCAGGGAATAACTAATTGTAGAGTTTGAATGGAACAAGATTGTGTGAACGAGAGAAATATGAAATGGTATTAAAAAGATACATTGCAGTCATACACAAAAGGCCTTTAAATAATGACAGAATAAGAAGTATGTATTTTATCCTGGAGGGGATAAGGAACCAAGGAAGTTTTTTCTTTTTTTCTTTTTAACATGGGGAGTGACATGGGCAGACCTGTACATTAAGAAAATTCATCTGGTAACTGTGTGAAGAATGAACTGGAGAGAAAAAAGACTGGAGGGAAAGTGATCACACAGGAAGCTACCCTAATAGTCCAGATGAGAGGTAATAAGGACTTGATTTAGGGTGGGAGTGGAGAAGTTGGGAAATATATGAGAGATGCTGTGAAGGTAACAATATAAGCATCCTCTCCGAATGACGATGGGCTATCGGGCCTGACGAGGATAATCATTTTTCTTTGTGAAGAGGTAGACAACACCTAGATTCATCTGAGCCTTCAAATTTATGTCACCTATGAATGGGTTAGAATTTGGCAAGACGATTCCAAAGGCAGAAAAATGAAACATTAACACAGTTTTCCTATTGAGGCCACTTTTGAAAAATAGGATCTTTCATTCTTGGCATTCTTCTAGCTTATTTCACTTTTCTAGGTTCCTCTCTTTCTATTCCTTTCTACATCATCCTCTTTCCCCAGTGACAGAATCACCAGAAAGATGAAAGAATTGTAGTCAGGACCCAACCGAGATAAAATAAAGTGCTGCGCAGTAGGGAAGGGTTTTCTAATCACTACATCAGTTAATAAGAAGGAATGGGAAATCATTGACTTAAAAAAAAATACAGTAGAGTGATAAAGAATAATTAACACTTAGAGAGGAAGTGGCCATCTTAACAGTCCAAAAACACATGTTAAGACCAACCCTTCCTTCTCAACTGAATTTTATTCAATAAACATGTAATTATGCACCTACTCTGAACATAAAACTGGGCTAAGCACTAGGGGTTGAGGAGGAGGGAATTGGGAAGCAACTTCTAAGGACAAAAGAGATATTATTCCTAATCTTGAGGGTTTGCAATCTTAAAGGGGAGATAAGACACGTGCACACATAATGACAATTAGGGGCACACTGTGCCTAAATGCTCTAAGAAGGTCACACAGAAGTATGCATAGGAGACAGTGAACTCTAATACCAGCTCACATTTACAAGATGCTTTATGGTTTGCAAAGTGCCTGGCTACATTTTTTCCATTCAGTTCTCATAACAACTCTGAAAGGTAGGGGCTAATTATTCCCTTCTTATAGAAGCAGAGGCTGATTAAATGCTTTGTCTAGGGTCACACAGAAAGAGTGAGTGACTGAGGCAGGATTCACCTCCACAGCTTCCTTGATCCAGTGCTCTATACATAATACCATCAAATTTCCAGGGAAGGCTTAATGAAGGCAGTGACATTAAACTGCATCTAGAAGGAGGAATAGGATTTCAACATATCCATGTCATGAGGGTGACTGCTCTGTGACATAAACTGCACTCCCACTTTTGCATGTGCAAAGGATAAAATTCTGACCTCATCCAAGATGGCTAAGTCTTTCTGTGGCATACCCTTAGGGTAGAGGGAGGAGTCTTGATGTGTTTTATAAGATGTGTAACCTATTTGTGTCTGACTCTTCATGATCCCCTGGACCATAATGTCCATTAGGTTTTCTTGACAAAGATACTGGAGTGCTCTGCCATTTTCTCCCCCAGTGGATTAAGGCAAACAAAGGTTAAATGATTCGTCCAGGGTCACATAGCTAGTGAGTGTTTGAGGCAGAATTTGAATTCAGGTCTTCCTGACTCCAGGCTCTGTGCTTTATCTAGTTGCCTTATGCAGCCCAGTATTCAGTTTTAATCAGAAAGTTATCACAGACTCCCTTCCACCATGCCATAGCCCTGAGTATAACTGTAGCAAACGGGATGTCCCAGAGAATACGACCATACACACGCACAAATATGTGTAAACACACAGACACACAGACACACTCCCACGACTAATCCTTTCCCTCTGTCTTCTTAGACCTGTCTTTTCTGTCTTCTAAACCTAACCCTAACCTAAATGTCAGAAGGTCAGCCAAAACCCACATATTACAAATGGGGGGAAATAGGTCATAAGGACATCACAGCTCCTCGATGCTTTCTCATTCCAGAGTTCTACATGGGTTTGTATCTCTCTCTCCCAATTAATTAATGAATTATTGATTAATAAGAGCTATCAAATGACTCCAGAATCAGGAGATTACAAAGCAGCAATGTTAGGCTTCATATAAAGAAACTTCCTAATAATTAAAGCAATCCAAAAGTGTAATGCTTGTCTTCAGGAAGTAACTGGTGCAAACACATCTTCCCAATACAAACAGCCACTCTCGTTCGCTCCTCCATCACAGTTGAGTAAGACTTGTTTCCCACTCAGAGATCATGAGAGTTGTTCGGATTCTTTTTTCATCACCTCCTACAGTCATTCGCTCAACCAAGTTGTACTGAAGCCTCTCGTTCTTGCTATATGATTTATCGATCTCCTTTTTCTGGTCATACATATCTTGAGGGAGATATATGCAGGAAGCAGCTTGAGCCAGATGAGTCAAGCCACATCTGGGGCTGGATTTACTTTAGAACCAGAATTGGAGACACCACTCTCCAAAGCCATTATATGTAAACATCTCCTATGGAGAGTAAAAAGGTAAGGGAATTATTCTTACTAATTAGCAAGTCACTTCTACCTAGCTAAAGCTGTGCGGTACCATGGGAAGAGACAAGAGATGGCATGTACCAGGTAAGCCAAACTATCAGCACTATAGCTAGGAATCTGAATTCAAGAGCTTTTGGAATAGTAGTACCATGCATCCTGCTTCCAGTTCAGGTTCTGCATCCATCACTGAAGGGAAAAATTATTGTAGAGAGGGGGACTACCTTTTTGCCACCAATGACCCAACTACCACTCTTAGGCAGGGAGGCCTAAGATCCATGGGAGGGGAAGCTCACCCTGTATCACTGGTCTGACTTCTAGTCTAGTTTTCAAGGCCATCGTCTGGGAAGAAACCCAATGAAGACACTTCCTGGCAACTGTTCCTGTAAACATTTCAGCCCTTTCCTCCTCAATAGCCACAGTTACAAAAGACCTGGAAAAAAAGGTTCTCACCATCAAAGACCTTGGCACTGTCAAATGGTTCAACATCAGAAACAGATATAATTTTAGCAATGGAATCAACATAAAAAGAAGAGATGTTACATTGACTTTAGCACTGTACCCTAAAGACCTTTCCATCTGACTAGCAGCTGAAATTTTCTGGGTTATGACTCCTCCATAGAATCCGATCTTCTTTACAAAAGGGTTTGTCTTACTTTTCTATCTTCATCCACAGTGTTTTGCATGACTTAATATTTTGTTTCATGAATAATGAATTTCATGTTACTTGTGTGTAAGTCATCACCAGTGCCTGGAGTCCCAGAATGCACATCCAGCTAGGGTTTTTTAATCTTTATCTTCTTTCCCATTACCATCGCTAGCGCACATCAATTTTGAGAGAACCACAGTGTTCACCATAATCAAAATAGCTTATAGAAAAATCCCAGAAGACCCTTGGATTTCTCCTTCCCGTCCCACAACTTCATGTAAATAATCAGTCAGCAAGGGCTGTCAGTTTTTCATTTGTAATATCTCTGTCATCTGATCCTTCCTTTTCATTCCCACTCTAGTCCAGATCCTAATCAACTCACACCTGGACTGTTTCAATAACCTCCTAATTGGCTTCTTTACTGCCTAGCTCTTCCCCCTCTCTCCTCCTATCCATTGTGCACTTAGCTCCTAGAACTACTTTCATGTTTTCAAAGATCTATGATTTCATCAGTGTCAGTCGTCCCTCCAGAGACACTGATTGCAACCTATTCAGATTTCTAAGTTTCCACGGTTGAAAAATATATCACCTGGTGGTCAACTTTCACATGGAGTCAATCTAGTTCCAGAAGACAGACACAAAGTCTTGCTGGGATAATGCTTAAAACTTCCATTTAGGCAGTTAGAAGACACAGTGGCTAAAGCTCTGGATAAGGAATCAGAAAGACCTGAGTTCAGATCTGACCTTGGATACTTACTAGCTATGTGACTCTGGGCAAATCACTTAAATACTGTCTATCTCAGTTTTCTCATCTGTCAAAAAGGGCATAAGGTTACCATCTCCCTCCCAAGGTTGTTACAAGGATAAAATGAAATGAAATAATATTTGTAAAGTGCTTTGCAAACCTTAAAGCATCATATAAATGCTATTTATTATTATTATTTTTACTGGTAGTAGTAGTAGTATTAAAAGCTACCAGCATTGATGCATCAAGAACCAATGGTTGTGTCCATATCTAAATCAATCAGTAAACATTCACTAAGGGTCATCTCTGTGTCAAGTGCTGTGCCAAGTGCTGGTGATAAAAATAAAGATAAAAAGAGGCGAAAGACAGTCCTTGCCCTCAAGAAACTTATACTCTTAATGAAGAATGTGGAGGTGTTATTGGAGAGATTTCGAGATCGATCTACTTTGCTCTAAAAGCCTCCCAGGGTTCCAGATGTACTGAAGGATAAAGCACAAACTCCTTATACTAGAATTCAATGCTTTCTCCAGTCTGACCCCAAGCTCCTTTTCCAAACTTTCTCCATTCTGCTTGCCCTCCATGAAGTCTCTTCTCCATCCCCAGCACAAGCTAACTACTTTGTTGTTTGTGTTTGATGCTCATATTATTTCATCTGCACAGAATGTTCTCCCTGCTACTCCTTTGACTTTTTCCATTCTTCCCAATCTCCAAAGACAGACTCAAGTTCCCTGTGAAACTTTTCCAGTCCATTCCTAAAGCCCTTTTAGAATTTAAATAATTAATTTACTCCATTGGAGGCAGAAGACCTGGATTTTGGTCCTAACTCTTACACCTACTGACTGTAATTCTGGACAAGTCACTTAACTTCTCAAGGTTATTTCCAGATAAATGTGGCAAGGCAAAATGATTGGCATGATAGTGGTGCCTTCATATTGGAGTACTGCAAGTAGCTGGTCCTCTTTCAGCCACTCAGTTTCACATAATAAGGCATGCCTAAATGCTATTGACAGATACACAGAGCCATGTCACTGCAAACTCATTGTGTGAACCTTGGAACCTTACATGAAGCCTAGGGAATGTCTTCCCACTCTCTAACCTGTAAAAAAAGCTTATTCCTTTTTGTCCTGTGCCTTTCCCATACACCAGTTTTCACATTTAATTATTTCCTTGGTTTATGGTTTACCCTAGGCAAACTCTCAAGACTATAAATTGCAAAGAAGGTGCCAACATGCATTGGTGGAGATAGTTTCCTTTCCTGGGAGTTCTTTACACCAACAAAATCACAGGTTCATTTCCTATTTCTATCCCTATTGAGGACATACTACTATATGTTGTCATTAATCTTTTTCTATGTTTTGTCTCTCCCATGTTCCTTATCTTACTTTTCTTTGTATCCCAGTCAGTGGATAGTACCGTCATTTGTATTTGGAAGTATCCTAGTAAATCTATTATGAATAAATGAATGAAGAGCTGAAATGTGAAATGTGACTGGAATAACTGTATTCACTTTCTGCATAGGATAATACAATCTCTCTTTATTTCCTTTCTCCCAATGCATGATTTGAGAAGCAGGGAATGGTCTCCTGATGGACCACTCTTTACTACCCCCACCACCTATTCATAACAATATAGAACATATTGCCTGGATTGTGATAAATATACCCTGATTCCAACCTCCAGCAAGGGACTAAGAGGAATGGAGAATCCATTTGGAGAACATGGTCCATAGAGTCACAGACCTGGAACTGGGCATGACCTCGAAAATCCATCTAACCCAATCCCACTATTTTGCAGATAAAGAAACTGGGACTCAGGGAGATCATGTGGTTTGCCTAAGATTCAACAGGCAATAATCATCAGAGGTAGGATTTGAACCCATCTCTTCAGGAGTGTATCCAGACACTCACTGCCAGTCTTGAAAGATGAGAATCACAGAATCTTACAACGATAAGTTACCTTAAAGGCCATTTAATGCCACCTCCTCATTTTTCAGCTGAAGAAACAGAGATTCAATGAGGATCAGCACCTGAATCAAGGTCACACAATTCATTGAGAGCAGAACTGAGCCTGAAACCCAGAACTTGTGGATCAGGTCCATGAAACAACTAATGAAAATGAGGAAAGGCAGTCTCAGATGGTCAAAGACTTTCACCATCACCATCTGTTTCTGGCCAGCTCACTCCAAATGCAGATTGCTCATAAACACACCTCTTTTCATAAGCCCTAACACTTGGTTTCTACCCAAGGCAATTTCAGACAGGAATGGAATGCAGAAGGAAACTCATCTGGTTGACAAACTTATAGTCATAGAATTAAGAAATATGTTTTGCATGACTTCATATGTATAATGGGTATCACATTTCTTCCCTTCTCATTAGGTAGAGGAGGTAGTTGAGAGAAGAAAAGAATTTGGAACTAGAAATAAATAAATGTATATTTTAAAAAAAACTTACAGATAGAAGGAAATTTGAAAATCCTTCCCCCAGTGTAAAGGAACAAAGTCATTGCCTTTTTTTGGTGGTGGGAGGATGGAGGAGTGTTTTTTTTGAAAATGCTGTTCTAGTTCTGTAGCTTTCAGGATTCACACTCTACAGAGGGCACCTACATCCTTCAGCCAATCTGTTACAATGAAGCTTGAGTCTTGAGATGGAAGATAGCACTTATTCCCTGATGGACTGAGAACCCTAAAGTTATTGAGCCTCTAAGTTTAATGGGATCTCAGAAGTCACAGAATTCATTCTCTATTTGAAGCATGTGTTGTTTCTAAAATAATGCTACAAAAGGTCACACCACAAGTGATCTGGAGGCCATAGGTTCGCCTCTCATGCTCTTGCCTTTATCAGCTGGCCATCAATAATGCTGAATTTATTACTTTTTAAAGTGTTTCCTTTAATTTTTGAAAAAAAATACTTCAATTACTAGGAAAGGAGCAAGATAGTGCAGTGGATAATGTCAGACCTGGAGTCAGACACATCTTCCTGAGTTCAAATCCGGCCTCAGATGTTTTACTAGTTGTGTGACACTGGGCAAGTCACTTAACATTGTTTAACCTTGTATACCTCAGTTTCCTCATCTGTAATGTGAGCTGGAAAAGGAAATGGCAAACAAGACCAATATCTTTGCCAGGAAAACTCCAAATGAGTTCACAAAGAGGCACAACTGAAACAACTGAACAGGAGCAACAGTGATTATTAGGAATTTCTTCCTTATATTGCTTTAAAACCACCCTCCTGCCCACCATTTCTATTTTTGACTTTTGAGGCCAAGCAGAATGCACTTGGGATTAGATCCCTACCAGCACATTGTAAACTGTATGAGACTAAACTCCTCCCATTCCTTCTACCAATGCACAAATTATATGCTTTCCTGTCTTCTCTCTATCTTGAGAGAACTAGGTGTAAATCCATTTGTTTCTCTCCACTATCCAAAAGCATTCCCAGATTGAAATGCAAAGTTCCTTTAAACATTTGCATGACTGCAGTCATAAAAAAAGAAATATTCATATGCCTGGGATCAAATATAGTGCCATGAAAACCGAGGCCAATCAACGGAATTCATCGGTAATGATTCAAAGTGAGATGCACCATTCAGGTGTGTAATGCAGCTGTGACCAGATGTTTGCATAAATACTTAAATATTTTCCACTGTTCAAATACAGTCTGAAATGTAAGACTTGCTGGGTAAGAAGCACCAGCTGTAGCATTCGTTCTCTCCTGCTAAGGGTAAAAGAGATACCATGGAGTTTAACGAAGTGATTAACACCCAGGACTAAATTAAAGGGAATGGCTTGAACGACATTTTGCCAGTTGATGGATATTAAGCTCCTAGATGCTAAAACCCGGGAGTATCCAATGGACCTCCTACCACCATGTCCTTGCTCTATTTACCCATGTTTTTCCTCATGATAGATTGAAGGACATTAAGCAGGCTTACCAAATGTCTATCTCATGTACAAGATGGGTGCTTCAATGCTATGACTAGGATGTTCATTTGGGCATCTGGGGAATTTGTTTTACCCCCCTGACTGACTACCAGCTTGGGTATTCAATTTATTCTTATTTAACAGCTCTTTATCCAGCTGTCTAAGGTATTAGATTTAATCACTGCCACTTTCACTAAAAGAAGAGAAACCACTGTCAGGAGATATTTTTCTCTCCTTTTCCAAAATTGGAAAGGAGCCAATTTAACTTCGTCAGAGAGAATGGACTTGCCCTGGTCTGCCTAGATAAAATATAAACCAAGTGCCTCCATCAATCTTTACCTTGGATGCTTCCGGAGCGGGGGAGAGGAAGAGGGAAAGAGCACATGAGTGTCACCAATCTTGGGATTCTGGATAATATTTTTGTCACTTGGGTTGTAGGGGGCTCCTCCCTGCTTTTCTTTCTGATCTCATTGATCAAAGCAAAGAGAGAGGAGGAAAGGCAAGAGGAGGGAAGGAAGGGGATGAAATGGGAGGGGAGAAAAGAAGGGGATGGAGAGTGCTGATATTTAGGCAATAATGGACGAATAATGGCTCATTCTGGGAAGACTGAGAAAATGGGCTAAATGAGAAAACATTTCAGAATGATTCGCCCCAGTATCAAGTTGAGCCAAACTCAATCCAGCACAGCAATTTCCTACCTCCTAACTGCTCAGTTAGCACGCAAAGCCCCAATTATATCAGCCTGAATGCTTCTCATAAGACCTCTGCATCTCTTATACTCCCTCTCTCCAGTGCCACTGTCCCCCACCCCCACCCCAACTTATTGGCTCTCTGTCTCTTTCTCTCTATCTGTCTCTGTTTTTCTCATCAGGGAGTTTTCACTGTCAGTGGCTTTGGTCTCTGGCCCCTCTCCTGCCTTTTTTACCTTTTTTTGGGTTTCTTCCCTCTTCCCTGTGCTTCCTTTATTAAAAATGCTAATGCTGGCACTTTCTCCCTGGGTTTCCCACAAATGCAAAAGAAGGAGCAGAAGAAGGGAGGGGATACAGGAGCTGAGAGGATCTAAAAGGAGAAGCTTTTTATGTGGCTGTCCTTCAACTCCTTAAAACCTCAGCAACACAGCAGGAGAAGGAAAAAGGCTGATAATTTAGAAAAAAATTAAAAACCCTTTAAAAGAGAAAATGCTGTCCTTGTAACTTTATCAGGGACTTGTGAGGTTTCAGGTACTGGATCCTTTGTCAATGTGTCATATTTTTTCTTTTTTCTGGTAGACTATGAATCGGAGGGGATTGGACAGAGAGAAAAGAAAAAAGATCAAGACCAGGGTCTGGGGAGGAAAGAGAAACTGAGGGACAAAAGAGGATGAAGGTAGTAGAGAAAGTGATAGATGAAATGGATGAAGGAAAGGAGGAGTTTAGAAGGGAGTAAAAAGGGTAAGGGAAAAGAGCATGGGAAAAATGAAAGGCAAATCAACACAAAGGCAGGTTTATATGAGGAGACTGGAGGGACCAGGGGTGAGGAAGCTGCAACCTCAATGCCAAGTGTGGCCCTCCAGATCCTCAAGTGTCACCTTTTGACTGAATCCAAAATTCATAAAACAAATCCCTTAATGAAAGGATGTCTTCTGTAAAACTTGGACTCAGTCAAAAGGCTGTACCCAAGGACCTAGAAGGCCCTTGGAATAGGGTAATACATAAAGCAAAAAATAATGAAATAAACTTTTGAAAAAAACATACAAAAATGTAGCTATGTAAAGACTAGTTTTAAACCCCTCAAACACAAATAGTGTAATAATTTGCTATAATATATCATGCAGATTTTCAACATAGTTTGGGAAGGACATTGATAAACTGGAAAGTGATACAAGGATATGTTGAAGAAATTGGGGACGTTTAACGTGGGGAAGAGTAGACATGTTTGGGGGTGGGTAAGATGTGGAATATGGCAGCTTTCTCTTTGTATCTGAAGAAATTCCTTTTCTTTGGTCTTGGAGAGTAAAACTAGATGAAATGCATGGGAACTGCAGAGAGGAAAGTTAGGCTTGACATCAGGAGGAAAAAAATTCTGTAACAATTAGAGCTCTTTAAAAGTAGAGGGCAAATAGGTGGCAGAGTGGATAGACTGCTGGACCTGGTGGAGACAGGAAACCCACCTTTATGAGTTCAAATACAGCCTCAAGCATTTACCAGCTGTGTGACTTTGGGTAAGTCTGCTTACCCTGCTTGTCTCAGTTTTCTTATCTATAAAATGAGCTGGAGAAGGAAATGGCAAACCACGCCAGTATCTTTACCAAGAAAACCCCAAATGGGGTCACAAAGAGTCAAACACAAGGGAAAAAAATATTAATCAGTTGACTGAAGAGGATAATAGGATCCAATGCCTAGGAGGTCTTCAATCAGAAACCAGATCACCACTTGATGGACAACACTGTGGTATAACTGTTCAGATATGAGCCAGACTATATGGCCATAGAGATCTTTCTAACTCTTGAATTCTGTGAGTCTAAAATAGGATCGGAGCTGTTAAAACTTTAAATCAGCTAAGATTTGCTGAGAAATCTATGTACAAAATTACAAAATAAGGAGGATGGAGGCTAAAGCTACTTTGGGACAAAAGATATTGAAAGGATATGACTACGTTTTGGGGAGACAAAAGATGAAAATGGACAGAAGAGGAAGAGAATAAGTATCTATATAGTATCTACTACGTGCAGATACTGTGCAAATCAGTTTTAACAAATATCTCATTTATGAAATATCTCATAATGACCTTGCAATGTAGGTGCTTTTATTAACTGCATCACTGGGAAATCCTATTATGCTACAAGCTGGAATCTGCCTGTTACTCACATCTCATCAGTATCCTCTGCCCCTCTGATTGGATCTTTTGGTGGGAGAGCAGGATCATGGACTTCAGGGCCTCTATTTAAAGGTGTAGACCAGGACAATTTTTCTATCCATTTTTCATACAGCTTTTGGACTTTTTTGAGATTCTCCTTCATGTCCTCATTTTGCATACCTGTTTCCACTCCATGCTTTCCAGATTCCTTTTTTGTGTTGTCTTCCTCTGTTACATTATAAACTCCTTGAGGACAAGAGCTATTTTTGTTTTTATTTGTATTTATGTCTCCAGTGCTTAGCACCTAGTGGTAGTACCTGACACACAGTAGGTACTTAATAAATGTTTAATGATTGATTGATGGCAGTTGATATTTAGCTGCTAGCATCCTTATTTTCCAAACTTTATTGTATACTTATACATTGCATATGTATATGTATGTATACACATACATATGTATATATATGTATATATGTATATGTATATGTACATCTCTCCTCTCTCTCTCTCTCTCTCTCTCTCTCTCTCTCTCTCTATATATATATATATATATATATATATATATATATATATATATATATATATATATATATATATGCTGTCCACCGTATTCTATCCCTGAAGGTGATTTCATTTTAGTTTTATATCTGTAGCCCTTACCACAGTGATTTGAGCTGAATAGGAACTTAATACTGACTGTTGAGTTTTTGGTAGACTAATGGGCACTCTATATTTTGGGAGACAGGTTTAGAGGAAGGCTAGATTGGATCCCATACACTAAAGTTTTAAAGAAATTCTGATAAGGAGTAGTATTGGAAATTATTAAGAATAAAATTCTGAAAATAGAAAAGGAAACAATTCTAGCGCGGAGGAAAAATATAAATTGGATAAAGAGAATGATACACATACATAGACGATTCATCAACCAACTTATATTTTTAAAATATGCATGAAGAAGTTTGGATGGAATAACATTAACTGACAAATATAGAAAAGTCAGAGCAGTTTAATTTTCATTTTGATTCTGTTTTCTTTGTCAGGAAGAATGACCTTTGGAAGCTGTAGAGGGACAGATTTAGGCTAAGGTGGCTAACAGGGAATTGATACCCAAAATGAGGAATGGCACAGAAAGAAAACACTTGGCTCTTCTAAACATATTCAAGTCAATTAGCTCAGATGAACTGAATCACTGCATATGGAAAGAACAGGTGTGTGCAATTCCTGAACTATCATCAGTGATATTTGAAAGATCATGGAAAATGGGAAAAGTACCACAGGAGAAATATTCCAGTTTTAGTGAAAAGGAATTAGAATGAAATCTGCATTCTTTGGACCAGTGAGCTTGATATCAATTCCTGACTAAATTCTAGAATTTATAGCTAGAGAGAAATAAGTAGATATCTAGAAAAAATAAGTGGTGATCACAAAGACTCAGGGTGACTCAATCAAGAATACATTATGATAAACCAATCAATTTCTTTTTTAAAACAAAGTCAATAAAGTAATTAGAACAATGTTCTAGATATAGTTTATTAAGATTTTTAGAAAAAATTGATTAAAAAAAATCTTAAAGTCTCTTTGTGGGAAAAATAGGGCAGGGGTTAGCTCAATCCTAGTACAATTACTGTAGATGCAATTGGAACAGGTTAGAACAAGGGTAATCACCAATGATTCCATGTCAACTTGAAATGAGGTCTCCAGTGAAGTCTACTACATCCCCAGGGATATAGTGGTATAAGAGTGGTTTTGATCAGTGATTTTCACAAATATCATTATCAAACTTGCAAGTGACAAAACCTAGGAAAGAGAGATTGGATAAAATGACAGTCAGCATTCAAAAATATTTTCAAAGATTAGACTATTGGGCTAAATCTAGTAAGATGGAATTCAATAAGGATAAATATAAAAACTTACACTTAGGTTGAAAAAAAGTGACTTTACAAGAACAAGGTAGAAGTGATGTGACTAGAAAGTTCATCTGACAAAGAACTTGGGGCTTCAGTGGACCACCAGTGCAATATGTATCTGTAGGGAAGACATAATAGCCAAAAAAAAAGCATCTGGAATCTTAGGCTACATTTAGAGAACCATGATTTCTAGGAATGAGGTGTGGGTGAGAGCTCTACTGCCTTCTGCTCTGGCCAGACTACATCTCTAATAAATGTTGTGTTCCATTCTAGGTGATGCATTTGTAAAAAGGTGTGATAAGATGGAGTGCATTCAGAGAAGTGCAGCCAGTGCTGTGAATGGCCATGTTACATAAAGATCAGTCGAAAGAACTGGGAAGATATAGCTTGGAAAGGAGAAGGCTCAGCAAAGCTATGATAGGGATCAAAAAGTGGAAGGAACTTTATTAGGAGGTAGTAGATTCACCCTCATGGTAAGGCTTAAAGAAGAAGCTAAATGACCACTAATAAGGTGGGTATTTTGGAGCATGGACCTTTTTTTTTTTTTTTTTTTTTTTTTTTTTTTTAAGTTATGGTTTGGATTAAATGGCCACTGGATTTGATTTCAGCTTGTAAACTTGAGTGTCTGCGATTCTGTGATTCACCTTGCCAAGTCTAAGTCCTCCTTAATCTTATCTCCATCTCCTTTTCTCATCAGAATTTCCACTTTAGAGCTCTACTTACTTAACTCTTTCTACATACTAACTCCTCCCACTGCCTAAGTGTAGGTCTATATCAAGATCTTGCCGTCCTAAAACAAAACAAAAGAAACAAAAAAAACCTTTTTCATCTTCCTTCCATTCCATCAATCTATTGCTCTATATGTCTTCTCTTTTTACAATCAAACTCCTAGGAAAAAAGTTAGCTACACTTGTGTCTACTTCTCCACATTATTCTCCAGTCTCTGCAATCGAGTTTCCAACCTCATCCCTCTGCTAAATCTCGTCCCTTTAATGTTACAAATAATCTCTTACCGGTTAAATCAAATGTTCTTCTCTCAATCCCCTTCTTATCAGAGTCCTCACCTCATCAGCTTTTGATACCAGTTACACTGCCTTTCTCTACTTATTCTCCTGATCTTTACTTCTCCCTTGGCTTTTATAACTCTGCACTCTCCGACTTCTCCATTTATCTGCCTAAAAGTTTAATTTAATTCTTCCCTGGTTCTATGTGACTAAGGCATCTCCCTCTCTCTAAGTATGTGTGTTCTTCCAATGTTCTGTCCTGAGCTCCCCTTTGTGCCCATCACTTTCTCCCTTAGTGACTGTATCTGCTTCCATGAATTTCCTATGCAGATAACTACAAAATCTACATACTGTAGTCACATCTTTTTTTGAGGTAGGTGACTACCTCAAAAAAAATCACATATAGTCAAAATTAGCCTTGAAAATGTCTTAAATTGCCCACAAAGAGCCATATAGTATCTTCCAATAATTATAGTTGGTAAAAGAATAGGGTTGCTTTAAAAAAAAAAAGGCAGCTGGTACCAGAGAGCATATGGAGCTGAGATGGTTGCTGTGGAAACAATTGCATGTATCTTCCCTACCCCAAAGCTAAGCTATAGCTATAGTGGTGGGGAGGGTGGGGGAGAGACAGAGACAGAGAGAGTGAGACAGAGACAGAGAGGGGGAAGGGAATGAGGAGGAAAGTGGAGAGAGAGAAGGAGGGTGAGAGAGAGGGGGGTAAAAATGGCAGGAGAGGGAGGGAAGGGGAGACAAAGAGAAAGAGAGAGAGAGAGAGAGAGAGAGAGAGAGAGAGAGAGAGAGAGAGAGAGAGAGAGAGAGAGAGAGAGAGGAAGGAAGAGGGAAAGAAAGAGGAAGGGAGACAGAGAGTAGAACCCAGGGAACCTGGATTTTCACTCAAATACGTGAAAACAAAATGGGTAAAGATTTTTCAAAACCCTCATCTGATGACTAGGGATAAAAATACTACCTCAAACACCGATTTACATGTGTGATTATAGTTGGTTTATGATCAAGTGATATAATGGTCTCTCCTTCTTTACTATGAGAAAAGAAAGGACACAAGAAAGTGAAGGTGAACAAAGCAGGGACCTTGTAGGTGATCAGGACTGCTTGAAAGGCCAGTTAAGTTTGTCATTATTATTAACTGTGCCAGCCTAAGTAGAATAATAAACTTGAAGGTTCTAGGATTCCACTCAGAGGAGGGAGATGCTCACACGATGAAAGATGGAGAACAACCCAGGAACAGCAGAAATTCGTGTCTCCCATTTCCTGCTCTCTCCAGGGCATCCAGTCTTCGATTGTAATGGCACATAAAGGAAGGATGGGCTGAATCTTCTCCATTATTTAAATTATCTCTCTTTCTGAACAGTTGAACTCACATAAGTTAAATGCACTTTAGATGCAAATACACTGTATTTGACCATAATCTTTTTGACAGCAATTCAGTCTCTCACTGACAACTGCCTAGTGGGCATCTCTTCTGTGAGGTGCTTCAGAAACTGAACTTGTCCAAAACAAGAGTTAGATAACACAGTGAATAGAGCCTGAGACTTCAAGTCAGGAAGAGTTTCTACTTCAAATACTTACTAGCTATGTGATCCTGGTCAAGTCACATAGCCATTTTCAGCCTCAATTTCCTCATCTGTAAAATGGGAATATTATCATTTGCCTTATAGAATTATGAGGATCAAATGAAATGATATCTCTAAAGCATTTCGCAAACTTTAAAGTGCCATATAAAAGTTAGCTGTTGTCATTATTTCTCCCTAAGCTTAACCAAATTTCCTTATTTCTGTCAAGGGTACCACCATTCTTCTAGGCACCTGTGCTTGTAATAGAGGTCATTCTCTCTCACTAACACCTTATTAACAGTCAGCAAACTGCTAAATCTTGTCAACTTTTCCTCCATGACATATTTTTTATTTCCTTCCTCTCCACTCACATGGCAACCACTTTAGGTTAGGCCCTCATCACCTCTTCCATGGGCTACTATAATAGGAATCTAGTTAATTACCTTGTTTCCAGATTCTCTCCTCTGTAGTCCATCCCTCACACAACTGCCAAAATAACTTTCCTAAGGTACTGGTCTGACTGTGTCATTTTCTGATTGAAAAACCCTAAAGCAACTCCCTATTATCTCTGATTAAAATATAAACCTTTGGTTTTTGACTTGTTCTGTAAAAGTTGGATTCAGTCAAAAGGCTTCACTGAAGGACCTAGAAAGCCACATGTGGCCTCGAGGCTGCAGGTTCCCCACCCCTGCATCTAAAGACTTGCACAACCTGGATCCAAACTGCTTTTCCAGACCTATTTAATGCATATACACACCCACATCCCTTCATGTACTTCACTTTGCAACCCAGCTATACTTGTGCAGTGCATCATCTTTAGTCCCTGGAATGAAATCTCATCTCCTCTCTATCTTTCAAAACCCTCATCTTATTTCAAAACTCAGCTCAGATGTCCACTTCTATATAAACCCTGTCCTGATCCCCATGTTCTCTCCTCCTTGAAATTATCTTGTATTTATTTTTCTCTGTGTTAAGCTACATCTTGTCAGTAGAATATAAGCTTCTTGGGGGATATTTTTTGTTGTTGCATCCCTAAAACCACAGTCAGTCAGTCAATAGGCATTCTTAAAGCGCTTAGTACTATGCTAAGTTTTGGAAACATAAATCCAAAAAAAAAAAAGAGAGAGAGAGACCCTGCCCTCTGAGAATTTAATATTTGGAGTTTTGTTTTTTTTTTTTAGTAATTTCTTACTATGTTCCAATGAAGAGGGCAACACAAAACAAAGTTAGAAAGGTGGGAGAATTCAGAAGGGAAAAATCTCAAGTACTGCCTGATGGGAAATGAAGAGATGACTGATCTGGAGCCCTTCTTAAATGGCAGATCTAGGAGGAGCCTTCTCACTAGAGGGAGGGGAGTCAGGTCAGGAGGGGACTTCCAAGGTGTGAATTCCAGAACTGAAGTGATCTTCCAGAATGTAGAGGTTTCTGGAGATTGAGTGGAAAGATTCAGAAAAGTGGCAGTCTAATACCTTGTACACATTAGATATATAACAAACATTTGCAAAATTGAATTGAAGTCAGTTTCAGACTATTTCCAGTGATCATCTGTGTATAAAGAAGTCTATGAACGGACAGAGAAGGTGAGTCAGTCATGTAATGGAAATGGTTGGCTCTGAGTACTATAAAGGTATTTTCATAACTTTAAAACACAAAATTGCAAACTTAGAACAGAATGGGATTTTGTTCAACCATTCTCATTTTTTAGATGAGAAAACTGATGTTAAGTGATTTGCCTGAGGTTATGCAATTATTGCCAGAGGGAAGATTTGAACTGAGGTTATCTGACTCCAAAACTCCTGTCCTTTCCAATGGAGTGAACTGCCTCCAAGGAAGATCTCCAAGGCACGGGAGAAAAACTTATGGAAGCAAATGAACAAAAATTTCACACAATCGGAGGGCCTTAAATGGGCGGGTTCTGCCCAAACAGGGGCAGAGTTGCATCAATGAGATCACTGATCTATCCAAGAACAGAAGCCGGAAACTGTCTGTGTCCTTTATCCTAATCATCCATTTAGTTCTTTTAACCTTTTCCTGTAAGTCAAACCCTTTCACCCCATAATTAGTCTTTGAGCTCTTTTCCAAATCCCTCATTTGCTATTTTCTTCAGGTAATGAGGTACCTTCAACTTTCTGGCAAGGAAAACCAGAGGAAATGAAGTTTCGATGCATTAATGGGTCTGGAGCCAGGAAATCTAAGGCATGATCTAATCTGATTTGAGCAACGCTTTAGTTAACCAGCCCAGAGCACTCCCCAACCATCTGAACTAGACCTAGAGAAGCTGCTAGTGGCAAATGGATTGGTGCTGACCCCTTTCAACTGCATTTATTTTTCCATTAGTGCTCAGTATTTACCTGTGTGATAGTGAGACCAAACTTAGAGAAATACTGAAGGCCCATGGCTAGATGCTGCCCTTGACATAAGGACATGTTTCTATAATTTTTGAAGGCTTCTCAACGAGGTCCCCCTAGGGCAAGAGCAACAGGTCAAGATTCCAAACCACTCTGGTCTGTGTGATTACCAGTAAAAAGAGGCTAGCTGATTCTGCATGGGGACCCCAAGATCTAAAGGTCTCCAAGGATCTGGCTTGGGCTTTACCCCACTCAAAGTGAGAATCTGAAAAGGCTTTAGACTAAAAGGGCCAGGGTATCCCATTGCATCCTGAGCCATCTCTAGTTCTCTGGAGGAATGTCAGGCTACTGGACCCAGATTGCTCTAGCGGAGAAAGTGATCTGGGTGACTTTGCACAGTTCTCCCTCACTTAAATCAAAGGCTACTCCAAGTCATGTCATCATTTCCCTGATGTCATGGTTCTCTTAAAAAATAAAGGATAAACACACAGCCTGTTCATCAGCAGACAAAATTTTACTACCAAAAGCAATACTTAGGCATCTAGAGGTAGGAGTCAGCAAGGCCTGAGTTCAAAGCTGGTCTTAGATAGTTGTGTGACCCTGGAAAAGCTATTTCACCTCTGTTTCCTCAACTGAAAAATGAGAAGAATAATAGCACCCACCTCCCAGAGTTGTGAGATAATAGCAACAGGCATTAAATACTATATGCCAGGCACTATGCTAAACAATGGGGTAGGAGGAGAAAGGCAAACAGAAATCCCTGACTTCAGGACCTCATTATCACATCGAGGAGGCAACATACAAACATCTATGTATAAGCAAAGTAGAGACTGGATAAATTAGAGATAGTCAACACAGGGAAGGAACTAGCATTAAGGATGCTATGGAAAGGCTTATTGAAGAAAGTGAAATTTTAGCTGGGAAGAAAGTCAGAGAAGCGAGGAAACAGACACGAAAAGAGAAAACATTCCAGCTATGGGGGACAACCATTCAAAATGCACAGAATGCAACTGGAGATGGAGCATCTTAAAATTCTGGGACATATGCAAATGATGATGACCAGAGTATTAAAGGCAGTAGGAATGATGTCATGGCTTCATATGGATTAGCTGAAGGAAGTAAGGATGTTTCACTCTTAGAAGGATATGACAGGAGGAACAGAAAAACTGTTTAAATTTGTTTTACGTCAACCCATAAGGCTGGACTAAGATCAGAGTGAAAGTGGCAGAGAGACAGATTTCAGTGATATAAGGATCTGGAGGAGAGGGAGGAATGCCTATAAATTACCACTGTCCAAAAGCAATTATGGATTATCTCAGAAAGTGCAGTACCCATCACTGGAGGATTGGGGAGATAGGTCTAGTTGAATGAACACCTGTCAGAGATGTTTCCAACAAGAAGATGTTGGAGTCAATGATCTTGAAGACTTGCCTCCAACTCTAAGATATCTTGAGTATAAAAGATTTCTAAGGTTCTAGGCAAACGTTTTTTAATTCTATGAAAAAATGTCTCTGGGATAAAGTGCAAGGTTGAGTCAGGAAGGGTGGAAGAAATTGGTTCCTTGAGGAACTCTCTGATGAGACACTCTGTTAGTTCTTCTGGGTGAATCTTCTGTGAATCAGGATATCTAAGCAAATATAAGATGGTCCTTAGGATGCTACCTTTTTCTATGAGAATAACTGTGTAGAAAGCCTCCTTAATAACTCAGGCATATTTGAAGCTCTCAATTTTTTTTCTATGTGACAGTCATACTTCTCTCTCTCTCTCTCTGTTTCTCTGTCTCTCTCTCTCTCTCTCTGTGTGTGTGCATATATGTCTCAATAAATACGTATTGAATTGATTTGCAAAGTGAGATCCCTGTAATCAAGTTTCAGATCTACCAGTCTTCCATTTTAACATCCTGGGGCTTTGGTTTTTCCATCTCTAAAACAAGGACTGATTATAACAATATAATTTTAACATTGTGGCATTAGGAAAGAGATCGATTCATCCAGAAATTAATTCTTTGTTTTCCTAGAGTTTAATATAAGAATATTGACAGTCTTTTTCTGTATGCAGAAACTAAAATCCCAAGGAGAGCAGTGATAAAGAGTTTAGAGTCAAATGGAAGACTTTTAGTCTGGTATTCAGTATACTATGGGTCATTTCTCTTGAGCTATGGCCTGCTGTCCCAGGTCTGTGTACCACCCTCTGGTTCTCTTGAGCACAGCGAGGTCACTGTGCCGTCTGGCTAATTATTTTACAAAAGTACAACATGATGGTCAGATTAAGACCCCCTGGTTTATGACAACTTCTTGGTCATGAAACCTGAAAGTCATCTCGAAGCAAGCAACTTGGCTCTTGGGTCTTAAGGACAAAGTGGCTTTTGTTTCATCTGTACAGTCGCTGAGCATCTTGAAGACCACGTAGTCTATCCATCCTTCTGTATATCCTGGCTCACATCAGATTCACTCAGAATAACTAAGAAAGAGAGTCCCACCAGGGAATTCCTCAAAGAGCCAATTTCTTTTACATATCCTTTCTCCCACCCCCAGACCTCTTCAGATTATCAAATCACAACCTAGCCAGCCACAGCCCACGTTCCACATTGCTCCCACGGTCACATAGCAAGTTTAATTGTTAAATTGGTTTTAAAATGAAAGGATGGGGAGAGGCTTGGAGATAGCATCAGCATCCTCCTCTCTAGGCCTGAGTTCAAAGGAATCTTAGCTCAGAGCCAAAGGAGAAAATAGCAGATTTAATGTACCTCAGGTCTAGGCTCTCTCCCTCTCTCCCTTTCTCCCTCCCTCCTTCTCTTTCTCTTTCCCTCTCTCTCTCTCTCTCTCCCTCTCTTCTCTCTTTCTTTCTCTCTCTCTCTCTCTCTCTCTCTCTCTCTCTCTCTCTCTCTCTCTCCCCTCTTTCTTCTCCCCCCCTCCACAATTCTCTGACACATCTAAGCACAGCAGGAATTGCTGGAAAACAGAGTCTTTGATGATGTGCCCTCCCTGCTGTGAAGACTAATGCCTTCAAAGAGGGCATCCTGCTACGTTTGGGACTGCCGTGGAAAATCTGGCTGCAGTGTAATTAGACAAGAGAACTGAAGTTTAGCTTGGGGTTTCTAACACATACCTTTCTCTGTCCTTGTAGGAAGCTGACCATGGGGATGAGAGGGTGGCAAGATGGAGAGAGAGAAAAGGGAGAAATGTTGCCTTTGAAGAGCAGAAAGTTGCATGAGTATATAATAGTCTAGTAGCTTTGATGTCAGTTGTGAGAAGCAAGAAAACTTAAAGGACATGGTCAAGGCCAAGCAGAGCAACCACTGGGTGTGGGGAGGAGGGAGAGGTTCCCAGACTAGATATTTCCTGGTACGAGGAACTTCCTGCAAGGAAACTTACCCCATATATATAAATCCACAACTCATCTGGGACCTACATCTTGGAGAATCACCTGGGTAACTGAGAAGTGAAGGGTCCTGTTGAGAATCACATAGCTAGTATGTAGCAAAGGCAAGGCTTGAACCCCTCTCTCACTGATTTCAAGGTTAGTCTGCTATCTACTCTGCTACACTGACTCTAATTAGCAAACGCCTGTGAGTATGACTTGAAAGGTTCCAGGATCACACTAAAAATAGATTTTGGTGCCATCATGCCCAACCCAACCCACTCCAACTACTCAGGTGAAAACTGAGAATTTTCTCTTTCAGGATTAGTCATTTATGTGCAAATTTACTCTTCAGAGGAATGCCTTTAGACTTTTTATGTTGAAATAAATTGATAACTAGTTGAAAAAATAATAATAGCTAACACTTATACAGCATTTGTGCCAGAGACTGTTGCCAAGCACTTTACAATTATCACATTTGATCTTCACACCAACCCTGAGAGGTCCTATTATTATCCCCATTTTACAGATGAGGAAAGCAGGGCAAACAAAAACTGAGTGACTTTTCCAAGTTCACACAGCTAAGTGTCTGAGTCCAAATTTGAATTCACGCCTTCTTGTCTCAAGGGCAGTGCTCTATCCATTGTGCCACCAAACAGTACCCAGTTGAAAAAGAGTAGTAGTGGTTCCCATTTATAAAGAACTTTCTATATAAAGGCAATATGGACTTAAAGAAAAGACCTAGATTCAAGTTCTGACTCTCAAGCCCTTTTGCTCAAGTTAAGTAACTTCACCCCCTCTTTAGGCCTTGGGTAGACTAGCCTAAACCTAGGACTTCACAACTGAGTCAGTGGTTCTCAAAGACAATGTTGTAAAACATTAGATATCTCATTATTGCAGATAAAAGAAAATTTATAAATAATTTTGATTAATATAAATTTCAGATACTCAAAATATTTAGTATGGAAAGTATAGAATTAAAAAAATAACCTGACTCAAAATATATCACATCATGAACACACAAAAATATCAACAAATAGCTGCTCTTATTGGAGGGAAACTGAGTCACTCAAGTCTCCCATAGCTATCAACTTAAATGTTTGATGTGCCACAACTTCTCATGGTAAATAATACTATGTCAGGAGCAAAAAAGAGTCTGAGAACCTTTTAATTAAATCATACATGGAATTAAATGTAATGAAAATCAGTTTCACAAGTGTCTGATGTAGTTAGACTATAGTTCATTGAAGAGGATGTTTTAGCGAACTGCAATCATGAGTCAGCAGTAGGGTGAGCCTGGCCAAGAATGCTCATGAAAGTTTTGTAGTACTCTGCACTAGCCCCTCCTTCTTATTGGAGGGTGAAAACTTCCTTCCAGACCTTACATTTAAAGAGAACAATCAAACCAGCCTCCTCTTCATTTCCCACCAAGCTATATTCCTCTGGACTTGTCATCATGCCTCCCTGGGGTACCTTCCCCCCTTTCAGTTTCCTTTTATGTGTTGTCTTCCCCCATTAGAATATAAGCTTATTGAAAGCAGGTAATATGTTTTTGCCTTTCTTTGTATGTCCAGCATTTAGAATAGTGCCTGGCACATGGTAAGCATTTAATAAGTGTTTATTGAATGACTGATGACTGATTGGTCAGATTACATCAGGAGCATGGTCTTTAGTTCTGAGTAGACTATGATAAAAATGTAAAGTATTCTCCTGTGGAAGGACTTCTGATCATAGCATACATAAGAAGACCAGCTGAAGGCACTGGAGATGTCTAGTATTGAGAACACAAGCACTGGGGAGAAGGAAGTACAACATGATAGCCATCTTCAAGTATCTGAAAGACTATTATATGGAAGGAACATTAAATGTGTTCTGTTTGACCCCAGAAGACAGACCAGGAACAGTGACTGGAAGTTTCAAAGAGGAAAATGTAGGCTTGGTATAAGGAAAACTTCCTAGAGCAATTACATTTTCAAAGTGAAAATGGCTGCCTTGGCGGGTTATGATAATCATAGCCAGCGTTTAGATAGTGCTTTAAGATCTGAAAAGGGCTTTACACATATTGTCTCATTTGGTCCTTACAAAAATATTATGACATAGATGCTACAGACACTCCTCTCTTTACATAAATTTTCATTCTACAATTTTGACTTTATATAAAGAATTTTGAAAGAAGTCTTCATTCCAAAAAAAAAAAAAATACAAAAAATTATTTTGCAAAGCAGATCCTGTATGATGACATTGTATGATGAAGGCAGTATAAATAGTGTTGGGAAGCAAAGAAGCTTCTCTAACTCAGTTCCTACATATGTGCAGATAGTAAATGATACTGTGCCTCTTGCCATGTTCAGTGGGGATCCTTAGATTTTCATCATGGCTGGTGTTAAACATACTCTTGAGGGGAAAATTGAACCATCTCATAAGCATGAACCAATAGACTTGGAAATGAGAATCAAATAACTAGAAAATATGAAGGATAAAAATTGCCATCAATAGTACATGAACTGACTGAACACCGTGGTGAAGGATGCTACCCAACTAAAGGAGCGTGCAAAAGGTATTGCTTATATGAAGTCGACTTATCTGTTGAAACCAAGAGAAGGTGCTATTCCAGAGATAGAGAAACTATTAACTATGTGGTTAAAAGACCAGACTCAGAAAAAAATATTTCTTTAAACTTGATGATAATTCAAACCAAGACCTGAAACCTCTTTGAATATTTAAAGGTAAAGTATCCCGAAGGAATATAGGTATTTACAGCCAGCACTGGTTGGTTTGCACGATTTAAAAATCGTGTAGAATTTCAGAATGCGCAAGTGTCAGGAGTGGCTGCCAATGCCGATAGTGAAGCAGCAAAGATGTTCCCAGAGTTCCTGCAAAGAAAATAATAGATGAAGGTCCCTATTTGCTGGAGCAAATCTTTTTTGTAGACAAAACTGGCCTATTTTATCAAAGAATGCCATCTCAAATCTGCATCTCAGTGGAGAAAAAACTATGCCAGGCATAAAGTTTTGAAAAATAGAGTTGCTCTTCTGCTTGGAGGGAATGCATATGGGACTTGCAAATTAAAATGTGTCTTTGTACACCACTCAGAAAATCCCAGAGCATTGAAAGAAATCAGCAAGGCTACACTACCTGTGCATTATTTTGCTAACCAGAAGGCATCGATAACCCTTATCATCTTTGAATAATATTTTATGTACTGCTTCATTCCCAAGGAGAAGTTTTGTAATGATAATGCATCCCTTTCAAGACTCTACTCATTTTGGATAATGCACCAGATAACCCTCCCCATCTGGATGACTTTAATGAAAATGTAAAATGGGTCTACATTCCCCCTAATGCTATCTCATTATTACAATCTATGCATCAGAGAATTTCTGTGAGTTTCAAGACATTATCAACTTGCTATATTTTCCCAGGCAATTACAGTTTTAGATGAAGATAAGAAGTTGACATGGAGAGATTTCTGCAAATCCTATAATATTTACCGTGCAATCCACAATATTGCTTAGGCACAGGAAGATATAACAGGAACATGTATGAAGAGGGTTAAGAAAAAAGTGTACCCACAGTCATTCTCAATTTTCATAGCTTTGACAAAGCTAAAACTCAAAGAAGTGAGTAACAAAGTAGTAAACTGAGCTCAGGAATTGGAGCTAGAAGAGGATGAGAATGATGTGGAGGAGTTGACTGACTCTCATGGAGACGACTGTCGAATGAGGATCTGATTAAGCTGCTAGCTGCAAAGATTGCAAAAGAAGAAAGGGAAGTTTTGGAACTCAAGGTTGAATCAAAAAGATTCACAATGAAGTAGTTGGCAGAAGCATTTCATCATGTTTCTTTTATTGAGAAGATGGCTCCAAATACTTCAAGATTGTTAAATGTTCAAAAACTAGTTGAGGATAACATTGCTTGCTCTCAGATATGTGAGGGAAAAAAACAGAGCCACGGTCAAAACATCTCTCAATAGCTTCATAAAAAAATTTTCACACAACCCTTCAGTTATAAAGGGCTAGGTGCGGTGGGTGGGGAAGGGACAACACATGGTTCATCTATGTTAACTGTACTGTACAGTACTGCACATACTTTATCACTAACTTTACCATTCATTTCATAATTCAGTTTGTCATAGTACAGTATTTAATATGCCTGCATTTTAGCACATTTTATGACGCGGGTAAAGGTATTTTACTTATGCTTTTGTTACAAACTAAGTGAAGTGAGTGGATTGGGACAAATTCCCATTACATAAATATTGCTTTCAATAGTGGTCTGTGAAACTGTCCATATACATAAAGCAAGAACTGTCTGCATTATTATCAACCCCATTTTACCGATAAAGAAACTCAGTCAGACTTGCATAGAATGAGAAACCTATTAAGTGTCTAAAGCGGGTTCTAAAATCAAATTTTCCTGATTCCAAGCCCGCCTACCCACTATACTGCCCAGTGGGCTTCTGCTCATTGACAGTCTGCAAGCAAAAACTGGATGATCACTTGACGTATGTGTATGCATCAGGGATGGAAGGAAATCTTGGTCCAAGTTGCAAATGATGACATTTAAGTTTCCTTTCAACAGCCATCCTATGATTCAGTGACGTCTAACGGGGCTACAGCATTTTAGCAGGATCTGAACATTCAGTCTATGACCTTGCATTTGAATTCTGGGGCCAAAAAGCAGGTCATCATAACAACCAGAAGACATTTTGCTTCCTCATCACCTTTAAATCAGTCGATTTGTATCATCTACACAATGGTTGGCTTTCATACTAGAGCTTTATGTATGATGACATTCTAGGTCATTTGGGACTGCACAATATATTGAAAGAACACAATGGGGGGACACATACACACTGGCAGAAACAGAACAACTTTCTCAGCAGCCTCACAAATTTTACTGTGTCATAGTTTTGGGGCTCCAGAGAGAAGAAATAATAGAAGAGTCAAATGATAATCACTAAAAGCCAGCACTGGTTCACTAAGCACAAAACATGAGAGACTTCATTTTCCTTTCTTCTTTTTTGAAAGATATAGTTACTGGATTAGTAGATGAGGAAAATATTGTAGCTACAACACATCTTCATCTCTCTTAGGCATTGACAAAACTTCCAATGATGTATTTATGCATAAGTTTAAAAATACATAATGTGGGCTGGATAATAATTATTTAAACAATAGTACTCAAAGAATACAAATTAATGGAATAAAGTCAGTCTTAAGGGAGGCAGTGTGCCCCAAGGTTATAACTTTGACCCTGTTGTGATACAGAAGTGTGTTTGCAAATTTTTCAGATGACAAACCAAGGAGGAATGACATTCAACAGACAACCAATGAAAGATTTTGAATGAAACTGACAAGTCTAAAATGTCAGTCTAAACTATGATGAATTTCTTTTTTTGCAACATGCCAATGTGGAAATATGTTTTGCCTAACTTCATATATATAATAGATATCATATGCCTTGCCTTCTCAATGTATGGAGGAAGGGTGGAGGGAGAGAAATTGGAACATATCTATACACACACATATATATGCACAAATATGTGCACATGTATTTGTGTATATACACATATTGTGCATATATGTGTATACATGCATATATACACATATGTGTGTATACATACATACGTTTGTGTATATATACCTTAGTGTAAAGTGGATACTTAGTAAATGCTTTTTGCTTGCTTGCTTGATTGACTGAAATATGCATTGGAAGTTCTGTATTTGAGTTACGATATGAATTGCTCAAGTACAAATGGGGGAGGAAAAGACCTTGGAGATTGAATTTGACCATGTGCTCAGTATGAGCCAACAGTATGATGCATTTGCTAAAAATGCTAATCCAATCTTAGCCAGAATTAATAGAATTTTATTCTATACTAGCAACATTCATATGAGGGCAACCAAAATGTTAAAGGACTTCAAAACCATACAGTATAAGGAATGCTTATGGGAATTAGTGATGTTTAAACTGGAGCAAGGAAGACTTACATTAGTCACAATTGTTTAAAGTGCTGTCATATACAAAACTTCCTAAACTTATTGAAAACCACTTGAGGATAGGGGTCATGCTATTTATCCTTTCAGCTTTCTTAGTATCTAGAATAGTGCTTTTCATGCAGTAGAATTTGAAAAAAAAATATTTTTATGGAGTGAAGAAGCTCTGTGTTATCACAGAGAAGAGAATTAAGGCTGATAGATAGACAGTATAGAGAGGCATATTTCAGCTCAATATCAAGACCTTTTTAACAATTAGAGATGGTCAACAATTGTACAAAGTAGTGAGCTTTCCATCATCACGAAGTATACAGGAAACCAAGAGATAGTGCTTGAAGTTCCATCAGAGAAGCAGTAGAAAGGATTTTTTTGTTTAAGAGTTAGATTATCTGTTGTGTTTTTCTACTCTTAAAATTCTATGTTTTTAGTCAGTGGACATTAGAGATGGAGGGTATCATAGTGAGCATTCTTTGGAACAGGTCTTTCATAGTCCTTGCACCTACTAGGTTCAAAATAAATGCTCACTGAATTGAATATAATTCAGAGATCTATTTTGTTACATAAAATTATTCTGGTATTCATAGGAGAAATATATGACCTGTATGATTAGTGATCAGTATACTTCCTTCTCCTGAGGTCTGGACAAGAGGAGAAGCCATTAGGAAGAATTCCTAATGGTATTGTGAGATGTTGCAGTGTGTTGTTAATGGATATTTGGGAGCATTTTTATATAAAATTTTAAGTAGACTGTCTATAACACTCTTTTGCAGACTGAAAGTTGTACTCTGCAAAGATAGATTTAAGGACTGCATTAAATGATTTACTCATTACTCTTTCAAATTCTATGTTTCTACTTTTTTTTCAAAGAATTTGAGGAAATATGGAGACTGAATGAACATTCAAACACTCAAACACTCAAAATACATTCTGAAAAGTCCACCTAGAAAACAGGACATTAATTCTAAAAATTGAATTCAATTTCAGTTCCATATATGTTTTTTAAAAGTGCCTACTATGTGAAAAGCAATTCAGAACTCAGCAGAGGGAATGACATTAAGGACAGTATTTAGAATACGCACAATCAGAAAAGGTGAGTTAGCCATGTCATAAGAGTAAGACATAATCAACAGACTGCCTGTGTACATGATTGGTGTCCATGAAATGTGAGGAGAAATCTAGAGGAATTACTGTTAGTTGAATCTCCTCCTTACATTGAAGGATTGATGGAAAGGGAAAGAACAAGCACTTATATAGCTCCTTACTAAGTACCAGCAACCATGCAAAGCACTTTAAAAATACGATCTCATTTTACATCCACAACAACCTTTAGAGGCAGATAGTATTATGATCCCATTTTTTAGTTAAACTGTTCAAGGTCACACAGCTTGTAAGTATGTAAGGTCAGAACTTAACTCAGATCTTCCTGATTCTGGACCCAGTGCTCAATCCACTGTGACACCTACCTGCCTAAGTCACAGAGAAGGAAGGCATGGAGAAGTTGGTTTTAAGAGAGTACCTACAAGGGTGAGATTATAGTTCCATCAAAGTATGTATAATAGAAAATATTGAAATCTTAGACTACTGGCCTTAAAATAGAGGGTAAGGGAGAAAACTGCTTTCATAGTTCTGTCATATCAGACATCACTGGGCACAACATTTATGACAAAGGCAAAATATCAATGGGGTATAGATAGGTAACTCTGAGGCAACACTGTCAAAGAAGAGGGACAGATGGGATATACTAGAAAAAAGGAGTGTAGGAGAATCACTGGATACAACATAAATTCAGGTGAGGAAATTCACAAACCTGGGGAAATGTGGAGTGTATTTAACTGAGATTCAATAGAGGGAGAAGCAGCATTGTTGTGATAGGAATATACTCTGGACCTTGGGCCAGAAAAAGGAAGACGATGTATTAAAAAAAAAATTGGAATGGAGAAATGACAGTGTTTGGTGATAGGAGCCTTAAAATACTCAGACACATCCTGGAACTCTCTCTGTTACAAGTTGAATAGCTTTTAAAATCTTTTAATACTAATCCCATTCTTTAAAAGGTAGAGGAAAGGATTAGGGGGAAGCCATTATTCCGTAGCTCATTGTGACTGACCAGGGAAAACTGGTTTCTAAAATAGAAATGATGGGTAGTGTAGAAGGTAGTGACATCTACATCTTCATATTCAAAGTAGATAAGGAAGGAAAATATTGGAATAATTAATGCACACCATACCTTCTTTTCTTTACTTTCTTTTTTTTGGACAACAGTCAACAGGTCAATTAACAAGTATTTATTATACACTTATGTCAGTGCTATGTTTTGGGAATACAAAGCAAGGCAGAAACTGTCACTTCCCTCAAGAACCTTATACCTTCTGATTGCTGAGTTGTTTCAATTATGTCCAAATCTTTGTGACCCCATTTGGGGTTTTCTTGACAAAGATACTGAAGTGGTTTTCCATTTCCTTCTCCAGTTCCTTTTACAAATGAGGAACCTGAGGTAAACAAAGTTAAGTGACTTGCTCAGGCTCAACTGTAGAAATAATATTTAAATAAATAGGCACATTTGATATATATACCAAGTGGAAAGAAGGTAATATTATAGGAGAAAGCTTGGGGGGGGGAATGGGAAAAGGGGTACCAAGGAAGCTCAGAGGTGGAAATAAAGGAGAAAGCATTTCAGATATGGGGAACAGCCAGTTGCAAAGTTTCAAAGATGGGAGATAGAGAGTGCTGTTCAAGTAATTGCAAACAAGACTCTGTAGTGGGATTGTAGGGTATGTACAGAGCAGCAAAGTAGAAGAAAATTTGAAAGGAAAGAGGGAGCCAAGTCACAGAGTTTTAAATTCCAAACAAAGGACTTTATATCTGATCTGGGAGGCAATAAGGGGCCAGAGTAGTTTATGAAATAGGGAGGGTAACAATGGTCATAGCTACACTTTAAGAAAATCACTGGCAGCTGACTGGATTAGAGTGAAAAGACAGGAAGAGCAATTAGAAAACCTCTGTAGTAGTGCAGGTAAGGAGTAATAAAAGTATAAACTAGAGTGGTAGCTGTGAGAGTGGAGAGAAGAGGATATGTGGGAGAGATGTTATAAAGGAAGAAATAAGATTGAGTTGTTTGGTGAATAAGAGCAAACAGCTGAAGATGATACTGAGGTCAAGAGCCACAGTGGTGATTGGAAAGTTAGAGATACTCTTGATAAAAAGGGGTAGTTGGAAAAAGGCAAGAGCCTTAATGCTCTTAAGATTTTGGGGAAAAGACGATGAATTCTATGATATACTAAGTTTGAGACACCTATAGGACACTTAGTTTGAGATATTCAGTAGTTGAAATGCTACTCGACTGGAGGTCAGCAGAGAGCACGTTTGGATATTTTGATCTAGAAGTCATTTGCATAGATGATAACTGAAGAAGTAGAAATTGATGAGAGTATGGAGAGAAAAAAAAGAGGACCCAGGACAGAGAGAGAGAGAGAGAGAGAGAGAGAGAGAGAGAGAGAGAGAGAGAGAGAGAGAGAGAGAGAGAGAGAGAGAGAGAGAGACACAGAGACACAGAGACAGAGACAGAGACAGACAGACAGAGACAGAGACAGAGAGACAGAGACAGAGACACACACACAGAGAGAGAGAGAGAGAGAGAGAGAGAGAGAGAGAGAGAGAGAGAGAGAGAGAGAGAGAGAGAGAGAGAGAGAGAGAATTCTAAGCATGGGGGACAGATAGCCAGAGAAAATGCCCAGAGTCAGTGTCAATCTTGAAGAAGGTTTTGTGTTGGGTCTGCCCTTTTTTTTTTGTTCAGTCATTTCAGTCATGTCTGACTCTTCATGATTCAATTGTGGTTTTCTTGGCAAAAATACAGGAGTGTATTGCTATTTCTTTCTCCAGCTCATTTTACAGATGATGAAACTGAGGCAAACAGAGTTAAGTGATTTGCCTAGGGTCACACAGCTAGCAAATGTCTAAGGTTAGATTTGAACTCAGGAAAATAAGTCTTCCCAACTATAGGTCCAGCATTCTATCCATTGTGCTAATTGTTGTATCCTTTGTACCATTGTACTCTTAATTCTGTTTTGTTCAAAATTAATTTTTTTTATTTGTTTTCAGTTTTCTACAATAACTTCCATATATTTTAGATTTTTCTCCTTCTCTCCCTGAGACGGCATGCAATCTTACATAAGTTCTACACACACATTCTTATTAAGTACATTTTCACTTTAGTTATGTTGCATAGAAGAATTAAAATGAATGGGAGAAACCATGAAAACAAAACAAAACATAACATAACACAAGAGAAAATGGTCTGCTTCATTCTGAGATCCAATTACATAGTTCTTTCTCTGGATGTGGAAGGCATTTTGCTTCAAGAGTCCACTGGGAATTTTCTAGGTCCTTGCATTGCTGTGAAGGACTAAGTCCACCAGAAAAATTCCTTGCACACTGTGGTTGTTACTATGTACAAAGTTCTCCTGGTTCTGCTCCTTTCACTCAGCATCACTTCATATAAATCTTTCCAGGCCTCTCTGAAATCTTCCTGTTCATCATTTCTTACAGCAAAATAGTATTCCATTACATTCATATACCACAACTTGTTCAGCCATTCCCCAATGGATAAGCATCCCCTTGATTTCCAGTTTTTGGCCACCACAAAGAGAGCTGCTATAAATATTTTTGTACATGTGGAACCCTTTCCCATTTTTATGATCTCTTTAGGATACAGCCCTAGAAGAGATATTGCTGCGTCGAAGAGTATGCACATTTTTGTAGCCCTTTGGGCATAGTTCCAAGTTGCTCTCCAGAATGGTTGAATCAGCTCACAGCTCCACCAACAATGATTTAGTGTTCCCCCCAACTTCTCCAACATTTATCATCTTCCTGTTTTGTCATGTTAGCCAATCTGATAGGTGTTATGTGGTACCTCAGAGTGTTTTGATTTGCATCTCTCTAATCAAGGGGTTCAAAATTTTTATCAAAAAATTTTATCATGGATGTCATGCTTATCAACTATGCCTATGACACAAAAGTTAATGGTTCAAGAACTAAATATCTCAAAAGGCTAAAATGATTTTTTGAATTAATTAAAGTACAACTTAATAATATGAATGTAACACTGTCAATTAATTATACATTATAGACTAGAGGAACATGGACATGACAATAGTTCAAGTGGGGAAAAAAAGTGCTACCTTGGTAGGAATTTTTAGTGGCTTGTAACCTTCACAAGAATCAATAGTATGACATGGAAGCCACAAAAGCTAATAAGATCATGTGGTACATTAATAAAAGCTCTTAATTTAGAGTTATCCAAAAGTAGAATGGGCTTCCTTCTTCAGAAGCTAGTGAATGGGTTTCACATGACTGCCTGTCATGACTGATTCCTTAAAGGTAGACTTCAGAAAAGGGTTCCATGACCACCTATCAACAATGCGTTAGAGGAACTTTTCTGTTAAGGCATGGTTTGTACTAACTTCTCAGGTTACTTGTAATTATGCAATACTCTGATTCAATTTACCTTCTTCATTTTGGAGACAGAAGAGCAAATTGAGGTCTTTAAAAAAATTCAATGATCTTAATGGCAAAAAATGGTACACCTCATTATTTAAAATAAGTCACTCTGTACTGCTGTTCATGACAGCCTGTGCTCTCACACAAGAAAGAAAATATCTCCAGTTCCTCCAAGGAAAGGCAAAGAGAAGTCCTGAAAATGGAAGGTCAACTACTGTCTCTGACTTATAAAGATATGGGGTGATATGGGGAGGATGATGATTTAGGGTGCGTTGGAGAGTTAGAGAAGAGTTATTGGGTGGTCACTGAATCTCTAAGGAAGGAAAATAATTGTAAAGGAGAAGGCATGACTATATGTGGACCAGTTGTGGAATATGAAGCATTTTCTTCACAAACTAAGAATCCCTCCCCCTTTTTATCCTTGTATGTAATAGTGGATGGGTGCTGAACTTGAAGTCAAGATGACCTAAGTTCAAACCCTGTCTCAAACCCTTATTAGCTATGTGTCATTGTGTAACCTCTCAGATTTAGTTTTCTCATCTGTAAAATGGGAATCAGAGTAGCAACTCTCTCACAGGTTGTTATGAGATAATATATGTAAAATGCTTCGTAAAACTTAAAACTGTATATAAGTGATCTATTCTATTATATTCTCACTTCCAATAGTATTACACCCACATTCTCCCTCAGAACAACAGGAAGACTTTATTCTACATTTATTAGAAATTCACCTTAGAAAGAATGCATCACCTCTGTGCTATATTAAGCTGAAAACTGAAAGACACTTTGGAGAACAGTAAATACTCTTCGGGACCTAGACATTAGGAATGCTCATGGCTATCTCAGGTTTCCAGGAGTGGACATAGCAACCCCAGAGTCAATTTCAGCAAGGCAACGGAGTGCAGTGGAAAGACTGCTAGAATTTCAATCTCTTAGCAGCCCTGGTTTAAATTCCACCTCTGACACATTGTTTGTATGACCAGACAAAATCCATTTAAACTCTCTGAATTTTCATTTTCTTGACATAATAGATATGAAGGGAATATACATATATATGGGAAGTACGTACATACACATGTATGCACATACACATATATGCACATGTACACACACATACATGCATGTGCACAAATACAAACATGCATATGCAATATAAGTGAAATACATACATATACACACATATGATACATAGATGTATGTATATGTGTATACATACATATATGTGTGTATTTGTATATGTATACAAACATACGCACACACATATTGTGTATTGAGAAGGAAGGGCATAACCATGAAGACATTACAAACTCATCCCCTACTCCTTGTTAAAGGCAAGTGGTGAATTCTAGACACTCAGGATTTCATTTAAAAATCATCAATCAATCAATAAGCATTTATTAAGCACTTATTATGTGCTAGGCATTCTGCTAAGCTCTGATGATACAAAGAAAAAGCAAAAACAAAATTGTCCCTATATTTAAGGAGTTCACATTTGAATGGAGATTTTATGCTCTGATATACATAAGAAAATCATTCAGCATGTGGTGGAAATTTTGCCAGGTGGAGGAAGAAACCCCTTCCAAACAAACATCTTACTAGATTCAGGTCTCTTCAGATCCACTTGGAACACATTCAAGTCCTGCCCCTTCAATCTCTGAAAAATCTGACTTTGATACAGCATGCAAGCATCTGGCTGCATGCTGCAGCATCCAGAGAGGAAGAGGGTAGTAGAAACTTTGCTTCCCTTCAGAATCCAGATCCAACTTTGATCACCTCTTGAGGAAAGAGGGAATTGAGACATGCATGAGGAGGGAGAAAAGAAAGTAAAAGGATAAAGAGAGAAATGAGAATGAAAAGCTTGAGCAAATTATAAGAAGACATATATGATGGTAATTGTGGCTGTTTAAAAACAAACTATAAGAGAGACAAAGCGAGAAGACAAAGAATGGGAGGAGAGGGGGCAGAGAGGAAAAGAAAGAAGAGGAGAGGGGGGAGAGAGAGGAAGAGAGGAAGGGAGGGAGAGAGAGAACAGGCTTAATGGGAGGATAATCATATTTGCAGGTAGCACAGCAACAAGAAGGGCTAAGCATAGAAAATGCAGTCTGAGCCCAAGGGTGGGAGAGTGTCCTGAGATAATGGAACAGCCAGCTGGCTGTCTAGATCCTGTCTGGAGGACTTGGAGAAAGGTGAATAAAGGTCAATGAGTGATATGGAAGACAGGACAAGAAAGAGGGGTGGGGAGGGCTCGGGTGATGGACTGTTTTGCTTAAGCAGATTTATAAGTAGGGAGGACTTCTGGATTTCACCTGACATACTGATGTTCCATGGGAACTCTGGCTACAGATACCAACCTTTGACCAAGGAACTTGGTTTTCATGACCAGGCCCTTGCCTCAGTCTTTTGGCTATTGCTACAGTGTTGGTTTGGAGCTAGAGATAAGTCCCCATCATGGATATCCAAAGAGCTGGGGATTACCCCTTTTCAGCATTAGGTACTTGGACCTCAAGTACTTGTGCAGACCTATCCTGGCACACCATCACCACTGGAGGTAAGTCAGCTGTTTTGCTGGAGGCCTAGTCATGAAATCCAATAATGCTATGTGCCAGGCAAGTCAAAATTCCTATTGCTGATCCATTGTGGGCAAGGCTTAGGGAGGAGCAGGAGCAGGCTGAGAAACTTTGGTCCCGATCTTGGACGAAAAAGAAAGCAGTTGGTTTGTTCCAAGTGTCGAATGTGTGAAGATCACTAATATATTGTTCTCTGTCGAAGTGGGAGGAGGTGAGAACAAGGGAACAAAGGAACAGCAAGAGCCCAGAATAGGAAGGTTATATTGAATCAGAATGGAGAAAGTTCTGTGTGGAGAGGACACTTCCTTACTTTGCTAGTTTGCTGCCTCTCAGAGTGAAATAGCTGCTTTCTGAATAGCCCAGGAACAATCTTCATTATCATCATGATCTATTTTGTAGCACTTTAATGTTTAAAAAGAACTCTAGAAATATTATCTCATTTGATCCTCACAAAAACCATAGCAGGTAGGTGCCATCACTACCCACTTTTTACACAGGAGGATACTGAGGCAGATATTCATCTAGTAAGTATCTGAATCAAGATTCAGACTCAAGCCTTGTTGATTTCAGCTCCACTGTACCACTTAGGTTATGTCAACATTCAGCAGGAACCTTCCTGCTCACACTTTCCAGAACTGAACCTTCCTCACCTTCCAGTGGACTGGTCATTTTTCAGAGTTTTCTCCTTCTGATTTCATCCTTCATTTTGGCTCGTCAGTCTCCTAATTTACCTATTTTAACTTTGCACTAAGAGGAAATTTATTTGGCTTTTCTCACTCCTTTGTTAGTTTTGGAATAACAAGAAATCAGACTATTATTTACCCAAATTTATACTGTAATTCTTTTATGTATAATAAATATGCTGTTTCCTCCAACAGACTATAACTTGAGAGCAGAGATTGATTCCTTTTTTGTCTTTCTAACTCCAGCACTTAGCAAATTTTGTAGCATATAGTAAACCCTTAATAACTGCTTGTTTATTGATTGATTAATTGTCCTGCATGGACTCTTGATTTTATACATCTGAGGTCCATGGGTACATTTTTAATTTCACAGCAACTACAATGAAAAAGTATAGCCTAATAATGTTCTAATGTCCTGAATGGACTAAAGACATGTAGTGCATAACCCTCTCTACTCCTTCCTCCATTTATTACAATTTCATTTCAGTGGTATCCAATTCTTTGTGACTTCATCTGGGGTTTTCTTGGCAAAGATATTGGAGTGGTTTGTCATTTCCTCCTCTAGCTCATTTTACAGATAGGGAAACTGAGGCAAACAGGGTTAAGTGACTTTCCCAGAGTCACACAGCAAGTAATTGTCCAAGGCTGGATTTGATCTCATGAAGATGAGTCTTCCTGATTGCAAGCCCAGGGCTCTATCCACTGCACCACCTTTCCTTTCCTCTATATCCTGATGCTTTCATGCAATTCAATACCTTTCTTCCTTTACATCCTACCTTATTCATCCTTATTTCTCTTCTCTGGAAGATTTAAATTTGTCATGGTCATTTCACCTCAGAAATGTTCAGTATTAATGACAGGCAGTGCTTAAAGTTAAATGCAATTAGTGTAAGCTAGTAAAACATAATTGCCACACTACATTGGACCAATGGCTTATCTAGCTTAAGATCCTTTCCAACTATGGGATCATGGGGGCACATTCCAAAGGGTATTCTTAATCTTTTTGATGGCAACCACGGATAGGAATATATTTCTAAACATACTAATTTCTACTAATAACAATAATAATGCTGAATTATCAAGAGAATTAGCCAAATGATCTCTGTTCAAAGATTTTCATAACATCTTCATACGTAATTGCAATAATTTTGAGGAAGGCTAAATGACCAACAACATGGTGATGACTAATAAAAGAAATTGTGGTATATTCATTAAAGTCAACCACTATGAGGAATACAAAGAAACTGAGAAAAACCTTTATGAAATAATACAAAGAAAAAAGTATATACATCAACTATGATAACATAAGAGAGAAAGTAAATGAGAATGCATGGACAAAGAAAGAATCTGCATGGAGGCTTTAAGAAAGGAATTGAAAAGCTGTTGTGTTACTTCTTGCACCAAAATTAGTTAATTGCCCCAAATGGTTCTTGTGGACCAGCTGACTGACTATACAAGAAAACCTTCCAATCTGTGCTCCTATAAACGTGGGAAGATCTTTGAAGAGGGTGGAGAGATGGGCAAAGGACTAGTCCTCTGTCCCCATTGTATTTCCTAGCCCCATCCTTTCTGAACTTCACAAAGTAGAACCCATTTAAAACTCTTTGCACTGCTATGGCTCTTAATCAATTTTCTTCCCTGCCTGAACTTCCTGAAATTTATGACTGTTTTGATCCAGACACAATAACTTAGATTTTCCAAAGCCAGCTTTCATTTAACCATAGTTAACTTTTGCTGACCTAAGAAGTCCTCATGATGCAGCAGAAATGGGGCTAGATGTGACATCATACAACCTAGGTTTGAATGGGGTAGGTAGGTGGTACAAAGGAGAGAGACCTGAACTTGGAGTCAGGAAGACCCAACTTCAAACACTGCCCAGGATACTCATTAGCTGTGTGCCTCTCTGCAAGTCACTAGCCCTCCTTCAACAAGTGTTCTCATCTGTAAAATGCTGATAATAATAGCACTTACCTCAGAGACTTGTTTTGATGATCAAATGAAGTGCTTTACAAACCTTAAATCTACATGAGGCAGTGGATAGAGTGTGGGGTCTGGAGTCAGGAAGATCTGAAATCCAACCTCAGATAATGTGTGACCCTAAGCAAGTCATTTAACCTTTGTCTGCTCCAGTTTCCTCATCTGTAAAATGGGGATAATAATAACACCTATCTCATAGGATTGTGGTGAGTTTGAAATGATACGTTTATAAAGCACTTAGAACAGTATCTGGTACATAAGTAGGTGCTGTATATATTCTAATTCTCTTTCTCCTAAAGCTCTACATAAACACCAGTTCTTCTGGTCATTGTTGAATCTCAGTTCTGCCACTTGCTAGTCATGTGACCATGAGCATGCCCCTTACCTTTACTAGACCTCCACTTTCTTATCTGTCAAATGGGTGGATGGGTGTTACACTAAGTCACTTGTGAGGTCCCTTACCACTCTCAATCTCTGACTTTCTGTTTTGAGAAGATCTAGGAGCTAGTATCATTTGGAAGAATATTTTATTTCTTTGACATTTACAAGTTCATTGCAGAAGCAATGCAAACATGTGGTTCTTATTCCTCCCTCCCCCACCTCCTAACTCATTAAATAAGATGTTTGGGAAAAACCAGACCTAACATTGATTTCCCATAATGCCCCTACATATCATTAGCTGGCAATCAGTCAACCCATTTTCAATTCAGTTGACAGACTTCACGTTCACATAAATTTCGATTAATTTCTTGAGAGCCATTTAAAGAAACAGGGCATAAGATCCCTGAATTAAATGAAGATGCATTGCTCCCTCCCATTTTTGTTCATATTGTCATGTTATGAGGAAAACCTCTAGTCAAGTTTGTCTGGCACATTTATTATGATTATTTTTTTTCACAGAGACTCATGCAGCTTATCTCTTCTACTTCCATTATCCTCATGGGATTTACATTTTTTTTTCTTTCTCTTAGCAGTCTTTCCATTATTTTATTAGTGTCCAAAATGAGACCTCAAAGGCAGTGATGATCACAGAATCATGGAAATTAGAGATGGAAATGACAGATTAGGTCTTTTTGTCTGTTTCCTGGGGCTAATGTTCCTGTCAAGTTATAACTCGGTGCTTTACCCTGGCTCATTTGAGATGACTCCAACTTTAGGTTCTCTACCCTATCCCTGGAGGCACTGGGCTCAATCATAGGACTTTCCATATATCAGCAAGGGAAAATGCAGATGGTCTAACAATTAGCAAGCCAAGTCAGGCTCATCCTAATATGTTTCTTCTTTGAAGACAGGGTAAGTGGCAAGTGCTATGAAAAGAAGATTAACTTTGGAAACAGATAACTTGGGTTCAAATCCTGTTTCTACCATTTGCTTTCTGCGTGAATTTGGGTAAAGATCTTAACCTCTCTGGGCCTTGGTATACTCATTCCAGTGTTTTTCCTCTTTTAATTATTTTCTATTTATCCTGTATATACCTTGTTTTGTATGTATTTTTCCATGTTGTCTCCTGAAATAGGCTGTAAGCTCCCTGAAGACAGGGATTGTCTCTTGCTATATGTGAACTATATGATCTTATAAATATAAAATGAGAGTTGCACCAGATAACTTTTAAAGCTCAGACCCTTCTACCTCTAAATTGATGGTTCTCTGATTATGGCCTGGTTACCATGGCTAAGTAATTTCATCCCTCTGATTCTCAGTTTTTCCTATCTGTAAGTGGGGATAGCAATTATTTATATTAACTGTCTTACTAGGGTTGTTGCAAGAATTAACTGAGAAAAATGATTTAAAGCCATTCACAAACAATGGAGTGAGTGTTCTATAAATATCAGATATTTCTAATATCTTATAATTTCAGGCATTATGATGAGTCAGCCTTGATGATTCTGATAAAAAAAGATTTTGCTTTTTTTTCTTCCTCTTCTGTTTGCCTTAGCAGCATTGTTTGGGGCCCAAATGATCTAGAAAATTCTTTCAGCACTCATTATCAGTTTTTTTCATTCTCAGCCACCATAAAGCTGAGAAACTCAGAAAGAAGATAATCCACTCAATGGTGCAAATTCAAATTCTGAACCCGATGGAACCAAGAAAAAAAAAAAGGAGTTTTAAACAGTCTTAGTTGTTATTCAATGTAGAGCAAACAGATGTCTAGTAGAAAATGACCATCACCCCACTTTGAATCTTTCCACTACTGCTCGTCATCCAATCTTGAAGTAACAAGGTTGTTGAGGTGGTATTTACAGACTTCAACAGTCTTTTCTAGGAGCTGAGAGACAGTGCCTACAGTTCTATCTTGGGAGATTTCTTCAGACACTGCCTAGCTGGATGACCCTCAGCAAGTCACTAAACCTCTCTTGGCCTGTTTCCTCATCTGTGAAATGAGGATAATAAGAGCTAAGCCACAAAGTTGTTTTGAGAATCAAATGAGATAATGAGCATAGAAGGCTTTATTCTAGCTTGTAAAGCACTACATTAATGCGTCTGATTTGTCTGAATTATTCAAGTGGGTTCACAGATAAGAGTGGAAATGCAGTGAAGTTGAAAAGAGGCAGCCTATTTCAGTGGAAAGAATGTTGGATTTGGGGTTAGGAAGACATTTTCAATTAAGCACCCACCACATGCCGGGCATTGTGCTAAGATCTGGGGATACAAAAAGAGGGAAAAGGTAGTTCCTTATTTGAAGGAGCTTACAGTTAATGCAGGAAATGATAAGCGAACAAATATATATATGTATATATACACGTGTGTATATACATGTGTAAGTATACGCATGTATATATGCACACACATGTGAGCATGTGCATGCATATATGCACACATGTGTATGTATATGCATATAAGTATACATATCACATATGCACACGTGTGTATATACACATATATATGTACATGCAGGAAGCTATATATGGGATAAACAGGAAATAATTAAAAGAGGGAAATTTAGAGGGGCTGGTGTGATGGCTTCCCATAGAATGTAGGATTTTAATTGACCCTTGAAAAAGACACTTAATTTCACTAATTTCCTACACTGTGAAATGGAATCAGTCACAGCCATCTGACAGGGAAATTCAACAGCTCAAATAATATAATTTAAGAAAAGCTTTGTAAACTGTAGAGTGCTAGCCATTGGCATCACTGAATTAGAACAAGGCTAGCTTCATAGACAAGGTCCATGACGCTTCCAGGTTAGAAAACATTCTGACCTGTGTCCCAGTTTTCTGTTTCCCAACTTTAGACCATCCTACTCTTAGTTCTCAACAATTACCCTCCCTGGAATGTTCGCCCCCTTCAAATAGCTGCATCCATCTGTCATGTCCCAACTTAGTCATCAGTTGGCCAACTTCTGAGAGTCAAGTTCTTTTCCTTCCTTCATCATAAATCAATCCGTTGAGATGTTCAATCACTTTTATTGCTGATCTCCAAACTCTTACCCATTTGTCTACATATTTATTGCTTTGAGGGGCCCTGAACTGTATTCAATATTCTAGGTTTGGTCTCCTTGGAATCTGATAGAGGGGGCCAATCTTTGACCTCAGGATGGTGATTCCACAGTCTTTACTGGGGGAAATTACATCGGTTTCTTTTACCATGTTGTCAGGCAGCAAGCCCATAACTAATTTGCAAGCCAATCAATCACCTCGAGATGCCTTTGGGTTTGATTTCTTTCTAGGTGTCTCTGTTCCATTGATTGTTATGATTATTTAACATGTATTGATTCACCCAACAATGCATCAGGCACTGTAGAAAACACAGACATCAAGATGGGAACGTGGCCCGTAGTGAAAGCAAAATGGAAAAATGTCTTTTAAAAGAAATAGAGACAGTAATGCAATTTCATCCCAAGCTTGTCTGAAGGGGAGAAACAGGACACTCTGTGAAGCTGAAATCAGGGATTGTTCTCTCTCTCTCACACACACACACACATGCATACATGCACATTCATACATACCTCAAATAACAATACCTCCTACCTCAACAGACATTACTTACTTCCCATGTCTTTTCAAACCACCCTTTGCTGACAACCCTAGTGAAAACAAGTTGCTGCTGTTGCCATTTGCTAGGTGTCAATCACACCCTTGGAGAGGCAAGCTGGAGTCTGCTCAGCCTTGTGTGCCTCCAACAGAATCACGGGCTAAAGTATGTCTGTGGAATCCTCAGAGTTGGTGATAGTGTGGAAAAGAGGAAGAAAGACAGCTTGGTTTTCAGATCCCAGCTGGAGTCTGCATGGCTGCGAGTCAGAGACATCATCTCTTGACTTGTAAATGGAGAAAAGTTGATATGAACGTCACCAAGACAGGATAAATATGGAAATGCACAGTGTCATTTTTTTCTCATTTTACTGAGTTGCTGCTCAGAATATAACCAAGCTTTGGCTCAGTTCCTAGCTGTGCAGTTGTCTCATGTCATACCACATCTGAAGGTGTGGGGGATGTCTTGAGATTTGGCCGGTTTGCGGTTACTTCACTTACCCCTGGTTTGTGCCCCATTCGTTCCGAATACAGAGATGCTTATGTACTGGATCTTTCATGTATCCTTCATAGCAAAGGCATTCCCCTTAGAAGCAGAGTAGGAAGGAGGAAAGAGAAATATGAATGAGTTCATTAACACTCTGAACTTGTACAAAATAATAGAAAATGGTCAGACTCAAGTCTGCCCCTAACAACAATATGAATGAACTAGTGAATCCCATCACAACATCCCACCTCCCAGTAGACATAAAAGCTACATGATAAAAGGTAAGGAAAGCCATATTTACTAAAATGTACTTGTCAATCCCTCCTGCTTTCTAGCAAAATATAATCATTAACAACCTGCACCATAAATGCTTGATTTAAAGGCAACTATCCATCCTTCTTTTCTTCTTCCTCCAAGAAAACCAATCTTAACTATAAAATGACGTTTAGTCATTTTTTTTCCACCTGGCAAGTTAGGTTGACCAGCAAGAGATCTGATTGTTATCCTTCTCCAATCAAAGCTTCAATATTATTACTTTATTTTCAGTATGCTTACATACAAAATAAAACCTGACTCTTTAAGTTCAGTGCAAACACCAGGCACTTTATAACTGTCAGCATGATAATGTCAGAGTACTGATTTGCAAGAAAATCTTGGCTCCCTTGTGGTCAATTTCCATGGTATCCATCACCACTGCTACTGTGACCAGGCCCATCCAAGTCTAATTCTCTAACCCTTTCATTTGTTGGTTGAGCAAACTAGAAAAGAAAGAAGGTATAAGGGGACAGGGAGTCAAGGATTCCTGCTTATAAATATGCTTGTTCATCCAAATGCATCATGCATCAGTGATATTTTTTGGAAAGATTCCCCTCACCCCTAAAGGAAGAAGAGAGAATTTTACTAGATAATAAGCTTCAAGAAATAAAGAATAAGTCTCTAGATTGTATCTCTTCTAGTGCTTTAGTATAGTTAGCTATACAAAGTAAGTAGTTAATACATGTTTTGTTGAATTAACACGTAATTAGAAAGATATAAACAAATGTCAGTATAGTTTGACAAGACAAACTACCACACAATACATGAAGTGGTAAACTTTCAAATATAGGAATCAAGACAAAAGAGGTGGTCCCACAACATGGACAGACAAAGATATCATTAGTGTTTCAGTCTGGTTCATTCCTTTAGTAAAGAACTGATCCATAGGTTCTGATAGAACAGAGTTGGAAATTCATATAAAATCCCCACCGTTATACATTTTCTGATATATATGCTAAAGAAATGATCCTCCTAGCTTATGAAGAACCAACATAGAATACTAAATTGGTTTCTTTGTAGTGTGTGACAAGTTTTGGAAGAGACTTTAAGGGCATGCAACATGTAGGACCAGAAAAGGTGGAAGTACATTCCAAGTACTTCATGAATATCTGTGAAATATTAAAAAAAAACACACACAAAGCAGAGGAAGGTCTCCAGCACATTGTTTGGGTAATCCTTCAGTAGAAGAGCTATGGAAAGCAAAGGACAAGAAACCACATCTGATCAAATGGTGACATGGTCCACATGGATCACATCAAGCATCTTTTGAAGTGTTGGAGTAATTGACCAATGATGATTTTGTCAGAGGCTAGTGCTGAATAAACTTATAAGTTCCAGATTTAAGCGGCAAGGAGTGAAAACTACTAATGGTAAATTGATAATTCCAGGATAAAAAGGTACAATATATAATATGTTTTTGTTTTATGTTTCATTCTATAATTCAAACTCAAAAATAAACCTGCCTAAATAAATAAAAAAATCTTAAAATAATATTATCATTGTCATAAACTAATTCATTGGCTCAGGAAAAGAATAAAAAAACAAAGAAATGCAGCAGTTAACTTTAAGTAGAGTGAGGAAAAGGACAGGAGCTAGGATACTGGCTAGCGAGAGCATTTTATTCTCTGAACTTTTACACACTTTCATTTTCCCAGGAGGCCTGGGTCCTGTTGTGGTTTTGCTCTGAATTCATTTACTTTTACTAAAAAGAAAAAGAAAAAAAAAGATTCAGGCATCTAAGTCAATTATGACTTGTTCCAAGGTTTCCCTCCACTTGGAAGACTGTACTTCACAGAATGTAAGGATTGGAAGGGACCTTGGTGGCCATCTGATCTTACCCATCCACAGAAAAGAAGCACCATCATAACATATTTGACAAGTGGTCATATTTCTTTTAGAGTGATGTTCTTATGATTCTATGTGGAAATATTGGTTGCATTTCTTTCTAGCATCAAGAAAAGTAAGTGAATTGTAGGTGTCATTGCTATCCATTGAATCCCCCTACACTGATGGATGTCTGACCACTTGAAGATCTCTAAGCACCTTATGGAATGCTGAAGTGCCATAGCAATGCTTTGGAGGCATCATGGCATAAAGGAAAGAATATTACTGCAGAATCAGAGAGCCTGCATCTTAACCTCAGCTCTGCCATCTACTAGATTGGCAACAAGATTAACCATTCAACATTTTTAGTGTGTTTTTTCACTTTTAAAATTGGGATATTTTTTATAACTAGTGCATTGTTGTATCAGAAACAATAATGATTGTGAAAGTGTTCATAAAACGACTGCAAACCCTGCATTTGACAACTGGTCATTATAACAAAAACTGAAATAAAGACAATGTTTACTGAGAGAGTGACCTAAGGCACTGGGAGGTTAAGTAACTTGTCCACTTAGCATATGTCAGAGGCAAGAGTTGAACTCGGATCTTTCTCATTCAAAGACTGGCTCTCTACCTACTATACTATATCCCACTCCCTTTTACATTTGCTCATCTGTATTGTTGAAGGGAATTTCCTGGCCTGGAGTTATTCCGTTGAACTGAGGTCTGCAGCACCAAGCAAAGACAAGTGTATGAGAACTCAGGTGGTGTCTGATTTTTATTATTATTGTTAATTACAAATGTTGCTTATATATTATATTTTGTTAATATAATATAATGACTGTTGTTAATATATTATAATCAACATTAATGCTCCACATCCCCTACCCCTCCTCTTTCTTGGTGAAGGTGGGAGGAGGAATCATCCATGGGTGTTGAATATCACTTATTTCTTTTCTTTCTCTTTGTCTTTAAAAAAAGTCTTTATTATAAGGAAGAGCTCTCTTGAGGAAGGGAGGATAGAGGGAGAAAGCAAGACAATGTAAGAATAAAAGTTATTAATAAAAACCTATTAAGATAATAGAAGAGGGTATATTCATGTACACTTTTTTAAATTAAGGCTTTAATCAGTATGAACTAGTGGAAAGATCTGGAATTGGCAATCAGGAGGTCCAAGTTCAAATATTTAACACTAGCCTTATTATCATGACCAAAGTCAATTTTCCTATCCAAGCCTCAGTTTCCCTATCTGTAAAATGGAGACAATAATCCCAACTGCCCTGGTTGCATGTTTATGCATCTTGAAAAGTCCCTTTTCCAGTATTTTATAAGACCTTTCACCTATGTCATCTCCATATCATATGTCTAGAATTTGCCCCTCAATGACAAACTGCAAAGAGAAGGAAGATACAATGTCTCTCTCCAAACTGGTATCTCAAAGGTCAAGAAACATAGAAGTTTTTGAAAACTGTATCAGGATGAAGGTTCACAAGAAAAAAAAAATAATGAGAACAGCTGACCTTGATAGAGCACTTAAGATCTGCAGAGTCATTTGCATTTCTTGTCTCACTGGAGCCTCACGACAAGCCCTTGGATGTAAGTTCCAGTGATAAAATTGTTTCCATTGTACAGAAGAAGGTCACGCAGCTAGTAAATATTTAAAGAGATATTATAAACCAAGTCTTTCTGCTTCCACATGAAGTAACCTATTTGAGAAGAGTTTAACTCAACCTTTCAGGTGGACCCCATCTCCATTCACAACTCAACGTTGATGGAAGTCATCTGCAGGGCTGTTGGTGTGATCTACCTCTACCACTCAAAACCAGTTTACCCAACTCCTACTTTTAAAGAAGTTGAGAGGAGAAGTTGCCATGGCAACCAACTGCTAAATCTTGACTTTGAGAGGGGTTTCGCGCATGCACAGGCTTTGATTGTTAGCTGTGAATTTTAAAGGCCCCACAAGGGTGTTGGATGCCCTCCGAAGCTCGAAGTGTTACAGTCTCTGCATCTGCTGTGACAGATGGTGGTGAGCACACGAAGCGCTGACTCTGTGGTGATGTACACAGGAATCCAACGGAGAAACGTGTCGCTGCTACAGAGAAGTACCAAACCTAGGTAGAATCTGAACTATGAGAGGTAGTGGTATTGCCAGAGAGTAGGAGTCCATCAAGAGATGCACAGGGCAGGAACACAGGTCATTGATGCCTGATATCCTCAGGATCGTCATGACAGATATCTCTGAGTACTTAGCAACTGTGCGATGTCCTTAACATTTTTTCTACCCCATGGATGTAAAGACAAAGAAACAAGCTAAATATGGACCCTCCACATACTTAATGGTGTGAATGCCCCATTGGATCAAGTTCTGTTTGAAATAACCTTCTTCTCCATTAGGCAAATTCAGAGAGAGAGACAAAGAGAGTCCTGATTGATGACTGTACTTTTAGGGGGCAACATGGTGTAACAGATAGTGGACTGGACATGGAAGTAAGGAAGGCTTGTTCTCAAATACTACCTGAGATCCTATCAGCTGTGCTTCTGGGAAAATCACTTAATGACTCTGGGCCTCAGTTTACTCAATGGTTCTATCAGGAATTTGAACTCAACGACCTCTTACATCCCCTCCAGCTCTAAATCTTTGATCCAAGCCAAGAATCTCATGTCCTATGGTCTTTTAGTTGCCCATTTAAAGCATGTAAGGAAGCACCTCACTGAGAAAAGGAGTCTTCAAAAGACTGAAAATAATTAACCTATCTAGATCTGAGTGATGGATCTAAGAAGCACAAACTTGAGTTGACCTGGAAAATAATATTCCTTCCCAAAATGCTGCTCCTCTTGGACTGAGATTAGGTTGTTTTGGACAGGCTTTGTAGAGGATCCATGCATAAGCAGAGGTGCAAGGCCCTCCAGCTGATCCCATGGCAGAGATTGAGTAGACTGAGAAAAATGGCTATTCTTTCTACAGATAAAGTTTCCACCTTCTTTAAAAACCAAAATGGAAACCAAGGAAAAAGGGACCCTGGAAGACAAATAAGATTATTCTAGGTGGATGTTCTCAAATTGATTTGAACTTCAAACACTAAGTCCCTGTCACTTTTCAGCCAAGTTTTGTCAGAAATGGGTGCTAGGGTTATAAATATGGTAGGGATTTAAATTCACAACTGGGGAGGATGCTTTTGCAACAGGATGGAAATATGCTGTAAGCCTCAGGACCTGAGCAGTCCTAGACTATTCACATGAAAGACAATTCACTTGTCTTCAAAGCCACCCACAACATGGAACATCATCTGAATTTGATCATGACAACTAGTATGGTCTGAGACCCATTCAAGGGGAGTTGCATACAAATTATCCATGGGTTTAGCATCTATTTCACCCTTTTCTCCCCTCATTCTAAAGTATGGGTCATGAAGAAAGTTTGAAATAGTACAAGATGCTAGCCTGAGAGAATTAGACAGATAAAAATACAAACAGTGGACAGAAGATGCTGAATCAAGAATTCAACTTACAAATAGCCCATACATACACAAGAAGAGAGCTCAGTATAGACTTCTCATTTCTCATGTGGCTACATTTATCTGGACTTCTTTGTTCATCTCTATCATTTCCCATTTACCTTGCCCACTACACCACCCCACCTTTTTAGCTTTCTTTTTTTCTGTCCTCTTCCCTCTTTTGATTATAAACTCTTCGAAGGCAAGGAGGTTGTTTTTTTTTTTTTGTATTTATATTTTCAGTGCTTACCATAGTGCCTGGCACATAGTAGGTGTTTAAAAAAAGTGTTCCTTAATAAATATTTATTGACTGTGTCTCCCACAAGGCAATAGGCCACTTTCAAACTCTATCAGCCCTATTTCAATAGGAAATGAAAGTTCAAAATTCCTTCCCCTAATTTCTTATTTCACCAATTCAGAACACAAGTACAGTGATTGATTTGAAGGGTTGTCTCAATGTTTATCTTTATATTCTTAGTCCCTTTCAGGGAGCGCATAGTAGGTACCTCATAAATATCTGCTGAATTAGTGTCATTTTCGTTGTCAGTCTACATATCAGAAATTGACTGAAATGCTAGCAGGTAACGCTGAGGGACTTAACATCGAATGGCTTCATCAATCGTTTTTCAGTTGTGTCAGACTCTTTGTGACACCATGTGGGGTTTTCTTGGCAAAGATACTGGAGTAGTTTGCCATTTTCTTCTCCAGCCCATTTTACAGATGAGGAAACTAAGGCAAACAAGGTTAAGTGACATGCCCAGGGTTACACAGCTAGGAAATTTCTGAGGTCAGATTTGCACTAAGGAAGATGAATTTTCAAGACTCCAGGTCCAGCACTCTATCTACTGTACCACCTAGCTACCCCTATCAATCAGTTAGCAAAAATTTATTAAGCATCTCTCATTTTCTGGGCACCCAGAATAAAAATACAGCCTGTCTTCAAAAAGCTTACATTTTGCTAGGGATGACAGAACATATTCAAAAACATGTAAATATAGATTAAGGGGAAGCAAAGTGATGGAAAAGGGGGTACCAATGCCTGAGGGAAATAAGAATGGTTTTTTGAAAGAGGTAGCACTGGAGTTGAGCTTTGAAAGCAAGTAGAGGTGAGGAGCAAGGGCATTTGAGGTATAAGGGGTGGCCACTGCAGAACCATGCAGTTGGAAGATGGAAGGCCATGTACAAAGAACAGGAAGTGGGACAGTTTGGCTAGAGCATGGAACATGGGAGGAGCTGTAATGTAACATAATCCTGGAAACACAGCCATGTTGGGAAAGACTTAGAATGTTCAAAAAAGTAGAGTTAGTATTTTATCTTAAAGGCAATGGGGAGTTGATGCGGGAACCCTACTTTGAGTAGGGAGCTGACTTGGTCAGACTTACACTTTGGGAATATGAGTTTGGGACTGAGAATGAGTAGAGAGGCTCTGAACACAACAGGCAAAGTTAGAGAGTTAGTGGAAGGAATAGGGAAATTTAATTGATTTGTGATTTCACTGATATAGGGAACTCTTTGGTGGATCAACTTCCTCTACCAATGCAGGCTAGTACCTATTCTCAACTTGTAGAGAGTTGTCTAGAGACCTGAGAAGCTAAAAGACTTGCCTAGGGTCACATAGTCATTATGTATCAGGACAGAACTTGAACCAAGATCTTCCTGGCTCTTTTGGATGGAATGAGTTAGAAATATCTTCGGAGTAGAAAAATCCATCAGATAAAAATTTTAGAGGCATGATAAGAAGATTCCATAACTTGGAGCTTATAATGTGATGCAGGAAAGGAGATTCCTCATTCTCACTCCCAGGTCTGCACCTGATTCTCTATATGAGTTCAGAAAGTTCTTTCATCTCTCTAGAGTACTCACTGCCATCGTGTGTGTGTGTGTGTGTGTGTGTGTGTGTGTGTGTGTGTGTGTGTGTATGTGTGTGGCAAGGAGGGAAGGATTATCCATTCTTGAAGAGGACCATGACATCAGGGAGGTGATGACATAACTTGCAATTGACTTTGATTTGGGTGAGGTAGAGCTGTGTAAAATCACCAGCCTCACTTTCTTCTCCAGAGCCATCTGGGTCCAGTGGCCAGATATCAGTTAGGATGACTAGAGATGGTCCAGGATGCAGTGGGAGACCTTGGCCTTTTTAAGCTGAGGTCTTTTCAAGTGCTCACTTTGAAAGTGGCAATGCCCATTCAGGGAATAGGCTTTTTTAAGAAGTGAATCAAGGGATGGCATCTAGCTGTAACATGGTTGTAGGACAAGCTTGCCCTTTACTTCCCTGTCTAAGAAATCTTGGGAACTGGTGAGTAAATATTTGCTCAATCTTGGGTTGCTCTAAGAAAGGAAAGATGCTGAAAGATCCCAGTCTCAGAGACTGCTCCTCTCCAGCATTAGGGCTGTTCCTCCCTTCCTAAGACACACTTCTGCTTGGCTGGGAAAGCACATGACCCAGCACAATGGCATTTCCAAAGAGTGCTAGGAAGATTGTAAAAATAAGGTTGGATTGACTTGCAGCCAATTCCAACACTTGAAAGCTATACGAGGATGGGATCTGTGATGGAATGTGGGAGGCGATAAGTTTCTTAGTGTTGAGAGTGTGGGATAACCACATCATCTATCTCATGTGAGGAAAGTGGCACGGAGGGCTTTCCATATATACATGCATACATGTATATATGTATATACACATGTGTACATGCATGCATGTATATGTATTGTTAGTACAATCTCCATATCACCTCTCCCAGCTGTTATCATAGACAGTAATAATGCCACTTATTTCGGCTACTGGGCTTTGGGTCCTTATTTTTAGATTCCCTCTATGGCTTTCTGGTTGGAAATGCATTAGTTGCCAGGAGACTCTGACATCATTGGCAGGGGATGGACTTCCCAAAGTTATATTCAACAAGCATTGGAAATTTTCTACCTGTTGAAAAAATATGTGGGATATGAGGGTTTCACTGCAGACCATCATGTGGAAACTGGCATTTCCACACAGAAAAAGGAAGACTGAACTAAAGTGAAGTGGGAAGACCAGATTAGGTGTCAGGAAACTTAGGATATGGAGTTGATCCTATTAACTACAAGCTATAGGATCCTGGAAAAGTCACAATCTCTCTGAGCTTAGTTCTCTCATCTGTAAAATGAAAGGTTTAGCCTGGATGATGTCCAAAACACCTTAAAGCTTTAACAGTCTATTATCTCTTTCCTTCTAAGTGTTTCCAAGTCTTGGTTGATTTTTAATGCCTATGTGGAATAAGGTTCCAATTCCTCTAAGAGATATTCTTTCAGAAGAAGTCTAATCACGTCAGAGGGGTCAGAGATAGACAACAGGTGAGCAGGCAAACAGGACTGGGAACTTGGTGAGGAAGGACTTTACTTCTGGACTGTACTTTCCTCCAGGTTTCTAAGACTGAACATGTGAACTGACTTTTTGGCATGGTGAAAAACCCATCTGTTTAGTCTGGCATTTTCCTGATGGCGTGGGAGAATCAGCAAGCTGAGTCCCACAAACGGAAGTTTTAAATGCCGTACTTTTTACTCCATATGGGGGCCAAGATTCTCTAAAATGGGTTCATTAGAAATTGATTAAATATAGACATTTCCATCATCATCATCTAATCCTAAGAGATATATAGCTCCTCACTGATCATATTGACAGCTAGTCACATAGGTAATCAGGTGCCTAGAGCACTGAACTCCAAGTCAGAAAAAAAAAACAACTAAATCTGAATTCTGCCTCATACTAGTAATATGACCCTGGGCAAGTCACTTAACTTTCAAATCCTCATTTTCCTCATCTGTAAAATGGGAATAGCAAAAATACTACATTACAAATTTATGAGAATCAAGTAATATTTTATGCAACTAACACATGTGTGTATTTATCTATCTATATACCTACATACATGTTTATATATGTACATATATTTGCAAACCTTGAAGTGCTAGATAAATGTTAGCTATGATAATGATGATGATTGATAATGATGGTGATGATGATGGCTGTTTCCTACCCAAAGCAGGAACACTCTGTATAACATCACCTCTCTATTCACAAAATTATACCTACCTCAGTGTCCAGATGTCTTTAGTTTTCCTACTTTCTATTTCTAGGAAAGGCCCTCATAGAATCAGAGTCTAATCGTACAGAAATGACCTTAGAGCTAACTCACTCAACCCATACTTGAGACAAAAATCCCCCCACATAATTTATCTCCAGTGAGGATCTCACTATCAGCCATAGTAACCCATTCTATATTTGGGAGTTCTAATCATTAGCAAGTTATTTCTTATGTAGATTTGAAATTAACCCATCTGAAACTTATACTTATTGGACCTCATTCTGCTTTTTCATGCAAGCACAAAAAGTCCAATCTTTTTTTTTTTTTTTTAATACTTGATAGTCTCTTAAGTGTTTGAACATAAAGATCAGGTTCCCCCAAAGTCTTCTCTTTTGGAAGCAAAATAATCCTCTGTGGGCTTTAGTCAATCCTCATATGGCATGAACTTAAGGCCTTTCCTCATCCTGTTAACTCTCCTCTGGACAAACTCCAACTTAGTCATACTCTTCCCCAAATGAGAAACCCAGAACATACATCTATACATCCATATATACACATATATACCCATTAGTAGAAAGTTAGTTGAGTAAAACTTTGTCAAAATTTAAATAAATCCTGACCTGCCGATCAAATAACCTCCTCAAAAAAAAAAACCCAAAAAACCAGCTATATAGTTTAATGGATAGAGTGCTGGACCAGAATTTATGAAGTGTTTGAATCTGATCTCATTTATTAGTTGTGTGACCAAGGGCAATTCATTTAACCTCATCCAGTATCAGATTCCTTATCTGGAAAATTAGGATAAGAATAATACCTATCTCCCAAAGTTGCCATCGGGGATAAAATGATATAATGTTTGTCAAATGCTTCACAAACTTTACAGTGTTATATAAATGGTAAGTATCATCATCATCATCAAAAAAGAAAATGGGGTTATCTGGCATGATCTATCCTTGATAAAATTGCATTGGCTTTTAGCAATCACTGCTTCCTTGTCTACGTTTGCTAACCATCCATTAAAAATATGTTCTAGAACTTTGGAAGGAGTCAAAGTCAAAAGGAAGGAAAGTTTCAAAGAAAGGAAATATTGACAGGTCAGGGAATGTTCTGACCTCTGATTAAAGGGTAGAACCATGAGTTCCAATACCTCCACCTAAGGAGGATGACCAACTCAGCTTCCCATTTCTCATCTGGCTTTACTCATCTGGACTCCTTTGGCCATCTCCATCATGCATCCATGGCTCAGTCACTTTTGCCCACTCCTTCACCCCGCCTTTGTGTGTCCTCTTTTCCTAATAGATTATAAGTTCCCTGAAGGCAGGGCCTGTCTTTCTTTCTGTGTAAGCCTCAAGGCTTACCATAGTAGGTACTTAATAAATGTTTGTTACTGACTGACTGTGTCTCCCACAAGTCAATAGGCTGCTTTCAAACTGTATTAACTGCATTTCAATAAAAGCTTGCTATTTAATAAATGATTGCTTTAGTGTCCTAGTCAGGCAATCAGTCAGTTGATTAGTACTTGCCCTATGCTGAGTACACTGCAAACACTGCCAATCCAAAGAAAGGGGAGAAAAAGTCCTGACTCTCAAGGAGCTCAGTCTAGTGTAGAAGACCTCATATTAAAACAAAACAAAACACAACACAACTATATACAGCCTCGGTATAGTAAGGAAAAAATTGAGAAGTCTCAGAAGGAAGACACTAAAATTAAGGAGGTCTGAGACAGTTTTCTCAAAGAAAGAGGGATTTTAGTTGAGACTGCCAGGAAGCTAAAGAAGCTAGGGGGTCGAGAGGAAGAGGGCAAGAGTGCAGAGTGAGGGGTAGCCAGAAAAAATGGATGGAAGAGAGTGGAGGAGTATTATGTGCAAGCAACAGCAAAAAGGTCAATGTTATTGGATGGCAAAGTTGTTGTTGTGTTCGTTCATCCTTCATTGCCAAAGAAGACCATACCATCAGAGAAGTGATGACATGACTTGCACTTGACTTTGTTTTGAGTGAGGGAGGGCTGCGAAAGGTATGGAGAGGAATATTAGGATTATAGAAGCAGAGTCTGAAGGGACTTTCAAGGTCATCTAGCCCAATGACTTCAATTTTGTATAGGAGAACTGAAGTGACTTGCATGAGGTCAACCAAGCAGTCATATAAAGTCAGTTATGGGAATTGCCCTAGACAGAACAAATCTCAGTTACGCCAAGTCAACTTCTCTGCTCTTATAGCCTCAGTTTATAGCCTATCAGATCTAGAAATGAGTTGTGTTCCCAAAAACAGATGCCTACAGTTGGTAGACTTTATTCTCTTTCCTTTGTGAAAGTTGAAACAATATTCACTCTTCAATCCTGAAGCTCCCCTACCATTCAAATCCATGTGAATGAAGGGAGGAAAATGAGAAGCATCATGGTGTACCAGATATGGTGCTAGATTTGAAGTTGGAGGATTATGGTTCAATCTTACCACAATTCTCTCTGTGTGACCATGGACAGGTCACTCAACCATTGTAGGTCTTAGCACCACCTCTGTAAAAATGAAAGGGTTGGACTAAATGACCTCTACATCCTCTTCCAGCACTAAATCTATAATCCTGTGTTCCTGGGACAAAGGACATAGAGAGATATTTAACTTTACCTTTACTCCTACAGATAACTCAATGCAAAATCTTCCTGGCTGGGGCCATTCTATGCCACTCAACCCATGGTTTTTAGAAATTGTACCTTATCAAGACTAAAGAGAGTAATGTTTTACTACAGAGAAAGGAACTGGAAATCCTGCCCAAGTGACCTATGTGACTCCAAATATCTAGGTTCTCTCACATTCAGGAATCACTAGAATTGAATTTGTGATCTTTTTGAAAGTTGATTGGCTTTATGGTGGTCTGGGAAAACTGGATGCTAAATGTGGTTGGTGATGTGAATACCTGGTTTAGGACTGAAAGTATTATCTATACCAAGTCTGTGGCCAAGTTATGTTCCTAAATGTTAAGCCAACTTGTTCAGTGACTCAGCTCCCTGATGACAACTTGTATATTCAATGGCTCCCAGGGAAACATGGGAGATTTAGGAGTAATGGCCCAAGCATGAGTGATTGCAAGAGGCATGACATCTCTGACAGTTACCCGCTGCCCGGTGCTCCTGCCTACCAGTTTCCGGGTCACATTGATGTTCACAGGGATCCAGGAGCCGCCGGGCACAAAGATCCATGGCCCAAGGTCCACTGGAATTCTGTTGCGAGAAGAGCACCACTTGGGCAGGATTCAGCCAATCACTGGCATCCAATTGGCTTCCCTCCAGTAAGATAAAGCGGCTCCCTGTAAAGAGGAGGGAAACAAAACAAAGACACAAAAAAGACATTGAAGATGCAGTATCTTTGACCTGAGGCTACTTCAAGGTCAACCTCAAACCATGATGTCATCCGCATTCACCTTTACACAACTACTATGTCTGAAGCCAAGTGATGACCTGAACCATGCTGAACCTCAGCACATTTTGTATGACCATCTGGGTAGAGCACTTAGACATTTTATTACATGATAACCAGCAGTCTGCAATCTACTCTCCTTCCCGTGGAAGGAAAACTAAATGTGGGTTTTGCGTAATTATGCTAGAGATAAGCAAAGGGAACAAACTGGCTTGAGGATGAGATAAGAAAGATGACTTAGCTTATGGTGCCTTGGCAAAAGATTTTGAAGAATCAATTTTGTCTCTGTAAGAAGACATTATAATGCAATAGAAAGAGTCTTGGACTTAGAGTCAGCAAAAAGACATGGGTTTGAATTCTGGCTCTGCCATTCAGCCCTTAATGTGTAAAAATGAGGAGTTTGTACTTAATGGCTTTTAAGGTTCATTCCAGCTATAAACTGATGATCTTATGAACTGAATGGCTTACTAGTGGAGCTATGAAAACCTTCACAAAAGAGAGAAATATTTCAGCAGCAGCTCCTTTGGAGCCTGAGGGTAGCCAGAGGGGAAAAGTCCATGTTGATAATTATTACTGGCCATGGATATTGTAATTGCTCATAGACAATCTAAGCTATCCCCACCTCTCATGAGGTTCCCAATTTCCTTGTTTTTTCCTCCCCCACTCCTTTTTTCTTGGAGGCAATCAGGGTTCAGTGACTTGCTCAAAGTCACACAGCTAGTAAGTGTCTTAGGTCCTTCTGACTCCAGGGTCAGTGCACTACCTGCCACACCACCTAGCTGCCCTGAGGCTCCCAATTTCAAAGAAAGAAAATGTTTTCACTTCAGAAAGATATTTTTGGCATTAAAAAATTAAGACACTCTCAGATACAGGCATCTCTCTTATTGAAAGGTGATTCTTTTTGGCACTATATTAACTTCATTTCAACAAGAACATACCATTGAGTAAGCCATAGTTTAATGCACTTGGATTATAGATGCTAAGCAAGGAGGGACCTGGACTTTAGAGACAAGCTAGCCCTATGAAGCCATTTTACAGAAATGGATGCTAAAAGCCAGTGGTTAAGTGACTTGTCCAAGGTCACAGGGTCACAGGAGTAGTAATAGGCAGTAAGTTTATACAACTGCACTAATCGGAACTAAGCCTAGTTGCTCCAAATCAACTGTTTCCCTCTTGTGGCAGGACTATATTATCACTAAAATAAATTTTTCTTTCAAAAGCATATGTTTATAAGAACCAAAGAAAAAGAAGAAACAAAACTATTGACTTAGTTTCTTTTAGATATGTTTAGATTTTCTCTATTAGATTTTACTTGGTTTCTTTTAGGCTAATTGCCTGACTTTTCTTCAACTAATTTTGATTCCCTTAGGCCTCTATACCTTTGAGTATACACTCATTAAAATGCCCACATATCAAGAACATGTGATTTCATTAGTGTACAAACTTCTGGTTTGGGAAGTATTTTCATTAACGTTGGTTGCATCTCATCTTTAACTGACTGTCTTAGAAATTTGTCCAAGGTTCAGAAGGGTTTAGTCATTTGCTCATGGTCAAATAGCTATTAAGTGTGAGAGGTACAAGTTGAATCCACAACTTCCTGATTGCAAGTCTAGGACTTGATTCCTTATTCCACATTGCTTCTTAAAGTCATCAATACTGAATGTAATCTTTTATGATTTCTGTCCCTCCCCTGGGCTGTGTGGAGAAAAATTAAATTGTGGGGAAAGGAGTAGGCCTCATATATGGGAGGATGAACTCACCATCTGCAATCAGGTGCTCAGGGACATGCAGGGTGATTTTGACAATGAGTGGACAGCTCATGTGGGATGAGCAGACGAGGCCAATCACACAGCTGGTGATGCTGATAAGAGTTAGCGTGGTCTTGTTCACAGGACTTCTTGGAGAACCCACTGCAAACCAGACAAAAAAAAAGGGAACAAATGGTAAACAGTGCAGGGGTCTGATCCTAACAGGATCGTTTTTTTCCTACTCCCCAACCGACAATAGCCATAAAAGGCCAGCACCCAGAACATTTAGCCCACTGCAGCAGGGGCCATCACTTCTGGAAGGCACTTCTATCTTCCTCACCCTGAATGACCTCTCCCTTCTCAAGTAGTATTATGAAGGAAGTGGAGATATTGAAAGCTCGGATCTAACATATGTAACCTCATCCCCTGGTACTGCTCCTGGGGTGCTCCAACATTTTGTCCTTTGAGGAGGTGAGGCACCAAAAGATCCAGGAAGGAAGAATTTTCTTCATCTATTCAACCTGTTGGCCCCAAGCTCTTTTGCTCCAAAGTTTAAGCTAAGTGGTAAATTCTGCCCAACTGATCTGGGGCTGGGGTAGGGTGTGTGTGTGTGTGGTGGTGGTGGTAGAATAACTCAATCCTAGTAGATGGTGGAAAAGCTACAAATAGAGAAAGGCAACATGCAGATTTGACAATCCTAGCTGCCCAAGAGCATAAATGACAAAGAGAGGATATTTACCAGAAATCCCAAAACAAAGAGGTGACAAGGGCTGATTGAAGGCTCAAGTAGATATTTTTTAGTAAGCACAGATATCCCTTGCTTGAATATGTAACTGAAATTTGCATGTGTACTCAATGTTCTCAAAAGGAAGCTGTTTTCTATTTATGTGTTTATATAAATGCCTTATATAATATTTAATTTTAGCATATGAAATATAAAGAGACATATATATATGTATATTCAAAATCAGAGTTGTTTTTTTTTTTAATTTCCATTTTAATGGTCCCTAACATCCTGGTATACCCCTCCTTACCTATAATGAATCAAAGAATTATTAAAACTAACAGCTAATTTTATTTCCTAGGAGAGATTTGTATTTAAAAAGAGTCTTTTAGCTCATCCCTTCATTATTTCTCATTATGAATTTCTCACACAGCGTTTCGAGAACACGTATACAGTTAAGGAGAACACTTGATTCCCAATGATGGGCTGACCTTTACATACGATATACAGAGAAAGAGTTATAGATAGACATGTATATCTATATTTATTTACATATGTACAAATCTGCATATGTGTATAAATTTATTTGAATATATTTGTGTAAATATCTATTCAATAAATAGAGCTATTAAATAGACACTATTAAAATAAACTACACATACTGCATACACTATCATCCATTTACAAACTTTAAAAGCACATGTTAGCTATTTGATTATGTATTATATAAATACATGTTTTATGTATGTGCGTGTATTTGTGTATGTATATGTATGTATATAATCTATATGTGTACATACATATATATGTGTGTATGTGTGTGTGTGTGTGTGTTGTGTTTGACTGTAAAACAATCCTGCTACTCCAAGAAGGGCAGACACAGATTCATCTCATCAAGAAATACTTTCAATTAAGTTGAGATTTCTTGGGCACCATTCTCTAGGAGAAATGATCTTCTGATTTCATTTCTAGGTTTGCTAAAGATAGTTTTCCTCCTGAAGAGGAAAACTTCATTATGGTTTCTGCAAGATCCTTCTCTACAGAATGTAACTTTGACATATGGATTTGTCTCATTCCCAGACACCTAGGAGAATCTAGATTGAATATGCTCTATGTCTGATCACACTATTGAAATTTCCCTCTGGGAGAGAGACTGGAGCAGAGGAGGTCTCTATGACAAGACACTTCAGTGACAAATAGAATTGTCATTAGCCTCTTTGGAACTAGGAACACACAAACTATTAGCTGTGGGAGAAGAAGACTTTGTGTTACCATCCTACAAGAATAGGATGACTCAACATAATCTAATAGTGGAGAAGCAAAAACCTCAACTACCCAATGCTGTTACTGTGAAGTCTACCATATGGGAAGTATAGAAACAGAGGGAAAACTTGCTGTCATAAATTCTGTTCCCCCTAAATTTCAGTGACCTGGAATAAAGCCATACTTACACCAGCCTAGTTTCAACTGTAGGGATGAGGTTGTCTAAGTCCTGAAATAATAATTATTGCATATACCTCAGCTAGGGCTGTATGAAGTATACAGCTTAGGATAGACACAAACCCAAGACACACACACACATGAAATATCTCATCCAGCAATACTCTCCAGAGAGCACAATCTACCCTCCTCCTTTGTCTTGCCCACTCTTTTGTTACCCCAGTGAGACCTCCAATACCTCTGCTCCGCCTCCTGCTGCGGGAGGGATCTGTGTAAAAAGTCAGCTGGGGGTCATTATCAGCCTCTGTGCCTGAATCTCCTTCAGGGTTCAGGAAGGCAGATCCAGCTGTAATGAAAAGAAATACATCAAGGAAAGCAGCAGTAGCCCAAGAAACAACACCTCGCCCCCACCCCAGTCTAAAATTCCATCAAGTTTTGTCTAGCTCTCCTTTCTAAACTCATTCTGAACAACTATGGGTTCAGCCAGGGGTGATGTGGAAGCAGTGTGCTGGTAAATGTTTAATACCCAGCATTCTAGAGGGGAAAATGTATGCTTCTGTGTATTCCATATTTATACATATCTTTATTTCATATACATGTGTGTATGTACACATACCCACAGAGGAGACATGTTTAAAGTTAACCTGCTTTATGAACATTTCCTCCTTCACTTTCTTAAGTCTAGACAATCAAAAAACCAATAAATCAAGTCATGGTTTGGAACATTGACTGAAAATTTAACAATGGGCTCTCAGAAACCTGTACAAAATGGCTCTAGGACACCCCTGCTTGGTTGTGTATAAACTCGTATAAATATCGCAGAATGTTAGATATATCACAGACCTCACTGTGTTCGGGAATCAAGAACAGGGGCTGGAGACCTGAGTTCTAGATCTTCTCTAAGAGAGGTGATAAGAGAATTTCAACACCATTGAATTCATCAAACATTTATCATAGCTCTACTACGTGCCAGGTTCTATGTTAGGCTTTTGGGGATACAGAAGTAGTGTACAGTATATGTAAAATGAATGCAAAGCAATGGGAAGGTGAAGCTCTACACAATATCTGTTTGGAAAGGCTGTTCGCATCATAATGACTCTCTGTCATTTAGAGAAGACCTCAGCAGTGTCCATACGATGCCACATCGTCAAGTCATTGCAGGAAGAAGGAACTTGTGAACTAAAGCTTTTTTTTAACCCCACAGATGGGAGCTAATTTGTCTCCTAATTATATTGTCCTCTCCCCAGCCCAGAGCCCTAGAAGAAACCTTAGAGAACATCTAATTCTACACCCTTCACTTTTACAGATTAGGAAATTAAGTCCCAAAGATAGGAAGTGATTTCCCTAAGGGAGCAAGTCATAAAAGCCAGAATTTGAATCAATATTCTCCAGTTTAAAATTCAGCGTTCTTTCTGCATCAACCCATGGCTGTCATCATTTTGCTACAGTCTAATCATAATAGCTGTGGGAACAGGGATTCCTGACATAGCTCGACCATCAGAGTTCACCCTATCCATCTCTCTGTCTAAGCTATCAATAAGAACCTCAAACAAAGATAGATCTAAGCAAAGTGGAATAGAGGACTCTCCCATTAAATGGTAAAATGGAAAGAGGTCTGAATTTAGAGTCAGGAGACCAGGGTTCAAATCCTGACTAATTTTTTTAGCTATATGTCTTTAGGTAAGTCACAACCTGGAGGTCTTTCAGTTTCTTTATCTTTAAACTGGAGATACTGATGCCCACATAAACTACTCTGCCTCATAGTCTTATTGTGAGAAAAAAATTGACAGACATTAAAGCATTGCAGATGTGAGACATTCTCTATGTTGATACAAGAAAATTAGGTTTTAGTGGGTATATGATGATAGCCTCCTCTCCTTCCTGTATTACCCTGAAGCTCACAAATCTTCCCCTAAGCTGGTAACAGATCTACAAACACACAGACTCATCTCTGGGGGCTCCTACACATACCTCGAGCTTTGTTATTGATCCGTTTCCTCTGGTTGCTGGAGGTGTGGGACAGTAGGGTCGCCTGTTGGTGGTTGGCATCCACAGGGCTGGTGGCGATGATGTTGTCTTTGTATTTGTTCATCAGGGACAGCTTGGCATTGTCGCTTCCTGAGCAAGGAGAATCAAAGGCATCGACTTTCATAGGAAAGACCCAAAGTGCATGAGAGCAAAGAAATTCACTTGTACAGTGTAGTAAGTTTCAGATGATGTTGAAGTACAAAACATTTAGAGAGAGTAGATGCTTACTTCAATGTTGCAAGGACCTGTGGTTTCACTAGTGATGGGATGCCCTCCATAAATTCAGACAGCAATCCTAAACTTTAGTGGGAATCTTCTGAAGCTGTTGTTGCCAAAAAAGCTCATCCCTTGGTGGCCAGTGTTCTAGTGATGAGACTTACCAGGCAGCAGTGGGGTAATGGATAGAGTATTGAATTCTAAGTTAGAAGGCCTGAGTTTGAGTCCAACCTCAGACTCCAAATATTTCTATGACTCTGGGAAAATCCTGTCACTTCTCTTAGCCTTAGTTTCTTTATCTGTAAGATGAACTCAGTGATCTTTAAGGTCCCTTTCAGATCTAAATCTATAATTCTATGATCCTCTCCAAACCTAGCTTTTCTTAGAATAGTACTTGGACAGAAAGCAAACATTCATTAAGCATTTCCCCACCCACATCCAACCTTGCCCCAGTGTAGAAGGACTTTTGCTAAATGCTTGAGTTACAAAGACCAAAATTAAAGACATTGTCTTCAAGGAGATTATGTTCTAACATGGGATGCATATAAATGTGTGTGTGTGTGTGTGTGTGTGTGTGTGACTGGTAGTGGGAAGACATAGATAGCTAAGAGGAATCAAGAAAGACTTCATTTAGAAGGAGACACTTTAATTGACTTTTGAAGGAAATAATGAATTTCAAAGTAGGGAAGGGATATGAATTTGGAGGATAGATGGTGAAAAGACACTAAGAGCAGAGATGGAATGTCATGTGTGAAGAACAGCAGGAAGACCAGTCTGGGTGGATCATTGAGTATAGAAAGAAAGTCAAGCATAATGAGACCAGAAAGGTTAGTTGGAGACAGGCTGCAAATAACTCTGAACTCAAAATGAAGGAGTTCATATTTGATCACAGAATTAAGAGGAAGACAACAGGGTTCATAGGGTAGGGATAGTTGGTGAAATGGTCAGATCTGAGCTGTGGGAAAACTACTCCAATAACTAACAGAAGATGGACTGAAGAGGGAAGAGACTTAAACAAAGTAAATTGATGAGGCCATTACAAAAGTCTAGGAAATAAGTAATTAAGACTGGAAGCAGGAAGAGTGGAGAGAAGAGGCTGCATGGGAGAGACATTGTTGAACTAGAAATGACAAAATTTGGCAACTGATTGAATACGTGGGGTGAGGGAAAATGAAGAGTGGAGGTTTTATACATATATATATACATACATACATACATACATACATATGTATACTTATATACATATGTATGTATAGGATATAGAGGTTGTGAACTTCTAACACTAGAGTAATGGTGGTGCCCTCCCAAAATAGAGGTGGGATTAGGGGAAAATGTAAATGTTTTAGACATTTGAAAGGGATACTGGATATCTAGCTCAAAATGTGCCAGAGGCAATTGGTGATTAGGGATTGGAGTTTGGGAGACAGCATAGGACCTGAAGGATAGATTTTGGAGTCATCTCCTTAGTGATATAGGTCATTAAGTGAAATGTAGAGATCATTCTTGTTTATATGCTTGAAGGTCATCTACCTTGCTTGGCCATTGGAGAACTTCTACTCCATCAGAGCAGATTTCAGGTCTGCCATATTGGGTCATCAAAATAGGACTTGGGGTTGGGGCACTATAAAGAATGGAGAGTGAAGCCTTTAAGGTGGGATAATCAAGATGAAAATGTGTTACTGGATAGTTGGGTATAGTGGAAAGGTATACAACAAAGGACCTGGGTTTGTACCCTGGATTAATTATTTACTACTTGTATAATCTTGGAAGAATCACTTCACATCTCCGGAACTCTATTTCTTCATCTTTACACTGGACTAGATACGTTCCCAAATCCTGTAATCTTGTAAGACCAAAAATTCCTTTCAATTTTATGAGGCATAATGAATAATACGTTGGACATAGCATCCTAGAATATCTGGATTTAACTTCATCTCACTTAATAACTGTTTGACTTAAAACAAGTCATTTAGCTTCCCTAAACCTTAATTTTCTCATATGTAATATGGGCATAAATCACTTGACTTGAAGTGCTTTGTAATTCTTAAAATGCTCTGTGAGTTAGTATCATTGTTAACATTAAACACCAATTCCATGCTTAAAACTTCAGTAGGCATTCTTGAATATAGAAGATGTATGAGATAACTTCTCTACCTTCATTGAGTTTTTTAATATTAAAATCTCACTGGGGAAAGAAGACTTGCACACATAAAGCAATAAGGAAATACAGCAGACAATATGTAAAGTGAAAAGCTCTCAGCAGCTTTCCTAACAGAAAATCTAGACAGTCCCTTAGGGCTTACTGTCCTAGGAATTGACCTGCAGGGAAATTATTGTTTTTGAAGGTGCATAAATGCTATGGATAAAAGAAAATAAAGTAGGGAAAGGGAAGGAAAAAGTGAAATCTACTCTTTTTGGAGTTCTGCATCTATTTGAGTTCTTTGAATCTCATCATATTCCAAACACTTCATTTCTAAGATGAGAAATGTTGGCATATGTCAAGCTGATACCTTTAATTCATTATTTTTCCTATGGAGAAATAATGTCCCTTGGGTCACAGGAAAAGGAATAAGAGGGGATGTGAATGGCACAAGAGAAGCTATGGTAATTTGTATAAAACAGAAGCCCAGAGTTGGAAGGGACCTCAGATATCATGGAGTCAAATCTGAACCTAATCAAAAATCCTATCTACCTCATATTCAACAAGAGGTCATCAAGTTTCTGCTGGAAGGTTTCTGATGATGGGGAACTCACCTCTTTCTGAGGCAACTTAATCCACTTTCAGAGAATTCTGTCAGGAATTTTTTTCCTTATTTTCTGAGATAAAGTCTTAGAGGTTGTGAATAATAATGAGAAAGATTGTTATTCAAATTAAAATTCAACAAATCAATTCAATTCAACAAATATTTATTAGATGTCTAATATGAACAAGATGCTAGGGATACAATGATGAAAGATGACATAGTCCCTGCCCACAAGGGACTTATAATCTAATGGGGGAGAAATGACATGTATACAAATAAATGAAACAAAGAAGAATGCACAGTGGCAGAAGGAAAAACAGTGCTATACGTTTAACAAACATTTATTAAGTTTACACTCTGTGTAACACATTGTACTTGTTGCTAGGGTTACAAAGATCAAAAATGATACATTCTTTGCCCACAAGACCATGGTAATCTCATAGGGAGATGAGACATATCACAGATGCGTCTAATATAAGGCAGAAGGAGATAAGGGCAAAGCAGAAATCCAACAGGAATACCTGAGCTTTGGGTGGATATCTGGGGACATCAAGAAAAACTTGTCAGAAGAAGGGATACCCAAGTTGGACCTTAAAGAGTCATTGCCATTTATGAAGGATAATGAAGTTGCATTCTATATGCCGTATTTCTTATCAGCATATATACATAATATGTTTTTCTGCTTCTGTGTTCCTTAGGCCAGATATATGACCTAATTGAAAGGATACGAAAGCACTCTTGTGTTTAATGTTGATGAGTCTCGAATCCCAGCTTGGGTTGAAAAAAAAAAGGATTCTCTCCAAGGTTTCTTGCCCAGATTTTTGATTCAGGAACAATTCTCAACAGCATTACAAGTGACTTACTCTGTTTCCCCAGAGGTAGCTAGACATTGAGATAGCCAACCACTTATGGAAATCATAAGTGAATAGAATGCCTAGAATGGAGAAATGTATACACCCTCCCTCAGCTCCAGTAAGGTGAAGCTACAAAGCCTCATCGACTCCCAGAAAGACCAAGAACCATTTGCTCCTTCTCACCTGGTGTGAGGTCCATCCCAGACTTCTCATTGCAGCCCTGGAGTGAGTCCAGAGTCCGAGTCACCTGACTGGCAAAGTCTTCCCCACCATTCATGCACTCCCGCTGCAGGTGATGCCTCAGATCTGTGATGTCATACTCATAGCCATCCAGGATGGGGGTCTCTCGAATGCTTAGAGTACCACTTGAATTGTGGCCCTGTACCCGGGCATTCCTCAGGCTTTCTCGACCATGGCCACCAATCAGAACTGAAGGGATGTAGTGGATCTCATTAGCTGCCTCTGCACTGGCACTCTTCTGAGGTTGAGGTACACGTCGCCGCTTACACCAACGTCGACGGGTATAGAGGATCATCACTAGACACAGGATGGATAGCAGCAAAGCAATCATGCCCCCCTGAGGAAAGAAGAAAACAGATAGTTAAGAGATGCAAGGTCAAGGGAGGGTTCACAGTCTGGCCATGCCAAAGAGAATTAATTCAAAAACATTAATGCTTGAACTACCAAAACTCAACATTCACTCATTCACTTTTTCAGTAAGCATATATATCCAGTGCCTGCTGCATGCATAGCTCAACAGCAACAAACAAATTGCTATAATCAGTGTTTGAAGTAAAAGAGAAGGAAGGCAGATGGCTTGTGGACCATTCTCAAATGACATATCTTATGATCTTAGATCAAGACCTAGAAGGGACCTTTGAGGTCAAGTCCAACTGTTTTGCTTTCCAGATGCGTAAAAAGGTCCATGGAGACTAAGTGGTTTCATGAATATTACATAGCTACTACTTGTCTGAAGCACGATTAGAACCTAGGTTTAAACTACTTCAAAAGTCCTAGGATGGTTTTAGGTTCTTTGGAAAAGGAATAAACAACATGGAATCATGGATGTAGAGCTGGAGGAACACTAGAGGTCACTGAGTCAAAACACCTCATCTTACAAAAGAGGAAACTGAGAATCAGAGTTTAAGTGACTTGCCCAGGGTGACACAGCTGATACATATCTGAAGTAGAACTCAAACTCAGCTCTTCCCGATTCCAGGTTCAATACTTAATCCACTATGCCACCTAGCTTTCTCGTGTCTCCTCCTGTTCTCCACCACCAATTGCTCTCTCTCATCCTATGGTTGCTTATGGTAATTCCATCTAGAATCAGCATCAGATAAGGACAACTGGCAGAATTCGTGTGCTCAATTGAGCACAATGTGGCTCTGTGCTGGCTTTAGAGACAAATGATCCTGGTTCAAATCCCACCTGAAGTGCTTATTCCTTGTGATACCCTAAACAAGTCAGTCTATTCAATTGTAAAATAAGGGCAGGGCTATATGGTCTTTGAAGTCCACTCACTCTTTAGATTTTATAATCTGCAATCTTGAGACTCCAAAATGGAGAGAGATTGGAAGGTTTCACTCTTTTCTTTGGCAAATTGTGGCTTTCCAGGACAGTCCTCTCTGATACCCACAATGGAAGCTATAACCCCAGCCTTTTCCCTTCCTATCTTAGGCAGAGGCTAGAGCTCTTTCTCTCTGGTCCTCCTCTTCCTCAGGGGTCATTGCATCTGTGGCTAGCTAAAAATTGACACCACTGTAGTCTGTCAATGCAAGGATGTGCCATCATGGTAAGACTGAACTGTCACCTTTGACATCCATCCACAGCAAAGTTTGCAGTAATGGCCTTGTAAGCCCATTACAGTGAAGTGGTAGGCAGGGCATAAATCTCACCTTCTGCAATCTGTATTCCCTTCCTTTATTTTGGTCAATATCACTCCCAGCCTGCATCATTAGACTGGGGTGGGCCACAAGGTTTAGTTCTTGACCTTGGACTTCAATCAATGCCAACACATCATACAGACTGTAGATGAAAAAAAACCTGTTAATTCTCAATGAGTTCACCTACTGGGAGCCAGGAGATTATTCCCCTGAAATGCATTAAAGAGGGCTTTTTCCAGTTTCATAATAATTATGCCTTGAATTTACAAAGCTCTTCTCCCCCCAAGTCTCCCCATTTATCTTCCCTTACAATATCATTGTACAGAAACGGAGGACAAAGTTCAGTTTTATGCCCATTTTAGAATAAGGGCACAAAGGCACAAAGACAGGAAGCAACTGAATCACACCCAGAGTGACAGTTCACATTAGGTGATTTGTCAGTCATGGATACAGGGCTACTCCTCAGCCCCATTCCCTTCAGTTCTGTCTCAATGTCATTGCCATTCAACTGAGCTTTGACTCTTGGAAACTTTTTTAAGGAATAGCTTTCTTGCTGAATTTCATTTAAGTCCCACTAAGTTCCCTACTTTTTCTCAATCTACAATTGCAGTAGGAGGTCTTTAGGTTACACAGAAAAAATGCTTGACCATGAGAGGTTTTAGACATTGGAATAAACTTGGACCCTGAGAGGTTTTAAGCATGGGAATAAAGTAGTGAAAGAGATGGGCCATCTTCACTGAAGAGCCATATAAACTCCCATCTGTTGGGAATGGATTGTATTATATTTCACTTTGTTCCTGCCCTTTTAAAGTATAAGCTTCTTGAAGGCAGGGATAGTGTCATTTTCCATCATTTTATCTCTGGCAATCAATCAGCAAGGGTTTATTAAGTTCCCACTGTGACGTGAGGCACAGTTACACACTGGTAATTCGAAGACAAAAAAAAAAAGAATTGATTTCTGTCCTCAAGGGATTTTACCTACTTCCTGTCTCCAGCAACTAGCACAGCATGTTGTAAGTAGTTGGCATTTAACAGTCATAAGATCATAGACAAAGGGATCAATCATCCAACATTCTTATTTTACAGATAAAGAAGTTAGGCCCAGAGAAGTGAAATGATTTGCCCAATGACACAAAAGTAATTAAATGACAGAACAAAGATTTAAATTCCACTCTTTTGACGTCACTGTGCTGCAGGGGTAGCAGCTAGGTGATACAGCTGTAGAGCACAGGGCCTGAAATCAATAACTGAGTTCAAAACCCAGCTTCAGATATTTATTAGTTAAGTCACTTAACCTCAGCCTGCCTCACTTTCCTCAACTGTAAAATGGGGATGATAATATCACCTACCTCCCAAGGTGGTTGTGAGGATCAAGTAAGACAATATTCATAAATCTCTTAGTACAGTGCCTGGTATATAGTAGGCACTTAATAAATTCTTGTTTTTTTTTTTCCTTTCCAGAGAACAGTTGAAAAGGACAGATTATAAGGGATCACCTTATTCAAACCCCTCATTTTACTATATTGAGGATCTTGGAGGGTCTGGAAGGTCACGCGTTCAAGAGCCTTGTTCATCATCACCAAGATAATGTATCAGAATCAGGGCTAGAACCCAGATCTTCTGTTTCCAAGTCCAGGGATCTCTCCACCATACTTCTCTTGTAGAAATGAGAGAAACTGATGACCTCTCAGTATGCTTTCCAACTATCTTGACTTTCAGAACTTTTCACTCAGCTGGCCAAAGCATAGCACAGATGTGGGCAAGGCAAAAGGTTCAATCCATTTACTAGCAAGTTAACCTCACTCAGGAGAAAAGGCAACAAAAAAAACCTCTACCAAGGACAATATCTCTAAGCCCGGTCAGCCATATCATAAATCCACAGGAGAGTGTTAATGACTCATTATAGAGCAGAGGTTCTTAACCTTTTTTGGGTCATGAACTCCTTTGAGTGGTCTGATGAAGCCCATGGAACTCTTCTCAGAATAACTTTTTAAGCAAAATAAAAAGCATAAGATTAATAAGGCAACCACTTACATCGAAATAAAGTTATCTAAATTTTAAAGGGAAAAATAGTTTGCTAGATCTCAAGGTAAGGCTCCTGGTAATATGGGAATCATGATCTTTACACATGCATATACACACACAATTCAAAAATACTGTCACTGACAGTAGATGCTTAGACCATCTTCATACATAATGGGCTTTCTTTTATTAAACAACAGTCAGATGCACATAAAAGTATGGAACCTGCTGTCAGGAAATAAGGTGAATTATCCACACAGTAGGTTCTTCCTGTTAGAGGGAGAAACAGGCTCATTCTATATCATTCAACATACTAGGTTTGATCCATAGTATGAATAAATCTCAGCCAAAGTGAAGTACTATTTAATGGGGCTAAATTTCCCCAGGCTCATCTTAAATTTTTCCTTATTCAATTTATACAGCTCTGACCTCTAGTTTCCACATAGGAATTCACTAAAGGAATGAAATTAGACTGTGAACTCCTTGAGAGCAGGGACAAGTGTTATTTTGCCTTTGTTTCTCCAGAGCTTAGCCCAGTACTTGGCACATAGTAGGTGTTTTATAAATGCTTGTTGATCAGATTATACTTTCCATATCCCAGAACTTAGGGGACATTTGAATACTCATTGTGTGGCTCAGTCACTGTTTCTGGCTCTCCTGGTCTTGCTTCCATAAATCGGCTGTCTCTGCTGCTACTTAGCTTTGTCATTGTCCTCTGAATTCTCTCCAAATGGCTGTTGCTTTCTAGTAACAAGCTGCTCCAAAATGAACCCAAGAGCTTAGCCTAGAATCCCAGTACAGTCATATGAAACAAGACTACCTTGCTCTGAAGCAGGGATATGGTTTCTTAGTCTTTAAAGCTTCATTCACTATCAGGTTCCACCTTGCATTGAAAAATTGGATTGAATTGACTGGCATCCTCCTTTGGGCTTCCTCAAAACCACTCCATACTGATTCCAGGAGCCTGCCAGGTCTGACTAATCCAAGGGGCATGTGACTTGGAGAGGCACTGAACAAGCGCTCTGCTGTGAGGAGAACAGTACCACACTGGTGGGTCCAAATGCTGGCCCAGCTACCTTGATGGGCTGCCTCAAAAGGACTTTTCTAAGCATAGTTCCATTTGCCAAAATTAAATTTTCATAATCCAAGTGTACCAAGAGTCATGTAAGTATCTGCCCTGCATCAGTCCTTACTGACACGGATTCCAATCACTTAGGAGGGCTGCGGCAGGTAGGTGGTACAGTGGGTAGTTTACTCAGTGTGAAATCAGGAAGTCCTGAGTTCAAATCCAACTTCAGGATACATAGTACCTAGGTGACCTTGGCCAGATCACTTCACCTATGCCTCCATTTCCTTATCTGTAAAATGAGGATAACAGGAGTGTCTGTTTCCCAAGATTGTTATGAGATCAAATGAGACAGTAATTGTAAAGCCCTTAGGACAGAGATTGGTGCATAGTAAGCACTATATAAATGCTAGCTATTAGTACTAATAACACTACCTATGTCACAAGGTTACTGTGAAGATCAATTGAGATAATACATGCAAAGTGCTTTGCAGACCTTAAAATGTTATATAAACACTAATCTTAATACCATAGGGGTGCAACTTTGACATGGCTTTTACAGGGATGATTCTTATTCGTAGGGTCGATAGGGAAAGGGGAGGAGGAGTAATCATCAGATCTCTGGCATGCAAGTATTTATCATAAGCTCTCAACTTACCAAAGAAGAAACTGACCAAAGGAAAAAGAACTCATCGCCATCCTTCCTGATACCAGATCAAAGGTAGTAAAACATTATCGCTATTGTTATTCTCTATTGTTATTATTAATTTCTAACATCCATATTGTTATATAGATATTAATATTAATATATATTAATATAACATTATATATTAATATCTATATAGCACTATAAGGTTATTTCATATAATCTCAATAACCCTAATGGGGTAGGTGCTATTATTCTTATCCCTGTTTTACAGATTAGACAACTGAGGCCAATAAGGTTGTGACTTACTCACAGTCACACAACTAGTAAGTGCCTGAGGCACCAACTGAACTCAGGTCTTCCCGACTCTGTGTCTAGTGATCTATTCACTTACTCTAGAGTTGTAAAGGGTCTTTGAGACCATCTAGTTTAACACTCTTACTTCACAGGTAAGGAAACAGACAGAGATAGGTAAAATGATTTGTCCTGGGTTATGATGCTATTAGAGAGCAGAGCTAGAATTCAAATCTAAGCACTGACTCTAAATCCAATGTCCTTTCAATTATACCATGCTACCGCTCCATGCCAGGGTAAGATCATATGCATAGTTTGGTGTCATGTATAATCTACTGGCCTTGGAGTCAGAAAGTCACCATCTTAAATCCTATCTCATGTTTACAAGCAGTGTGTACTAGAACTAATATCTACCAGAGTTCTTTCCTTGCCTCCAACATGGGTTAGGCTATTTTTTTCTCTAAAAGACAGAAATCTGGGGCTTGGTTGGCCTGGGAGTGAGGCAAGGCTCAAGGTGCATCTCCCCTGAAGAAGCTTCCTGAAAATCCTTGGTGGTAGTGGCTTAAGCTCCAGGATGCATGGCTAGTATGGGAAAGAATCTTGAGTGATGGGGCTGAGAAGATATGCATATTCACTGATTTCAGATTGATGACCATTGGGCTGACCAAATGGTATGGGACATAGAGAAAACAGGACTAGACAGAATCAAAGGCTCTCCTTTTGGGGGATGGTTGGTTGTTCTTTGTGCTCAAAAAGGACCAAAATAATATCACATTGTTGGGGTCAAGATATGGTGTGTCTCACTATGCCTGATCAGACATTAGTCTGATCAGTCCACAACCTTGGAAAACTCTGTCACAGGTAGGGCACAAATAGTACAGGTGCACATTTGGAGAGGAGATGTCTCTAAATTTGCACATCTCACATTTCTTTTGAACTACTGTAATTCTGTTTTGCTTAGAGGGCACAGTCCCTTCTTCGATGTGGCCATGCCAGCGTGGGCATGCCATCCTGGGCAGTCCTGTACCAGTGTCTCCCATGTCTCACAATCGTTTCAGGAACAATGGAGGAATTTTGCCAATGCCTCTGATTATGGAGGGAATATCAGCCCTCTTAGAGACATCATATAAGAGATACCATATGCTAGATAACCAGTTTGGAGCCCTTACAATAATAGCAGAACTTAAAGAGTAGGTTCATTGACAATCTGGACATTGGGATGGTGATGCTATCTCACGCTGACTACAGGAACATGGGATCCCCATAACTAAGGACAAGATAGCTATTTCTACCCATTTAATCTCCTTATGCCAATCAGGACACCCATCTCTCCCAACTTGTCACCAGCTGACAAAATAACACTCAACCCATCTCAGGGCAAGAGACATGTCTCTGCAAAATAGCAGGTGCATCATCATGTATCTGAATGACCAAGTCATGTGTCTAACCTCTCAGAAGCCATAGAACCAATTTCATATGAAGGAAAAGGACTTTCTGGTCCAGAGGTTTTTTAGATGCAATCTCCCGTAAGACTTACTTGATAAAAATGGACTGCTTTCGTACATGGTTCTGCTGACCTCATTAGCCCCTTCCTGGTTCATAAGATCCTTGCTTCCTCAGAGGGCTCTGTAAACCCTGGGAAAATAGTTTAATCTCCCTCCATTTGGCAGGTTTCATTTGAGGGATCAAGGGACAGTATTATTATGAGGTATCTTGCTTTCTAACAGCATGGAGGAGGTGAAAATGACACTATATAATTATGGGGAATGTGTATATATTTGGAAGAAAGGCAAATACCTAGATAGGGGTAGTTAGGTGACACAATGGATAGATTTCTGGGCCTGGAGTCAGGAAGACATCAATTCAAATCTGTTCTCTGACACTTACTAGCTACATGACCTTGGACAAGTCATTTGACTTCTGTTTGCCTCAGTTTCCTCTATTATAAAATGATAATAATAACAGCATCCACCTCACAGGATGTTGTGAGGATCAACTGAAATAATATTTGTAAAGTGCTTAGCACAATGCCTGGTCTATAGTAGACACTACTTATTTACTTATTTTCTTCTCTTTCACTTTTCTAGTTGACTTCATGGTGATCTAGAGTTCCTGGATGAACATGAAGGAAAGTTCTCATTTAGCCCCTTTGAAAGAAAAGAACAGGTCCAGGTCCTCTTTAGAGGCCTCTAAGGGGAAAAAGAATTGGTATTCTCTTAATATAGCTCTCAAGAAGAAGGCTTTGTTGGGCAAGCCAGAGAATATACAAGCCTTTGTGTCAATTTGAAGCACTTTACTATAGATGGACCTAATGCAGAATGAAGAATTACTGACCATGCCAGAGACATTATCAACTAGCTATGGCCCTGATGTGTTGAGATGCTGCTCTAGCTTATCACAACCATTTTGCACCAGGACACCCATTATGAACTGCAAAAATATTGACGTCACCAATCACATGGACCAGTTTATTGAGATCTAAGACTTAATTCCTCTGAAGGAGAAAGGAAAAGCCAAGGATTTCTGACTTTTGTTCTCTTCCAAATTCATTTTTTTTCCTTTATGGTAGTGGTGTGCTATATATTTTTTTCTCCTCTTCCCCTTTCTTACATGGCAAGTGAATTGTACAGTAAAATCCCCCAAAGCACTTAAAGCAGAAGATCTTTGAGAAGATCCTTAGACTTTGTTGCCATGAAGTGATATGTGATTGGACCCATATCTATCAGGGTTCCTTTCTTCCCTTCCCCTAAAATGGGTAAGATTATTCCCCACCCCCCAAATGCATCAGAGCTAACATCGATTAGACTATGGTTGGACAAAGCTGAATCGATACCTTGGTTGATTCAGCTTTGTTGGCTGTACTGAGGTGGCTTCTCAGTTACCATAGGGCATTTAAAAATCTACCCACATGTAATCTAGCATTTCAGTCTTGGTTGATGACCTAAGATCACCAGACCCTGTCCTGCTGATCAGATATATTTCCATATGGATACTGGAGGGGCCACATCTACCTGAGATAAGTACTGTTATTTCCTTCTCACAGCTGCTACTGTGGCAATTAGGTTATGCTAGTAATAACGTTATCCTCCAAAAAACAGGATTTCCTTACTCAGAAAGGGAAGATATAGTAGCTTACCCAATTAAGAGAGGGGTAGGGATAGGAGTGTTAAGAGCAAAGGACAGATGCCAGTAAGTTGGAGAAAATTTCCATGATTGGCTATCAAAGGGAAGACAGGATTCTCCACTCTTCTCACCCCTGAAGCAAAGCCACAGTCCCCTTGGGGACCCTGACTCCCATTTGTTGACCACTGTTCTACAGACTAGGTGACATCCCTGCCAATTCAAATATTTCTTCAAGTGATCAGAAACTCTAAAGATAAAGACACCAAATCTACAAAATGACACAAGGGTCCAAGGAGCCATCTGGCTTTCTTGAATACTTTAGCAGCACACAAATGAGGAAAACTAAGATGGGTTTTATGTAAATATATCTGGTGGAAGAGCCAATATAACCAATTAACTTGCAATCCAAAGGCCAGGCTCACCCTTGGAGTAACCGCAATCTAAACAGAAGAATGAAACATGGACATAATTAAGGATTCCTTAAAGCAACTGGACATAGGGAATTCAAATTACATTCCTAATGGGATTGAGAAAGCTGCTGATGACAAGCAGCAAATCAACAAGCTTGGTGAGTAATGTTCTCTGTTTCCTCCAAACAATGACTGCAGGTTCCTAACAGCATCAATACCTCTCTCTACCTTGATTCTAGATCAAAGTGGGGAGGCAGGAGCCCTTCCTCATTCTACATGAAGTGCTTGGCTATCATTTGAAATATGATCTAGGTAGCATATAGGCAGTGTAATGTGATTCATTTAACTTTAATTTAAGAACTTGTTCTCAGTCATCAGTGAGGGTTAGGGGGCTAAAGACGTGTTAAGAACTAGTCATACATAGACAAAAGAATACAATCTCTGCTAATAAAGAGTTTACATTCTAATGGGGAGATACCACATGAACATCCAGTGAACAAATACAGGGTCATTCAAGGGTGGGACAGATCACTAACAACTGGGGGGGGGGGTAACAATCAGAGAAAGCTTTATGGAAGAGGTAATATCTGAACTTCGGCTTGATGGATGATGTCTTCTGAGAGGCAGAGATAAGAGTGGAGTGCTTCTAAGGGGTAGATATGAGGATGAGAAGCCTAGTTGTTAGTCAACTAGCCTTTATCAAGGGCCTACTACATGCCTGACATTGGGAAAAGGGTATGAGGGAAAATGCAAGAGATGAGTTGTCAAGCTAGTAATACTTGACTAGGATATAGATTAAGTGAAACATAATAATTAATGTGAGATAAGGCTAAAAAAGTAGGTTAGGGCCAGATTGTATGCTAGGCTGAGAGGTCTGTATTTTATCCTTGAGCCAAAGGGAAGCCAATAAAGGTTTTTGAGGAGGCAGTGAGATAGACTTATGCCTTAGGAAGATTATTTAACAGCTGTGTGGAGGACAGATTGGAGAAGGGAGAGGTCAGAAGCAGGGAAACCAGTTAGGAGGCTATTACAATAGTGTTGGCAAGAGGTGATAATGACATAATCTAGAGGAGGGACACTTTCTACGGTGAGTAGAAAGAAGGAAACAGATCTGAGAGATGTCATGTGGTAAAACTGTCAGACCTTGGAAATGATTAAGTGGGGGGAAGGAGGTAGGGAGGAGAATGATGAAAGAACAACTGAGGCTATGAACTTTGGTGATTGGGAATATTGGTATCCTCACCAAAAATAGAGTAGTTAAAAGAAGGGACAGGATTCTGAGAAAATATGAGCTCCATTTTGGATATAGTGAATTTTAATTGCTGTTAAGACCTCCAGGGGGCCATGCTCTATGGGCAAATGGATATACAGCAGAGAAGGGTCATTGAGGTTGGCTATAAAGATTTGGGAGTCATCCCAAAGACTCATGGTGTAATTGATATAAGCTGACGAGATCACAAAGGGAGAATAACTGTATGACCTTGATCAAGTCATTTGCCTTCTTGGAGATTCAAGGTTTTTTTCACCTGTATAATCAGGAGAATTGATACTCTCTAAGACATGTCACAGAACTAAAATTCCATGATTTGATTCCTTTCCATCTTGGAACCTCTCTAATCTGGTAAGCTAATGACTTCCTAGGAGAAAGGTTTGCTAACACTGTATGCCCTGCTTAGTAAGTCGTAAACCATAGAGAAGAAAATGATGTTACTGATCCTATTGGGAGTCAGACCATCAACAGACAATTTAGCAAATGACTTTTTCGAGCCCTGGATAAGTTTATCCACCCCAAGTTATAAAAGCAGAGCCTGTAAAATCAGGTGGGCTGATCAAAATCCTAGAGCCAGGTACCAATTCCTCGAATTAAGAGATTTCTGTCTTTGCTACAAATGGTGGTGTGCAATCGATTGATATAGAATGCTTTTATTTGTTCCTAAGTCAGGTTAACTCTTGTGCAGATGAGAATTATATCTCCAGCCTCTCCCCCAATGGAGGACTAAGAGGTACAAGGCAGGCATATTAAACAGCATGTTCAAATTATAAATTATTAGGAACATTAACTCCCCTTGGGGGTTTTCTGTAGTCCTTAATCGTGTGGAAATGCTTTCCAGTTGCCATGGGCCACCACGTTAATTAAGAGGCCTCACTGTGCACTCTGGGGTTTCTGACATGAATTGCACATCCCACTGGCAGGGGACAGACCCTCCCTGCCTGGTTAACCTCTCACTAGGGCATGATGACACAGCTGCTGTCCATCTCTGAAACCCTAACTATCTAAAGAGGAATGAGGGAATCCCAACCCCTACCTCCCAGATGCCCTCGACAGAAAATTTTCATCCCACTGAATACTTGGTGAAGCCAGATTCTAGCTCAATTTTCTTGAAGTTGACCACACAATCAGGAAAATCTAGACTCCATGGATCCCAGCAGATCATCACAGAACATGATGCCTGATCAAAGGATGGTGGTTCCTTCATTATCTTTCTTTTCCCTGGTTTAGAAAGCATCACCACTGCTATGTCTCATCATTGTCCCTTTTCATTAATCTGGTAGTTTACTCTTTGGTTTTCCAGTGAGACTTCAAGAGTCTCACTTCGTCTGAAGAGAATCTGAATGAAGCTAAAAGAAAGCGGCTGCAGAGAACGGAAGTCAATCAGGGACAATTTCACATTTACTGCTTCTCATGACTTGATAGTGCTCACCCTTCGTCCTCGGAATGTTTCTAATCCTAGATTCTTCACCTTGCCAGACCTCAAACAAGATTGAAACAGCCCTGGGCAAATTCGAAGCACATTTCTGTGATCAGATCACCTTTGTGGTCATTTGCAGGAGGGTATTCACTGATGTTTGTTTTAATGAAGTAAACTAAACCAGGTAGAAAAATGTGGTAACAAGGTCAGAGAAGAATCAGCTTCCTTGATATTGAATCTGCAGGGTTTCTCATCTCAGTGGGCACCTCCATTCAAAGGGCTGGACTCACTGTTAGCAAAGTGGGCTGGCAGAGAGAAGTCAGGTGCAGGAGGGTTCCTGTGTCCCCTCTGGCTATGAGTAGGAAGGTAGGAAACTGGTATGTAACGAGTTTGCTGATGTATATGGATTCCAACTTAGTATTCATCTGCTAGACTTCAATCATTAACTGATGTCATTCTCCAAAGGCTTGTTCCAGATATATGCACACAAATACACACATGCATGTATGTGTACATGTGTGTGAGTAAAATCATATATGATATGGAGACCAAAAGGACTCACATGGTGCCCCAAACATTCCTCAGTGAACTGCAGCTGCAGTCCATGGAAAGAGCAGCATGAAACAAACTCCACTCATTGTCTCTGTGTTCCAGTTAAGACTTCACAAGCCAAGCATGAAGCCAATAAATAAATACCTCCAGCCAGATAACTGTTCATTGCCTCTTCTTGGCCATGTTCCCTTCCTCCTTTCGCTTTGTTTTTATGCAGTAGGTGATCTTAATAAAATAAAATAATGGCAATAATCTGCTCCATTAGGACTAAACATTAAAGGAATTATTGAATAAGCAACAGAAGAGGTAGTTGGCACAGGACATGCTAATGACCATTAAAGTTTAAACCTCTTTCATTCTCACCATAATGGATAAGTTAAATTCCTCCCAATCTCACTTTCTTCTTCCCTCTCAGCAGTGAAAAGAGGTGGATCCTCCCTCACTGGGCCAACGGCTCTGTGGGTGGTAGCTGGGGCTGACTGAATCAAAATCGACAAAACCAACAAGTATTTCCTAAGAGCCAGGTACCAAAGAGCACACAGAGAAGCAGGGTCAATCCCTGCCAGGATCTCAGAACCTAGCTCCATGAAGAAGATACCAGACTTATCTGCCTGTGGGCCCCTTACCCTTAAAAGAGAATTCTATTACCTAAGCAGACTGTCTTTCTGGCTACTTTTTGGCATGGTAGGGTTCATGAGGTCCCAGGAGCATTCCAGGTGGGAATGAGAAATCCCTAACCACTATTTTCCCCATTCTATCAGCTATACAGCACTGATGAAAGCCAAATATACTATTCGAGTTACCATGAGATCTGACATTCACTAAAAGTACAACAAAATCCTCGGTAATACATAGATGAGTCCATCAAAGTACCTAAGAATAGTAGAAATAACATGTTGAAGGAAGTTCAGAATAGGGAATTGGGGCTGAACATGAGCCTACAGCTCTGATATGATGCTGGAGAAGTTCCTCGGGAGCCACAAACTTCCAAAATAGGATATGGATCCTACAGGGTATCATCATTCCTCAGGTCTGAAACCCGCTGGTTATCCTCCCACGCACTCAGTTGCATCTACTATAGGATGTTCATGTCCATGCAGGAGAAAGGGTAGGATGGTATATAAAAGTATTTGTTTGGAATTATGTGTAACTTTCCCTCTGGGACCTGACCCCATTACTCACACTCCAAAATGTGACTTGATCTGTATAGGGAAACTGTTACTGAAACATCCTATGGTATCTTGTAGACTTGCACTCATAATACTCTAGCTCACAAGCCCCTACTGGTGGAACAGTCAAGCCAGAAGGCACAATTAACTCAAAGCAAAGGCATTCCTAAGAAGAAATAGAAGACACAGAAAATTCCGCTCATCAACCTAGGGCATAATTTTCCACAAATACACACAGTGTTCATGAGAAGAGTGGATACAAACATAGGGGCAGGGGGAATTGATAGAGGGGAACATATAGGGCAAGCATTTCTTCAAAATCCTTTTTCTAATTTAAAAATTCATAAGCGTTGCATGAAACCAATAAATAAATACCTAGAGTTGTGTAATATCTATTCTTAAGTATACTTTGGATATAGCATCTCTTCTGAGCAGGTCACTCCCTTAGACTTCCTCAGAGTGCTCCTCTCTATACATCAGTTGCCATCTGCCAGGGGAACTAATTCTTCCTTGAATCCATGACTGGCTCCATTTTCTTTTGCCAGAAGTCCCACTCCTTGAACCTACTTTCTAACACTAAGTCTTCACATCTCTAGATTTGTGCCCCTCCAGAGAATGTTTCTCTGTTCCCTGTGGGATACAGTGCCTCTGACTGGTTGAGTAGCTCCACTTCAAGGCACCAATGTCAGTGGGAGTTGAGAAAAATCACTCCCCCCCCACACACACCTTGACCCTGGTTATAGGAATAGGAGTCAATTCCACTGAGCTTCCCCTGGTCCTGGGTAGGCTATGTGTGGTAAATTCAACTTTTCAATGAACTTTTAGGAATTTAACCAGTCTTCATTCAGGTAATGGCATCAACTCTTCCAATTCAATCCACTCCTTCACATTTCAATAAAGAGATAATAGGATATCAATACATCTTTGTACTTCATTAAGATATCAACACTACATTATCTATTATCTGTTTCTCACATTCTAAGACTACGCCAAAGATGGGAGGGGAGAAATTAACTGATCAGAGACCGTTTGCCCCCCTTCCTATTATTCAAAAGGTCAATGGAATGCTATGAATTATGAAGAGGAACAAGGTGTATGTTGTACTTTGTGTATGATCCCAGTTGGCTTGGGTTGCTCCCAAACAACATGGGGACTGTTGAAAAGAGCTGTATCAGGTGGTGGTTGATTAAATCAGCACTTTATTCACCTTCACCACAGGCTCCACTCACTATCCCACCATGTTCCAAACTACATCAGCTCCATTCCACCCATCTGGATTCCCTAAATACCCTAGCAAAAATGCCAGAGAAATCAGCTGTCACTTAATTTGGCTATTTCAAGCCCCCTGAGTGTTCTAAGGAGACTGTGTCAAGGTAATTGTTCCAAGAGGCTGCCACTTTTTTATGGTCTTCTACCTCTACTTAAGTCTCCTTTTGCCCTCTAATACTGACCAATAGCTGTATATTTTCTCACATTTTCATAATCTCTCTCTTTTTCTGTTTACAGATCTCTGGGTACATTTCCTTCCCCTTTCTGTAACCATGGTGGCTATAGAGAATGAGGTGAGAGAGTGGCAAGTGTGTTGGAACACCAGTGAATATTTCCAAATATCTAGGGATTACAGAGCTTCACTATGAATTCCAGGTACCTGAGTAAGAAGAATTACTGAGGTTGATCCAAAATTATCATTTTAACCCAATTACATGGTCTTACAAAGGAAAACCATGCTTGTCAAACAGTCATGAGATAGAATGTAGAACTAGTCTTTTTTTGAATAGTGGGCCCTTTTGTTATTTTTATTTTCACTTCAAATTATCTTCAAATTCTTTGGGTGAGCAGACACTTAGATATTTTCTTCTGACTCCAGCCTTATACCCATCCATGTATGGCCTAGAATCAAGAATTAGCTCCTACTTGTAACTTTTCCTTTTTTTATTTCTTGGCTTTGATATAGCCGGAAGTTTTCAGGATGGAGCACTTCTGGGCAACAAGACATTGAAGACATAACTATTTCCTCCAGTGCCTCAACAGAAGCTTAGAGGGCCCATGGTAGTAAAGAGAATCAAATTACTGAGACTTATTCTGTAGTTGGGTCACCTCAGTTAGTAAAAGTCCATGTCTCAGCTCTTTGAGGAAGAGAGCTGAGCTTTCACTATCATAGTAACAAGGGAAGAAGCAAATGATCTCCCATACCCATTCTGGGAGAAATTCAGGTGAGGCTCCTACAGAGCTACCAAAAAATCATGGAACTTGAGCTAGACAGGACCTCAAAGGTTCATTTAGACCAACGTCATCATTTTGCAAATGAGAATACTAAGAACTAGGATGATTTAAAGATTTGTCCTAGGCTAAAAAGTACTAAGTTTCACAGATGGAGTTTAAACCCAGATCCTCTTATTCCAGAGGCAGTGTTCTTTCCATTGCAATTCCCAGAAGTTCTTTATCTTTATCTTCAGAGAAGAGGAGGAGGGAAGAATCTTTAAAATATTTCTCAGATAAAAATCTTCCTCATCAAATGGATATTGTACTGGTGACTACACTGGCTTTGGTGGAGACATCCCTGATAAATCAACTGCTATGACTATAACTCAGCAACTAGATGAGATACAGTTCTGTTCTGAACTTAAGGACTAAGGCATCTGCCAACACCTGTCAGGTGAACAGTATATTGGGTCACTGAGGTGACCCAACTACAGAATGAGTCTCAGTATTTTGGAACAGCCTTTAATTTCTCCATCCCTTCCACTCATCACGTACGGACTGCACCAACATCTAAATGTGGTGGGGAAGATTTATAGTCAAAAGATTATTTTCTTGGATCAATGTCCTACATGCCTACATTTTGGACATGTTGGATTACCATGTGTCACAAAAATAATATCAGTCTCTTGTTTTCCAGGCATACATTTTTTTGTCTTCTCTTAGGGACAGGAGGCTTTTCTACATAGCCATCAACTGATGATAGATAGATAGATAACAGATATTTATACAGATAGATATTTATACAAGTTATGATATATACATCATGAGATAAAGATATACTTAGATATAGACATAGACATAGACCCAGATACAAATACACACAGAGTTGATCTGGAAGCAGTTTTGACCATCTCAGATCTAGTTATTAAATTTTCAGCATGTGTCTATGCCTCAGAAATTGACAAACATTACAAATAAAGGTTTGAGTTATTGTTTCATACGTTATCTTGACTTAAGAAAGTGATGGAGAAAATGTTAATTCCAGTTAAACTAAAAGGTATGCCATGCTGTTTTTGGAGAACCAATAATTCCTCATTTATCAGAACACCACTCATACCAGCACATTTTTTTAAGGTTAATATGCATTATTAATACAGAATACTCTAGAATATAGAATATATCCTTTTGACATTTTATCTTCCTGACTCCTTCTTCAGTACCTGGTGAAGACTGCAGGAGAAGGTAAAGCGATGTAGCAATTAGAGATTATGGCACATTATTCTCCTAAAATGTATATGTGTGTATACATACATTGATAACATATTTATATGTGTGCATATATACATATATACATACATATTCATACATATGTTTACATACATATTCATGGATATATAATGTTTTACTGGGATTAATCAAGCATGAAATCCAGAGAAGTGGCCTGGTCTGCTCTCAGAATTTCAGGGAGACACTGACATTCTAATTAAGACAGGCTTCATTAAATTGTCAGCTCCAGCATCAGCATCACATTGTCTTCAGCTAATTATGTTCCACTGGCGAAGCCATTGTACAGTCTTCAAATCCTTCCCATCATTAATCACCAAAAAACCCCCACAAAACCTCTTCTCCCCCCTTTCCCTACTTCCTCTGTCTCCACTGCTACACTGGCAGTATTGTTTTCTCAGCTTTCTAGGGATACGCTTTTGTTTGACTTTCCTTGGAGGGTGGAGGAGGGAAAGGGGATAGGACAGGGAAGCAAGTCATGCTTGGTTCTCCTTTGCTTAGGTACAGAACACTGTTTCCATGCCTAACTGCCAGTCACAGAGGGTAGAACCTCCCAGGTCAATCCTGCATCTGCTAGGCACCATTGGATACCAAAAGGTATAAAACCTGGGAATGAAGCAAAAGGACAAGGATAGGAGAGAGGCAGGTCTGACACTCTGACCAGGCACATAAAGTGACAACAAATCCAGTCCCACAGATACTGATTTGTTCTGATTTGCTGACTAATCACTACTAGTGAATCTGTAGGTCAGCCTGATCTGGCCAATGAGCTTCGCATCTCACAAAGGCAGTCAGTATCTCTTGCTTCCAAGGCAACTGGTTAAAAAAATCATCTACTCAGCCAATTGTATAATGCTGCACTCAGGGAGGGCATTTTTCCTGGTCCCCATGAGGACAGTCCTTAGCCAACCTGCAACATAATTATGGCTTAATTCAGAGCATGGTGCCCATGGGAACTCAGTTCCAGAACTGTCTGTTTATAAAAGATTTGAGGGTTATTTTGTACTTTCATTAATGTTTTTTTCAATCATTTTTCCAGAAAAGGTTGTGATAAGAACATGGGGTAACAGGCCATGCTTGTTCCTGCCTTTTTGTCCTTTCCCTCCTTGACAGGTTTTCAAATCTTATCCATCCTTCAAAGCTATTTTTGGTTCTGCCTCCTTCAGGAAGTCTTCCATGACCACTCTAATAGTAGGTTAATAGAACTGGGAACTTAAAAATAATCTGAAACCATTTACTTCACTTCTCAAAGACCACGTATGTCAGAGGCAGAAATTGAACCCATCTTTCTGACTCTGACACCAGTTCTCATTACATTGAATCTATGATGTGCAGTCTTTTAAAGTACAGACCAAATTTAATAGTATAGCAAAGTGGTCATCCTCTTACTACCACACATTGCCTGATCTTGTAATACTTATACCATGTAATACAATTTATTACTTAATCTACCCCATCTCTTGTTTTTCATACTTGTCGAGGGACAGTTTACTCACCCAAATTAGACTGTAATCTCCTTTGGGTTGTGTGCAATATCATGGAATTTTTCTGTGTGTCTTATATACCAGCTAGCCCAGTGTTAAACTCAGAACTCATAAATACCAGATTTACCAATTGATTATTGGGAGGCACTTTTAATGGTCAGCTGGCTTGAAGGGATGTATGGCTCATCAGTCTAGCATTATCCATACTAAGTCTCAGCTCAGTTTAAAATATTCTAGAGGAAAGTTGCTATCCCTTCTTCCTACTAGTCCTTAACCATTTTTCACTGTTAACTGCCCTTATTTGTTGTAGACCTCTCCTAAGAAAAACAACTGCACTGGGGAAGCACTAGCAGCATCACCCTATAGGTACAGAACACTGTTTCCATGCCTAACTGTCAGTCACAGAGGGTAGAACCTCCCAGGTCAATCCTATAGGATTTGTAGGACATCACTATTATAATAAAACAACACAATATATTTTTTTTCAGTAACATCTGCCATTCTCCAAGATGTTCTGAGTATTAAGAATACTTAAGAGTATTCATGCTTACTATATAATTCACTTGCTTGTCAATGATGAGCATTTCTGAGAGAGTTATCCTGGTGTAGGAATCTTTCCTATCCTTGAAATAAACTTAGAAAAATGTTTTCTGTGTGATGCTAACAAACCTAAAGAGTATTTCTCATCAATGGGCTCTAAAATGTTTACTGTCAACATAAAAATGTTAAGTATCTCCTAACAGTAGGTACACGGTGTAATAGAAAGAGGCTGGCATACAGCATGTACTTAATAAGGGCTTATTTATTAACCAGGAATCAGCAAATGTGAATACTGAACAGAATCATAAAATTCATGGATGGAAGGACTCCAATACTATATAGTTTAACACCCCCACCCCCAAACAAAATACTCCAAAATGACATAATAAGACTGGTGGTCAAGAGATCATCCAGTCTTCTCTGGGAAACATTAGGTGAGGAGAACTAAGTCAGTCTATCCCAAACCTAATTATTAGGAAGTTTTTCTTTATGTCAAAACTGTATCTGTCTCCTTATAACTTTTACCCAATGATCGCAGTTTTTCCCTCTAGAGTCAAGCAGAGCAAGGTTAATATGTCTTCCATGGGACTTGCTGGCACTTAATAAATGTATCTTGATTGATTGATGAGATGGTTATTCAGATCCTTGAAAATAGCTAAGATATCACTCATCTTGTTATTAAGCACATATACATGCACATACACGTGTGTGTGTATGAGTGTGTAAATGTGTAGATAGACATCATGCTTGGTCCTCAATTCGTGAACTCTACTAAAAAAACAGACTTGTGATTTAAGAGATATTGCACATGTTAATGAATAAATATGATAAAAAGAATTACAGAAGAACAGATGAAAAATACAGAATGATCTAAGAACATTTGAACACACACACACACATACACACACACAAACCATTTTCTCTTTCTTAGGCTAAACATTCCCAGCTACTTTATAAGGCATGATCTTGTGATGCTTTAGCATCTTGACTTCCCTTTTAAAAGCTATCCTCCAGTTCATATACATCTTTCCTAAATATGGCACTAGAAACAGAATCTAATACATTGGCTGTGATCTGATGGGATGCAGTCCATAAAGACTACTCTCTCCCCAGCCCTGGACATCACACCTTTGGATGCTGAATTAGATTACATTAGTTTTGGGAGTTTCCATATTATACTTCTCATTCATATCTAACTTCAAGCCCATTTAAGTAACTTTTTAAAGATTCCTCCTTTATCTTACATTTGTGAGATAGTATGAAAATTCATATTTATCCCTACTGAACTCAGTCTATGTTCAGTGTAATATTTTAAACCCATCAAAATCCTTTGGGATTTGATTTTTGTCATCCAATAATTAGTTATAGGTCCTAGTTTTTTGCATCTGCATATCTGATAAGCATAGCACCCTCTATACTTTTAGCCAAGAAAATAATAAAAAAAAAATTCAGCATCATAGGCTCAAGTTCAAATTCAAAGGGAATTCCATTGCGCCCAAGCTACCAGTGATCTTGGGGTCCATCCATTCATCCATCTTTGAATTTACTGAATTCCACTGTCCTCTAATCCACATTTCCTTCTTTTTAAAATTTATTTTTTAAACTTATGAAATAAAACAAGCAATTTCACAACATAGTGTAATAAAAAGATAATTGCACATGAAATTGTAAATCTATTGTGTACAAGCTGTTATTCCTTTTAAATATATAATAGAGTCATCATATGCATTTCTCTTTTTTCCCTTTTTCCCTCCCTGCCCTCCATCTTTTTCACAAGAATATCAGGAGAGACTTTGTCAAATACTTTGTTAAAACCTAGGTAAACCACCTAAATCCCCTGCTATAGGAGTTTATTAATCTTCTCAAAAAAGGAGATGATGTTGGTTTGACATGGCCTTTTTTTGGTGATGCAGCCATACTGGCTGGCTCTGATCACTGCTTCCTTTTCGAGATTTTCTCTAACTATCTCTCCCACTTATTAGCTCAGTGACTGTGGAGATGTGTTTGTTTATCACTCAGTTTCAATTTCTTTGCCAATAATGCTGAGATAATAATATCTGCCCTGGCTACATCACAGCTTGTTGTCAGGCACAAATTAGATTATGTATATGAAAAAGCTGAGTAAATTGTCAAGCTCTATATGAATGGGAGGTAGCATTGGAGTAGAAAGTTGATGAATAACTGAGAGACTAGATGGGATGATTTGATTGACTCAAGCTATTGTGTATCAGAGCTACTTCTTTGTACTCCACAAAGGAGCTGTAAGGGCTGTGGAGGTCATTTTCAGGAAGATCCTGAGAAGCAAAGCATAGAAATAAAAATTGTTGCAAAGCTTAGAGTAGAGCTATAAGGAAAGCTGAGCACTGCAAACTCTAGTGAAAGGGAAGACTTTTGAGAGTCCTTTGCATGGAAAGGAGATCAAAGCAGTCAATACTTAAAGAAATTCATTCAGGCTATTCACTGGAAGGCCAAATAATGAAACTGAAGTTTAAATACTTTGGCCACATAATGAGAAACTGGGACTCATTGGAAAAGACCCTGATATTCAGAAAGATGGAAGGAAAAAGAAAAAGAGAATGGCAAAGGATAAGATGGAAAGATAGCTTCATGGAAACAATGAACATGAATTTCAACAGACCTTGGGAAATGGGGGAGGACAGAAGGCCCTGCTGTACTCATGTGGTCCACGAGTTCAGGAAGAATCGGACATGATTGATGACTGGACAATAAAAACAAAGGATAGACATGCGTCCTGAGGGACAAAGGCCTGAACCTCTAAATAGGTGACTAGGCAGCACTGGACTTAGGTTCAGGAAGTCTTGGGTTTGAATTCTGTCTCAGACACTTACTAATTGTGTGACCTTGGCCAAGTCATGAAGTCACTCAGATTGGTTTCCTCATCTGTAAAATGGAGATAATCTTAGTACCTACATCACAGGATTGTTTGTAGATCAAATCAGATAACATGTATAAAACACTTTGTAAACCTTAAAGTGATATATAAAAGCCATGTATAATATATATACACACACATATATATCACTTTACTATAAAGTGATATTATCTATTATTATTAGTCTCCCCAAAACAACCAATAATGACACGCTGGGAACAGAGGTATATTGTAGTTCTAAATTCTCTTACTCAAGCAGTTTAAGAGGTGATAGGAGACCCTAGACTGCAGGTCACTAAAATCTGCATTTCTGGTACTTCGGAGATCCTGATAGCAGAGAATGGAGCCATGGGAAGAAGTGGTTCAAGTTTCTAAACTGCAGTCAAGAATTCCTGAAACTAATTTTCTGTAGGAAGGCCCTTGGATTGAGCACATGACTACTACAGCCTGGAGAATATCAAAGAACTGAGCCATGATATAGGGAAGGAAAAATACCTGGATTTTTCCCTTCACTACAGTTCTTCATACACTGAAAATATGATTTTTTTTTTAAAAAGAGTTATTTCTCTAACAGTCCCAAGTTTATTTTATTTCTAGGGAAATACAAATCTTTAGGGTAGTACTGAGGGTAACATGTACAGGTCCTTTTGGTAAAGTTAGGACTCACTGGAAAGTCAAAGGGTTGCCTTGCTAGCAATCCAAGTTTGTTTGCTATCCAGTGGGAGTCCAAAATGTACTGTGGTACCATGATCCATAAAAACTGTACAAGTCTCTGTGTGGGAAGGTGAGATTCACCAGAAGAGGGAGGATTGTACAAACTTATGTTTATGTGCTGCTGTGTGACTTATTTTGTTCTTTTATGTGTGTGTGTGTGTGTGTGTGTGTGTGTGTGTGTGTGTGTGTAAAATGAAGGCTGTCCTATGCCTGATATATATTGCTACCTCAAGTGTCTGCATGGGAACTGGGGCCCTTTTGTTCTTATCTGTGAAAAAACATAGACTTGAGGTATATTTAAGACTCCTAGAGGAAACTCTGAGAAAAGTTAATACAAGCCAAAAAATTAAAATTTTTGAGAAGTCTCCAAGAAAAAAAACCTGTTCTTTAAGTCCCAAATTTGGGATTTTGTCATATAAGGAATTAGCTATCTGCTATATGCAAATTTGATAAGCATATCACTATACTGTTAGCCAAGTCACTGAGAGGAAAAGTCAAGCAGCACTGGACCCTGGTTGCATTTAGTAATACTGTATTGCATGGTCATTTCTTGACCATTGGGACCTAAGCTTTCAAAATTATTTTTCTTTTTCTGTATCTCAACTTTTTTCCCCGTGAGGGATGGGGAGATCACAGTACCATTTTCTTGTAAGAAGAGACTAATCAAATGGTTTCTCATTTATTACAGAAACTGAGGTACAACAGGAAAAAAGGGACAGGCCCAGACTCACTAAAGAACTGCTACTCTACAAGACTGATGGTGTCTAGTACAAATGGTCAAAGTCTGTAGAAGCAGTCTCTTTTGAATAACTGGCTGATGAGTATAGAAACAGTTGAATCAGCCCTCTGCTTTACCAAAAAGAATGGGTCAGTCAGGAATTTCAAGGGGAAACATTTACTGTTCCATGATATGGAAAGTGGCCTTTGAAGCTGGTAGGACAGTGAGGCACAGCTCAGTTATGCTGCCCTTTCTCCACAGCATTGGACCATCAGGAAAGGGCTTCATTAGTCACTTCAGTCCACAGCAGAAGTTCCAGTTCTCATTCTACTTATAGGGTATAACTTCCTTGAGTGGTCACACTGCCCAACCAGGCTGAAAAAGAGTGTGTCTATCACCCTGCCGATAAGGGAACAAAGAGACAGTGCCCTTCTGGCTCAGGCCATCCTCCAGCGGTCTTTCCCAAGGCCTTTCCTAAAAGATATTTCCAGAAAGGAGCACATGAAAGGAAGAAGTCCAGAGATGGAGGGTGGGAAGGATACATGGAACAAATAGGATATCGGGCCATTAGTATATTGTTCTGGGACTAATGCAGATAATCAGGGTGGTGCCAAAGAACTGTTCAAACAAAGGATCTTAAAGGAAAGTAACAGTCTGCCTTTTGTTCTCTACTTTCTCATTTGGCCCCTTCTCCCACTTACACTGAAAATAATAATAGTTGATATTTGTCAAGAGCTTTAAGTTTGATAAAGTATTTTTTTTTCAGATCATCTTTCCAAAATCATATGACATGTATAGTGAACTCACCAACACAGGTTAGTACTGGGTCAACAACTCAATCTTCAAGAGTTGCCCAGAGCACTGAGAGATGATATGATCTACTTCAGTTCAAAGGCCACATGTGTTAGACAGAAATTACCCGTCTTCCTGACTCTAACACTACATCTCTAACACCTACTCCCCACCATCTCTTCCCATTGCAGAGCATGGGGACAGTTAAGGAAAGGTTAGAGTTTACAATCCTGCAGGCATATTATATAAAGAGTCATGCATAATATACTGGGAGGGAAGGCTGAGGTCCTATGTCTCCTACATTATCTCATTTCATCTTCCCAGTTGTCCAAAGAAGGTTCTGTTACATGCATTGATATCTCCATTCTGCAGATGAAGAAACTGAAGTCAGAGAGGTTAAGACACTTGTTCTTGGCTACAGAGATTGTATCAGGGATAGCATTTGAAATTAGAATTTCCTGACCCCAAATCTACTCCTTTATACCCTATGCACACTCTCTCCACTTTCAGTATTTCAAATGGATGCTGATAAGGAACTGAGACAGTGTGGTGCAATGAGAAAAAAAAAATAACTTTGGATTCCAAATCAGAAAACTTGAGTAAGAGTTCTGGTTCTTCCATTGACTTCCATTGACTTCTTTTGGACTCAGTTTCCTCAATTCTAAAACAGAAGCATTGGACTGGATGACCTCTGAGTTCCTTGCCTTCCCAACTCTGAATTTAGTATCTTATGATGTAAAAATACTATTATTGTCAACAAACCTTGGATGCTTATGCAGACGGGGTGTGGGACTGGGACAGATCACACTGCGTGCCACCCTCCACAATCTTTATATGTGGGTTTAAATGAACATTAAGGGAACCTTTAGAAGGGAAAATATATCACCAAAGGGCACTCTGAGGAATGTGTGTATGTGTGTGAGAAAGAGAGAAAGAGAGAGAGAGAGAGAGAGAGAGAGAGAGAGAGAGAGAGAGAGAGAGAGAGAGAGAGAGAGAGAAGGACCATGTTTAAAAAAAAACCAAAACCTAAAATCTTAGTACCTCAGTTTCCCTACCTAACAATGAGAATAATTTCCCATCACTTTTCCCCATAAGAGGAGCAGTGAACCAAAACCTGCAAGTCAGAGAAAGATATTACTCTATTAATCCAAGGTATTGTTATACTGTAAAGAAGTTTCTTCCTTCCCTGCGCCACTTTCTTTTGAAAAAAGATGGCTTTTCTTAGAGTTGCCTGCTGTTCCTGAGGATGGAGAATCCAGGACCGCTGAAGCAAAAAATGCCATACACACGAGAAGGAAATGTAAAAACACAAGGCTGGTTATACCTGCCAGAACATCCAACTCTTTCTTCCCCAGGCTTTACCTCAGCCATTCCAAAAAGGAGAGAAAAGCTTCCACTCTTACACTGCTCTAGGGAAGTGGAGCCTTCCTTCAAAGCCTCTCCTAGGGCTTCAGATTGCTTCCTGTCAGTCAGAAGTGTGTCCTCATTTAAATCCCTCCAAAGCAGCAAGCAGGAGTCCCCTGCTATTTGCCACATTCTTTGCTTTCTCTAATGCCACTGTGCAATATAAAATGCATTTTATTTGGAGGCAAACACCAGGAACCTCCAGGAATGTGCACCTCCAAACCAGAGAGTGGCACCAGGAGTCCTAGGGATGAAAACAGCTGAGTCAGCAGTTGAACAGCTCAGGGCCAGCATTCAAGCTAATCTTGAAGAAACTGCTAAGTCATAAACTACAAGTGAGGACAGGGGGCTTCCAGAAATAAAGTTCTGGAGGTGGGGCTTCACTGGGAGAAGTGGGCAAGCTTTCCATGCAAGCCAATAGTTTTCTAGTCACTTCAGTCCACAGAGGCACAAATCTACAGTTTTGACTGTTTAACCCATTACTACATGATGGGCCAATTTACGGGAAATATAGAAGCCTGAGGATCACTGCTGAGTACAGGGAATGGAAGGAAACACTGCCATGGCTCCAAGATTGACTATTTAGACTGGGCCAGGCCAAGGTTTTTAAGAATACAGGATCATGAGTCCTCAACAGAATTCTCTTGCTTTATTGTCCTTCCTTCTTGAGTGAGTTACTTCAACTTGAGTCAGTTACCTCATCTGAAAATGTAGACAATCTTTAAGGTCTTTTAACTTTAAATCTATAACCCCATGATCCTAAATGACCCTAGCTTTCCTTGCCTGTATATTATGCATGACTAGATAATATGCCTTCAGGATTGTAAACTCTAACCTTTCTTTAATCAGCAGTCAATCATGAAAAAGTGGGCAACCCCACAGAATGAAGCTTCATGGAAAAAAGACTAGAACATGGCAGTGGGAGGGGTTGGGGACATGCTTGTGAAATCTGCTTCCCAAGACAAAATGGCAGCTCCATTTCATAGACTAGGATAGATCTGCTATTAAGGATCTTACATTCTAATGTGGGAAGAAAACACATAAAAAAGGAGGTTGGGGGCATGGTGGCAAGTCTGGGGAGTCAAAAGCACAGCGAGGAAGGAATACTCAGCTTGGGTCCATCCTCAAAATGAAAGCTTGAGGAAGGATCTCACCAGTGGGAGTAGGAGGCCAGCATGATAGATGGATGTTTCAGGATGAGACTATTATCTGGTGTCGGTATTATTATCCTCATTTAATAGAAGAGGAAACAAGCTGAGATAGGTTCGGTAACTTGGCAATAGCCATACAGCTAGGAAGAAGTGGAGATGAAATTTCAGCTCAGATTTTCCTAACTTGAAGGCCAGCAATCTATACTCCATAACATACAGCCTAGAATCTCTGATTTTTAAAGACTCTACCTCTATACTTTCCTAAATTTATTTTATCGTTTTTACCTTCTTTCCCTTAAATGATAATCAAGGTTCTCAGGAAACCCACTTGTGAACTTGATGTGCTAAAAGAGTCATGTAACCAAGGTATGATCTGATAGTAGTCAAAGAGAGATTCCAGAAGAGATTACATAACTCACAACTCTTGGGATATTGGCAAGTCAAGATCAGAGTTAACAAAGTAAATAACTGAGGAAACAAAAAACCCCAAGAAATACTAATCACACTTTCATACTTTCTTGGAGCCTCATTTCCTCACACTTGAACCCTTGGAGAAAAGAAGAAGACAAAATTGCATCTTCTGACAACCAGCTTGTTTCCCTCCCATACTCCATGTTGCCATCCTCAAGGGCTTTGTATAACAGGGGATAGCCAAGGATTAGACATACCCAGAAACATGCATATCAATACCAGGGTTTCCATGCTCAAAAACACATATGAAGTTAAACTAAGGGGAATGATGTCCTAGGGAAGTTGGAGACCATGGGAGCCAAGCTCCCCTGTTTGCATTACTTGGCAAGATCTCAAAGCACAAGGAAGCTTACTGATGCTAGCTAATAACTGCATGCTGAAACGCCTAGAGATAGAATCTAGAACTTTGGATTCTTAGATCCAGCGACAGGCAGCAGGGGAAGGCAGGACATCAGGAAAGGAAAAGGCTTCATGTATCCCATCACCAAATATATTCATGGGTACATGTATAAATGTATATATCTATGAATATATGTATGTCTATATATTAGCTGTGTATATAATGCTGTACACTATATATAAAAGCTGACATGCATATAACTCTTCCAACTTTACAAAGTACTTTACATATTTCATTGGATTCTAGCAATAACTTTGTGTACTACCTATTATAGGTATTTTCTTCATTTTGAAAGCAAAGGAAATTCAGGTTAATGGAAATAGAAGTTAATTTGCATTTCATGATTATACAAGTAGCAAGTATCAGAGATGGGATTGGAAACTGACATTCTCTCCCTCCCTCTCTCTCTCTCCTTCTCTCTCTCTCCCTCTCTCTCTCTCTCTCCCTCTCTGTCTCTCTCTCCCTCTCTCTCTCTCTCTCTCCCTCTCTGTCTCTCTCTCCCTCTCTCTCTCTCTCTCTCCCTCTCTGTCTCTCTCTCCCTCTCTTTCTTTCTCTCTCTTCTCTGTCTGTCTCTGTTTATCTCTCTGTCTTTCTGTTGCTTTCTCAGTCTCTGTCTCTCAGTATCTCTCTCACTGTTGTTTTCTGTCACTGTCTCTCTCTGTCTCTCTGATTCTCTGTGAAAATCAGCCTAAGTCCTTGGACCTCAGGACCTGAAGGCAAATAAAAATTTAAACATGGTAACAGATGTGAAGCACAGTCCATAGAGAGGTACATTTTATCATTGTCTCTCCATGTAACTGTCTTAATCCAGACCAATAGCTCCTCAGATACCATTTGGCAGTTTTTCAAATAGTTAGGAGTTTACAATCTCTCCCTAACACTAAGACTTTCCCCCTCATCCATGATTCCTGTGTTGTAAAGTTGTCTCAGAAAGGGCAAGCAGGCAGCTTACCCCCTGGCATCTGCCCCCTATGGCGTGCAGCTGTTTCTTCATCCATCCGCAAGACACAATGTGGTGTAAGGAGCCATAGCCTAGGGTACAGGATTGAAGTATTATTTGGAGAAGCAAATTACTGGTAGTTTCAGGAGAAACAGAATGGGCCCAGGGTGTATTTTTGCCTTCCCACCAGGAAATGGTTGCCCTGGAAGGCAAATGGAATATTCCCAGATTCCATGATGTTCTGAAGAGTCTCTAGGGTAGCCTATTTCACGAAACAACACTATTTAGCTTTTTGTTTTTAATATATCAGCATTTCCCACCCCATAATGCCTTCCCAGGAGTAGGCTCCACAGGGAGACTGAGTCTAACAAGTCTCCATTAGAACCCATCAAATTGACTCTTCACAAACGCTATGTCTGAGAGACAGAGGAATAAGCCCCTAAGATGCAAATGTTGATGCTTTCTCTTTTCTTTACTCTTTTAATGCTTGAGTCAGGTGTCCACATAAAGGTGCAATAGATGCAGACATTCTGAGGTATTCCTATGATGTAAAATGTATCCATAAGATTGTAAAATAAGACCCCTAGCAATGGTATCTTTAGATTTGCTCAACACATATTCAATTCAATCAAACATTATTAAGTACCTACTTAATAAATAGATCAGAGCTAGGGTCCTTGAATATAAAAAAAATAGATAAGATGCAAGCCCTGCTCTCAATGAGCTGATCATCATAAAATGAATTGTGACTATAAATAATCACTAACATTTATAATATTACTCAGAGGTTGGCAAGGCACTCTACATAAATCATCCCCATTAAATTTCATGGCCATCCTGTGAACTAAACATGATAGGCATTATTATACTCTTTTTACAAATAAGGAAACTGAGGCTCTGGGAGCTGAGATGGCCTGGTCACGGTCAAAAACATGGAACTATCATAGAAAGGAACTGAATATTAACCTTTCTGACTCTAAGTCCAGCGTTCTAGCCAGTACACCACTTTCCCTGTTGCAAAAAGTATAGGAGTTTACAATTCAGGTTTACAAACCTGAAAATGTGTTCTGCTAACAGATTTTTGCATCTAAAATTCTGTTGAACCTTTCACCAGATAAGTATACACACTAGCATTTGACACCATACAAGCACAGCTGTTTTCTGTGAAGTGAATGTTACCAGTCGCAGCTAGCTGTGCATAGGTGAATGTGAGTCAGAAGTGTAGGAAGAGTTAGTCAACAAACCTCACTAAACGCCTGTTTTATGCCAGGTGCTATGCTAAGTGCTGAGAGTGGAGAGAAAGGTTAAAGGACAGGTTCTGCTCTCAAGGAGGTCACAGTCTAATGGAGGGAAACAACATGTAAATAATCAGGTACAAAAAAGATACATGCAGGATAAGCTGGAGATTATCAAGAGAAAAAAGTCATAGAAGTAAGACAGATCAGAAGAGCTTTTCTATAGAAGATGTGATTTTAGCAGGGATTTCAAGGAAGCCAGGGAAACTAGAAGGTGGGGATGGGGATAGATCTTGCTAGGTATGGAGCACAGCCAGTGAAAAAGCCCAGGCTTGGGAGGAGTATCTTGTTTGGGCAACAGAAAAGAGGCCAATGTCAGTGTATCATAGAGTAGATTGGGGAAGGGGGGTGGTGTTAGGTTTAAGAAGACTAGAAAAGTAGGGGTAAGCAAGTTTGAAGGGCTTTGAATGCCAGAGGATTTTATATTTTATCCTAGGAGTGATAGGAGGGTTTATTGAGTAGAGGGGTGACATGATTAGGTCTGCATTTCAGGAAGATGACTTGGACAGCCAAGAGAGGATGGAAAAACTTGTGGAAGTAGACCTACCAGCAAAAGATTGAAAACAATCCAGCCTTGAGGTAATGATTGCCTGCACCCAGGTACCAGCAGGGTCAGAGAAGAAAAGAGGGATTGTTTGATGTTATAAAGGTGAAATCAACAAGTCTTGGTAACATATGGGGTATGGGATTGGTGAGAGACAATGAGGAAGAAAGAAGGGCTTTGGGGGGGAAAGTAATGGGTGCAGTTTGGGACATAGTGAGTCTAAAATGTCTATAGGATATCCAGTTTAAGATGTATAAGAAGCATTTGGAGATAATGAGACTGGAAGGAAATAGAGAGGTTAGGACCAAATAAATAGATTTAAGAGTCATCAGCACAGAGACTGTAATTGAAATCATGGGAACTGCTGAGATTACCAACTGAAACCAACATAGAGGGAAGACACAAGAGGGCCAGGACAGAGCCTTGTGGGACACCCACAGTTAGTGGGTGTGACCTAGATGAAGAAGAGGGAGACTAAGAAGGAACCATTAGATAAATATGAGAACCAGTGGAAAGTGGTGCCTGAAAACTGAGACAGAAAAGAGCTATCAAGTAGAAGAGACTGATCAACAGTATAAAAATTTGAAAAACAAAAAAATGATAAGGATTGAGGAAATTTTCTTAGATTTAGCAATTAAGAGATCATTAATTAATAACTTTGGAGAGCAGTTTCAGTGGAATGGTGAGTTTTGAAGTTTTGTCATAGAAAATTAAAAAAAGAATGAGAGGAAAGGAAGTGGAGGCACTTATTATAGATAGCCTTCCCAAAAAATTTAACCATGAAAGGCAGGAGAGATGTGGGACAATAGTTAGCTTGGGAAGAAGGATTATGGGAGCACTGTTTTTGAGGATGGAAGAGACATGTGCATGCTTTTAGGCAGTAGACAACAAGACAATAGACAAAAAAAGATTGAAGATAAGAGGGGGGATTTTAGAGAGAGAAATCTACTCAAGGAGATGGGATGGAATAGGATTAGTAGTGCAGGTAGAAAGGGCTGCCTTGGAAAGGAGAAGGGACACCCCTTTGTGTGAGACAGGAAAAAGAGAATATAGCAGCAGAAGGAATCTGGGTCATGTGAAATGAGGAAGGAGAAGAAGAAGGCCTTTGTGAATGGTTTTATTTTCTTTTTCAGAAAAAAGGCAAGGTTTTCAGTAAAGATGATGAGTTGAGGAGAGGCATGGAAGGTTTGACGAGGCATGAAAATGTCTGGAAGAGTTACTGTGGTGAGTGGGATGGTGAGTCAATTAGCAATGAATAAAAAGATTGCTTTACAATAGTGAGATTATGCAACCTAGATTTGTAGTGGTCCAAGTCAGCAGGATTTCATGATATTCTCCAGCTTCATTCAGCTGTATGTGTATAGATGTAAAGTCAGAAGATGGTGGAGTGGTCCAAGGCTGAAAATGGTAAGGGTAAGATAAGTAGTATGAAAAGGGGGAAAGGGACTCAAGAGAAGAGGACAGTAGAGAAATGGAGTGGTTTACCAAGAGATCAAGATAAGAAAAAGAAAAAAAATGTAAATGTAAGTTTAGCAAGGATGGTAATAGCCTAAAAGAGAAATAAGAGGTCAGAGAATTAAAGGTCATGGAGGAACGGTTGGGTGTTATAAAGCAGAAGAAGAAATGGAATGACAGCAAACTGTAATCAAATAAGGAAATTGCAGAGTTCATCAACCTGGAAATGGAGCACTGCAGCGTGGCAACAAAATCAAGGGTATGAACATTTTTGAATGTGGTTGAGGTTGGAAAAAAGTAGGTCATAGAAACCAGTAAATTGAGGAATTGTTTGAAGAGGGGGTAGGTGTTGGACAGCCTCAGATGCTGATGCAAGTCCCTGATATGATCATCATACATTCTGATAACATTGAATAAGCACAAACTATGTGTCAGGATGTCGTAGGATTAAGTACCAAAGATGCAAAAAAAAAAAAAAAATCAAAGCATTTGTTTCCACCAAGTTAAACAAGTCAAAATGGAAAGAAAAAAATACACCTGTTTGTTTAAGTTTAAACTTGTTTGGATATGGAGTTTTAAAAGAAGCTAAAGATTATAACAGACAGAGCTGAGAAAAAAATGCATTTCTAGAATGGAGGAATGCATTTCTGTACAAATGACCAGAAGTGGTAGATAGAAGTAGGGCAGTTTGGATGATATATAGAAGCAGCAAGAGGAGTGATATGAAATTTACCTGGAAAAGTAGATAGGAACAATGACAGAAGGCTTTAAATGCCATATTAAATTTGTATTTTATTTTACTCTTCCCTATGTTACAGTGGAAAAGAGTTGTTAGGAGGTAGGGGAGAAGAGGCTTAGGGGGTGGAGGTGAAGAGTGACTGCAAAATAAACTGTAAAGAGGATTTTTTCAGTTCTGTAGTTTGGCCATTGGGATCCCTTCCAACTTTCAAATTCCATGATTCTGTAACCTTAAACCATATCCCAACTCTCCCCTATTTGGAGTCTGTACTTTCAGATTTTGACTATTCTCACAGCCTCTGGTTCATTTGCTGCTCACATTATGTTAAACACTATGAAAATGAACCCTTAGAGCTATGCAGGTGTTAACAAATCTTATTGTGGTCAACATCTCAGCTCCAGGTCAGTCCTGCCACTCTCACCGATAACTATAACTATCAATCTTCTGCATTTCTATATTATACCTTTTACACGCATGGTTTTCCTTTAGTGATACATTCATTTTAAGCCTAAGGCAGTCCGAAGAGATAACCCAATTAACAAAGTTCCAGATGAAGAAACTGGACTCTTGTATCACAGAATCAACATTGGAAGGAGCTTCAAAATCTATTAAGTCTAACCAATAAGGGAATAAGAATTCCATCTACATTATAGCCACAAGCAGTCATATAATCATTGTTTGGACGACTGTTATAATTGTGAGGGGTGAGTGTATCACCAAAGTACCATTGCATCTAGTATGAGACAGGAAATTGTGTATATGCTGTGGGTATAAGTCTTGTCTCTAACAAAATGTTGTGGGACCATGGATAAGTCAAGTCAAATCAATAAGCATTTCTTAAGAATTTATGTGGCAGGCACTATGCTAAAACACAGGAAATGCAAATACAAGCAGAAAAAGAAAGGCTGTATCTACCCATGAGAAGTTGACGTTCTGTGGGTCAAAGCAATACAAAAAAGCAAGCTGGAGGGGGGGCCGGGCGAATGGAAGGAGAGTGAAAATGAATGTACTCAATATGGCAGCATTGTAGAGAAAGTTCAGGAGGGTCAGGAGTATAGCCTAGAGACAAATGAAGATGTGGTTGGCCTAGGACTCTTCCTCAAAATGAAGGTTCTATAGGAACTAGCCAATCAAAGGGAGAGGCCTCAGGAATAAAGGTAGTTCTAATGTGTAAAGTCCAGGATCGATTGAACTTTCACAATAAAGAGGTTTTGGGGACACTCTTGAGAAAGCCGAGGGGAAACAGAAGTGCAATCTTGAGAGGAAAATCACTTAACCTTTTGGTATCTTACAAAACTCTCTAAAACCGTAAATTGCTGAAGTGTTGCCTGCCTACATTGGACCTCCATGCCAGGTCTCCATAGTAATAAGAATTACATACTGGGACCCAAAGGAAAAACAACAGTCACAAACAACAAAGAGACAAGAGGCAGGAAGAACACGCAAGGTCTGTAAAAAAGAGGTCAGTGTTGGTATTCTCTCACTTACATGTTGCATCTGCCCAGTAGACAGAAGTTCCTTAAAGACAGGAACTAACTTTGATATTTGTCTTTGTTTCTCCATCCATCACAAAGTAGACAGAAAGTTAACCTAGAAGCTGGAAACACCTAGGTTCAAATCCTGCCTCTGATTGATTATACATACATACATACATACAAACATATATGTATGTGTGTATGCATGTATATGCATGTATGTGTGTGTATGTGTGTGTATGTATACTAGCTGTGTGACCAAGGACAAGCCAATTATCCTCTTTCTGGTAAATGTCTCTAATACTCTATAAAAAGGTGCAAACACATTGGTAGAAGGGGTTCCTTCCCCTAGGATTTCCTTATACCAGTGAAACGATAGGTCTAATCCCCAAATTTAATACCTACCACAGTGCCTGGCATAGAGCAGCTATTTGGTAAATGGTTGTTAAATTGAATCCTGGTTATAGAAATTGCCCTCAAGACCATCTGGAACTCCAAAGACTTTTGGACCTCCAAACTTCCACTCTTTGCTGGCAAATGGTGTTGAGTGAAAATGCAGAGAAGCCTTGTAGAAGGGGAGGGTGTAGCACAAGCAGACAAAGGTCATCTCCTTCTCAGTGAACAAGACAATGCCCATGTGAGGCAGGTTTGCTTGGACATAAATGATTTCCACAGACATAGGAGAAGCTGAAGAGTCAGACTAGGAGAGGCTAAAGAAGAACTTTTTTGGAAACACAAGTTGCTAATCATGAAAAAGAAGGGAGAAATGAATAAAAGCAGCAAGAACTCAGTACAGGTTGGGAAGGAACATTTATCTACACTTGAAAATGCCACAGTTAATTTGATAGGGTCAAAATCCAGATCTGAGCAGGGACCTACCATAACAGCAAGCAACCTCATTCTTGGTAAGTCACTAGTGAATCAAACAAGCAAAGTGGAATCTTTTATTAATACAAGCCCCAACAGGTCAGGCAGCTCACCCATTTTCTAGCAATGTCCCCTTTTTCTATATTTGATTTTGGGCTATATCACATATTTTTATGTAAGGTGCTATTTCTTAGGGCATACATTCAGTGTTACATTAAAAGTCTACTGTATGTGTCAGAGCTAAGGGGTACACTGGGAGTTATATCCCAGCAGGAAGGAACAACCTACAGATTTGTTCACGATCTTCCTCTTTATATTTGTAACTATTTCTTGATTTGCCCTAACCTTTTCTATCTTTATTAAAATCATTAGTTGTTGGGGTTATTTTTAACTGAACGTGTATTTCAAGAGTGAAGGACAGGACTTCCTTTACCAATGCAAAGTAGTACTTTCTTTGTGATGTCTGGACTCTTGCTTTAACTTCCTCCTAACCCCCTAACTACAGATTTTCCAAACCCTCAGTTCTGGTAACATTTAAGACGCAGAACTACAGAACAGACCGAGGCAGAAAAACACTTGGTGCTTTTATGTTTAAAAAAGCCACTATAGTGGCTACGCAATTATAGTCTGAGAGAATTGTCAGAGGCCTGAGAGGTTCAATGATTGAACCAGAGTTTATACAACCAGGAGATAGAAGAGACCAAACTTTAACTCAGGTCTTCCTAACCTTTTGACCAGCTCTTATTCGATACCAAGCTGCCTCTCAAAGCCATTCAGTACTTTCAACAAATGTCCTCTATTAGGTTATAAACTCCATGAAAGTAAAGATTGTGTCTTATTTTTGATTGTGTCTACCTGCAACATCTGGCAGAGTGCATGGTATAAAAGAGACCTAAGTATTTGTTTCATCAATGAATGAAAATACATTTAAGTACTTTGCTATGTGCAAAACACTGTGCTAAATGCTAGGAATACAACAGATAGACAAAGTTTTGGCCATAAGCAAGTCCAATGGGAAGGTCTCATGGTCCTTAGGATGGAGTGGCAAAACAGATAATCATGCCTCTTTAATGCCTTTTCCACTGAGAAAATTATATCTGTTTCTGATACTGAAGCATCAGTGCCATGGACTTTGATGGCAAGATTATTTCTTTTCTGGCTCTTTAGTTTCCGTGGCTGTAAAACCTATAGACGAAAATGCATCTTCACAAGGCGTTGCTTCCCAGGATGATAATTTCAGGCATTGTATTGGAAGCTTTGCTATTCCCAAGGCTCTTGGGTTCCGGGTCTGCAGCTGTCTCCATCTAGTTCTGAAGGGAGATGGTCACCAAGATGGTGGTAGTTTGATATGCCTGGTACATCCTGTCTCTTGTGTCTACCTTAAAATGCCTTGTGGCTTGAGCTAGTCTGACCTTTGGGTGGCAGTTGGTTGGCAGTTGGTGAAGAAGATGAGTCCCTTCTCCACAAGAGTTTCTTCTCCAGATGATGACTATGAGTACTGGGTTGGAAGTGGGAGTGGGGTGCTTAATTCTCTGTTGGTAGTAGTTGGTCAGCAGTTGTTTGTGGAGGACCCCTTCTCCACAATGATTCTCGCTTCAAGTATGTCTGTAGAGCCAAGGATAGAAGTGGGTCAGATGGTGTGGGAGACACTACTATTTCTAAGGCTTTTTGGTTCAGGGTCCTAGGTTCTCTCCATTGGGATCTGAAGGGAGATAGTGGTCAAGGTATTGGTAGTGGTTTGAATTGTTTTGCACAGGCTACCTACTTCCCTTTTCTCCCTTAGGGTGCCTTGTTATTTCAGCTAGGCTGGCTTGTCTGCCCTGTGGGAGGCAGTTGTTTGGCAGAATGAATGAAAATATGCTTGAATTTCCTAAGTATCTAGGAATTTTATTTTACTAATAGTTCTAAAAAGCTCATTTTCTTTCAATTTTTATATGGTGACAATTATAATCAAGATAGGAGGTATTAACTTTAAAAATATATTAAGTAAAAGAAACCTTAATTTATAAAGTTGTATTGATTTTTCTTTTCTGTTGCTAGAAATTAATCCCTGCTAAGTAGTAAACTAAAAAATGAGGGGGTTAAATTATCTGCTTTCTAAGGTGTAACACAGCATTAGCATTACATGGTTATCCTTCTATAAAATCATATGCATAAAGCCATATATCTGACGCTGATCTGAATATAGTTAATTTCCATGAGTTTAGGTGCCATCTTCTACATGAAATCTTCCTTTTTTGAACATTTTAATTTATATCTTTTGCTTATATATTGTCTATATTTCCCAACATATTTTTCCCCTCCTCCTTCTAGAGATCTATCCCTTATAACAAGAAATAAAATGAAAGGAAAGAAACAGTTCAGAAAAACTAAGCAAAACACCTCCCAAGTAATCCTGTCTCCACATCCATTGCTCTTCCCACTGTACCATTCTACCTCTAATATTATATATATGTATACAGATATATAATATAATAATATATCTTCCCAATAGAATAAAAGCTTCATTAATCAACCAACTTGTATTTGTCAAGTATTTACTACACACAAGTTGTATGTGCTAAGCACTGGAGATACAAAGACAAAAGTAAAAACTTTTCACATTTTTTGTTGTGTCCTCATGTCTGGCACAATACCTAGCATATAATAGACACTTAATAAATACTTGAATTCGTTATAATCTGGTTCAGGATACAATTCAACTATGAGTGGTCTCATGAGGAGAAAAAAAAGAGTGAATTATGCCATAATTATTCCAACTTTTGAGAATTCTAAGGCCACTGAATGGTTTGGGGGCGCTGTTCATTCTTCAATTGATCTGAAGTTCTGGCTTGGTTCAAGACTAGGGCAATCTCAGACCTGCTACAGAGGAGTCTTTTAAAAGAATTAAAGGTTAAAATAAAATACTTACATTGCCACTGGCTCTGAATATGAATAAACCATTCAACATATACCTGTTTCCTCATCTTTCTATAGTAATAATGGTGAAATTGTCCAGTTATGAAACCCATTTTAGAAAAAATCAACTTTTTCTCTGAAAAGGAATGCCTATAATGTCATCCCTTTGTCTCATACAAAAGTAAGCATAAAGTAGACAAGTAGGCCATTTCTTCTAGGGAAGTCTCATGTTGAACATGCCTCCATGTTCAACATAAATGATAAAGCTCTTGTTACCAACACTTGTATATCCTGAACTTCAATAATAAAAAACTTCCATAATGATACCCTGAGCACATGACGTAGATGACTATATCCTAATTGTATAATTTGTACTTCTTGTTGACCTGTTATCCCAAGTTGCCTCATTTTTTCCTTAAGTAAATTTCCTCAAGGGCTTATGTTAGGAGTTGCTATGATCCTGACTACTTGTCTGGCTCCCTAAGGCGGTAAGTCCCCAAACTGTAGGCCCTGGGCAACAAATTACGTAGGATGTGATTACAGGTAGTTTACAAGCTGCCTGTCTCAGGAGTTAAACAGCATCAATTCTCCATCCTACTTGGGTTACTCTACAGAGCTAAGAGAATTTCTAGTCAAGGTATGTTTCTTCAGGATCTAATTTATTTAGAGCATTGTCAGTTCTGGTCAGCCTCATCGTTCACCACAGTTCTTGGTCCATTCAAGTGGTTCATTTAGAAAATAGTCAAGAAATCACTGAGCTGAACTATGGCCATGATATTGGGAACTGTCATTCATAAAGAATCAGAAGCTCCCATGTTATCCTTCCATGCCAGAGGTAGGACAATGACATTGCTATCCAGAGTACTGAAAAAGACAATTATATTGACACCAGATCACTGAATTTGGATTAGCCTTATATATATATATATATATATATATATATATATATATATATATATATATATATATATATATATATATATATATATATATATATATACACATGTATATATGGAGATTTCATTCAACCCCTTGGAAAATGATAATAGTCAGTTCCCTCCTATAAGGGGAAAGAATTTAGGGCAGGGAACTAAAAAAAAAAATTGATAACTACTTCAATATATTTAGAATTTTTTTGTAATCCTAGGAACATCATTTTTAACATTTAAAAACATTATACTAAGAAGGGATGCATAGGTTTCACTACACTGCCCAAGGGGTCTATGATACACACATACACACATACACTATCAAAACAAAAACTGCTTTGAAGAAGGGTCTTTTTAAAATTAAAACCCCTCAAAATTTTCTCTTCTCCAGATTAAATTATCCTAATCCCTTTAGCATAGCTTTCTACATTCTACCTAAAACTCTTTGATAATTTTAATGTTTTCTGTTCTCTTTCAAGCCTCCACAACTTCTTAGGACTAGACATAATACTTAACTTTTTAGTAACCAGTTTATAGTATAGAGACCAGATTGTCTGAAAATTCCTAAGGTTAAACTCCTATTTATACATCTGTACCTTCCTCTCTCTAAACTAATTTGCCCTGAATGGGATCAAAGAAACCATCTAAAAATTGAGTTACTTTGTAAGAAAACAAAAACAAAACTGGAAAGAGTGGATGTCCATCAACTAGGGAATGACTAAAAAGATTATGGTCCATAATTTTGAAGGAACACTCTTGTGCAGCAAGAGATAATGACATGAGGGGATAAGAGAAGACTTATGAACTGCTACAAAAATGGAATAAACAGAACAAGGAGGGCAATATACACAGGCACTATAATAACAATGAAAGTGACACGAAAAGACAACAGTGCTCTGACTATTGCAGTAATAAATCTTACTTTGAGAGAAGAAATGATGGAAGGCTTTTCTTTTCCTGGTAGAGGAATAGGTGACCACAGAAAAAGGATATAAGTCCCCTCAGGATACTTACCTTTTGATGAGGGAATCACATTTACATAGCTGACTATAATACAAAAATAATGTATTAATACATTACATATGAAAAGAAAATGTCATCATAAGTCCAAAGAGAACAAGGTTATTTTCTGAGACCACAACTCAGTTTTCTCTAACTTGAAATCCTGATCCATAGTAAACAGGTAATGTAATATACCTCTGGTGGTATCATAGAATCACAGATTCTCAGAGTTGTAAGGAATTTTAGAGGCCTACTAGTCCAATCCATTCCTGAAAAACAATCCTTTCTAAAACCTATCACCAAGAGATCAACTAGATTTATCAAAAAAGTCACTACTGAGTAGGGGAGATGGGGCTACCTTTTAGATGGTCTTAATTCTTAGGGGTCATCTTGTATCTTTCATTAAAACTAAATTTGCCTTTTTTTGCAACTCCCATGTGGTGTTCCTAGTTCTGATCTCTCAGGGTAGCCAGAAAAACGTCAAATCCTTTTTTTCCCCAACTTGACAGCCCATCAAATATTTAAAATTAACAAAAGGGTCTCTGTTAATTTTGTTTTTTAGCATCACACAGTATTGTTTATGTCTCTACAAGGGTGAATATAGGGATAACTTCTGCTGGGGGGCTTAGTGGGTGATTAACCAGCAAGAAAGAAAAAAATCAAATCAAATGAAAGAGTTCCAAGCCTTGAATGAGCTGGGTCAGGAAAATAATGCAGAGGAAGGAGTGGGATGCTTTGAATTTTAAGTTTTCTTCATGCAAACAATCAGCCCCTTGCTGTTTCAGTTTATGGCAGCAGCATGTTTGCCATGCCTCACCCTCTTCCCTCCTCCTATAACCCTTTCCCCACTTTCCCCACCACCAGCTTAAGGCAACACAGCTGCAGGCCTGGGCACTAACTACATAGAGAACACACAGTGATTGAGATTATCTAGCCTAGCATTCCATGCACATGGACACTTATAAATACTTGATGATCATGATGAAACCCTGAGGACCTTGTACTTCACAGCTACTCTGTCCTGCTTTGGAAATAACTGCTCTTTGGAAGTCAAACTTCAAGGAATGTAGCACATAGTGCTGTGGAATGCTGAGCAGTCCAAGCAGCAGGCAGATCTACTCAACATGCAGCAGCCAGAGAGAAGAAAATGGGCTCTTCTCAACCAAAAGCATTGTACTGCCTATAAGGCAAGGAGTTTAGAAGCAGAACACAATGTTTATTTATGTCTCGCTGCACCTTATACAAATATTCTCCAAGTATACATTCCCAGAGTGTCCACACTAACTCCTAAACTCAACATTTTCCAGTCTGCCCCCTGCAGTATCCTTCTAAAGTCTAACCATCTATCTCTCCACTGTGTCATCTAAAGTAGAAGCCATCCTTAGACCTTATCTGCAGTTCTTAGTACCAGAGAACCCTGAATTCAGTTCTTGATTTTATTATTAGCAGGGAACAAACAAAAGTGGGGCAACGAGAAGGTATAGAAAATGGGTTCAGGGTGCCAGGACTGGGGTTGTTCACCACTCTGTTGAACTGTTCAAGCTATTCAGCTGTTGAAGCTGTTCAACACTCTGGGGCAGCTACTTTCAGCATTAAGTGCCAAAAGTCCACCGTGTCAGCACCATGGCCAGGGACAGTGGGGAAAATTGAAAATCTAGACTCATGGAAAGGAGCAGTGCCTCGAAGCTTCTAGTTGGGTTATGTGGCACCCCTATTATGTTTATATGTGGACAAGTGTATCAGGCAGTTAAAGGAAATGGAAGAGTGGACCTTGCTATTTGTATTTATAAAAGGGCTAATGTTATGGAAACTTGTAATAGTTTTCATTGTCATTAGAAACTAGCTCAGGTTCAAGTATTATTCTGGGGTTTTAGAATGTTGAGGCTACTTGGGGGTTCTCCAGGAGATACATCTACCTGAATATAACTGCATGTGTGTATCTTGCCAAGGACAATGACCTCTTGATTTTGGATATAGCTGACATGTCCCTGTTGACTGGTGGTCAGCCTTCTTAATAAGACCTGTCTTCCATGGGCTAGGGCTGCATTTCAGTTATGGCACTTTCTGTGATACCTTCCCATCAACCATAGGGGTCATATAAGAGGCCCACACTTAACAAGAATAGGCACATAGGCTAAGTGTGTTGTCAGTCTGTGACCTACTTCATATGGGAGGTAGAATGTTCTATTAAGTGAATAGTCTGAATAGAGGTTTGGTCAAGTTTTAAATTTTTTTGTTTTGTTTTCACCATCAATATGTATTCTAGTGAGTCAGTCTCCTGAGAAATGGAGGATATGATTTGGAAGCATGTGGAAACCAGCCATGTAAGAGGGCAAAAGAAATAAGATAGGACACCAAGGAGAAAGGGTTAGAACCAGAACTGATCTTCATCCTGGAAGGGAAACTAGAATAAGGAACACACTATATGGAAAGGAAAGGACCCTGCCCATCTATTTTATCATTCATGGGTCACAAAGGCACCTTCAGCTTAAGCCAGTAGGTGGAGGAAGTAAATTAACCACAAAAGTGGAGGAAAAAGCTTAGACACTAAGGGCAAAGTCAGCAGTTATAGTGAGGATAATGTCCATGGCAGAAACAGATACATTCTTTATCAGCAGGAAGAAAAGAAAGATCTTCATAAATACTCTCCCAATAGGAAGTTTGCGGACAAAATACACCCAGTTAGGTAATCAAGCTGTTAACCTTTGAATGCCAAGCAAAGCAATAATTGACTACTCGCAAATAAATCATTTCAAATTCTTCAAGAGGAAAGCAATGCCATTATGAAGTAGGAGGTGATAACACCGTGGAGAACTTTGCATTCAAATAGTGCCTTTTCTCAAAACAACTACAGAATTATATATTTCATACTTCATGTATGGTTCAAATAGTATTATATCTGGTTTACCTGTGGAGAATCCAGGTAGTTCTGCAACTGAAGAAAGGTTCCTTTACTTTCATTTTCAAATTATGCATCAACTTAAACTTTAGGAATCTATTTTTATGCAATAATTCATAACAATTCACAAATTGCTCTGTGGACCAAAACGTTCCTTGGATGTTTCTAATTGCAAAATGACCCTGTAAAATCTATAATAATCCAATTCTATACAAATCATGCAACCAGTAAAATGTTATCCCTTTGCATTCAAATTAATTACCATTCTGCCTTCTATAAGTCAATGCCCATCCCCAAAATGTTTTGATAAAATCAAGGAATGATATATTTCTAGTACTCTTTTTTTAAGTGAATTCTTTGTCCCCTGTCAAAGAGATCTTACCTTAGGGTTACAACCCATATTTGAGGGTAAAAGATAAGTATGGTGGACCTATAATTACAATGGAATAAGAAACACTTCTACCATAGATTATCAACTATTCTGGAATGGAGTCTCTGTGAATTGTCCAAAGTGCTGAGAATTTAAGTGAGTTTTACAGCAACACAAACACAGGAAATATGAGTAGGACTTTTGGAACACAGTTCTTCCTGTTCCCCTCAGGCAGACTCTCTTTCTACTGAGCCATACTTCCTCTTATGTAAATAAGATTTTTTTTTTCTCTTTTCTTTTGGTTTTCTATCTCTCATTTATATTTGATGTTTAAAACTAAAACAAAATAAATACAAAATACGAGAGGAATCAGGAAACTTTGTATTGAGCTAAAGTGGATGTAAAGTAAACACAGAAAGACACAACCACAAACATTAAGGTTTTCAAAAACACATTAATTCTCTCTACACACATTAGTGGTTAAACTTTCCAGTATACATGTTTTTGTATACAGTGGAACAAAAATGTGACTATCCATGTTTTGATAACCTTAACTTGTCTATTTCCCAGATTATGCCATTTTAATTTATTCCTAAATTGAAAACTGAACCAATATTGATCTTTGCACTTAATGCAAAAAATATGACTACTGCTATTTTTAAAACTACTAACAGGTTTAGGCAGTGAGATTTCACTTGTGTATTTTGCATTCCAATGCTATTAGGATTACTGAAAAAAGGATTTCCTTGTCTCTTTATATAGTATTATGCTTTCATTTCAAGTGCCCAAAAAGGCTGGCATCCACCTCTGAGCAGTGCTGCACAAAGTTTATCAAATGAAGTGCACCGATCCCTGAGATTCTCAAGAAGAAGTCAGCAGAGACCTTAAGAAAGAAGCCTTCAAACAGGAAACCCTCAGGCTTCATTTCTAAGCCAAGGCAAGATATTCAACTCAAGTCTTTGAAAAGATGTCTAGAATAGAATATTAAAGAGAGAAAAGGGGTACTGGGTACAGGAGGAGAGAAAGAGCTCTGAATTGGCCAAGTTAAATAAAAAGATTTCTAGTAAGCCTATATCTATCCTCTGGCCTGAGGTTCTAATACACACACGCATGTTTATGTGTATATATATGTATACATATGTACATACATGCATACATACACATATGTATGTGTGCATATATATATACATGTGTATGTATGCATATATATATATATATAGTGCATCATAGACCCTTTTGGCATTCTGGTAAAACCTTTGCCCTTCTCAGGACAAAAAATATTTTTACAAATAATTTAAGAGGATTCTAAATTTCAGTTAAAAGTTATTTAAAAATATCTATTGTTCCCATCCAAGATCACTAATCTCCTGAAATCTATAATTAGACTACTTGGAAAGTCTAAAGTCCTCAGGTTAAAACCTTCTGTTCTAGAATATTCTGGGCTCTAGGCAGCCATGTTCTCTCTTCTAACAAAATGAAGAGCACTTTTGAGTTTATCACGGGAATTGTAGGTTCATTCCCAGTTCAGTGTATAAAATATATATGAGCAAAAGTACACTACCTTCAACAAAAGTTTGCCTACAACATATTCCTGTATACAACCATCCAAACCATTTGCAAATAATAATGAAATCCAGTGGATGGTCCAAACAATGTACTTTAAAAACTGTTATGAGACATATGAAGTCACTCATACACAGAAATCAGGGTAATGGGGTATTTACAGGTCTTTCTCTTTAAATTTTAGCCTTTTTAACCCTAGGCTAGTTTTCAATTGCATGACTGCAACAAAAGTCATCATTTGATCCTATCAATAAGACACAATTAGTCTGGGGCTTAGAATCATAGATTCAGAAGTGGAAAGACATTTAAGGTCATCTAATTCATCGTTTCTCATTTATAAAATACAGAAACAGTCACATAGAAAGATTATTTGGACCTGCCCAAGGGCATATAGGTAGCAAATGGCAAAACCAGTACCTAAAAATAATTCTTTGTCTCCAAATCTAGGATCATGGCTACATATTACTTATTTTAACTCCCCAAATTCTCTGAAATCTTCAATCTTAATTCTCCAAACTCCAAACTTCACTTCCCAGTAACACACAATCTTCTACAAAGCCTGTTGATATCTCTAATTCTGAGGGTAGGAGTTAGGATACTCTGGACTGGGCTAGCAGCATGAAAACTAAGAGGTTAATCAATTGCTAATAGCTGATAGAGTCTCCTTGTACTTTATTCCAATATCCAATCATTTCCAAACTCTTTTTAACAAAGAACTTCTCACTTCTATTCATGCCAACATTGTATGCCCAAGCAGACTCTGCTTACTCTAGATCTTTATCATATAAAAAAATGGTACTGTGCTAGTCACATAAGTTTCTCCAATAACATTCCTTCCCTTTAAAGTGTACCTTTGTTGCTGTGACACATGGCAATTCTTTAAAGCAGCTGGAGTCAGAAGGTTTTTTACTATTCTTTTTATAAGTGGATCCCACCATTGTCTCATCTTTTCAACCATAATATATGTTCTTGAAACACAACAATCTTAGGCATCCAGCTGCATTCCTACCTCACATGAATCTTTTTTCCCTACCCCCTCAGTTTTATTTTGTATATATCTTCATTTTTTATTGAGCATTTTATTTTCCCCAATTACATATAAAAACAATTTTCAACATTCATTTTTAAAATAGAGTTCCAAATTCTTTCCCTCCCTCCCCTTATCCCATTGAGAAGGCAAACAATTTGATATGTTATACATGTGCAATCATTCAAAATAAATTTCTATGTTAATCCTGTTGTAAAAGAAAACACAGACTCCTCATATGAATCTCGTGCTTTAGGAAGTTCCATGGTACAATGGAAAGCCAACTGGTTTTAGAAACAAAGAATATGGTTTGAATTCTCAATCTGTCACTTATCCCATGACCTTGAGAAATTCTGTCACCTCTCTGAGACTTACTTCCCTCAAAAATAGTGAGAAGACTTGACTAGAAGATGATTCCGATTCTAATTCTATGATTTTCTGACCATTTAGATCTGTAAGAATCTTTTCAGGCCCGTCTCTCAGTACAGAATGGCTCAATACATTACACTTTTGAAAGGAGCTGGCAACAGCCATTGAGACAATGTACAAAGAGATACTTTACACTACTAGAAATTCTGAAGAAAAAATGATCTCTCAACACTGAGCCAATGAGATATTTACATCTCCAAATGATACTTAGTCCCCATCAGTTCTAATAAACAGGTTGAACAGCATTAGTGATGGTAGCCAATTATAAGATGAAAGATACTTCTACCTATGTTAGAAGCATCAAATCTGAGGTGTTTTGTGAGGCTGAAAGATCATAATGTCTTTCAAATGTACTTTTCATGGGTGCCCATAATGATATTTGAAGTTCATAATGCTATTATATATAAAACAGTTTATCTTCTAAGCAGGACTCTTTTAATGAAGGAGATACCTGTTGTTTCCCAAAAGGCTTAAATTGGGAGATGAGGCCAGAGGTGGAAATGTTGATTTGGAGTATCTGAACTGAGAGACGAGGAGAGACTAAGAAGCCCTTTATCAGAGCTAGAGAGCAGACTCCATACTATGGATCCCTCCCTGATGAGACTCCCACTAAACCATGCAATAAGGATCTAGAGTTATCTAGGTATTATAGTCAATCTAGTGATGGAATCAAAGTCAGGAAGACCTGAATTTGAATCTTACCTCATCCATTTAGTAGCTATGTGTGTGACCCTGGGCAAGTCACTTGATCAGCCTCAGTTTTCTTACTTGTAAAATGTGAAATAGCACCTACTTCCCAGAGCTGTTGTGAAGATCAAATAAGATAACACTTGTAAAATTATCTGCAAATCTTACAGCAGTATATAAATGCTAGCTATTATTATGATTTCATGTGATAATAACAGCAGTGGCATACTTGATGATTTACCTGGAAAAGCTTTGAGACATTTTTTGATTTCTATGTACCAGTCAGAGACTATTGTTCTAAAGTAGCCCTGGTGTCTTCATCTGATAATGCCAATGGTTTTCAAAAGCTGATCTAGATGTATGCAGAAGGATTACCCTTTCCTGGGCAGAATTGTTGGTCTGCTTGGTATGATTATATAGTGGGTTTAACCAGTTCTCAAACCACAACCAGATGAAGTCTGCTACTGAATCAAAAAATCTACTTAGAAACAATACCATATAATTTGATGGTGCTCAAAAAGTAGTATTGGTCAATGGAGTTACTAACATGTCTAGTCATAAGCATCCATAGAGTATAGACTACATGTACTGGCACACATTGAGCCAAGCATTACTATTGACTCTTTATGGTGAAGCACACCCCTGAACCATCATGTCTTTATACCGATATGACTAATGAAGACCCTAGAGTCAAACTATTTCAAACCAGCACTCCTTGGCTCCCAGGTTATAGAAAGACAGGACAGGAAAATATTCCACTGATGCTTTAGCCATTTAGTCCGTATTTTCTTACCATAACAGAGATGTGGAGAATTCTCAGCTCCTCCTCAGCTGATTCACTCTGAGGCTCTTCTGTTGGGTCAAGGCCAGGAAGGCTTGGGGCACCATCCTGGTGGTGGATATGGAAAAGGAGGGTGCCATTCTCCAGCCATTGCTGCCTCCAGCGCACTAGAGGGATATCTTCTGTATTCCCTGAGATTTCTGAAGGGCAAAAACCAAGAGAAGGAATAAGAAAGATTATGGAACTGAGTTCACTATTTTCTCTTCTCATATCTTCTTGGGAAGCAGTATTCAGCAAAGAAGCCAGTTCTGGCTAAGTACTTATTATATATCCATCCAACTAAATGCAACTCTAAATCTGGGGACAGGGATAGGGGTTACCATGCTTAATGTGATTGATTGATTCTGAGAAAACTGCCCTTAGGTAAAACAGTACAGGAAGTCATTACTTCAACAGGAATATTATAAACAAAAAATCTTCTCCCAGATGGCATATCCTTAGACTATAAGGGGGTAAAATGGATCTTTCAGAGGCATGATAAATAATCTATATAATTGTAAGTAACTGTTAGATTTAAAATATATGATGATTCTAGTAATTTCAATATCCTAAGTATCATCTTTGCTTAATAAAGTTCCTAGAGGGTAAAACCTAGAGGGTAAAACTAGAAACAATGGGTAGAAGTTCCAAACCAAATTTAGGCTCAGTGTAAGACAAAACTTCCCAGAGTTTAGAGATATTCTATATCAGAAGGGGCTGCCAGCAAAGGTTTGATGGTGATATTCACTTGGTAGGGATGTTACAGAAGAGATTTTCGGTCCAGTATGTTCTGGACTAGGTGGCCCCTAAAGTCTGTTCCAAACTCTGTGGCTCTGTTATTCTAAATATATTAAAAGTAACCAGAATAATGTATGGGAATGTTAACAATCCAGGACCTGAAGGACTAACTCATATTGTTTCTAAACATTGGATCTGTATTTTGGGCAATCCTATGCCTAACATCACAGCAGGACCTTACAATGTGGCAGTGAGGTTTTGTTATACATAGTGTGGGGCTAAATTTACAGCTAGGAAGACGTGAGTTCAAACACAGCCTCAAACACTTATTTACGATTTCACCCTAGGCAATTCACTTAGCCTCTCTTTGCCTGATGTTCCTTATCTGCAAAATGGGCACATTAATCACACCTGCCTTCCAGGGTAGTTGTGAGGATCAAATGGGGTAACACTTGGAAAGTACTTTGCCAACTGTAGAAAACTAGTGATGATGAGGAGGATGTTGGTGATGGTGATGATGATGATGTCATTAGGGATATTATTGTGAAAAGATGATAGTTACGATAATGTTACAAAGGGTATGCTTGTGAGTATAACTCTGCCACTCTTATAGAAGACATTCTCAAAAGTTCTCTCTCTCATCTCCCAATCTCCCACTGTATAAAGCCCAGCCAGCTCTTGCCTACTGTGGAAAACAAAACAAAACAAAAGAATGGGTAATAACACCTCCACTCCTTCCCCTTTTCCTATGATTAGTGCTGTCCTTTCCAGGGTGCGTCCTGAATGCTGGATGATTCCCAGTGGCAAATACATGGTTTCCCTCCTTGTAAGTTCAGGAGTGAGACTTTGTATAGTAATTATTCTCAGACATACCAAGTGAAACTACCAAGGAGAGTGGAGGTAATTACTGTTGCCGAGAACTGGCATTTAAGGCCCAGTGCCTGGGAGATTTCTGAGTGAGGAATGGAGGCTGACAGGTTATTTCTGCTCCGTAAGCTACTGCCAGAGAATCCACCAGAGAAGTTTGATACCTTGCTGTGGCAGAAAGAAAATTATGTTTTGCTTTGTTTTTTTTTAAATTCCACTTAATTTTCCCCCTCTTCAGCCTTGCAGATAATGATGTGCAGGAAGTAGGTTAGTGAAGAATTTGAGTGAAGGAATCAGAGTCAGGCAGACACATAGACAGAGCTGCTAGCATCATTCTTCATGACTTCTTTCAAGGCACCGAGTCATCATTAGTCATCATCACAATTATCATTAACAGTTCCAAAACTTTCCTGACAATCTACCCTCTACAGGACAAGCTCAAAGAATTTCAAGAACATTCCTGCTTTCAAACTTAAAGGTTGGACAACCTTGTCAATGGTATCTCCAGTAATGAAGAATATAATCCTTTGATGGGCTGGGCATGGTGGCACAAAGTATTTTCTGCTACTGAGGAGGTTGAAGCTGGTAGATTGTTGGAGTTTACGAGTTCTAAACTGCAGTAGGGCTGAAGCTGATGGGGTGACTGTGCTAAGAGTAGCACCAAGAAGGGTAACCTACTGGGAGTGAGGAACCATCAGACTACCAAAGGAGAAGCAAACTAGCCCAGGTCATAAATAGAACAAGTGCCAAACAGCAATGCCATTAGGGTGTCACAGAGCAACTGTGCTTTCAACAAAGGTGAGATATGGGATACCTAGTCTCAAATAAATAAATAATCCTCTCTGACTTGGTGTCTAGTTTTGATGAGTTGTTTGGGCTGAAAATGTCCTAATCTTGTGATCATCTTGACTCTGAGCCACTCTGACCTCCTTAGGGAAGTTATCATATGGACAGCAGACTTTGTATTCATCACTAGGTAAGGCTTAACATAGCATTTACTTTTTGGCTTGGCCTTTGAGTACAAAAGGGTCACATACATGACCCATGAATGTAAGACTATAGTGGAGATACAGTATCATAGGCCTGGAGCAAGGAGGGACCTCAAAACCCACCTGGAGTTAACTTCTCATTTACAGTTAAGAAAACTGAATATCAAGGAGATCAAGTGATTTGCCTGTGGTCACACAGATAGCAGACATCAGAAGCTGGATTTGAAACCAGATCCTCTGACTTCAGGGGGTTGTTAGGTGGTGCAGTGAATAGAACAGGTCTGATGTCAGGAAGACTCATCTTCCTGAGTTCAAATCTGACCTCAAACACTTACTAGCTGTGTGACTCTGGACAAGTCACTTAACTCTGTTTGCCTCAGTTTCCTCATCTGCCAAACGAGCTGGAGAAGGAAATGGCAAATCACTTCAGCATCTTTGTCAAAAAAAAAACCAAACCCAAATGGTGTCACAAAGAGCATGAAATGACTGAAAATGACTGAACAACTCTGACTCTGGAGTAAATGTTTTTTCCACTACAGTAGACTTCATCCTATGAAAGTGGCTCTTAATCATTTCTGTGTCACAGAACTCTTCAACAGTCTAGTGAAGTCTATGGACTTCTCAGACTAATGTTTTTAAATGCACAAAACAAAATAACAGAGGATTACAAAGGAAATTGATTATATTGAAATACAGTTACATTTTTAAAAAAGTTCTCTTAGGTTCCTAGACCGCAAGTGAAGGATTCCTATCCTATGAATACTGTACCAAGTGTTAGGTGTTTGTTTTGCTTAGGTTTGATCCTAGAATTCACAAAGACACATTTGATGTCATAGACCAAAAGGTTTAAGAACTATAAGGGATATTAGAGATAGTTTTGTCTCAACTTAAACAAAGAACTGGGTCCAGAGAAGTGAAAAACTTGTAGAACTTGGATATCTAATGGTAGTCTCTTAGTTCATAGACTAGTACTCTTTCCATTAGTGTCTTGGACACACCGACTTTAGACTTAACAAGAAGACATATACAAAGGGTAATTATTGTTAGGATCCTACAATTTTTAATCCTAGGGTGAATGATGTAATAGATAGAATGGTAGAATAGAAGTCAAAAAGACCTGGGTTTGAATTTTATCTCATTCTTAACCTCTCAGCCTTAGCTTTCTCATCTTTAAAGTAAGGAACTACACTTCCAATACCACCTACTTCACAGGGTTGATACGATGCTTTAATAAGAATATTGAAGGATTTTTAAAACTTCAAAGACCATAAAAGAAAAAAAAACTGACAGATGAGTTTAAGTACAATTTTCATTAGAGGTAGTGGGAAACTTTTACTATTATTAACTTTGAGCTGAAAGGGAAATTAGAAATCAACTAATTCAATTCTTTCATTTTCCATATGAGCAAACTGAGGCCCAGAAGGTAAGAAACTTGCTCAAGAACACATAGTTAGCAGCAGAACCAGGATTTAAACTATCATACACTCGTACACTATAGAAATAAGTTTATATGTTTTCAATTGGAAGAGAGCTTAGAGATCACCCAGGCCTATCTTCTAGTTTTACAGAAGGACAATAAGGCATGGGGAGGTTAAGTCACATGCCAGAATCACAGTGCTAGCAAATAGATGAAGTTAGATTAGAACTCAGGTCTTCCTAAATTCAAACTCAGTTCCCTACCTACTATATCATACAGCATCTTGAGAATGAGGACAAAGTAAGAGGAGTAATTCAATTAGCCATTCTTCACAGAGCAAGTCAAGAAACAATTCCCATGGTATAATTCACAGAGAAAGGAAAGTCTCATCCCTTTCTACTCACCCATCACAATGCATTTTGGTCTACAGACCAATGGGAAACTCCTAACTGCCCTATGGTTTGATACAATCTTAGAGAGGAGGGAGAAGAAAGCAATAAGATAGAAGCAAGGAAGGCAGAGTTTACTTAAGTGAACATGGAACACTTTCATCTTGGCTGCATTATCTAAATCCCATCATAGAAATAAATAACCTAACTGTGGGAAAATAGTGGCATGATAAGACCTAGAGAAGCCCAGAACACTCAAAAACATCCTACTAAAGCTCTAAAAATATACCATAAGGAACAATAATAAAGCAAACCAAAGGGAAACAGCCACACATGTTTCTCCATTCGATCTAAGACTATACAAAGAGATTGTCAAGATCCTACAGAGCCTCTAAGCAGGAACAAAACAAAATATGTAAATAACCCTGAGAACCCAGAGCAGTTCATCATGGGCAATTCTGTGAGAAGGAAGCCCAGGCTAAGCCATGGGTTGTGGCAGTGCCCAAACAACCGCCAAGGTAAATCTCAGGCATCCCATGCTTGAGCCACAGTAGCAGAAACATATAAACCAACTACCAGGCAAGTCTGTGCCCAAGCAGCTGATGCCCAAGCCACAGTGGGAGACGTGGCTTTTCTGGGGTCCAAGTAGTCTGTACCAGACCTAGGATCCAGACAGCTCAGGTGGCCTAATTTTCTTCCTTCTTATCCTCCATGCCCTGGCATTGGGTCCCATATGATGCTTTGAGATGCCTAGGGAAACCTACCTGGTACACCTGCTACAGCTACCAGCATTTAGAGCATAGAATTATATCAGTTATTTGTCCTCTTTCGAACTAGAACCATTGGTTTTCAATGACAATGCAAACAAGGAAGGTGAATGCATATGCCTCTATTTAAGGATAGAACCTTTTGGAACCTTCCTTCCTGATTTCAATGCTATTCCACAACCTCTGCTCTTCCCCACCAATTGTAGCCATTTCCTAGACATCAGAGTATTTGAAATTCTTCTCAGGAACCACATGCCACTCATCTTCAAATCCTTTCCCTTTTCAGCATTGGAAACCATCATTTAGATTACCTGCTTCCTACTAACTGAAGAACAAAGGAAGCCATGGCCCCAAGTGGAGCATGTAATGTACCAGTTAAATGATGCAGACAAGCACAGGAAAAGATCAGGGCTGATTTGACATACGATGGATGCCACCTCAGCCCTTTCCATGATTATTTAGAACTGCATCTAGTGCCTCACACTTCCAGAGTAGTTTAACAAGCACTGTGTATGTGTGTGTATGTGTATGTGTGTGTATGTATGTGTGTGTGTGTGTGTGATTTCCTACAAGATGTCTTTTGAGCAGGGCAAGGACCCATTACCTCCTATCCTAACACCGTAAATAAGATAAGTAAATAGCCAGCACAAAGACACAGAAAACCAGCCTAGCAGTGACAGGCCCAAGAGAGATGAATCTCTTTGCAGTCTGTTCCTTTCCTTCCTCCTCATATAACCACTAGATGATCCTTCCAGTTTCATACAGAAAGACAGGAAGTTCTCAAGCAACTTTAATGTGCGTTGTAATCCATTAAAATATTTTAAAGATAATTTTTGTCCTTACATCATAGTTATCTCTTACTCCTCCCACCATCCATTATACCTTCCTTCATGACAAAGAAAAGCCATCAATCAAAAATGTCCAGTTCAGACATTAAAAATAAATACATGTACTACATAATGCCTAAAGGCCCTCCCCCCACCTCACTGGAATGAGAAAAGATCTATATGTCATTACATGATCTATATTATATGATTCAGTGTCTTGGTTTTCCCCATTGCTAATTAACTTCTTTGGGGAATTTAGTGACTATTATTGTACTGGTACATCCCTCTCTCATTCTGCTTATTTTGCTCTATGTTGGCGTTTACAAATCTTCCCAAGTTTTTCTGATTTCTTTCTTTTGTAATTTACGTTCTTAGATTTATAAACCATTGCACTAAATTGTAATTCATTCATTCTGTCTCCTGCTTACTTTGATCTACTTTTTTTCAAATAGTTACAAAAAAATTGGTAACTACTATTTTGTCCTATGGTTTGAAATCTGATAATTTCATACTCCTTCATTTGTATGTTTTCTCACTATTTCCCTCAAAATGATGGACCTTTTGTTTCCAAAAATGAATTTTATTATCTTACGTCGTTTAAATAGTCACCCACATCAATTTTATCACTGCATCATTAAATATTCATTTTACTTTGGATAGTAGGTAGTCATTTCTACCATATTAACATGGGCCAAACATAGACAGTAACTGGCTCTCCTATTAGAGTTCTCCCTTGACTTCCCTCTTGAGCAGTCTATATAATTGTATTTACAAAAATCTTGTCTGTGTCTCGATTTAACTGCAGATAGTTTATACATGTTTTTAGTTATTTTGAACAGAATTTCTCATATTATCAGCAATCCTATTTTATGTAAATACAGTATGGAAATGCTACTGGTTATGTGGATTTATTTTGTAAACTGAAATCTTGCTGTAGCTATTAATCAGCTCACTTAGTTTCATCACTGGTTCTCTGAACTCCTTCAAGTACTCATTCCAGGAATCCAGAGAATTACTTTCTGTAGAAAGACATTGTGGCATTGTGCATAGCAAATCAGCCTTGGGGTCAGGAAGAACTAGGCTCAAGTTTCCCCTCTTACCTGAACTAGGTACAGGGCCTTAACTAAGTCACTTAGTTTCTCAATGCTCTACGTAATTCTCTAAAGATTCTCAGTTGCAGAGAAGGGGCAGATCTTCATTGGTAGAGTAAGCTTCTCACCTACTGAAAAGCAAAGGTCCAATTCTAGTCCATCATTTCTGTAGTAGTACCCTCATGTATTTCAAAGTTCTCTGCATCAATTTTCACTAGTGAGACTGGTTTCATAGCTCCCTTTCTTCTCTTTTTCTCTCACCTATTTGAGCATCAAGGCCATATTTATCTTATAAGATTGGGGGCAGCAAGGTGGTGCAGTGGATAGAGAACCAGTGCAGGAGTCAGGAGGACCTGACTTCAAATCTCACCTCAGACACTTGACACTCACTAGCTGTGTGACCTTGGGCAAGTCACTTAACCCCAATTGCCTCATCCTGGGTCATCTCCAATCAGCCTGATGAATATCTGGTCACTGGATTCAGATGGCTCTGGAGGAGAAGTGAAGTTGGTGACCTGCACAACCCTCCCTCACTCAAAACAAAGTCAAGTGCAAGTCATGACATTATTTCTCTGATGGCATGGTCTTCTTTGAAAACAAAGGACAAACACACACATCTTAGAAGATTAATGGATTTTGCTTTATTTTTGAGATAGTTTGTATAGTATACCATGCCATGGTGTACAAATTAGGTAGGACAAAATAAAATGACCAACTTTCTGGACTTATACACTATAATATAATTTTTCTATATTAAAAGTATACAACACAACTTCCTTTTCCTGCACTACGTTGGTTTAGGATCACTATTTGACACTGAGCTCACAAAAATGTTGAATAAAAATGTTTAATTGTTTATCATGTTGCCACACATTATACTGGGTATTATGCATACCTTTAACAAACATTTTTCCAGATCCAGCCCTGATTATTACACACAGGTTTGCAATGGGGTTCAAATCAGTTGCGTTCTCAAGCTTTTGAAGTATGTTTATCTTCATCCCTTGAATAAATTTCTTAAAATTTTATATGTGGCGAAGTGGAACATCATATTGAAATATTCCATCTCTATTTGGTGATTCAGGAACAATTCTGCTTCTGGGTACATCAATATATTTGATCATAATTCATGATTCTTTCACTGAAAACAAGACATCCAGTAGAAGTGAAAAACACTCAAAACATTTTGGAGGACTGAATGTTTTTATAGTCTAATGAAGATGCCCAAATTCTATTGACCAACTTGGGCTTTTCCTGACAAAAATTTTGGTCTGTCCCCAATAGAAAAAGAGGCTTCCATCAATAAATAAACAGAGGTATAGATAGATAAATAAATGCATGTATACACACACACACACACACACACACACACACACACATATATGCTGGTATTGGTATTCTCTTTTCTGTGACAAAGGTTTGTTTTTTCTTTTCCCACTGAAACAGTTAGCAGTTGAGTTTTTTTGATACTGTTTTCTCACTGTTCTTCCAGCTTCAAAAAGCCTAGATTGCGCTGTAGAGCAGAGGCGTCAAACATGGAAGCATGTGGCCCACAATCCTCCTAAGTGCGACTCAAACAAGATTAAAATGTGATTGGAAAATACTTGACAAAACAAATAAAAATACTGTAAAATGTAGCTAATATTACATTTTTAAGCTAAGTTAATATGCATGCCACAGGAATCCTTATCTACAGTTTTCTTTTGAGTTTTATACCACCATGAGAGAGGATCCAACATCAATCCAGTCAGCTACTACGGTCCCTCTCTGACAGTCTTTGTGGTCTGATAACTAAGTGTACTGGTCTATAATTCTTGGTGGTGTTTGTGTCTGTGTATTCTCTTATTTGTTTGCTCTGTACCACACTTTCCTCTGTGCCTTGGTAGAACTGTTCTTTGATTATGAGACTGAATGCTTCAAAATGTTTCAATACTCCATGCCAACAGGTGCTGAAATATTTCTAACAATCATTGAGATATATTCTTTAAAAACTACAGCCTTTGCACATCTCCTTGAAGTCGTATTCATTCTTAAAAGTCATAAAATTAAAACTTCAACAAAAGAGAGCAATGACACGTGTCCAGCAGGAAATTCTGAACTCTACCATCAGAGAACTAATTAAATTAAAGAACTAATTAATTAAAAGTGTGTATACCTGCTTCATCTGATCAAAGATGGATATTCTAAGTCAGTCTGGTGTCAGAAGAAGCAAATGTGCGTAAACATTGCTGTGACAAAAGGAAATTGCATCAAATTATTGCTCTTAACAAGTAATTTACACACCCCTGTAAAAATTAAGTGCTCTTTAAATGTTTGCTAGACTCATCAGCAAGTCCAGTTGGGCTGGAGTTCATTGAATCATTTGTTTGTTTTTCTTTGTCAGCCTATTTATGGCTGGCTCCCTTTATTTTGCTGATTCTGGGTACCTTAATATCTCTAATTCTTGCTTTGATAATTTGGCTTTCATATTTCTGTAGACTTCAGTTGCCTTTGAAGTCTCAGTTTTCAGATGCATGATTTTGCACAGTAAAATTATATAATTATGTAATGTTATATAATTTTTGTATTTGTTGTATATCATATTAAGTGTGTAATATTATATTATTGTTCACAGTAATTTCTGACAATGTGCTATGTTTTTCTTCAATAGTTCATGTAAATTCGTTTCCTTCATTTTTTATTTTTGTAGTTTGATTTCCTGTCTCTTTCTCTGGATCAAATTAGCTAATGGTTTATTGATTTTTGCTACTCTTAAAAAAACAGCCCTCAGCTTTATTCATCAATTCTATAGATTTTATTTTCTTTTTTCTCCATTTCTCCTCTATTTTATCCAGATTTCTTATTTGTACTTGCTTAAAGGTGGCCAATTTGCTTATTAACTTATCTTTTAATTTCATAACTACTTTTTTCTATTTTATTGTTATAGTCTTCATAGGTATAAAAATTACTCTGAGAAACCATGTACCAAATGATTTGTTATATTGTTTCATTATTAGTAGTATCTTTCATATAAACATTTATTGTTTATATTATCTATTTTTTTGACAAAATCATTATTCAGGATTTCATTTTTTTAGTTTTGTAACTTTTGCTCATATATCTTTAATTCATTGTTCCAGATTATAAGGGATACGTTTATTCTATCTGTCTTATGACATTTCTTTGTGATACATGCCCTATCACCTGACTGATTTCTGTAATGAGGCTCTGACACGCTGAGAAATGTTTGTATTCTTTAACATTGTCATTTATCAGTTGGCATAACATTCTGGCTGCCTATACTCTAGCAAATAGCCCAGCGACTACATACTGGCAAAAAAAAAAGTAAAAACAATCCTAAAATTAACAATAAATCAACTAATGATAAAGAAATTAAATGAAAAAATACAAGAAGTAACTTCATCCACTCCAGAACTACACAAAAAGTCACCCATGAGCAACAGAAAGAAAGAGCTTGCCATCAATCCCAGCATTATAATGCACAAGCAAACAAGCCAATAGCCTCACAGTGGAACTAGAGACAGACCGAAGATATCTGTGTCTTATAGCAACAAGAATGGATGAATTCCCTGAGAAAGCCCCAGCTTCATCAGAAACCCAGAGTGTAGATTTTGGAAACCAAAAAGAAAACAATGTTAAAGCCTTTCACAACTTGACCCCACTCTACTTTTCTAATTTCATTATGCATTATTCCTCTTTCTGCACTCTATAATCTAGTAAAATTACCTTTCTTGCTACTATTCATAGACAGCGTTCTGTCTCATGTCTCCATGCTTCTACACCTTCCTCATCAAAGCCTGGAATGCACTCCATCCCCATTTCCTCCCTAGATTTTCTTACTTCCTTCAGGACTCAGCTAAAGTTCATCTTCTACATGAAGCTTTTCCTAAATCTCCTCCCCCTCTTCTTCTGTTGGTACCTTCCCTCTCAAAACTATGTCTTAGATTTACTTTTTAATAAGTATCATATATAATCATATAGGTGCACATTGTCTCCTCTAATAGTAGTATAGTTCTTTGAGGGTAGGGAGTATTTCATCTTTTGGCTCCACCTCCTTAGCACTTATCACTATTCCTGACACATAATAGGTACATAATAAATGCTTTGTTAATTGATTAACTGATTGAGCAACAGGAATCTGGCTGCTATACCATTTGGTGAATATACACTTAATGTAATTTTCCCCCATTGTCTGTGGCGCCTTTAAGCAAAATATAATTTCCTTGACTATATAACTTGACTATCTTTTCAAAAATAAATTTGCCTGGAGATCAGGACTGTATTGCAATCTATTTTTTAATCTCTTTTTTTGGAAAAAAAAATTTTTTTTACAATAAAAATACTTTAATTAGTCTGTCCTTTTCATTATCCTCCTCATTAAGGAATGTTTTTAAAACCTTCAAAAAGAAACATTTCAATACATATCTACATAGCTGAGCAAGACAAAGTCCCCTATCTGCCATATCTACAAATGTACATTGCTTTCTACATTTTAAGTTAATCCCCTTTCTGCTAGGAGGTGACATGATAATTCTTTTGAACTTATGGTTTATCATAGCCCTGATCAATATTCTAAAGTCTTTTAAAGTTGCTTTTTTTTCTTTATAATGTCATAATAATGTTTTCAGTTTTTTACCCCCTATTTCTGTTCACTTTGCTCTCTCTGGTTCATAGAGGATCTTCCAGTTTCCCTGGAAATTTTCCATCTTATGATTTCTTATGGCACAATGCTATTCCATTACATTCATATATCACAATTTGTTTAACCATTTACAAATAAAAGGACCCCCTATACACATACCTTTAGCTTTCAGTTCCAGGGTATCATGAAAAGAGCTAGCATAAATTGCTGTTGTATAGTCCATTGTTGTGAAGGGGTTGTGAATGTTATGCTTTTGTGTGTGTGTGTGTGTGTGTGTGTTCATATGCACCAATTTTGCAACATCTTGATGTAAGGGATACATATGCAAGAGTGTTTGGGACAAAAAAAAATATCTATAAAGAAGATGGGCTTTTAATCTGGAACAGTGCTATCCCTGAGAGAAAGCTCAGATCACTGAGCTATTCTAAACACTGAAAGTATTCCATATTCATCCTTGAATGGATGATCGAGATCCTGATTCTACCTTACCAAAACTCATCTTAGGAGGCCAATATTGACACGGAGCAGGGGAAACACACCCAGATCTATCCAAGTGTCCCATTATTTTTAGAGATTAAAACTAACAAAATCTTTCCCATGGATTTTTTTTTCTTATTTTCCTTTCTCCCTTCTAAAAAGCTCTTGTGTTGAAGGGCCAACATTCTTCAGCTGTGGATGATTTACTTATGGCATATTTGGCCCAATGCAGAAACTAACATCCTCACAGTCTCATAGGGATAAACAATCTATGAGAATCCCAGTCCAAAAGAGTCAGATAATAGCGTGGCATGTTCCAGTTCTGAATCTACTAGTAATTCATAGCAATAATCCTTTCATCACTCAGAACTTTTGCTTTCTCAACACTTAAGGGAAAAACTTGAAATAGATAGAATTTTGGCGGGGGGAGGGATAATCTCCTTTTTGTTCTTTATTGTTTTTGTTTTTTCTTTTAGATTTAACCTCCCTATTTGGTTACAGCTTGAGGGGCAGTAATCACTCACAGCTTGGTCCTGATGATCAGCAAAGAAGCTTTAACTAATCTATTTTTGACTTGTCTCCCTGCCCCAACCCACTTCCAACCTCCTTAGGAAGCTTGGTTTCCCCAATTCCCTCCCCAGTGTGAAATACTGCTGCCATACTTAGTGTTGACAATGGATTGATTTTACCCTGCTGCAGCTCTGACCTTCTAAGGTCAAGTGATCCAACAATCTCAATCTCCACTGCAGCAGGAATTATAGGTGTGTTTCTGCTCTAAAGTATCCTCATTCAAACTTTTTGTACTCTTTCCTCTTTCAACTAGATCACAGTAGATATGTGACAGATAACTGCCTAAACAATGTGGGTTGGCACTTTTTGAAATACCATGATGTCATATTGCACCATCCCTGACGTGCCCATTCCTTTTCCCCAACTATCACTCTGGTTCTTATGTCCCTGGAGCACAGAATTTAAAGAGATCTAAACCCAGTTCTTCAGGCAATTTCCCTGGTCATTTTGAAAGTGGGGAAACTAAACCAAAGACATGTATATTAACTAGGATATGAAAGGCTTCGAAACTCTAATTCAATAACCACTCATGATTTCAAGGAACTTATGATACAAAGTGCTACCCACTCCCAATAGGAAGGTAATGGACTCAAGGTACAGAAAGAGATATGCATATTTTTGGACATAATAAGTATATATGTATATATATATATGTAAAACATACGTACATAAATATATCCCCATTGTGGGAATTCATTTTTCTTGACTATGTATATTTGTTACAAGGATTTTGTTTTTCTTCCTTTTTCACTTGGGATGGGAGGTAGAAAGGAGTGAAGGCAGATTGCCATTGATCAGAAATAATAAAAATGTAATTTAAGAAGAAGAAAAAAGAAGAGTACTTGGAGAAAAGGGTGACAGCCCCTAGAATAAGGGAAGATATTCACCAAAAAAGGTATCATTTAAACTGGGGGATCTTACAAGTCACGGGAAACTGTTTTTATAAATTAACACAATCTGAGACTGTGCTAAATTAGGGGATGCCAAGTAGGTCTGACTGTAGGGGCTAACTGCCTGTAGTCTGTAAGTCTCAAATAATCTCCAGATATTCACAGTAAGACCAGCAGAATACCAGCAAAGCTTTATGCTAATGAACCAACTGTAAGGTATCATTGGTAGCTTGGAGATGATATGGAAATGTTAATGAATTAATCCTAAGGTAGTATGAATAAGAGTCCATCCCCCCCCCCCCCAAAACTCTATAAAAATGAAAACCCAAATTCCTATCCCAGATGCCACCCCCAGCACTATTCTACCTCCTAGGGTTCCATGCCACTCAATGATTCCCAACCTCCATCTGGGGTTACATAAATGACTCTGTGTCCCTCCCCCTCCATGTTCTTTTCTCCTTAGCCACCATAACCTCTCTCCCTCCACCACCCCATCCACCATGCCCATGTCCTCTGCCTCTATATTCTCTGTGCCTAACTGAAGTATGATTGAAATATCACTCTCCATTTGCTGGCATCGTTGTCTTTCCCAGAAAGTATCCAAAAAATTGGTGTTCCTGCCCTCCCTCAATCCAAAGAACCCCCTAAGGTTCCATTCTCTCAGAATACCAATACTGAGATTCCAGGTTACTCATAGCTAACCACACCCCTAAATGTGCAAAGTGTAATGAATTCACAGGTAGAAAGCAAACTTGGTTAGCTGAACTTTGTGTGCCTTCCTAGGAGAATTTCCTCTTAAATAGGTCACAATAAATCAATTAATAATCCCATAAATTATTGACTTCTTATACCTTCGAAATGACACATAATCACTCTCATTTCCTTCATGGACAAAATACAAGAGGGAAATTCCAAAAACATCTTGTAGGTTCATTCACATCTCATGATTCCTCAATCACTATCCTTTCGACCCAACCAGTAAATGTCTTCTCATTATAAGAACTCAGCTCAAGACTCCACTGTTTTGAAATACCAGTGGAAATAGGCCAGTGGTCTAAAATTCAGGCTAATGAAAAAAGTCCTTTCTATATAATGGAGACCATCATTGAGTTGACAGGATAGACCTCTGAAGGAGTTACTCATTACTCTTTGTCTAGCTTTCTTCCTTTTTTATTTAGCTTTCCCCCTTAAGTTCAGAGTTTGAAAGATATTGATGGTAGGTCTGGTTTCCCACATGGCTTTCATTATGGTCTTCTAACTAGAACTATTAACGGTGGCATTAACTTCCAACACCTTTGTAAAATAAAATAACCTGCCTAAGTCAGAGGTTAATAACAACAGGGGATCACTAATTAAGCTGCAGATCTTTACCCTAGTATCAAATGTGACCCAAGTCCTTAATGTCTCAGGATTCACAGCCTCTAAAGACCCCAACTTGTTCTATAAACATAATGAGGGCAGCATATTAGTCTTGGCCATCTGCAAAGGAAGATGGGGGACAGATGAAACACATATGAAGGGGATAAGTGCACAAAAGGACACAGACATGAGAAGAGTTAAAAGGAGAAAACAGAGATTCTTTTTTTTAGTAACCTTAGTCTGGGTTATCTGATTTTCCATTTCCATCAACAAGGTTATCTGCAAGGACAGTTTTGCAACAAGCTGATCCAACATCTAGAAAATCAATATATCATAAAGCAACCAGATGTTAGGGTGGATAGAGCACTGGGCCTGGAGTCAGGAAGATCTGAGTTCAAATCTAGCCTCGGGTGTTTACTATCTGTAGGACCCTGGGCATGCTACTTAAACTTTGTCTACCTCAAAATCTGTAAAATGGAGACAATTACAGTAACTATCTCCCAGGACGATTGTGAGGATAAACTAAAATAATGTTTGTAAAACATTTTACAAGCCATAAACCTCTACATAAGTGCTAGCAGTTATTATTGTTGAAGATATAGCATGTACAGAGGTATTATTCCAGTAAAACCTTCTTAGCAGATAGGTATAACAAGGTTGAGGGAAACAGGTCTCAAACCCATCAGTAAGTTAGGGGAATGTTTACCCCAAGCATGTGAAACATCCCCCATTGGAATGGCCCTACAAGAACAATTTGTTCCAATGACCATGAAGGTGGATTACACAGGTGCTGTAGAACACTTAGAGCTTGGTCAGATATCAAAGAAACCAAGATCTTCTGCTGAATCTCAGGTCGTTTTAACTTTTATCTTGCCTCTAGAATTAGATGACTCTGGAAGAGAGAGTGAGGTTGATGACTTGGTGCAATTCTGCCTCATTTAAATCCTCTTGGAAAATGAAAGATGAATAACAACAACAATTATAATTGGCTGTTTGTTTTGTTTTATTTTGGAGTGGAGAGGTGAGGCAATTGGGGTTAAGTGACTTGCCCAAGGTCACACAGCTAGTGTCAAGTGTCTGATGGTATATTTGAACTCAGGTCCTCTTGACCCCAGGGTGGGTTTCTATTCTCTGTGTCATCCAGCTGCCCCAACAGTTATTATTGTTAACCAGAGTCACCCTGCTGAGCCTGGCACCAGTCAATACATACGTTAGGTCCACCAATGTTATGGTCCAGGTTTGTGGCTGTGAAGCCATAGAAAAATCAACAGAAAATGGGATAGAGTGATGCCAAGAAATATGAGAGGTGTTTGGATATCCAGAGGTCAAAGTGAGACTGGAACTCTTATGGAGATTCTCCATAAACATCTAAATAAACTTTAAGGTCTCTTCCAGTTATCAGTCTCTAAATCTTCTTACCACTTAAGTGGCTGCTTCTTCTTCCTCATTTTTTTTCTGGTATACTGAAGAGAACCCAGAATTTATTATCAGGGATTTGTTTTCAAGTCCTGGCTCAAGTCATTTACTAGCTGCATAACTTTGAGCTAATTACTTCCAAATGCGTAAAATGAAGATTAAAACAGTTGCACTAGGTATAAAATAGTGAGTAGAAGACTGATCTTGGAAGACAGAAGACCTGGAAATCATTTCTCCTTCAAGTGTCCCAAGAGATTCACTAAGATATAAAATGAAGAGTAGATTTCAATCTATACTGTTAGAGGGAATTTTCTCACTGAGAGTTCCTCAAACTGATGAAATCTCATGGCATGGACAAAAATACTTTTGTGTTTTTATACTTTATACAAACAAACAAAAAAAAACTATCTCAAAAGTTTGTGGTTAGGATCAAATTGATTAATTGCTAGATCTCTGCAAAGCATTATTACAAAGGTAAGGAATTGCCATTACTATTAGAATTCTGCCTCAAACTAATGAGGTCAATGGTACCCCCAAATGTAAAGCAATTTAAAAAAGCTTCACTTTTTGAAAAATTACCAAAAACTTTGGGAGTCTCTCCTCCAAGACAAACATGAGCTATTTTTGGGTTGGAAAGTTCAACTCCTTTGATTTTCCTATTTTAGGACAGGAAATTCCAGCTGTGATTAGGCACTGGGAAACTGAGCATCAGCGTTGTCCTGCAGCTGCTTTACAAACCCAATGGGGCCTCACCAAGTTCCAAATTCCAATGTCACAGTGATGAGCAGTCATCAGGTAGGGCTATCAGGATCAGCTTAGACACGCCCCCCACTCTCATTTCAGGTGGTGCCTAATGATTTTTCTGGAGGCCAACTAGTTGAATGGATTGTTTCAAAATCCTGTTTGGTTTGGCTTGGTTTTCCATTTTATCATCATGTTGCTGTTAAAGATGAAGGACCTACAGTCCAAAGCTTGCCCTGGACCTTTCTACCTGGATCAACCTGGCAAGTAATCGAACTTTTCTTGGCCTAATCCATGAAATGAGTATTTAAACTAGATCATATTGAAGGTGTCTTCTAATGCTAAAATCATATTTGAGGCTCTTCATACATTTTTGACCACCTTGGAATACCAAGGAAGCCAGGATTCACAGTGTGTGGTGCCTGGCATTTTCACTTCTACCATTGCAAGATGTATGTGTCTTGCTAACTAGGATTTGCATAGTATTTTAAGATTTGAAAAGCATTGTACATATATTATCTCACTTGATCCTTAAATAATGCCACAGAGTAGGTGCTATTATCATTCCCAATTTATAAAGGAGGAAACTGAGGCAGACTTGCCCAGGATCATACAACTAGGAAGTATGTGAGGAAGGATTTGAACTCTCATATTCTCAACTCGAAGTCTCGCACTCATATCTACTGCACACACTCAAAGTCAATGGTATCTGTCATGTATCCAGAGAAGATATATCTTGTTTTGCATATGCCTAAGAGAATGAAGGTCCCTTACAGGGGTCAGTTATGTTCTGTCTGTCCTATGGGGAGCTTGAGGGGAATAGAAACTTGTCTGAATGGGCAGATGGAACAACTTGAGGGCAACTCTCTGGCATAGGCACTCTATAAGACCTGGATCAAATCCTGCCTCTACCATTTAATATCTGTGTGATCTTGAACAAATCACTTCATCTCTCTTAAAGTCAGGTATCTCAACTCTAAAATTAAGGAGGTTGGGCTAAGTGACACCGAAGGTCCTTTTCATCTCTAAATCTATCATCCTATTATCATTAAACTCCTGTCTTTGTTATGATATTTCAAGGTCCCATTTTTACCTACCAATAGAGGGAAAAGTACAGGGTGACCCGGGAAGGGAGAGAAGAGACTCTTCACAAAGTAGCAAAGAGTCAATTAAAAAAAAAAACAAACCACTGAAGATAAATATAGGAAGAAGAGGTAGAAGGGAGGAAAGGGACTTCAGGAGTTAGTCCACAAACTATGTCATCAGGGCTTGATCAATCAGCCAATCAATAAACATTTTTGAAATACCTACTATATGTCAGACATTAAGCTAAGATCTGGGGATATAAAAAGAGGTAAAAGATATTCCTACCCTCAAGAATCTTAAAATCTAATGGAACAAGTAAGAACAGGGAGACAGCCAAACCCAATATATTGCCTTCAGCTGAAATGAGTAAAGAGGGAAACTGCCTAAGAGAAAAAAAACATTACTAGTCCAGCACAAAATAAAACCGATATGTCATATCCTTTTCCTAAAGCAAACAATTCTTTGTGGAAACCTTCTTACCCTTCCTTCCCTTGATCCGCTCTGTCCAG